>NC_141689.1:1542520095-1543722046 GCF_964263255.1 Lissotriton vulgaris | reverse complement strand
AGAAGGGAAGAGCACAGACTAGATCATGGGATAGAGCCAGGTCTTTAGATTCCTACGGAATTCTAACAGAGAGCTTGCTAATCTAAGGTTCTGAGGGAGCTCATTCCATAAACGAGCGCCAACCCTACTGAAAGCCCTACCTGCAAGCCTGGCCCTCTTAAACCGAGGAATTGACAGCAGGCCAGTACTGGAAGAGCGAAGCTGCCTTGTGGGAAGATACCATCCGAACCTTTCCTGCAAGGGAACCGGGCCAAGCTTGTGCACCACGCGGAAGACCATACACAGGATTTTAAATAGTACCCTTTCCCTAACAGGCAGCCAATGGAGCTCCCGTAACGCCGCGGTAGAGGAAAAACTCTGCGGCCTACCAAGAGCCAATTTAGCTGCTGCAGACTGGATTCTTTGCAAGCCTTGAAAGATGTAACCAGGGGCACCCAAATAGAGGGCATTGCAGTAATCCAGCCTGCTGCCCACAATGCAGCTTACCACCAAGGTGCGATTCTCATTGGGTAGTAGAGGGAGTATTTTGCGCAGCATGCGGATCAGGGTAAAGCAGACACTCGCAGTTTTATTTGCCTGTGATTCCATCTGGAGGTCGGCGTCGAACATTACCCCCAGATTACGGACTTTCCGAACTGGGATGAGCGAATCATCCTTTGGTAGGAGTCTAAAATCACATGGCAGTGATCTAGATATCCTGCCTGCATAGCAGAACATCATCGCAGTATTCCCACTGTTAAATTGTAGAGAGATCCTTCTAAGCCAATCCGATGTCTGAGGCATACATTGCTGGAACACCTCCATCGATCTTGCGTGGTCCCCTTCCAAAGAAAAGGCCAGCTGCGTAACGTCGGCATAATTGACTAAGCTGACTCCAAAAGATTTTATAATAGAGAACAGGGGCTGCAAGTAAACATTAAAAAGAATAGGGCTTATTGCAGAACCCTGTGGCACCCCATGAGCAACGGAGGATTTGGCAGAGGAGAAAGGTGCAAGGGTTACTACCTGCTGGCGACCCTTTAAATAGGACTGAAGCCAATGCAGTGCCCGACCTCTCACTCCCAACCTCCTTAGCCTTTCCATCAGTAGGAGATGCTTTACTGTATCGAAAGCGGCCAACATATCGAGAAGCACTAGAATAGTAGCATTCCCGCTGTCCGCCTGCATACGTAGGTTATCCATCATTGTAGTCAGGGCGGACTCAGTCCCATGTCCCAGACGGAAGCCAAATTGGTCTTTATCCAGTAAAAGATTCTCCTCCAGAAAGCAGGATAGAGTCCTGCTGCCTGCTTTCTCCAGAATCTTCACCAGATATGGGAGGAGAGAGATGGGCAAGAAATTAGCCGGTACTGATGGGTCCAAAGAAGGCTTTTTAATCAATGGGGACACCACCGCTAATTTCCAACATTCGGGGACCTTGCCTTCTTCCAAGGACTGGTTGCAGATCTGCCTCAACCAAGGAAAGGTGCTACGCCCTAGAGATTTCCAAAATTTATGGGGAGAAGGATCCAGGGGAGAACCGGAAGAGACCTTATCACCTAGGTTGTTAAAAGCCGTATCAGTTAACGTTGGAAAATTATCCAGATAGGCCGACATGAGCGGCTCGCACTGAGTCACAAGGTCAGGATTAAGTTGTGCAGTGTTGGCATTGTCCTGCAAAGTGTTCACAATACTTGCGATCTTATCCTGAAAGTGCAGGTTGATGCCATCGCATAGTTTTTGTGACGTTACAATTTTATTTTCTAAGCAAGTGGGGGACAAGAGATCTTTAACTATTTTGAATAGGGCTTTAGTCCCATTGGGCACCTGAATGATAGAATTGGCATAGAAATATGCATTGGTCCTAAGGATTTGCTCTTTATATTGCAGTTGTAACTGTCTGAGAGCTTTTTTATCTTCCTCAGCGTAATATTGCCTCCACTTCCTTTCCGCCTTCTTACGGAGCGCACAAAGCTGTTTCAGCTCATCACAGACAGTACCAAGGTGCTGAGATTCTACTTTTAATTTTTATATCTTTTATAGGGATAACTTGATCCAAGGTGTGCCCCATGTAGTTAGAGAACACATTGTAGTTATCATCGACAGACAGAGTAGCTGAAAAGTGGGTAACGCCCAATTCCAGTGCGGTGAGGCCAGTCCGCTCCAGCTTAGCCCATTCCCTGCCTCTCCTGTAAGCCCTTTGCTGACCTGTCCTTATTCCCAAACGTGGCAGCCCGATAATAAACTGAATAAGATAGTGGTCGGTCCAGGTCTGAGGAGTAATGTTCAAAATTTTCGTCGTGGGCTGATTAGAAAATAACAAATCAAGGGTATTCCTCCCTTGGTGTGTAGGGTCTACCACCAGCTGGGAGAGATTTAATTTGGCGCAGGTCAGCCTAAGATCACGCAAATGGCTGTTGACATTCCCTTCTTCCCGAAGATTAAAGTCGCCTAGAATAATCATATTGAGTGAGCCAGTGTAAGATTCGTAATACTATCAAACAGAAGTTGAAAATCTGTAGGCCCTCCTGGCGGTCGATAGCATACCAATCCTGTGAGGAGGTTTCAGCTGGGGGAGTATAGGGAGAAACCCAACATTTCCATCCCCTCTACCTCATCCACCTGCAGGACTCTAAAGTCCAATTCCTCCTTGAAAATCATCCCCACTCTCCCACCTCTGCCCCTAGTTCTTGGTTTGTGGAGAATTTTGTACCCAATCGGGCAGGCATTACCTAGGTCAACAGTGGACTCAGCACAAGACCAGGTTTCCGAAAGAAACAGAACATCAAGGCCCATATCCTCTATCAGGCTCGATACCTCAGATGAATGTTTGGTAAGAGACCGGCTGTTGATCAGTCCTCCGATGAGTGTGTTACCAGACTTTTTCACCGGGGCCGGGGTTGCTATCTCTTTTGCCTTGTCTAGTCCCAGCAGCTGCTCTCTATCATACACTAAGCGGCCTTGACCGCAGGCAACATGAGCTGCAGTCCCAGCGCCAGAGCGCGGACGGGCGCAGACGGGCTTGTCTCTGGCTGCGCGCTTGCATCTCCTGGTATAAAAGAGGTGGCCTGGAGGAGCTACCAGCAACTAGAGCGCTTCTCAAAATGGCACCTGAGGATGGAACCTAGGCCAACCCTCCCTCAACCAATATGGCGCCGGAGCTATAGAGTTACACGGAGGATCTGTCCACGCCAAAACGGCGGGTGAGGATGTATTTAGTATTTTATAGTGCGGGTATGCGAGAGCAATCCAAATCAAGTTGCAATTTTATTTAAAACAGAATGAAAGTAAAAACGATAAATTTCGGCGAATAAAAGAATGCACCTCTGTGTTATGTTCAGCGTGTCTGTGCAGCGTGCACTACAGCTAGCGAACAGTTCTATGTGTGATGGATAGATACATCTTGGGAGAGGGAGGAGCCCTGCGAGCACTGTATGCAAAAACTAGCAACAGGAGCTACACAGGGCCTACAGCACTAACAGTCCAACTATGGCCCACAGTACACAAAAAGCTGGGCTGGCACAACAAGCTGATCTAGTATACCCCACTTTGGGAGATTGAGAAACTGGGACTACTAATTAACCATCCAGGATTCAGTAAATGGGGATCTCATTGGAATCACAAGGGTGGGAGATCTCTGGGACAAGGAAAAAGTCATTCCAAACGCAAAGTACAACAGTAATACAACATAGCCATAATGGAAACATTCTGATATTTACAGATGAGACATACACTTATGGCAGTGATTCCAGCAAGAACGACCCTCCCAGAGGAATCACCGTTAGAGGACAGGCTGCTCACAGAAAGGCTAAACCGCAAGGTAATCTTTCTAACTTACCAAAAACTGATCAATAATTTGCCGTACCCAATGCAAGGCCTACGAGAGAGATGGCAAAAAGACATAGGGGAACTAGACGACACTGACTGGCAGGAAGCACTAGAATCCCAGCGGGAGGTGGCAATACCCTCTAGACTGCGATTCATACAACTTAAGTTGCTCCACAGAACCTACCTACCCAGAGAAATTCTAGCTAGAATGGGAAGAACTGATTCCTCATTCAGTTTGGGTCAATGTGGGGAGGTAGGCACATTCTATCATATAATGGGACTGACCTGAGATAGAAATTAATGGACAACAATTATGCACACAATCTCACAGGTATGCAGAACCCCTGTACCATTTGAACCCAAAAGGGGGATTCTTAACATCAGGGAGGCGACAGACCTCAATCACACAAATCAGGACTGGACGACGCTAGGTATGATGATTGCAAAGAGTAATGTTGTCAAACAAGGGGGAGCGCAGCCTGCACCAACACACACAGAATGGTGCAATGATATGGTAGCCGAGAAGGCAGTCCATATAAGCAGGGGATGCCTCAAGAAATGGAAACAGGGTGGGCAGGATGGAATACCTATAGGGGAGGGTTAATCACCCCTCCCTCTCAGGGCCCAATACGAACAGGCTTTTGAAGAATTTACCCGGTCAACTTCGCAATCAAGCAAAAGGAACGATCAATGAACAATGTAAAGGGCTGTTCATATCTTATTAACAACATGTGCTGCTATTTAATAAAAAGAGTTAAAAAAAGGCAATTTAACAATAAGAAATGCATTGGACATACCATACTACACACCACAGCGCAACTGGTGTGACACTAATTGAATTATTGAGAGGTAGACCACCTTTGACGCAGCACATCTCCGTAGTATCAAAGGAAAAACAAATGTTGTTAATGATGTTCCTTCTGAGAAGAGCGAGGTTTTGTGTGACAAAAAGAAAGCAATCCAGAATGAAGCAGTATTATGGCAAAAGAAAGACTGTCATCAAGAATGACATAAGTGTTGGTGATGTGGTAAGAATCAGACATCCACAAGTTCAACTGGGAGGTGAGAAGTTTAGCAACATCATGCAGGTATTTAAAACTGCAAGAACAACCATCAAGTTGAAAAATGGTGGGTGATGGAATGGTTCCCGTGCTGTACAAGTAATACATTGCAGTAAGTCCCATGCCCCTCCTTCTAGTATCAGAAGTAGTGGCATAGCATCTTTGGGGAGATGTTAATGTTAATTTTAAACCCTTTTTAATAGTAAAGTCGGATTTTAAGTCAAAATTCTGAAATTCTGACTCTTAAAAGTTAGTATTTTCTTTGCTTAACCATTTGGTGCCTTCAGCCTGTATCCTGGGTCACATGACTAGGTGTAGCTGAAAATTGGTCTTTGTGTATTGCTCCCAGACACTGAGACAAAGGGGAATAGTTGTTGGCAGGATGGGTCATCTCTGACTTGATGAGGGGGAGGAGCCACACCTTATCACATTTGTACATCACAAAGGCTCCACTGAGAACACTCACAAAAGGGTTGACACTAGTCTGTTGTGACTCCAAACAAGCGGAGGCCAGGGCAGGAAAGCAGGAAATTTCAATCACCTGTTGGCAAGGTGGAAACTGCCTGAACCTTCTCCTATTTCAAAGTTTGCACCAGTTATAAATATTGGACCCTTAGACCGAATTCTTCAGTACACTTCTGGAAGACTCAGAACTGGACTTGAATCTTGAACCCAGAAACACCAGAGTCTCTCCAAGGATTAGTTGGCTGACTTCCTGATCATTCCTCAGGGACAGAAAACACTCCAACTACCTTGAATTCTGCTCCTCAACTCTATCTGCTGTAAGCCTTGCCCCCCCCCCCAAGTGGGACCACCTCTGTCCTGTACTCTAAGAAGTGGGCCTGGACTGCTCTGCCAGTTAAGCTGTGGTCCTGTACTGAGAATCGAAGCAGTGCGACGCATCTCCTTGCAGCATATTCGGATTCGGATTTATTGAAATGTACGCGTGGGATTTTTCTTGTTTTGTGTTTTCACTGTTTGAAGTGTTGCATAAATAATTTACAAGTCACCTCTAAGTTATGCCTGACTGCTTGTGTGCCAAACTACCAGAGGGTTAAGGACAGCTTAATTAATTTGCAGCTGCTTGTGACTTCACCCTAACAGAAATTGGGGTTGCTGCTTGAGTAAGAGTTCACCCCCTCAATCAGGAACCCAATTTCCTACAGTTTTGTTTCATGGAAATCATAGTCCTGTGAGTTAAACTGTTAAATATCGACATTCTCTATTGTATTCTCAAATGTTACCAAGTTACAAAGTTGATGTATGAGGTCAAGAACTTAACCTGTTTTGTATATAAGTGAGCTCAGTCAAAGAACTTTATTTCTTGATCCAGGGCCATAAAAATGCAAATGCAGACCAAAAAAGAAATACTAAATAATGAATACAGGACATTTTAGCATAAGAAATTCATGTTTCATATAGGTAAGAGCTAAAATTAATACGATAAGAGATTCAAATGACAAGCTGCATAAACAAATCACAAACATCATAGGAAGATGGCCATTTAAAGTTACAACTAGCAATTTGCAAGAGCACAGATAATTACAAGTGGCTAAGTGGCATGGCTGTGCGTTAAGATGTCATCTTAACACACAACCGTCATCCCTACTTAAGTTTCAGTGTACCAATTTGTTTTTTAATATATGTATTGTATATGTGTTTTGTATTGCACAGAACTTATTCTGGCTCTTCCTGAAGAAGGAGCTTGCACGCCAAAACGCGCGTAGAAGACTCAATGAATGATACTACATCTTAGCCACTTGTAATTGTTTTAATTGAAGCTGTGTTTTTTATTCTTGTTAATAAGTAATTGACTATTTTATGTTTATATGAGGTAATTAGTACATCATTTGGACCTCATGCTATGCACAATCAGTTTTATGTATGTTTATGTCAAGCGAAGGAGTGTTGACTTAAACCTGAGATGAAAAAGCGACAATGTCATTAATGAATAGAGAGACAGTCAGTGTAGGAGCCAATACGCAACCCTGGCATACACATCTAAGGACTGGGATCCTATAATTCAGCTTATCCTGTTTCCCCCAGCTGATGCAGGCAAAATTATCCTCGTTGAGGTGTATCACGAAAGACAGAAGATTCTGAGGCATTTTCATGTCTGTTAGGACCTACTAAAGGTTGGAATATGGGACCAGGTCAAAGGCAGATCTAAGGTCGACAAAGGCAACATAAATGTTACGTTGTCGATGATGACAGTTCGCCAGTGGACCAGGAGGAAACGAAGGTCTGGTAGAAACTTTAGTCTGGAAACCTGCTTCGAAAGGACTAAAGAGCTACATCTGGGTTTAATTTACGTGTTTTCTTCCAAGTCGGTTGCACGTGTGTCTACTGTTGGTGCTCCTGCATCTGGAAATGGCTCCTGGAACTCTCAATAATCGTCAACTGCTCTGTTATTGGAGCATCAGGTAAGCATGTATTGTTACTGGTAATTACAAGTAAGCTCAAATATATATGCCGATATCCTAACATATGTGTCCAGTACTTTGTATAAGAGTTACACTCGTGAGAAGCCATAGTACCCCTAGGAGAGGAAATTGGATGTCAACCAACATAAGACCAGATAGGTGGAACCAATCAGTGTTTCTCTTCCTCTGTTTTCTCCTCACCCCATTTTCAGCTTAGGTTAGAGAGAACATGGCAGTTAACATTCTCAATGTGTGCTTTCAGTTCAGTCAGGAGATTGTGGGTTAGCGTCCGTAATCAGTGCCGCAATACTGCTCCCCCACAGTCGGATTGTGATACAGAAGACTATATCAACATTCCAGTATATAGATGAAAAATGTGATTTTACAATGTTGTTCTCTGTTTAACAGTGTAATGTTTTCCATTGTGTTCCAAGTTCTTTACAGTCTTGCCATATTTACATGCTAGACATTTGTAACATTTCCTAAAACCAATATGCTGTATACTAGTCCAGTTTCTGTCCTAAACTTGAAAGTGACTGTGGCTGACCATGTGAGTGATTGAAAGAATTCTCCTATATGTGATTAATGGTTAATTTCCTAGTTGTCCTTGATATCTGGATCATCCTCAATGAGTTGTCAATTTTTCATGCTTATTTTACTTATTCAATTTGTTTTCTTTGCTATAAACAATAACAATAACAAGTCTAATTTTATTGTCCTATATTTATGCATAGTATGTTTTTTGGTAGTCCGTAATTGCTCGCTTTTCTTTGGATTTGTCTTTTAATTGCTTTGTATATAATGTTTTTCTGATATTCCCTGTTTTGAAATTTCAACATGGCAGCTTTTCTATTCCTGCTTTCTTCTCCAGTGGAACAATTTGTTATCATTATTAAAAATTTCGCTATGTGGTATGCTCCTTTTCAAATTTGGAGCGAGGATGTGGTCTAACAGCTATAGTGGTCGACATCGAAGCTGGGGAACCGGGTTCGACTCTTGGCAGGGACGCTCAGCATCCAGTTATTCTGGGCAAATCAAGTAATCTCCTTGTACCTAGCAAAATGAATGTGTCCATCTGTAATGCAACTGGTGCTTATGCAAATTGCTCTGATTGCTTCCGGTTGACTTCACGCTATATAAAATCCCCCCCCCCCCAAAAAAAACACGAAAAAAAATAAAAAAATGCTCTTCGTGATGGCTTGTTGCATGTAACACAATGTTGGTGGCTGCTTTTTTTCTAACAATGTACTGGTAGTTTTGTTTTCTTTCAAATATAACAGTGTATCCATGAATTCAACGCAGATTCTATGTGAGCTTGATGTTGGATTAGTTACTGGTTAAGCTAACAACAAATTCATTGAAGTCCTCCGTGGTGTCATTGCCGGTCAAAAAGAAATCATCAATGTCTCTCAGCCAAAGATTACTTTTTAAAATATTTCTAATGGATTTCAAACCATAATTTGTGTAGCTTCGTGTGCATTGCTGTTTGTTGTCCTGTATGTCTGTGCATAGCTCTCGTCACCAAATTGAAAGGAATTTTTTGTAAATAGACTTCAATCATTTCCAATATCATTTCAAAATGTTAACATAGTGTGAAGGAATTCTATTTTAGAAAATATTGAAAGGTCCTTAAAACAGTGTCATGTTGTATTGATGTGTATAACACAACTACATCCAACGTGATTAGATAGTAATTTATTCCATGTGTTATAAATAAATCACAACACATCTGTAAGCCTACAGTCTAGCTAGCGCCCATTCAGTGGAAAATAACAAGCAGCACAGCAAAAGATCACATTTCAACTGACCAGGTTTTACACGTGAAAGTTGGAGCCAAAAGCAAAAGAATAAAAGACTAAACCGACATGTATGGGTTTCCTCTCAATACAAGTCAGTGAAGACCTTCAGACGGGCATTTAAAACCTTGCTCTTCACACAGGCTTTCGCTGTATAGATTGTTGTTAACACTTTTCCCTTGTTATGTTATTTATCTGATCTTTCCAATAGCCCCATGAAGTCCACGTATGTAAGTGCGCTGTACAAATAATAATTAACATAACATAACAAGAACAATCACATGACAGAAACGTGTTACTCTCTGTGAAAACTTATCTAATGTGTACGTAGCAGGCTCTTCATCTCAAGGAAGCACAACATTACGTGCGGGAGAAGATATCCTTCATATACACAATATTAGCCTTATTATTCTCACAAAATTCGACTTACCTTGCCAGGTTTGAAAACTAGGGTGAAACAAGTCCTAGGTTTCTTGTGATCCATTTCAGGGAGACCTGGCCTGGCAGCAGGGTCAAGACAGATTTGTCAGTCAGTCAGTCAAAAACTTTATGTCGGCAGTACTGCCATAAAAGCGCAATAAAAAATAACATACTTTTAAGAAAAGAGATAAGATAGCATTTTACATGGTGTAATCAGTTTCAATAATTGTTTTTACACATTTAAACCCGTGGTAGCAGAGGCTATGCAATATAACAAAGGAAAAAAAACTTCCCCCACTTGAGTTTAGCCCTTGGTGACAGCTGGAAGAGATGGCTGCTTTGAGCAAATACTACTATCTCACAACAGCGGCATATGACAAAACACTGAAGGCAGTCTTAAAAAACATCTTTCAGGAACCCGGGAACCTTTGGTCAGTGACCCTCACTGCGGCAAAGGACTCCCGTAGCTTAGCCACGGAGAACTGGGGCTTTGAGCTATTCAACTATTCTGCTATTAAAAACATAATTAAAAAACAAGTCCGCCTCCGCTCTCGTGCATTGGACCTGGAGTCCCTGGTAAAAAGAGGATTCCATGAGACCCAAAGCCTGCCGCACACGGCGAATAACGCTAAACAACACCTTACGCAGGCAGTGGGCAGCCCAGCTTTATATAAAATTCTACCCTACAGATTACACCCCCTGCCCCACAAAGAATTATACCCCACTGAACGAGCAGGCTCAGGAACAGGCTCAGGGAATAAGGAATGCAGGCTCTGTAACTACAAACAGGAGTCCCTGGCCCACCTCCTATGTTGCTGCCCGGCCCTGCGCACAGCCCGTTGCCTCTACCTCAAGCCCATGATCCTACAACTGGGGACGCGAACCACAAAGGAGGCTGTCTATCAACTGTACACACTGAACTCAGTCAAACAGATGGCCACTTTTGGCAAATTCATTCAACAGTCTCGTTCCAAGTTGATGGCCATCACAAGCTAAATTGTCCAGAGCCTTACCCGATGCACGTTGTTCCGCAAGAAAACAGACTCTAACCCTCTCTGCTCACAAGCACCTAGATTTTGAGCACACAGACTCGTTTCAAAGAAGATGATTTCTCTGATTATTTTTTTAACTTGTGTAGCTTTGTACTTTGGTTTTATTGTAATGGTTTTGAGTAACCACAGAATAAATTTATTTATTCATTCATTCATCCTAAAAATAGTAAAAATTTAGATTTAAAAAAAAAAGAAAAAAAAGCTAACGTGAAAGGTAAAAAATTACAACATCAATTAAAACCTTTTAATATTGGGAAACTCAGCAATAGGAGGATGGCACACGCTAATTCATAATCCATACGTCTCAGTAAACATCTGCGCTTACACCACATAGCAAATAAAAAATTTGCTATGGCGACAACAACAACCGGATACGTGTCATACTTTAGTAATCTATAAACCTCTCTGTAGTTTCTTACTCCTAAATTCTTACAGAGTTGAAGAATCCATTTTGATCTGGACAAATGGTATGCTCCACAAAAAGAGATCACATGGATCTCCGTCTCTTCTTTCTCGTTGCACCCGGGACATAAATATTTATTAGCTCCCACCCACTTATTAGTTAATGCAAAGAGGGGGAGCGTCCCCTGCCTGAATTGGACAACCAATTTCTTCGCTACAAGGGGTTGTATCATACCAAAAGACTGATTTGTACAAGACATGGTCCAAACTGAAGTGACATGGTGTGCAAAATAACAATAGACTGGGAGACAGTCTGACTAATTATCAGTGACTGAGATTAATTCAAGCATTATATTCATCACTTTTTTGTATACTTTAGTGCATCTCTCTAAGGGGGTAGAGTATGCCCAAGCTTGAATTCTGTGCGCACGGTGTCACTGGAGCAAAGCTATACCTGGCTGATGAGCCCAAACTAGGGTGAAACCAGTCCTAGGTTGCTTGTGTTCCGGTTCAGAGAGGATCGGACCTTGCAGTTCTGGCTGGACTGTTCCCACTGGTGCAAGGTTAAGACTGATTTGCACATTGATGGATTCAAACCGAGGTGGGATCGTATGAAAAATAACAATGGACTGGGATGCAGCCCCAAGTAGTTACCAGAGGCTGAGATTAATTCAAGCTTTCCATCCAGCACTTTTTTGTATACTTTATTTTGTAAGAACATGGATAATGAACATCAATCTAATAGGGATACAGGTAACAACCACAAACAGGAAAATGCCAATAATGGACTTAAATATCTTCATGCCCCAGTGACCGAAAAAGCTCCCTCAACCATTCCTAGATACCCCTGGGACTCAGGTCAGTCCACTTTGTATCTTGTGTAATTTCTTTACATTCTCTATGATGTTATATATCTGTTCATTTATGCTAAGAGGAGTGTTGGGAAGATGGGTGTAATATTCAGTTCCTACAATTGCGTAGAGACCCCTACTCTGGCCACTGAGAGGTAATCTAATGCCTTTCTGCTTTGGATCAGCATTTTGATGTGGGCATCCAGCTCTTCGGTTAGTGATCCCAAAGTTATTGCAGTAGAGTTTGCTATTTCCTCCACATTTCTACATTCCTTCTTATATCATTTAAAGCAACAGTCATTCTGAACATAGGAAGTAGAGTGGAGAAGAAATTGGATGTGGCTGAAAAAGTCTGCCTCCCCTTTTTCCTTCTAAGGAACAATCATCAAAGTGTCTTATTGATGGGGCAATATACCCTGGATATCAAGTCCTAGTCCATTTAATGGCAGCCATGGGTAGGCTTGTGATCCACAAATAAAAAATACATTACCTCCTTCATGGTGACTTTTGAGAAGATACAGTCAATAGGGAAGGTGACACTCAAAGGACGGTAAATCGAAAGGAATGTTTTCTACTGGTAAATTACATTTACCTTGCCCAACAAAGTTACTGGAGACATTTGCTCCCTGGTGCTCACAAATAAATCTTGCTAAGTCATTGTGAGATGTGTTATCTGGCATATTGCATTTAAAAGGATTATTGAACTTTTCAAAGCCTGGGAAATAGGATGCCGAGATTTCAGCACATTCTGGCAATCGGTGTCGATAGTGAAAAAGCTTAAGGCAAGTGTCAAAAACATTTGGACTTTCAGATTAAATGAATGCTACTTCCTACATCAATAGGCATTTTGTGATAGTCCAGGAGGAGGAAGCGTCAATGGCTTTCTGTACTTTTCCACCAACATGTAGGAGTTACTATTGTAAATCAAGGGGCTTCTCCATGCAAAGGGAAGGTTCAGTGCAGTTTTGTCTTAAAATAATTCCCATTTGCACTGTGAGCATGAACCCCGCCATCGGCCAGATGGTCAAAGCAGCAAGTAAGATAGCAGGTTAAACCCACAGAGGAAATCAGTATCCAGAAGAAGGAGGTTGTTTACCTTGACTGAGGCAGTGCAGATGAGCGGTTGTTGGGGCATCATCACGTAGTAGTGGTAGGCAAAGGATCTGTGCATCGAGACTTTGACCCACCAGTGGATAATGTGTCTGCAGCAGAAACAGTTTCAGCAGATAATCTGGGGACATGTGCAGGTCTTGTAGTTGTCTTTAGGAGAACTGACTCGTTTACAGTGAGAGGAGTAGATACAAGTCACCAGGACTTGGCATTTGACAGCTATATTTATGACAACAGGGTTTGATAGGGTCCACAGTAGTGAGACTGTAGGGCTGTCTTCCTCTGATATATACAGATATATACCAAATTACCGACTGGCAGGAATGGTATCCTTCATTTGGACACTCAGGTAAGGCAGGTCTCAAATGTCAATAGAAATCAAAAATATATTGTATACGCTTTCACCAATATTATAAAACAGCATCTTTATTTAACTTTGATCTATAAATAGCAGAGGAGACAGGGGGATTTGAGGGGAGCATCAAGGGTCTGCCAATTTTGTATTGTGGAAAGGGATCACTCTCAAGGATCGTCAGCCTAATGGTAGAGCATCATGCCATTTTTAATGTGTTTCTGAACTCTTATACTCCAGGGTCCCATTATACTTTTTCACTTTACATTCTGGCTTTTAGTGATAGGCACAATGGAAATGGCGGTCTAATCCTAGATAAAAGAAAAGGAGGTATGAAGTTCCTAAATTTTACCAGGGAAAGTATATATCATGTCATCCTTAAGTATAGAATTGGTTGAAAGGATTTTGGAAAATCAGAAGCAAGAGCCTTCACCCAACAAATCTATTCTTCGAGATAGCATATTATGTACTTGTTCTAGGAAAATTTAGGAAGTGCATACCATTATATCTTTGATCTACACTTGGGAGCATGTATGCTGGACCTTGATCACTCCTGATCCCCCAATTTTATGTATATAGTCTAATCATAGAGCCTACAACCTGCCCGCACTACTATGGCCATGAACCATATCCTCTGCTCAGTACTGATTCGGCTTTGCACACCAAACTTAGGGATGAAGCCTCTGAGTAATCACTTAGGGCCCGATTCACAGAACTAACTTGAGACAAAATCCTAAACTTACTACCATTTTTGTATTCACAGAAGATACTTACTCATTTTGGTATTCACAGAAGGCACTTACTCATTTCGGTATTCACAGAAGTTAGGAGTCCTAACTTTAGGACTCCTAAATGCCTTCTGAGAATACCGAAAGTGTTGAAGTTAGGATTTTTCTCATTGTTGGAGGCAAAACGCGTCATGGTGGATTGCAGGATAGAACTTTGGCACGAATAAATCACTGAAGAAACTGCACTTACGTGGTGGTCTCGCTCCTTTCGTTGTTCTGCGGGAAGCAGATGGTAAAACTGCAACTTTTTGGAATATATATATATATATATATATATATATATATATATATATATATATATATATATATATATATATATATATATATATATATATTTGTCAGGTACTGGATCCCACCAATTTCGAAGTTCGAAGGACACAGAGACGGCACACCAGGAAATCTTGCACAAATCCTTTATTGTGCACTCTTTAACCAAGGACGACGCGTTTCGGCGTAAGCCTTTTTCAAGTAACCACCATCTTGTTTTTGACAAACTTATAGTCCCACATTTGTGTCAATGTTCAATGAACATAGAAAAAACATTTCACTGCGCACATAATGTTAAGTGAGCACATTAGACATTCAACACTTTAGATATTTTTGAAATCATAAAGGTGAGTGCAGTTTGATAAAGTGGAACAAATAAATTATAAATTTAAATTTTGATACTTGTCACGATGATTGTCGTATGACATTGGTCAGATATTAGTGACTTAGAACTATCCCAAACAGAGTGATTAAGGGAATCTGTAGTTCATAATGTGCCTAAGCCCGATTGCCGTAGTCCAACAAAATTTGTTTTATTTTGGACTTTAGTCCGTGATATCGTTGTAAGGATAATTTCGACCAACGAGGATCGAGAGTGGACGGACAGGCGCTAAACCTACTGGGAATTGTAGTTTAGTGCGCGAGTGCGTGATATGGCGGGGGTTCGAGACCGCAGTCAGGAATTATATTACGGGAGCTCCCCGGCTTAAGGTGAAGGGCGGGCATATAGACTCGGTCTGGTCCCATCTTAATGGGATTATTGCTGAGTATGTCAGTAGAGGAGAGCTCCGCTCGTAATCTGACCATAAAACGTAGCTCGTGACAAAGTAACTGGTGGTGATAGGGTCAGGGATCGAGTGCTTTTACATTAGGGATGAGTGTAAGGTGACATATACATGTTAAAGTGAATGTGTGTGACATTTGTGAAAAATAAAATACAATTTAAGATATGACCACAACAATACTCAACATACAATCTATTTCGGTGAGTATGGTGCTATGCCCCCTATATAATAATAATATAATTTTGACAGTAGGAGCCATAAGATATAACCTATTCAATGAATATTGGTTACGCCTATCCTACCTCTTGTTCATTACATATGTCTATCTATAGGGGATTTCTTTCAGTAAAAAGTGATAGTGTAATTCAAAACAACATTCAACATACTGCGGGTTTACCTCTACTCTGTGCTGTTCAGTCTTAGGAGCCTATATGGGATGCTAGTTCTTCCCCATAATTTAGTCCTTTAGGGGCCTTGCTCTCCATATATATAATGTTTCGGGACTCTCTAATTCTCAGCTTTGTTTCGCGGTCCCCACCTCTGATGGTTTTCGGTATTTTGTCAATGCCATAAAACCTCAGGCTACCATTGTTTCCACTATGCACTTCTTCATAGTGGCGGGCCATGGGATAATTATGATCTTTATTGGAAATTGCACGTAGGTGCTGTAGAATCCTGATTTTCGAGGGATGTTTCGAGCTGCCCACGTACTGGAGCCCACAAGGGCATTCCAATACGTAGACCGTGAACTCGGTATTGCAGTTGATCTGTTGGCTGATGGTTCTAGTCTGACCAGATCCTGTTTTATAAGTTTTGCATGATTTACCGTTGCGGTCACATTTGCAGCTGCCACAGGTGGTGAAGCCATTAGGAGTTGGAGGCAACTTTATTTTGGCCGGTTCCTTAGGGTAGCTATGCACTAGTCTGTCTTTTAGAGATCGTGCCCGGCGATAAGTTATTTGGGGTCTACTGCCCACTAGCCCTCCCACAATTGGGTCAGATGTTACTAACTTCCAATTGGCTCTCATGATCTTTTCCAGGGCCCAAGCTCCCCTGCTATAGTTGGTAATCATTCGGGGGGCAGTCGGTTGACTTCTATTCTCCATTAACTTCTTTCTGGAGTCACTCTTGGACGTTCTAAATAGAACTTCTTCGTGTTTTAGGTCCTGGACTTTTATCTGGGCATTTTTTAATGTTTCCTCGCTATATCCTCTCTGGCTAAAGCGTTCTATCATGGCTTCCTGTTCTTTGTGGAAATCTGCCTCGGTGCTGCAATTGCGACGGGCCCTCAACAGCTCCCCATAGGGGATACTCCTCTTAAGGGGAGCTTGTTGGTGGCTCGCCGCATGTAACACTGCATTTCCGGCTGTGGTCTTCCGGAACAGGCGCGTGGTCAGATTGCCTTCTCTAATCTCCACTGCTACATCCAAAAATTCACAATATGTGTTGCTGATCACATACGTGAATTTTAGATTGAGGTCATTTATACCTAAGTGACTGATGTATTGTCTCGCTAGTGTCTCAGGGCCATTCCAAATTAAAAACAGATCGTCGATGTATCTGACCCACATCAAGATGTGGTCAGTATACATCTCGGACCCTTCAGCCCAGACGACCTGTTCCTCCCACCAGCCTAGGAAAAGATTCGCTAGGCTGGGGGCAAAACAAGTCCCCATCACGGTCCCGGAGAGTTGTTGGTAAACCGCCTTTTCAAACAGAAAAATATTTTCTTGTTGAACATTGACACAAATGTGGGACTATAAGTTTGTCGAAAACAAGATGGTGGTTACTTGAAAAAGGCTTACGCCGAAACGCGTCGTCCTTGGTTAAAGAGTGCACAATAAAGGATTTGTGCAAGATTTCCTGGTGTGCCATCTCTGTGTCCTTCGAAATTGGTGGGATCCAGTACCTGACAAATATCGAGGTAGCGGCTGCTACTACCGACGGCATCAGCGTTGGTTGGTCGAGGTTCGTTCAAGCAGCATTGTGGACGTCATATATATATATATATATATATATATATATATATATATATATATATATATATATATATATATATATATATATATATATATATGTGTGATAAGGCTCCCTTACGGAGTGAATCGCGTCATGGGAGACATTTGTTTAAGAAAGGCTTAATTAAAAAAAGAACACTGCTTGCACGAACCTTTTGTGTAGTGGCTCGTTACTGAACGAAGGACTCTTGGGAAGTGGTCCACACCAGCATAGATCCGGCTCGCAATTGGCGGTCAGGAACAGTACTTGGATATATATATAAACCTTCTTTGCAGAAAGAATTCCGTCCACACAGGTCCACAGGGAAACTTTAATTTTATTTCAGCAGCCAGGGTCGGCATGACCGGTTTTGGCTCCTATGCCTTTCTCAAATGCCTTCTCCTTTTAAAATTATCTGCTGTCCGCTTTTGAATACAAAGTGCCCCGCTTCGATTGGTGCAGGCACTTCGAAGGATGGGGAAAGTCTCTGAACTCAATGCTCCCAGACTCGGTGCTCCAAGCTCAGCTGCTGCAGGTACATACGTGCAAGTGCTCCCCCCAGAGGGCTGTGCCTGCAGCTTCATTTCTCCTTCCCTGATGGTGTTCGTTGTGAAAACTGTAAGTTTACCTGTGTCCTTCATCCTGCCTCCAAATCCCACAAGGCATCTTGGCGCACTGTTAAATGCTTTAGTTGCGATGTTCGTGCAGTCACTGATTTTCCAGCATGCGCCTACAGTTTAAGCTGTTTGTGCAGTCACATTTTTCCACAGCATGTGCCTTGCGGTGATTGGCGCGGTTCGGCGTATTCCCAAGAGTCATGGTGGATTGCAGGCTAGAACTTTGGCACAAATAAATCACTGAAGAAACTGCACTTACGTGGTGGTCTCGCTCCTTTCGTTGTTCTGCGGGAAGCAGATGGTAAAACGGCAACTTTTTGGAATATATATATATATATATATATATATATATATATATATATATATATATATATATATATGTGTGATAAGGCTCCCTTACGGAGTGAATCGCGTCATGGGAGACATTTGTCTAGGAAAGGCTTAATTAAAAAAAGAACACTGCTTGCTCGAACCTTTTGTGTAGTGGCTCGTTACTGAACGAAGGACTCTTGGGAAGTGGTCCACACCAGCATAGATCCGGCTCGCAATTGGCGGTCAGGAACAGTACTTGGATATATATATATATAAAACCTATGGTTTTTTCAGTGAATATATATATATATATATATATATATATATATATATATATATATATATATATATATATTCACAGAAAAAAAACATAGGTTTTAGGCCATATATAGTTAGTCATTTGCATTTACAAAACCTTATTTTACTCGCATAAAACCATTGAAATTCGCATATATAGTTAGATGCGCTAACTATATATCGCGCTCCCGCAATCCACTGCTGATGATGTCACATATTACATCATTCATGACATGGTCAGTGACATCACTGATGACATCATCCAGTGGCTGTCTGTTTCTGTAAAGTTAAAATATGTCTTACATATTGAAGAATGAGTGGATGTATAAGTGTCTGGATGAAGGATTTAGTAGGTGCATGACTGACTGTATGAGAGAGTGATTAAATGTGTCTCACTGAGTGCATGGGTTAGTGACTAAACTATCTTAATTTGTGCATCATTATATCTGTTGTTCTATGAACTGCTGCATGTGTTGATCAGTAGCTATATGAGTAACTGTATGGGTTATTGATTGGTTGTCCAAGTATTTGTATGGGAGAGTGAGTGTGTGTGTGGGGGTGGCTGGGAGGTGTGTGACTCTGTGCATACATGTGTGAACAGTTTATTCACTAGATCTATGGGTTCAAAACTGCATGTGGAAACAGCTGTATGGGTGGTTGACTGTGTACGAGTGTATTGGTGAGTGAATGGATATCTCAGTGCTACATGTCAAAGTAAGTACATATGTAAAACACAGTACATGTGAGAGTTCACATATATAAATTACTGTGCATAAGAGCCAGTGAATGTGTGAGTGGCTGTATGGATCATTGTGAACTTGTATCAGGGATTGTATAAAAGAGTAAATATGTGTTAGTATATGTTTGAATAAGTAAGGTGTGTATAACTGTATAGTTGAGGATATGGAGGTGTGATTGATTCAGTGCATGACTGACTAGGTGTGTGAGTAACTCCATGGATGAGTGACAGTCTGTGAGTGTCTGTTTACCCTGAGTGTATCTAAGGTTATATTAGAGTCTGAAGAGGTTCATCGTATTATCACATGAATGATGTCATCAGTGATGTCACTGACCATGTCATGAATGATGTAATATGTGACATCATCAGCAGTGGATTGCGGGTGCGCGATATATAGTTAGCGCATCTAACTATATATGCGAATTTCAATGGTTTTATGCGAGTAAAATAAGGTTTTGTAAATGCAAATCCCTAACTATATATGGCCTAAAACCTATGGTTTTTTCTGTGAATTTCAATGGTTTTTTAATACCAAATATCAAATGCTGTCAAATGTCAAGTACATGATAGGTAAAAACATTTTCGTGTTTATGCACGCTGATGTGCTTTGAACGCTGCCCCCCCCTCCCCCCCTCTTTTCTCTTACCAGTACTCTCTCTTTGCAGATAGTGAAGGGTAGTATGGCTGAGATACCCGCCACCCCCTCTCAACACAATCCCCGAAAGGAGGAAAACCGGAAACAGTTCTTAAAGTTTTTTGGATGTGGGATGGAGTAACCATCCCGGCCGTATTTATTAAAACAAAAAATTAAAACATTAAACGTTTCATGTTATGTACAATTTCATTATCACATTGCGATGTTTGGCTAACCTTAACATATTCTCTAATACAGAGGTTCTCCTAGCCGAACTAGCATCCTACAAAAACATTCTCTAGAAACACTGAAATTGTACATCCTAACGTTTAAGGGCCAACGGCAAGGTCATAACCGGTGTCAAGATCCCTAACCAGACTTACCCCTCCCACTTGGGAGGGGCGACAGCACAGAGGCTTACCTCAAGTGCAACTACTAACAATTTCCCTTGACTTGACGGGGGCACTTAAGACTCGACGCCATTTAAAGGTCGTTCGAAGACTTGTGTGTGGTATCTAGAAGGTATCGTGGACCTCCCCCCACCCCACACAACTTACCGCATCTGCCGTCGCAGATGACACTGGCCCCGGGAAATTCCCCAGGAGGGGGCTGTAACCCCTCCTACAAAGGAAGGGGCCTTGACCGCCTTTCCTTTACTTCCGGCGACCCGCCCTTAGACGGGACCGCCTCCCCACTGAGGGGCCAATGGCCACCTCTCCCGAGCGCTCCCATCCGTGTTGGGTGACGCCCACTCATAGGGATCTACCAATTAGTGCTCACCGATCATGACCTTACCGCCTACCAAAAAATAAATACGACAATTCTTACTCAAACCTATGAAAACATTGGTCGCTACGACCGAAAGAACATGCATAAAATGCAACACTACATCAAATCATTTTAGTCATAACAACCTACACGATATCCACCATACTTTATTATGATCAACAACAAACTGATACTCTCACAGCCTGTAAACGAAATGGATAGAACAAACTTATAAATTCACTTTATTGCACAACAACTTGCTGTCCTCAGGGGCTGGTGGGTGGGTCAAAATTGGCTCTTCGTTCCGTCCCGAGCTCACGTGTAGCGAGGAGGTGCAGCTTCGGAGCACAAGAACAAGAGGACGTCTTCTGGTCTTGCGTCTCTTTTTATCCGTCTTCAGGGCGGGCGAAAACCCGCCCCTGCCTGCCCCTAGGGCGGGGCTGGCTACGTCGGTGTCTAGGCCAGCCCACTCTAGGGCGGGAAAAAGCGCGCCCCGGCTACGCCGCTTCGGGCATACCAGCCGAGACGCGCTTCCCGCCCCAAAATGGCTTCCCGGGGGGATCGAGGCACTCCGCCATACGTTCGGGGGGACCGAGTGGTCGCCCCTTTCCATATGGCTGAGATACCCGCCACCCCCTCTCAACACAATCCCCGAAAGGAGGAAAACCGGAAACAGTTCTTAAAGTTTTTTGGATGTGGGATGGAGTAACCATCCCGGCCGTATTTATTAAAACAAAAAATTAAAACATTAAACGTTTCATGTTATGTACAATTTCATTATCACATTGCGATGTTTGGCTAACCTTAACATATTCTCTAATACAGAGGTTCTCCTAGCCGAACTAGCATCCTACAAAAACATTCTCTAGAAACACTGAAATTGTACATCCTAACGTTTAAGGGCCAACGGCAAGGTCATAACCGGTGTCAAGATCCCTAACCAGACTTACCCCTCCCACTTGGGAGGGGCGACAGCACAGAGGCTTACCTCAAGTGCAACTACTAACAATTTCCCTTGACTTGACGGGGGCACTTAAGACTCGACGCCATTTAAAGGTCGTTCGAAGACTTGTGTGTGGTATCTAGAAGGTATCGTGGACCTCCCCCCACCCCACACAACTTACCGCATCTGCCGTCGCAGATGACACTGGCCCCGGGAAATTCCCCAGGAGGGGGCTGTAACCCCTCCTACAAAGGAAGGGGCCTTGACCGCCTTTCCTTTACTTCCGGCGACCCGCCCTTAGACGGGACCGCCTCCCCACTGAGGGGCCAATGGCCACCTCTCCCGAGCGCTCCCATCCGTGTTGGGTGACGCCCACTCATAGGGATCTACCAATTAGTGCTCACCGATCATGACCTTACCGCCACAGGTCCGGATAGTTGACCGGCTATCCGGACCCCCCACAAAACTCCTACCTAAAGGTCATGATTTAACGATTTTAACCAAGCTAGGAAGTCTCCTATGAGTAACTCATTCCCCACCCTCGACAAATGCACACCATCCCCCAAATACATACTGTCATCATCAATACAACTATGCGAGATCGAATGCAATGTCTTGGAACGGAACAACCTACTCACTTTGTTATTCAATTTCCTAACGGAATGATTCAAAGCAGGGATCGAGATAGCCCCCCGCCACACTTTTCGTGGGATCATATGAGACCACGCAATTATGCACCCCGGAACTCTCCTTGCTAACCAACTTACCGTGGAAAGCATAGCCTCCAGGAGAAGTCGTCTACCGGTGGTGACCAAATCATTGCCCCCCAAATGCACTATGACTATGGACGGCGGTGACCTCATCCGCTCTAACAAACCCTCAAAAAACTTCTGAAACTGGTCAATACAGAGACCGCCCCTTCCGTAGAAGGACACTCTGTACCCGTATTCCCCAGGTACGTGAATCATGTCACCTGCTTTGAATACGTCTGCGGCCCGTCTCACGTATGAGTGGCCCACGACCCACACCTCCTTCCTCACAGCCGGTGACGTGCGACCGCTGGCCTGGTGTTGGGTCGACTGCACAGTCCGCCCTGCCGCGTAGGCTTGCGCAACTGAAAACAAACAAAAGACAAGAAGCGTGAGAACATGATTACAGCTTCACAACATGTGCAATCGCACGTACCTCTTATAACAATTGGAGGACCAGCGCCCCACACGTTTCACTTGTTCCACATTAAGACCCCTGGCTGTAGCTTCAGTGGCAGCCCCTATTCGAAAGGAATGGGTCCCAAATTCGCCCGGGTCCAAGCCCGCTGCGGCAATGGCCATTGCAAGCACCCGCTGAAACTGAAACCTCGTCAGCGGGGTGGCGTCTGCATGCCTCAACAATGTCCCCCCCCATGATGCCACCCTACGTGCTAGGTAATCTTCTAAGCACCGTACCGGACACATGGATGACTCGGGGTTCCTGCGAATGATCGTGCAGTCCCCTCTCCCATCTTGGTCAGTCTTGGACCTGAGAAAGGAGACAATCATCGCATCACCCCTGATCTGAACATGTTCCCTGCACAAGCCCCCCGACACATCCTGTTTGTTCCTTGCAACTAGCTCACTAACTCTCATAGCCCCGTGAAACGCCAGCGTAAATGCAGTCCGGAACAAACAAGTCTCGAAAGGGGACGAGCATGTGTTAGGGAGTGTGGCCAGTAACTGGGACAACCTGTCTAGACCTATCGGTCGTCTTACGTCTACTCTGCGACCCTCTAGGCGTTGCCACCCACGCAGCGCTTTCTGTACTGTAAAAGACGCTGTTGGGTCCAGGATGCCATGGGCCCTGGCAACAAAGGAAATGGCGGCACGATGCCTTTGGGCCGTAGCCACCGATTTCCCAGCCCTACGTAAGGACATCAGAAAAAGTACTACCCACTCTTCCTGACCCCAAAGTCCCCCTCTCTCTGCCCCCAAAAAGGCTAAATAGGCCTGGAACGCCCCTTCATATGCCTTCCTTGTCCTGGGTGCTAGACTCTCTCCCACGAGGTGACGAAGTTCGGGGCACCGAGAGACCAGAGAGCTTCGGGGAAGGGTGCCGGCTCCGGGTCCGCTGAAGGGAGGAAACCCGAGAAAGCCTGCATGTGAAAACGAGACAGTGCATCAGCAGCCTGATTCATCACCCCTGGGACATGTTTTGCTCTGAATACCACGTTCAGTTGCATACACAGTAAGACAATTTCTTTGAGCAGCCTCAAAATCAATTTACAACGAGCTGCCTGACTATTGATGCATTCTACCACGGTCATATTGTCGGACCAGAACACAACAGAATGATCTCTGAACCCTTCTGGCCAGGTTCTCAGGGCCACCAGAATGGGAAATAGCTCGAGGAAAGCGATGTTACTCGTCAGCCCCTTCTCGTGCCACCATAGGGGCCACTTTTTGGCCGACCATTTTGTGCCGAAAATGGCGCCAAAACCTACGCTTCCTGCTGAATCTGTCCATAGCCCAAGCTCTTCGGAGGACACGGCTGGCTTGTTCCAGACGACTCGGCCATTGAAGTCCGCCAAGAAAGCTAACCAAATCCGCATGTCCTGGCGGACCTCAGCCGATAACCTTGTGCGATGATGACCCTCCTTTAGGCCAACCATCGCTTGGGCAATTGAGCGGGAAAAAGGGCGAGCCATCGGTATCACCCTCAAGGCAAAGTTCAACTTTCCCACTAATTGTTGCAACTGATGCAGTGTAACTTTGGATGCATTTAAACATACTTGGAGGGCTGCCCTGAATTTCGACACTTTACTAGCTGGTAAACGGAAGCACCCCTCCCTTGAGTCCAACTCGATCCCCAAAAACTCGAGGCAAGTCGTGGGACCCATAGTTTTTACCCGGTGCCAATGGCACGCCAAGATGACCCATCAACACACAGAATTCAGCCAAGGCCTGGGCACATTCGAGATTACCGGCGGGGCCAAGGAACAAAAAGTCGTCAAGGTAGTGCATTACATTTCGGAAACCCGTTCTCTTAGTGAACACCCATTGCAGGAAAGTACTGAATTGCTCAAAGTAGGCACATGATATAGAGCATCCCATTGGCATACACCTATCCATGTAAAATGACCCCTGGAACCCGAATCCCAGAAGACGCTGATCGTCTGGGTGTACCGGGAGCAACCGGAACGCTGACTCGATATCAGATTTCGCCATCAACGTCCCGTGCCCCAGGCGATTCAAGATGGCTACTGCCTCATCAAAAGATGCGTATCGCACCGAACAAACTTCTGGATCAATTGCGTCGTTCACCGAAAGACCATGTGGAGCAGACAGATTATGGATCAAACGAAACTCACCCGGGTCCTTCTTGGGGACCACCCCTAACGGAGAACAAACGAATTCCGGTACCGGGGGTACACTAAACGGGCCGGCGACCCGTCCCCGGCTAACCTCTTTCTGAATTTTCTCTTGAACTACAGATGTATGTTGTAAAACGGAAAGTTGATTTTTGCACATCCCTACACCCTGAAAGTCCCCTACCGGGATGCGGAAACCATGTGTAAAACCGTTCCGCAGCACCCCGGCAGAAGCACGATCCGGGTATTCGCTGAGCCAGGGAATCATTGCCAAGGTATCAATCGGGGTTGGTAAAGGCGCCCCTCGGCCTAGCTTAGACCTGTTTGGCGCCTCCCTTACCCCCATTCTCACTCGTTCTGGCTCTGCACGATGACTCAGGATGGGATGACCCACACGTACTACATTCGTGCTTGAATTTACACGATCCCGGAGGCCTGGTACATTTCCCCTTGTTGAAATTAAAACAGAAACCCTTTCTCCCTGTATTGCCTGCGGGCCTCGACTGGTCGTCGGTGCTCGTACTTTGCCTAAAGGGCGTCCCCACATTTTGGCGGGAGTAATCAACAACATTGCTCCCGACCAATGGCATTCTTAACATTCCCGATTCTTTCATTTTATCCCATGTTAAAGAATCGTAACAATCCCAAGTCAAACTCTTGTTATGTTCCTTTTCTTTCCTGAACAGATTGTCATAACAAAACCAATGGTTACCTTGATACGCTGTCGAGTAACCCATAATTCGTGATTGATAAACGGGAAACTCAGGAAGCAGCTCGGGCCTACGTTCCCCCAAAATCGATGTGAAAATACCCCATGCATTGCCCCAGTTGCCAATGTTCTCATTTACCTTAAAGGCGGCCATTTTTGCGCGCCAAACACTCGGATGCATTAGGTCCTTCTGACTTTTCACATGCTCCACATCATAATGATCAACAAGCAAGGAAAAAATATTCACGTACTCCCCTGCCCAGATCTTTTCCTTTATAGCTAAAGGCACATGTTGTCCCAATCTCTCTCTACGAGAGGGTGCTGACTCGTCCCTTGCAATCGGCAATGGCCGCTTACCTGAACCGGACGCAGCTTCTGCCGCTTGCGGCTTGTCTATCCCCGCCAACGGCGCAGCCACTCTAGCTGCCTCTCTCTTCTCACGAAGCCCTTTTATCAGCGCCTGTGCCTCGGCAGCCGTGGCGCCATCACTACTATCCCCCAACCATGCTGCTAGCTGTGCTGCCAGCTCGGGGGGCATGTCTTCCTTGGATGTCGGGGTGACGACAACGGGGATTGGATTCCCCTCCATCGGTACTGGGGTCGGCGCCTCGAGCGGGGCAGAGGGAACCGGGACGTCCCCACCGGCTGGAACCCTTCTCGGCCTCTTAGGTCTCCCTCCAGCCGGCGCAGGGCCCGAACCCTCCTCCCCATCTCGCTCGGCCAACCGTTTCTTTATGTCGGACACCTCTTTGCAAAGGGCCCGCACCATCTGGTCGGTCGTCATTCTCTTTGCGCCTTTCTTGGGCATCTCTCCGAGGAAGTATCTAGAAGACAAAGAAAAAGATCAAAACACTCAAAATTGGCTCTTCGTTCCGTCCCGAGCTCACGTGTAGCGAGGAGGTGCAGCTTCGGAGCACAAGAACAAGAGGACGTCTTCTGGTCTTGCGTCTCTTTTTATCCGTCTTCAGGGCGGGCGAAAACCCGCCCCTGCCTGCCCCTAGGGCGGGGCTGGCTACGTCGGTGTCTAGGCCAGCCCACTCTAGGGCGGGAAAAAGCGCGCCCCGGCTACGCCGCTTCGGGCATACCAGCCGAGACGCGCTTCCCGCCCCAAAATGGCTTCCCGGGGGGATCGAGGCACTCCGCCATACGTTCGGGGGGACCGAGTGGTCGCCCCTTTCCATTAACGCAGGCCTTTGCCCCCGTTGTAATCTGTTGTGCCTGCTTCTCTCTCTATTTGATTGATTGCTATCCAAGCATTTACTGTTTTAGAATTGGTTCTCTTTGGTTCATTTTGTATTTACAAACAAGCACAGAGTCGCAATACTCTGTTTAGTCTTTGCAGATAGTGAAAAATAGTTTAAAAAAACAAAAGGAATCGAGCAAAATCAGTAGGCCACTAATGGGATCTGTTTTTGACCTCGCTAAAATAGAAACATTAAGAACAACCCCTCATGAGAAATACGAAACTAGTAAGATGAAATTAGCTCCACACCATGATGGCTGCAAGACAGCTCGACTCCGCCGCCCACCCCACCCCACCCAAAATAACGACAAACCCTATGCAAATATTATAAATATATACAACACACCAGCAAAGTAACAGGGTAAAACGTTTTATTAAATAACTATATACATGACAGCCTGCTGCAACATCGATCCAAATGCCTTTTGGTGACTCTTCCATTGTGAACATTGTCCCACAATCCGTTTGACCTGAAACGATTACACAAATAAAACATTTGTGAGTTTTAAATTTCCGGAGAAGTATAATTCACCAATAGTTTTCTCTGTAGATCTTTTTCCATTAACAATCCCAGTTCCATCACCCGCCCAGGATATCACTACTGTTAGTTGTCATTGTTGCTTCTGTTTTAATAAAAAATGTTTTAAGGTGTTTACTGTTTTTGTTGCGATGTATATATTTATAAGTTATTAAAGTGTTATAATCCTACTACTTTTTTTTATCGATTATTGCTGTTTGAGATATTCCCTGTCTACAAACAGAGAAGAATAGAAATATTCTGTCTCCCTTTGCAGATAGTGAAGGATAGGTAATGCGGACTTTTGTCCCCCGTTGTAATCCGTCATGCCTGATTGATTGATTGGCTGGAAATTTATTGTTCAAGAAATAGTTCTTTCGAGGAACTCTCTGTTTGCAAATAACGTGGAATAGAAATATTCTGTCTAGTCTTTGCAAGTAGTGAAGGGTGGGTAATGCAGACCTTTGTCCCCCGTTGTAATCTGTCACTCCCCACTGATTGAGAAACTACTTCCACCCGGACCATTTATTAGAGGTACATCATCTGACTCAACCGGAGAGAACCCCTAATAAAGAAGACATATGTAAAATACGAAGTAATCCCTGTATCCTGTTAAACAGAAACTTTAGCATGAAACACACTTGAAAAGGAAAGGAAAGAAATCAAACAAAATCAGTAGGCCTTTGATGAGTTTTTGACTTCGCTAGAAATAAGAAACATGAAAATGGTGAAAGAAGCCAAGCTTGACGTTACGGCAGCCACAAGGTAGCTAGGCTCCGCCGCCCCCCCACTGCTCCAAGCATGTCTGTCCCACCGCCCGCCACGCCCAATAACGGTAACATGAAATAAATACAAATCAGCAGATACCTACCCCCATTCCGGAAACTCCCGAAGTGCAACAGGTTCGCGGCTATGCCCATCCGGAAGACAAGGCCTTCGGCACGTGTAGGGCGAGTCCTGCTGGCAGCCGTCGGCCGGGGAGGTCATCCCGTAAGGTGGGCCAGGAGAGGAGCCGAGGCCGACGGGATTCTTCTTCTTTCTTAGATAATGACTGCGACAAGGGGGGGGGGGATGTCTTGCATATGCCACCGACCCCCCCCCTCGTATCTCCTGGTCTGGCCCTGGCTTGATATGAGCTCCCCGTTCGGGCCTGAAGCGGCGCCCTGCAGGCCACGGGGGGGGATGTCTTGCCTCTGCCTCCGCCCCCCCCCCTCTTATCGCCTGGTCCGGACATCACGGATATCAACGCCAGGTGTCGGCGTGGGGTGCGCTGGGAGGGAGAGGCGGCGCGAACGAGCCTCTCCCACCCCCCCAGGTGGGGGCCCCTCAGCTGCACCCCCAACGCTCCACTCACCCAACAAAAGGGTTCGTCCACTCTTGCGATACAGCGACGCTCCACTCACCCAACAAAAGGGTTCGTCCACTCTTGCGATGCAGCGAGGCTCCACTCACCCAACAAAAGGGTTCGTCCACTCTTGCGATGCAGCAACGCTGCACTCACCCAACAAAAGGGTTCCTCCACTCTTGCGATGCAGCGACGCTGCACTCACCCGACAAAAGGTCTCGTCCACTATTGCGAGGCAATGATGCTCCGCTCACCCAGCGGGGGTCTCGTCCACTGTTGCGGTGCAACGGCGCTTCTGAGTTCAACTACAAAATGAGTCCTGCATCCAGAAACGTTCTCCTCAACTTTGAAGATTCTATAAGAGCCACGGGGGCCCCCGACCCCCGATGGGGAATGACTGCCATGATCACCCACGGAACGACCACGACGTAGCCGCGGGACGTCGGCGCGCTCATGCCGGCGCCGGCCTCAGTCTTGAAATCACCAAAATCCTGCAAGACTACCAACTTGATCAGTTCCGGTGGGACACCAGTATGACCCGGTAGGAGAGATTTTTGCCTCCCACCCCTCTTTGACTGATGGTTCATGTCGCCAGTCCCCTCTACTACCCTTCAACGTAAACTTTTGGACTGCCGAAAGAGGTCCCGGTCCAACCACGAGTTGGTGGAGACATTTTGACTATACTTGGACCTTCCAGACCTCACCCAAAATGGCGCCGGTACAAATGAAACTATTGTGCCCCGATTGCTCAGCCTTGATATCATGAGATATGTATGCAGTTTTTAGCACATGAATTGATATGGGATAAGACTGATTATATGTTCGGACAATGAATTGATCCGGGATGGGTATTGATTATACGTTCGAACAATAAATTGACATGGGACTTGTACTGATTACACATTCGGACAATGAATTGATATTAAGTTCTAATGCATCGTTGATTACTGTATTTATTGAAGGTTAGAATTGTCGACACTTTTGGTACTTGCTCACAATGAATTATCGATATGATTTTGTCGCACTTGTCGCACTTTTTACTGATTATATGTTCGGACAATGAATTGATCTGGGATGGGTATTGATTATACGTTCGAACAATGAATTGACATGGGACAGGTACTGATTACACGTTCGGAAAATGAATTGATATTAAGTTCTGATGCATCATTGATTACTGTATTTATTGAAGTAATACTGATCTCTCCGCATGAAATTCATTTTCCACATGCTACACAAGTCAATCTCATCTGCCCAAAGTTCTTTTGCAGATTTGGGACCGTTTCCCTTGCCACTGACTCACTTATTGCTAAGTCATTGGTGGATGTTTTTGCCGGTCGGGGTTATCCCCCAAATCTCGAAGTTGTGCTTTAGAATAATTAAGAGGGTGCCACCTATCCATGTGCCGATGCATGGTATGATTACCATAGCGCTATTTTTTTTCGGTCCCTCTCAAGAGTTTTTTTTTTGCAGATGAGGCAGGTAACGAACCTGGCTTTAACTTTCTTTTCATGAGAAGGAAAAGAAAAAAATTGCCAGATAAGATTCACTTTCACATGGGACGTTCTTGGCATTTCTTTTAGTTTTTTAATGTACATGTTCATAAAACGATTACACAAGTGAAACATTTGTGAGTTTAAAATTTCCGGAGAAGTATAATTTACCAATAGTTTTCTCTGTAGATGTTTTTCCATTAACAAACCCAGTTCCATCACCCGCCCAGGATATCACTACTGTTCCCCATGTCATAAACCATTGTTGCTTCTGTTTTAATAAAAAATGTTTTAAGGTGTTTACTGTTTTTGTTGCGATGTATATATTTATAAGTTATTAAAGTGTTATTTTCCTTCTACTTTGTTGGAGTGCTATATATTTTTAATGTGACACATAATTCTAAAGACTTTGATGTACAAAAAGGCATCTCTGGAATCTTCCGCTTCAGGCTCGGTCCCACACACCCTCACAGTGAGAATCCCCTCTCCAATCACAATACAGGATGGTTATCAGATTGCAGGAACGCTTGTAGTGTGACGGATCTCATCGGGTGGGGGCCTTGATCTACTGTAACTTCTTTGAAGAGGGGTGATTCTTTACAGTTGAGGCCATAAACTACATCTGCAGGGCTAGGTGATAGCCTGGGACGGGCCTGGACAATCGGACACAGAGGAAGAGGAGTGTCAGAGGGTGCAGTAGTGAATAGGGTGAAAGGCAGGTGTCGGGCGGGCACAGGGTGTGATTCTCAGAGAAGAACAGCGCAGATGGGAGGAGGTTTCTGGCCCATGCATGAGAGAGAGAGCGGGAGTGAACAGTGCGTGGGGGAGATGCTTGCGAGGGTGCAGACAGTGGGTCTGGTCAAGGCATCTAAAATAGCTGCTGTGCTCGACAAAAGTGTGGCATTGCAAAAAAGGCAAGATGGCGCAGACAATGTTTATCAATAATGATTTATTTATAACAAATAAAATATTTACTCGCAGTGACAAAATGGCGGTCAACACTTCCTGATTTCCATCTAATCGAACGTTAACAGACGTCACGCAGCAAAAAAAATAAAACCCTCACGCACAACCGCTGGAAGACATGTATCAACATATATGAGCCTCCTCAGCCACCCTAAAAAAACATAAGGGATCAGGATACGTCTCCCGTACCCCCTTATACCCTGTAATTTAATTAAACCGAAACACAAAATGGCGAATTCCCGTTTCGCTACCAGTTTGCGGCCCGGTTCGCGATCCGGGAAGCGCTTCTACCGTGAAAAATCAATTTTTTTTTATTTTCCCCACGGGACCCTTTAGGCTGCTCAGAAACAAAATGTGCCATTTTCCTGAAAATTTCAGCCGATTCCGTCCACAAACGCCAAAGTTATTAGACATAGAATTTTCAAAAGTCCCATAGGAAAAAAATCCTAACTATATATACCTACTGGCTATCGCCAGTAGGTAATATATATATATATATATATATATATATATATATATATATATATATATATATATATATATATATATATATATATATATATATATATATATATATATATATATATATATATACATACATATATGTGTGTGTTGCTCCAAAAGTGAGGCGAGAAAGCATTTGAAAGCAAGCTTGCAGGTATGAACGTCTTCAGATGCCGATACGTATTCCAGCTCCCTCATCTTGTAATGCCTGAAGCGAATCAGTAAACTCTTCCTCAGAGGTCCAAGATGGTGAAATAGGTGCACGTCTGACTATCGTCCTTTTATTCCCATGACACGCCCCTGGATGGGCTGCTTAATTAAGTCCTGTGCATGCTAGGACCTGTAGTCAGTGCGTTTGCAAATGTTACTGGCAAGGGATGAAAGCCCTCAGATGGGCCTTGACATACCATCGTCATACTAAATCCTGCGTAGCCAATCTACAACAATAACCCAGGTGAATCCCGAGTCTACGCCCCCCCAAGGATAACGGGGTGGTGCTTTCTCGACGGCCGGGCTGCCGCCTGTATATGTTGCTCAAAAAGTGCCCTGAGGCGAGAAAGCACTAGAAAGCAAGCTTGTAAATATGAACAGCTTTAGGTGCCGATACGTATTCCAGCTCCCTCGTCTTGTAATGCCTGACGCATTTCAGTAAACCCTTCCTCAGAGGCTCAAGAATGAAAAATGTGCACGTCATAATTTATGCGTCACTCTATGCCTGAAAGGGTATTGTTTTGACTTATACTGGGTGCTCCCTTGTGTCTGGACAAAGCTATACCTCTCTGAAAAGCGAAACACTGTGTCAGGGGTTGGTTTTTCTCATTTCAGGTTGGCTTGGTTGGTATTTTACCAATTCAAAGCTGTAATATTGTGCCTGGAGTAGTAATTGGCTTTTGCCATTTTACAGCTCTGCATGGACAGCACTGTGCTAGTCCTATGCTTAAAGACTTTGCTGTAGAAATGACAAAAGACTTTGTCCTTTTCTATATCGGTGTGGATGGCACTGGGCTAATCCTATGCTTAAAGACTTTGATAGAAAAGCAGACATTTGAGGCGAGCAGATCTAGAGTGTGGCTGGTGTTGAGAGCGCTCTATACAGGAGCTGTTTTCCACCTAAACTTGAGAACTACCCAGAGTTCTCTGCTTCTTTTTTGCATAATTTATGCATCACTCCATGCCTGAAAAGGTATTGTTTTGATATATATATATATATATATATATATATATATATATATATATATATATATATACAGAGACACCTCCTTCCGTGAAAAGAGAGAAGCCACAGCAGAGAATCAGGTCGGAGGTAGCTTTATTTAAAAACACCTGCCTTCTTCAGTGCCAGGTGAGTGTTTGTCAGGAGGCGAGTTCCTTCTCCTTTTCATTAGTCCTCCTCATCACTATATATATATATATATATATATATATATATATATATATATATATATATATATATATATATATATTACCTACTGGCGGTCGCCAGTAGGTAGTTATAGTTAGGATTATTTTGTATAGGGAATTCACAACATTCTATTGGGAATAACTTTGGCGCTGGTTGAGGAATCTGCCTGAAATTTTCCTCAAATTTGCCTCGCGGCGCTCCGCTCCTTCCCTGAAAGTTTGGGGGGATTCGTCAAGCGGGGGCCGAGATAAAAGGGGGGTCCCAAAACATGTTTTCCCCATGTTAATTTCTATAGGGCGGTCAAACTCACTTTTAGCCCGAACGGCTAAATGGATTTCCATCAAACTTGGCAAAATTGTAGGGACGGTAGGCCGATGTGCCTTTGCTATGTCTCAAGATATGTGCTCCAGTGGATTTTGAGTAATTTAGGTTAAAAAAAATATATATATCTATAAGCGCGCCCCGGTACGCGCACTGGGCGTGCTACGCGAGTTCGCGAGCGGAGAGCTGATTGGCTCTCGGATGTCTGTCAACATTCCAAACAGTCCGGAGCAGCCGCCATCTTGTGTCTCGGTAGGATCGAGACACAAGAGGTGGCAAAAACAAAGTGGGAAATGAGCAAAAGGGGGCAGGGTAGACCCCCCCAGACCCCCTAGGTTTGATGTGGGGGCCATAAAAGGGCCCCGTGGGGCAAAACAAAATATATATTTATTTCGATTTTTGCGGGGGGAGCGCCCAGTACACGCACCGGAGGCGTACGGGGGAGCGTAGCATGGGGAAAACCCAGTTCATTCACTGCGTCACCTCTACGACCCTTTCTTGCGTCAATACGCCCCTTTTGCATACATTACACCTGACGTAGGTATAATGTGGCGCAGGGGTTTACAAAGTGACGCATCTACCTAGATGTGTCACTTTGTAAATATGACTCAATAAGGTGCATGTTTTACGCTGCTGATGCGTCACAAAAAGTGACGTACCGGTGGCGTAAAAGTGACGCATGGCCTCATAAATGAGACCTTCAGTCTTCTACTCATGCGTCACATTTAATATATGATGCATTATGTCGCAAGTACTTACAGATACGTCAGTATTTCAGACGTATCTGTAAGCGCAAAAGTGATGCATTGCTGGAGTGTGCCACAAAAATGATGCAACCTCAGCAATGCATCCTTTCACATGGGGCCAGGCCCATGTGATAGGGCCTGCACCAGTCTTACGCCTGCTGTGAAACAGGTGCAAGATTTGGACGCAACAGCGTCATAAAAGTGATGCAGTGATATCTCATAGATTTCACTGCGTCACCTCTACGACCGTTTCTTGCATCAATACGTCCCTTTTGCATACATTACACCTGACGTAGGTATAATGTGGCGCAGGGGTTTACAAAGTGACGAATCTACCTAGATGCGTCACTTTGTAAATATGACTCAATAAGGTGCATTTTTAACAGCACTGGTGCGTCACAAAAAGTGACGTACCAGTGGCGTAAAAGTGACGCATGGCCTCATAAAGGAGGTTTTCAGTCTTCTACTCATGCGTCGTATTAAATATATGACGTATTATGTCGGACATACTTACAGATACGTCAGTATTTCAGACGTATCTGTAAGCGCAAAAGTGATGCATTGCTGGAATGTGTCCTAAAAATGATACAACTCCAGCAATGCGTCCTTTCACATGGGGCCAGGCCCATGTGAAAGGGCCTGCATCTGTCTTACGCCTGCTGTGAAACAGGCGCAAGATTTGGACGCAACAGCGTCATAATAGTGACGCAGTGATATCTCATAGATTTCACTGCGTCACCTCTACGACCCTTTCTTGCGTCAATACGTCCCTTGTGCATACATTACACCAGACGTAGGTATAATGTGGCGCAGGGGTTTACAAAGTGACGCATCTACCTAGATGCGTCACTTTGTAAATATGACTGAATAAGGTGCATTTTTTACAGCACTGGTGCGTCACAAAAAGTGACGCACCGGTGGCGTAAAAGTGACGCATGGCCTCATAAATGCGGCCTTCAGTCTTCTAGTCATGTGTCATATTAAATATATGACATATTATGTTGCAAGTACTTACAGATGCGTCAGTATTTCAGACGTATCTGTAAGCGTAAAAGTGATGCATTGCTGGAGTGTGTCACAAAAATGATGCAACTCCATCAATGCATCTTTTCTTACCCTTACACACCCCGTTCCTTTTCTACATTTTCTTTGAATATCCACATTCCCCATGTTCACTCTCCTTCTCCTTACTTTCCTTCCCAACACTCACCTTCTTTCAGTCCCCCTACTTCACTTCCTTTCTCCTCTCATACCTTTCTGTTCTTCTTACTCATTTTCCTTTCCTTTATCAATGCACTCCACTTCAGTTACTCTTTTTCATTTTTTTAAGAATATAGCTCTTTGATGAGAATTGGAGGTAGTTCTGAAAAGAACTTTTTTTTTCTTCTTTTTCTTTTTTTAGAACAAAAACAAAAACAGGGAATGGAAACTGCTCAACAGGAGCAAAAAAAACAAAAAAAAAATTAGGACTGGGAATGGCAGCGATGGTTCTCCAATGCTCTAACCATGAGCAGAACACTTTGCTCCCCATAGCAAAGTAGCTGATCACAGTCTCTGCCTTTAAGGACGCCTTTGTTAAATGCAGGCTGAATGTTCGGAACCAGCTCTTGTGATCTCCCCCTCACCGATGTTGTTGGTCCTCCGGTTGATGTAGAGGCCCCATCACTGGGAACCTCTTGAGCCAGAGCCCTGACACTTTCCTGGGCAAAATTCTGGGGGTGCCTCCTCTCCACATGGCGAATCATTGTGGAGTTCCCAAAAGAATATTTTTTAGTGGGGTCACCCCGTGACAGGACTGTGTGACAGATCCTGCACTCCACTTTTGGAGCATTTACCTTCTTCTGGTCATCAGGTATGGAAAAAAATTTCCAGATGAAATGTTCTTTGACTTTTGACTGAGGAGGCTCTTCATCGATGAATTCATTGGAGTCATCTTCACTGCTGGATGGTCTGGCAGCCATGATAATCCAAGATATCCAACAAAGAACCGAGATCAAAAAGGCAGGTCTTTCAGTCACAAAAGTGAAAGAAGAAGTGAAGGAAATGGGTGGGGATTTCATTCTTTGTAAAAAAAACTGCTAGCAACCAATGAAAAGTGTTATTTTAAGGTCACATGACTTGACGCGCTAAAGCTGCGCGCACCGAAGCGGTTCCGGGGGCGCTTACGCAGTGCAAACATAGGCGCTTCTGGGGGCGCATACGCGGCGCGAACGAAGTGACGTTTCTGATAGTTTCACGGAAATGCAAAATCATTTTCATTTCCTTATTCAAAAATACTGCTTTTATATGTATGGTACTAAATGTCTTGCGTTAATATTTACTTTTCATTCATATTTTTTTACACGAACGCAAGTAGCGCTCTGGGTGCGCTTTCTGGAGAGCTTACCGGTGCGCGCACCCAGAGCGCCCCACGAATTTTTTTTTTTTAAAAACATTTAAAAAATATTATTATTAAAAAAAATAATAATAATTAATACTTACACAAGACAGCAAATTAAAAAAAATCGTAGGTTACAAACTCGATATAGAAAGGAATTAGCTTTTAAAAAACCTTTGAAATTCAGTGAAAAAACCAGAGGTTTCACAATCGTTATAGTTAGGAATTAGCATTTAAAAAACCTTTGAAATTCACTGAAAAAACCATAGGTTTCACACCAGTTATAGTTAGGAATTAGCATTTAAAAAACCTATTAAATTCACAGAAAAAACCATAGGTTTGACACCAGTTATAGATAGCTGGAAATAATTTTACTGACATAAAACCATTGAAATTCCCACGTTAGTTGGACTCACTATAACTTGCGCGCCTGCAATGCACTGCTGATGATGTTACATATTACATCACTCATGACATGGTTAGTGACATCACTCATGACATCACTCATGACACTATCCTTGTGACAGAGTGACAGACCACCTTTCAGTGTAATGTAACCCTTGAAACACATATTCAAAAATAGAAACAAACATTTTCAAAAAAATGGAGATACCCATACCAGTTACAACAACCAATTCAGTAATTCCACCATCTATATACACATCCACTCATTCACCAACAGTTCTATATAGCCACTCATACATATACTCACTCATCATATGTAGTGATACACCTATACATCCTGTTACACACCGACAGTCATCCAAAAGTTACTCACACACATACTCACACATGCAAATAAACTGTTGAACATCCATTTATTTGCATATACAACTATGCACACACTACCACCTTACTTCTAAGGAAACTTACACATACTTACTCTCTTAAACAATCACTTATAGAAACACATACTTATTTAAACAGGAACTCTTACAATCTCTCACTCTCACATATACTCACTTATATACATCAATACTCACATATACTAGATTAAAACATATGTCGTTACTGATAAAGACACTAGTGAGACAGTCATTCACTCACTAACACACACATATACACACTCATCCACCTATACAGTCCTGCACATATGCTGTCTTCAAAACCCATACAAACAGTGAGTCAGTCATTGATGCATCTATGTGCTAAGTAATACCCCCACCAAACCATACAGACACTCATACTGATACTAAAAAAAATCTAATAACCCATATACACACACATGTAGCTACTCACCAACCCATGCAGCCACTTATACACAAAGTGAAACACTGATACATATATTTAAATATTTAAACATTACTCGCTAATATATGTATTCACTAAGATACACTTAATAAGCCAGTTAACCAATACATTTTTTTTAAAAACACATCCTTTTAGACACTTATTTAAACATTAATTCTTCCATCGACCTTTTCATATACATATATAAAACATATTTATTTTTCAGAAAGACACACATTCACTGGATGGTGTCATCAGTGATGTCATGAGTGATGTCACTGACCATGTCATGAGTGATGTAATATGTGACGTCATCAGCAGTGCATTGCAGGCGCGCAAGCTATAGTGAGTCCAACTAACTACAACGTGGGAATTTCAATGGTTTTATGTCAGTAAAATTTCCAGCTAACTATAACTGGTGTCAAACCTATGTTTTTTTCAGTGAATTTAATAGGTTTTTTAAATGCTAATTCCTAACTATAACGGGTGTGAAACCTATGTTTTTTTCAGTGAATATATATATGTATATATATAGCCCCTTGAGACCCTCCGGGTGAGCAGTGCGCTATACAAATGCTTTGATTGATTGATTGATTATATATATATATATATATATATATATATATATATATGTATGTATGTATGTATATATATATATATATATATATATATATATATATATATATAAATATATATATATATATATATATATATACATATATATATATATATATATATATATATATATATATATATATATATATACATATATATATATATATATATATATATATATATATATATATATATATATATATATATATATATATATGAACACAGAATCCAGGTACAAAGAATTCAGGCGAGCCCGTAGTTCGTTCCAAAGTTCTTTAATTTGGCAGTCACAAAGTCGAGGGATAACGTGTTTCGAACAACAAGTTGTTTTTGGTCACATGACCCGCGTTCACCTCATATCGCATTTTAAAGGTGTGTTGCACACAAGTTAATGAAAATAGAAAACATCTCTCGTTTGAAGTTTCCACAGTCTTTGATTCATATGACAATCAGTTAATGTCACTGACTTAAAGTGCTATGGTTAATAATAATACTTGTGTTTTTTTGTGTGAACATTTATATCATATTTACAGTGAAAGGTGAAAAACAGCTCATTATTACAATTTAGTTCAGAAAATCATTATTACAAATTATGTTTGGTGTTCTAAAGTTCAGGTATAGTACCAGTACAATATTTCGTAATCAACCTTTCTAGCTCAGGGCGCAAATCAGGGTATAGTACCATATATCTGATTCAACCAATTCTATTTGTACACAATTCATTAATCCAAGCAAAATACAAAATATAGAGAAGATATTGGTGCAATATTCCATATTAGACCATTAAAGTTCAGATGTGATTCATGATATTATTCCACATATCTGACTTGGTCACTACAATTTTTGTGCACCCATGTTTTGTTACTTTCTAACAATCTATAGTGCAAAGAACTAGGAGGTACAAAAAAAAAGGAATACAGAAGAAAGTTGATTTTGTTGTTTCCTATTCCAGACCTAAAAAGGAAGAAAAAGGAGTAAGTATATTGATATGCTTTCAATATTTCATTAAAAAAATCAAATATTGACTCTTCGATAACCAAACAAAAAAATGTAAGAATACATTTAGATTTTTTATATCATATATTCTATTGTTGAGTAGAGATGGTATAAATGACAGAGGTGTGAGGTTTGTGCGGGAAGGGAAAATTTTAAAAAGAGTATAATTGTACGTGATGAGAATACAGCCTTTCTACTCTCTCCACCACAGTCTGCTTCGAATAGTATGTTTATTTAAAGGTGGGAGTGTAACTCCTCATCCATATTTAGGCCATCCGGAAAGAGAGTACCGGCCAATAGAATCAACCTTGACTCTAATTTGCGTAGTGCCCCCAATCTGTCTCCACCTCTGATATTGTTTCTGATTGTTGCAATCCCTATATAGCTTGCTTTGGATGAATCATTCTGGTGGAATCGACTGAAGTGCCTTCCAGTGCTATATGAGAAGTCCTGGTTAGTGATTGCACGCCAGTGCTCTAAGATGCGTTTTTTTACAGAAGCTGTGGTTGACCCTATATACATAGGTTGCAAGGGCAAAGTATTAGGTACACCACATATTCTGTAGTGCATGTGATCAGAGTATTGATCGTCCATCTCATTCCTGTTTTTGGTAGAAGGATCTCATTGTAATTCTGACTATACTTGCACGCCTTGCAATTCTCACATTTCCTGAAACCTTTAGTGGTTCTTAGCCAGTCAGTCTCTTTAGGAGATAGATGACTTTGCACTAAGTGATCTTTTAAAGAAAGACCTCGTTGGTATGAGATGCTCGGAGTGGTACCAACAGCATTTCTCAGGATGGGATCTTGTCTCAGTATATCCCATCTGTTCTTTAATATTTGCCGTATTTGATTTGAGTGGCTACAATATTTAGTTATAAATATCACTTTCGGGGTTCCAAGATTGGTCATCAGAATTCTATCCTGGGGGTCAGAGCTTCTTCTCTTGATACTTTTTTAACTCTAGATTCTGCCTCCCTGAGTGATTTGTTAGAGTACCCCCTGGCTTTTAACATCTCTTTCATCTCCTCCTTGGTTCTCTGAAACTGGAATTCAGTGGAACTGAAAGGAATTCCCCATCTAAAACTTGGAGGATGAGCACTGGAGGAATGGAGTAACGAGTTCCCTGCCGTTTCTTTGCGGAAAAGCGAGGTAGTTAATTTATTGTCTGCTTTAATGACTTTGTCGTCCAGAAAATCTACAGAGTCTTTACTGTAGTGTCTTGTAAACTTTAAATTCACTTTGTTGATGTTAAGACAATCAATAAAATAGTTTAAGTTGTTCTCAGACCCTCGCCAAATTAAAAAGATGTCGTCTGTGTACCTCATCCACTTGACCACATTCAATGCCCATCTTTCCGTAAGGTCATTCCAGAGCACCTGCCTCTCCCACCAGCCAACCAGAAGGTTAGCATAGCTGGGGGTGAAGCAGGTGCCCATGGAAGTCCCTTGTTGTTGTCTATAGTACGTTTTATCAAACAGAAAAACATTTTCAATTAAGCATAGTCGGATCATTTCAAGTAACATGCAGGTATGCTCCAAATATTCCAGTTTCCGTTGTTTTAGAAAAAACTGGCATGCTTTGATGCCATCCTTGTGTCTAATGATTGTATAAAGCGACTCAACATCTAGTCATACAAGCCAGCAGTGCTCATCCAATTCAATCCTGGAGATTTTATGAATGAAATCAGTAGTGTCTTTCACATATGAGGATAGTTCTTTCACATAGGGAAAAAGAAAGTGGTCTATGTAAATGCTTGTATGTTCAAAAAGGCTATTTATAGATGAGACTATAGGCCTCCCAGGTGGTTGAGTCATGTTCTTATGTACTTTTGGTAATAGGTAAAAAGTAGGTGTTGTGGGATTTTCTTTGTGGAGATATCTCTCTTCGTCCCATGTCAACAAACCCTTATTTTGCCAATCCTCCAGTTGTTTAAAATAAGTCTCCTGTAAACATAGCGTTTATCAACCTTGCATTAGCATGTTTCATCTAACTACTGTCTCTTTGCCTCTTCTACATGCTTCTCTTGGCATTATAACAATATTTCCGCCCTCATCTGAGGGTTTAATGATAATATCAGTGTTCTACTGGAGGCTTTTAATCGTATTCCATTGATCTTTGCTCACATTGTTACAGACTTTTCGATCTCTTAGTAACATGTCCAAGTCTCCTTTGACTAGGTCACTAAAAACATCAATGATATCTCTGGGCAAAATTGGCACAAATTTAGATTTTCTTCTGAAAGTGGTTCTGGCCGGAGCCCATGTGTCTGTGTCTGTGAGATAGGCTGATTGTGTTTCGTATGTGGTGTCAAAAGGGTCCAGTATATTAGGACCTTCCTCCTGGCTTGACTCAGTTCCTAATGATGTTAGGGTTGCAAGAGCGGAAATATCTCCTATTGCTAATCCCCCCACATTCGATACTATCTCCTCTCTTCTAGGTTTCATTGTATTTTTGCCCGCATGTAACTTGCACAATTTGAATTTTCTTTCAAATTTGTACAAGTCTGCTCTTAAATCAGCGTAGTCAAAGTTAGATTCAGGGCAAAATGTCAATCCCAACTGCAATACATTGATCTCATTCTTAGAAAGAACTTTATTGGTTAATTACCGTATGATTTGTGGCGTTGTCAAATCCAACCATCAAGATCTCTTATCCCCCGGACTGGACCAGGCAATAATGAAACTCCCCAAATAAAAGTCAATAGAAATCTCAGCTGCTCAGATCTCTACTCTGATTTCTTCTGCAAGGTCTACATCGGCAATGGGCCCAGATAAGATTCCTATCAAAGTTTTACAAAAAATTCTGATGACTGGGGAACATTTTTAGCCCCTCTTTTTAAATATTGCCTGGAAAATGGTGAAATTCCTGAATCTTGGCGAGGGAGTGTGGTTGTACCCCTTTTAAAAAAAGGCGTTAGAACAAACCCTGAAACTATGGGCAAATAGCTCTCCTAGACACTTCTGGCAAGATTTTTGCTGCTTGTATTCTGGAACATTTAAAAAACTGGGCTTTTTCCAAGAAAGTAATTCCTATGTATCAGGCTGGGTTTCGCTCAAAGCACTCTACATTGGACAATATTGCAGTATTCCAAACTGTGCTAGATAAGTTTGTGAAGTCAAATGGCCAAATTTTATATTGTGCTTTTATCGACTTTTCGACTGCGTTCGATAGTGTAGACCGTCCGACATTATGGAGAAAATTAGCTAAATTAGGGATACCCAAAGATCTCCTAACGATAATAATCACCCTACATACATCTACATGGTGCAGAGTTCAAATGGGGGGCAAAAAAGGCCTAACTAAACCTATCCCTTCGCAGAATGGGCTAAAACAAGGATGCTTACTAGCTCCTTAATTACTTTCTATTTATATCAGCGATCTCCCAAGGCGTCTCTCTCAAAAAAATAATTTTGCTCCAAAATTAGCTCAAGTAGATATACTGTGTCTAATGTACGCAGACGATATCGTAATTCTTGACCAGACTCCGATAGGTCTACAAAGATCTTTGAATGAACTAAATCTCTATGCAACCGAAAACTTCCGGATGCCAAATCTCAATAAAACTAAAGTTCTCCCCTTTAGGGGCAGAAGGAAGCCTTCGCCTTATACTTGGTTCCTAGGAGATAAGCCAATAGGGTCCATAAGTGAGTACATGTATCTGGGTCGAACATTCACTTCCAATCTCCTAGATAAAGCCCACCTTAGCCACCTGTGCCGGAAAGCAGATTCCCATGTTGGGGCTCTACAGAGATTGTATCTTTCCACAGGAAACAGACACTTTAATTCTTTGCTGGAAGTCTATAATATGAAAATCCCCCCGATTTTATCATATGCCATGGAATATTCTCAAATTAAAACGTGGCAATCATTAAAAGTAAAAGAAGGGACCATTCTTCGAAAACTGATAAAAGTGGCAAAGTCGGTCCCAGTTCAAGCCCTCCGTCTTGAGCTATCAATTACGGGAACATTTGCCAGAGTAATTTGTAATATTATTAGGTGGGCATACAATCAGCCCTAAAAACCTTAAGACATTTGTTAAAATTGGAGTTTCTTAGAGAGGAAGCGTCTGGGTACACCTTTAATAAGAATATGGTAAAAGCCTTGGAGGTCTCTCAATGCACGGTTGCACTTTTACAGGAGTGGACTCCAGCACATCTGAAACTGTTTTTAAAACACTCGGCCCCTAGAATCCGTTTTGAATCTGATAAAGATCACTGTTTGTCAATTGAAGCACTATAAACGGTTCGCTGAACGAATGGAATTTAAAACTTCGGTCCCTTACTTGCTTTTTCAATTAGAGCATGGAGTAAGGCGGTGTATTTTACTTTTACGTTTGGGCATACTCCCTTTAGCCACTTTTTTAGCTAGCTGGGATGGTAATAATAACCCTAAAGGTATATGTGAACTTTGTAAAGGCGGGCAGCAAGATTTGCTCCCGTTCTATTAATCTGTCCTAATGAGATCATAGTTAAGGCCCGCCGACGTTACATAATCCCAAAATCAACTAAAGTATAACCATTTCTCTGCTCAAGATTTGATTACATTGTGTAACTCTCCGGTCAATGAATATGTTTGTCATAACCTGTTTAAGTTTTTAAAAAGCTTTTTGAAGCTGTTTTCAACAAGAAGTATAATCCAAGATTTTATTCTATCCTAACAAATTCACTCTAATGTTGTCTGAGTTGGTGGCTGAACATTACCATTGTACCATCTTGTAGTGAAGACAAGCATTTTTATGAGTATTTGGAATTATTTTAATTTTGTATTTGTTGACCTCAGCAGAGGTCTGGATCAAATAAAGTTTTACTTGTTACTTGTGGCGTTGTCCATCATGGGTGCTTCTTGCTCAGTTGGCCCCTCGTTCCCATGCCGGCCTTTTCTGCTGGTTTTTCTCCTGATGCTCCTTTTCCGATTGAGTCTTCGTTTCCTTGATTGTTTGTTTTCGGTCGTCCCCTGTTTGGATATTTTCTCGTTTTCTGGAGAATTAACAGTTCCTTTGAAAAAACCTGTTGGGAGCTTGTCATTGATAAACCACTCACAATCGAATCTGTATCCGAACTCAAATCTGTGAGTTCCGTTTGTGATCCACTCTTTTGTCTCTCAAAAGTGGTTAGTTCTTGTTCCTTTGAGATGTCTTTGCGTGGTTTGTCTTATTTTTTTGCGAATGTCAGGATACGTCCTGCAGCATAATCCCTCTCATTGCGTATAAATTTACGTTGTTTTCTTTGCATGATGTCCTTTTCATACTTTTTGAGTCTTTCATCCATGTTCTTTATCAGGGGTTCAATTTCATTTTTTCTGTTTCTTTGTCAAGGTCTGACATGATGTCCTCAATTTGTTTATTTTTTTCGCCATGTTCTTCCCATGCATTTTCAATCAGGATTTCTATCATGTTCCTAGAGCAGGTGTTAGTATTGTCTGTTTGGAGAAATAGGAGGACCCCGCACAGAGTTATAAGGGACTGGGGGGAAAGACAGTATTAAGAAAGTAACAAAGTCCCAAACCGGTGGACAAAGAGGATTTGTCTTATTTTAGTGTTGGTGATATGGGTATAGTAGTTAAATGGGCATGCCGAGAGGTCGGCGGGAAAGGCTAAGGTACAATAAAGTGTGATCAATTATCAATATACAGCATTTGCGCACTATAGTATCGAGGACAAACAGGGGTAATGACAGGTTCTGTATGATTATTTGCAATACTTTCAAAAAAGACTACGAATTTAATTAAGAATTGTCACAATATATATTTGGTAACATTATTTTTCAATTTTATTTCACTTTAACAATTTACAGTTCACAATTCATATTAAAACCATCATTAAAAACATTTTGCAATGGACATATTAAAAAAAAATTCATAAATTTGTATTGAAACGAAAAGAATCAAAAGGTCGACGCGGCGTTTCGGCTTTCTTTTTGTACACCTTCCTCAGGACTGATTCTTATTAATCCAGATGGAGTTATTGCCCATGTGGAAAATGTTGATTAAACGAAAAGTCCTGTGTGAATATGGACGATTGGCAGATCACAAGATGCTAATGTCAATACGCAAAATGTGCTGTCTCTAATACCAGAGGAGTGAATTAAAATTCCTTTTGGTTTCGTTTACATTTATTTATATATCTCCTTTGGTGGACATGGTGTCCACTGTTCGTATCTGTATATAGGATATAATCTTGCCGGATTTAGCTGCCAGAAGGAGCCACCGTTTTTATGAGGGTTGTCAGCAATATTCTCCCATAAGAACTGGGTGATCAATCACTGCAGTAGGAGACCTCTTTCAATTAGGTCAGCGTTTACCGGAAAAGCGATCAACACGTTAGGGGTTGGCCTCACCGGGTTGTCGTTCACTTCGTTCCTGCTTACGGCCTCCCTGCTCCTGTTTCCTGGCAGCCTGTCCTCGTCTCATTCACACGGCATTCAAGAGAATTTTTTTTTTTTTCTCTTCATGCCCATTTAACTACTATACCCATATCACCAACACTAAAATAAGACAAATCCTCTTTGTCCACCGGTTTGGGACTTTGTTACTTTCTTAGTTAGTATTGTCTGTCCATTTCTGTAGTACATGGGGTTTAGGCACCGCTAATGGCACCGCTAATGTGGGGATGATAAAAATGCGTAAACCTCGTGGGATACGGTTAACTTCCAAGTAGTTCTTCAGTGAAGTTGCCTCCCACCACCGACTGATTTCTTTTCTTTTTAGTCTTTCTAGGGAATACTTTGCTTCTCCAGCTCTGGGGCATATTCGGTAAAGTTATCACAGTTGCTCCTGGTGGTATGGCAGACTTAGTGGACTGAAAGATAGTTTGGGCTGATTTTTCTCGTTCTTTAATCAACTCACTCCACATGCTGTTTCTGCCTTTATTTTGCAAGATGGGAGAAACTCCGTGTCTTGATGGGACGAACTCGCGTTATTCGGCTGTTTTGTGTAGCCAACGCGCACTCTGATCAAAGACGGGAACTGATCGTTGTTTTGCTTTCTATATATATATATATTCACTGAAAAAATTCTTAGGTTTCAGAGACGTTATAGTTAGAAATTAGCATTTAAAAAAGCTTTGAAATTCACTCAAAAACCATAGGTTTCAGAGATGTTATAGAAATTAGCATTTACAAAACCGAAAAAAACATAGGTTTCAGGGGTGTTATAGTTAGCTGGAAATTTCACTCGTACAAAACCATAGAAATTCCTCCGTTATAGTTAGATCTGCTAACTATAACTCACGCGCCAGCAATGCACTGCTGATGATGTCACATATTACATCATTCATGACATGGCCAGTGACATCACTGACGACATCACTGATGACATCTAAAATGACATCACTGATGACATCATCCTGTGAATCTAATTTAGTTTGAAATTTAAATATGTATTATATATATATATATACCAATCTGTATTGAGGATTGAGTGGATATATAACTGTCTGGATGGAGGATTTAGTAGCTGTCTGACTGTCTTTTTAAGTGAGTAATTAAAAGTGTCTCACTTAATACATGGATTAGTAACTAAACTATGTGAATGTGTGCATCACTGTCTCTGTTGTTATATAACATTCTGCATCAGTTGGTCACTAACTACATGAGTATGTATATTAGTTATTTATTAGTTGAGTGAGTATTTGTATGGGGCACTGAGTTTGTGTGTGGTTGGATGGGTTGTGTGTAACTCTATGCATAGATGTGTGAATGGCCGATTGACTAGGTGTATTAGTTTAAGAGTGCATGTGGAAACAGTTGTTTGGGTTACTGAGTGTATTTATTTGTGTTGGTAAGCGAATATATGTTTTAGTTGTGCATCTTCAACAAAGTAAAAAAATAAAAGGCATTGTATGTGAGAGTTGGTGTATATACATAAGTATATGTAAGAGTCAGTGATTTTGAGAGTAACTATATGAATGAGTATATAATTGTAATGGTGATTTTTTAACATATTAACTATGAGTTACTATGTGTTTGAATAAATGAGGTGTTGTGTGTATAATTGTGTAAGTGAGTAAATGTAAGTGTGATACATTTTTTTCATGAGGGAGTAGGATTGCTGCATAACCGACTAAGATGACTGCTGGTGTGTCAATGTCTATATATGTGTATAAGTGCATTTGATAGTGTTTTATTAATTAGTGACTGCATGTATAAGTGATTCTGTTGTTGAATGGGTAGTTGTGTTTGTAGACTTAGGAATCAGTGAGTGGGTATGTAGTAACTGGTATTGGTGTGTCAATGGTTTCAAATATGGTACCCTGTATTTTACAGTGAGTGATGAAAGGTTATACTAGTGTATGAGGAGGTGTATCAGATTTTCACATGGATGATGTCATCAGTCATGTCATCAGTGATGTCATTTGAGATGGTATCAGTGATGTCATCAGTGATGTCACTGACCATGTCATGGAATGATGTAATATGTGACATCATCAGCAGTGCATTGCGGGCGCACGAGTTATGGTTAGCAGAACTAACTATAACAGAGGGATTTCTATGGTTTTGTACGACTGAAATGTCCAGCTAACTATAACACCCCTGAAGCCCATGGTTTTTTCTGTGAATTTCTAAGGTTTTTTTAAATGCTAATTTCTAACTATAATGTCTCTGAATCCTGTGGGTTTTCAGTGAATTTCAAAGCTTTTTTAAATGCAAATTTCTAACTATATCGTCTTTGAAACCTATAGTTTTTTTAGTGAATTTCCAAGGTTTTTTAAATGCTAATTTTTAAGTGTTATTGTTGTTATACCTATTTGTTTATACTGATTTTCTACAGTTTTTTAACTGTTTATTTATAAATATTTTATTCATCAAATAACATTATATATTTTTCAGAAAATTGCAAAAAAAGTAAACAAAAAATCAAACTTAAATATTGTTTCTTTTTTTCTTTTATTATATTTATATTATTTTCTTTAACCCTTTCGATGCTCATGACGAGCTCAGCTCGTCATGATGCACAGTTGAGCTGTGCTGATGACGAGCTGAGCTCGTCATGAAGCATGGAGTAAATGAAAAGTCAGCACAGGGGGGGGAAAACGCCTAGCAGCCAAGGTGTTAACAAAAAAATGTTCCGAAGTTTTTTTTCGGAGTCGTGCACCCAAAGCGTACACATCACGGTGGGTGTGCGAATTCTAGCCGCCATTTTAGAAAAGCTTGAAGGATCTGCATACGGTGTGCGACGGATGCATGTTTTTCAGTTATATCATATACATTTAATATTACATGGTGTGCGCGATTGGTATGCGACCAGTCCACGACTCCTGCTCCCGCACATTTGCGACACATGCGCATTACGGTACGCAACACTTGCGCGGTGGCGTGTCCTGAGGGACGTCATATACGTGCTGGGGCACGCTGGGTGCGGGACTCCCACAAAAAAATTTCATGTTCTAAAGATATGTATGTGTCTTTAATATACATATAAGGGCAAGAGATTATCTAAGATATTCATAAAAATTATATATTTGTACTTATAATAAACGTATATTATTTTAAAATATATTTTTCGCCAAGTCCGGTGCGTGCTTCATGAGCGCTGAGTGCGCAGATTCCATGTGACCTCAAAAAAAAAGATTTCATTGGTTCATTACATTTCCCTCTGTAACTTTTGAAGGACCCCACCCATTTTACTTATTCTCGTTGGTGCATCTTTAGAGAGACATCTCTTTTCCTACAAGAACCCTTTTTGCTTTTTTTTTGGTGTTTTTCAAAAAATATCAAACAACATGGCATCTGGACAGCAGCAGGAGGAAGTATCTTCTGAAGAAGAATTCTTGCAGGAGGCTCCACGTCCACAGAGGCCGGAATCTGTTGTGCGGAAATTCTTCACTTTTCCACCTGGAGAGAAGAAAGTAATTGCAAGAAAGGTGACATGCTCAATTTGTGGCCGAGTCCTATCAAGAGGCAGTAAAAAAAAAATACTCTTGTGGCACTGCTTCTATGTACAAGCATCTCCGGACCACACATCCTCTCAATCTTGCTCGGGAGGAAATGAGGCGAGCTGCTTTGAACCCCTTACCTGCTGTGGCAAGTACGTCTGAAGCGTCCTCAGTAACACCTGCAATGGACATTAGGCCTTAATTCGCCTTTCTCGAGCAACACTGCGTGAAGTGTAAGAAACATGCTTCGGTGAGCAGTCGGTGGATGCAGTTTGTGCTGTGCAACGCAACCATTGTTGTTAATGTATTTTTTGGTTTTTTTTTGGAATGATAAGTAATTCCAAAAGTTTCATGTTTTGTTCATTTTTTTTTGTTCATTTTTTGAAAAAATACCCCAAAAAATATAAAACTATTCAAACAAATTAAAATAAAAATACAAAAGAAAAAAGAAGAAAAAAAAGTTCTTATCAGAACTACCTTATCTGGTTAAAGAAAGAACTAGAATTGCAAGGTAATGTGTGGAAGTTTGGTTGAATATATGTATACAGCATGATTGACTGAAAGTATGCACACCTGTACAGCTACTCACACACCCATGTAGGGAGGAGGCACACCTAATTTGTCTGCCTTTGTTCTTATCACCTTGGTACCTCCAGCTACAATGGATCATCTCCTCTTTTTTTTTTTCACATGCGTATATCTGTTTACTGTATTATCTTACATTTTTTATTGCTGTTTCCCAAATGATGATTATACTACCCCCTTGTTCTTTCTTTCTGCCTATTGTAAAGCGCTCTGATATCCTTCGGGGTCATGTTTGCGCTATATAAAACTTTATAAATAAAAATAAATAAATTAGTAGTGTATGGTGAATTTATAGGTGAAGATTTATGAGGAAGTACTGGAGCGTGACACTGCAAGCTCTTTAGCTACACTGCACTGTGGCACTTCCGAAGCACAGGGATGTGACATATGTATATGAATAAGTTGCAACTCTGTTCTTCCCTCTGCACTGCTGCACAAACTGCAGCCATGCGGTGACACAGGCACCCTTGCACCATGGTGCAAGGATGTCTGTTGTGCGAAGATTGTTTTTGTGCAGGAAGGGAGACATTCCTGCACAAAAACCAACAATCAGTAAAGGCATTTTCCTCTTTCAATGTATGCTGTGGAATGCAGCATGCATTGAAAGAGGAAATAATGAAGAGAAATGAGAACAATTCTCCTCATTGCGCCTTGGGACACCAAATCTAGGATGGTGCAGCATTCACACACATGTCCAGATTTACGATTTCTAATAAATCTGGAGATGTGTCTTGTTCTATGGGTGTTGCGTGGGAACACCCACAGCAACACCTATGGAAAGCCCCTTCAACGCAAAGTTCTGTGTATGAAGGGGTTGTGTTTACAAGGAGAGGAAAAACTACGCAGGGTGGCTTTTCCTCTCCTTGTAAATATGAAGGAGTGCCTGGCGCCATCACTACGTTACAAAAAGTGACGTACTGGTGGCACAGGCTGCTTGTAAATATGCCCCATATGTGCTTAGGTATTGGCAGACTGATACAATAAGAACATAGTGCTGGATGGGTAATTGAAGAATTGCATGAGACTGACAGGAGGTATCCTACACTGCATGGGTACGACTTCAGTATTTAATGGAGTGGACCAATAGTATGTATCTGCTTAGAGATTTGTAGGGATTATGCACAGAATATTTTATGTGTACTTGTGTTGGTGCCTAGGTCCTTTTATAAGAATACCACTAGTAACTGGAATGATGACAGTGCTGCAAACAGAGGGAACACCTAATTTATAAGTGCTTACGTATTGGTAGAGTGATAGGATAAGTAGATAGTGGTAGATAAGTCATTAAAGAAGTGCATGGGACAGACTGGACGATTTCTACACTGCATGAGTACTAACTGGGTATTTAGAAGACTGTACCAATAGTATGTAGCTAGTTAGAGGTCTGCTTGGATAGTGTACAAAATATTATAGCTGTACTTGTGTTAGTAGCTAGGCCATTCCATAAGTTCGTGACTAGTAACTAGAATAATTACAGTATTACAAACAGAGTGTAAAGTGAATGTATAAGTGCTTAGGTATTGGTGGAGCAATAGGATAAGTAGATAGTGCTGGATGGCTGATTGGAGAAATGCATGGGACAGACAGCAGGATTCCTAGACTGCATAGGTACTAAGTGGGTATTTAGAAGAGTGTATCAATAGTATGTAGCTGGTTAGAGGTCTGCATGCATAGTATACAAAATATTGTGCCTGCACTTGTGTTAGTGGCTGGGCCATTCCTTACGTATATAACTAATAACTAGAGTAATTTCAGAGCTGCAAAGAGAGTGCATGCTAAATTTATTAGTGCTGAGGCATTCGCAGAGTGCTAGAATACGTAGATAGTACTGGATGGTTGAATGAAGAAGTGCATGGGACAGACAGAATGGTTCCTAGACTGCATAGGTACTAACTGAGTATTTAAAAGACTGTATCAATGCTCTGTAGCTGATTAGAGGTCTGCATGCATAGTGCACATAATATTGTAGCTGTACTAGTTTTACTGGCTAGGCCATTCCTTAGGTACATGACTAGTAACTAGAATAATTTCAGTGTTGCAAAGAGAGTACATTTTGAATTTATAAGTGCTTAGGTATTGCGGAGTGATAGGATATGTAGATAGTGCTGGATGGGTGATTTGAGAAGTGCATGGGACAGACAGGAGGATTCCTAGGTTGCATTGGTAGTACTTTACTAAATAGCTGGTTATAGGTTTATATATATAGTGCACAGCTGAATGTAGTTGTGCATTGATAGTGTTTGGATTACTTAATCTTACCTTGACAGTAGTACATATCAAAAAATGCTAAACATATTTTTCAGTTATTATAAGTGCTTAGGTATTGGTGGAGTAATAGGATAAGTAGCTAGTGCAGGATGGGTGATTGGAGAAATGCATGTGACCGACAGGAGGATTCCTACACTGCATAGGTACTAACTGGGTATTTAGAAGAGCGTATCAATAGTATGTAGCTGGTTAAAGGTCCGCATGCATAGTGTACAAAATATTGTACCTGCACTTGTATTAGTGGCTAGGCCATTCTTTAAGTATATGACTAATAACTGGAGTAATTTCAGTGCTTCAAAGAGAGTGCATGGTCAATTTATAAGAGCTTAGGTATTGGTGAAGTGATAGGATACGTAGATGGTCGATTTTACTGCCACACCCTTCTGCCCACCCTGGTCGGTGTGCTGCAACTGCTCCTCCTGCCTGCCCCACGTGGTCTGCTGTGAGGCCCCTTCCCCTGAACTCTCTTGTTTGTGCCCAGGTCCTGACCCTCCCTTCTATCCTCCATGGTCCTTTTGCATGACCCTGCACCCTCCTTCTTGCCCATCATAGTCATTGTGCTGCCACTAACACTCCCGCTTACCATGCATGATCTTATATTCTGCCACTGTCCCTCCCACCTTCCTTGTGTGGTCAACTAGCTGCCCCAGACCCCCTCTCATCTTCCCTCCATTGTCTGTTGGTAGGCCATTATAGTCACACTGTTGCTCTCCATGGTGTGTCTTGCTTCTAGTGCCCATCCTGCCTGACCTCCATGGTCATGTTGCTGCTCTTGCCCTGCCCCCTTTCCCCCAGCCCTCTATTTCCATGTGCAGACCCCGATTCCCTCCCACCTGGCTTGTCTAATCCATTGTAATGCCCTCGACCATACCTGTATGTTCGTCAACGTGACTTATTCATAATAAACATGCTTAGGATTGCAAACATCAACATAAACAATGGACTACACATTACCTTAAAGTGAAAGGTTATCGGCCATATTAATCTGGGCATGTTGCGTATTATAATGGTTCTTACACGAAAGAAAAGAAAAAAGGGGTGTTAATATACACACACTATCCATAAACAAAGATCTTGCGGTTATAGTTCCATTCCATTCACAGCTCATTTGAGATGTCATGAGTGATGTCATGAGTGATGTAACTGACCATGTCATGAATGATGTAATGTCTGAGGTAATTAGCAGTACATTGTGGGGGCGTAAGTTATAGTTAGCTCAGGTAATTATAACTGCTGAATTTCACTGGTTGTGTATGAGTGAAATCTGAGTCTAACTATACCGTCCCTGTAATCTTTGTTTTTTTTAGAAAATGTCTAGTTTTTTTTTAAACGTTACGTAAGATGCAAATCATAATGGATGGTGGGGCGTTAGAAGCAGGGCCTGGCATTGTGCTGCCCCCACCCAAGTTTGCTGGTTCTGCCTTCCCTCCTCCTAATCATCCATTGTCCAAATCCATGTCCCTGCTCCCTTATTACAGCCCTGTGTGGCCGTTGTTCTGCCACTGGCCTTCCCGCCTTCTCTGAACAGTTAGCTTGCTGCCCCATCCACCTCCTCCCTATCCTCTGTTGTCTGAATACATGGGCTAGCCTACTCCCTCCTGCCATGCATGATCTGATGTGCTGCCACTGCCCTCCATTTAGCATGATGTACCAGTCCACTCCTTCTGCCCTCCGTTGACCAATTCTATGCCCCATCATTGACCTCCTGCTTAGCCTCTGTGCTTAGCTTGCTGCCCCCATTCTCCTTCCCCCTGTCTTCCGATGTCTGTGTGCATGCCCCTGCTCCATCCTTTTTTTCCACCATGTTCCATGGACCTGCCAATCCTATCTACTCTGAGTGTTCTGTTGAGCTGCCACTCCCCTCCCACCTGCCTAGCATTGTCAGATGACTGTAACCTGTCCCTGCCACCTCCACCCTGCCTGTCCATATTCCATGCCCCTTTCCCCTTCCTCCTGTCCTCCATGGTCCATTTTACTGCCACACCCTTCTGCCCACCCTGGTCGGTTGTGCTGCAACTGCTCCTCCTGCCTGCCCCACGTGGTCTGTTGTGAGGCCCCTTCCCCTGAACTCTCTTGTTTGTGCCCAGGTCCTGACCCTCCCTTCTATCCTCCATGGTCCTTTTGCATGACCCTGCACCCTCCTTCTTGCCCATCATAGCCATTGTGCTGCCACTAACCCTCCCGCTTACCATGCATGATCTTATATTCTGCCACTGTCCCTCCCACCTTCCTTGTGTGGTCAGCTAGCTGCCCCAGAGCCCCTCTCATCTTCCCTCCATTGTCTGTTGGTAGGCCATTATAGTCACACTGTTGCTCTCCATGGTGTGTCTTGCTTCTAGTGCCCATCCTGCCTGACCTCCATGGTCATGTTGCTGCTCTTGCCCTACCCCCTTTCCCCCAGCCCTCTATTTCCATGTGCAGACCCCGATTCCCTCCCACCTGGCTTGTCTAATCCATTGTAATGCCCTCGATCCGTCCCTCCTGCACTTTATGGTCCATTATGCTGCAGCTTTCTCCCCTGCCAACACTTCAACCAGGAAGTGTTGGCAGCCATCTTGGGACTTAGCTTGAAGCAGAGTCCCAGAATTATTTTTAAAAATAAGGAAAAGGGGACCGGGTAGGAATACCCTGACCTTAGATATGGTGGGGTGATCCCACAGGAACCCTGCTGGGCTTTAAAACCTTTTTTTATTTTGCTGCGGTTTTAGGGGTGGATCAACGAACCTGTGGCATTTTTTTTTAAAGATGCATGAGCTTCCACATGTCTTTGAAAAAAGGCCCTTGATAGGGCTAAATCTCAGTGGCATGCTAAAATTAAAGGAAGGGGGTGTATGGAGTCCCCCTCTTGGGGATTATTTAAACCCCGGGCAACGCCATCTCCCCGGAGTTTTCCTATTTTATAATTCTAGGTGCCTGCACAGCACCTCCTGTGCCCCAGGGACCACCACATTCCTGGGGCTTGCTTCCTTAATAAAAGGGGGGCTCTTGGACCCCCTCCCAGCCCTGGGACCACTAGTTCCCCCGGGGCTTTGCAATGAAAACATGCAGTAGCCCGCGACCTCCCTTGGGACTTTAACTGTTATTAGTGGGGGGAAGGGTGTACGCATCCCCCAGCCCCGGGTACCGCTACCTCCCTGGGCCTTCACATACATTGAATGCGGGGGGCCATGAGGCCACTTTGCAGCCCCAGGGACCACCACTTCCCCGGGGCAACCACTAAAAAAGGAGGGGAGCTGCGTGGTCCCCCTCTTGGAGCCTAGGGGGCACCACCCCCCACGGCCGGCTCCAGCAATGTCCTGAGGTGTCCACCCTGGGACATTGCAGTTTGCTATGACTTGCTCCCACCAAGCCATAGCAAACACTGCCCTGCTTCTAGTAAGCGAGAGAAGAAAAGGCGCACGCTTACTCAAAGTGGAGCAGAATTGATTTTACACATAGGGAGCTGATTTTACACACAGGGAGCTGCATGTTAGCAGCACCCTATGTGTAAAAGCAATGCCAGCTACCGCAGGCGGAAGAGAGCCGGCAGGGACCGTGGGGGCCTTCAGGCTCCCCCCGCAGTGCACAATGTCGAAACCTGAGGGATGTGTTCCCCAGTGCTGAAATCAGCCCAGAAGTGGGGCCATGCCCCCTTCACCACCACTCTGCAAACACACCTCCTGGTGCAGTGGTGAATGGGGGTGAAGTCCCCTTAGATGCTGGGGGTCTTTGGGGTCCAGGAGTCCCTTCTGTTACCTCCAGTAAGTCCCAGACAGTGGGATTGTTTTATTTGTGAGGGCCTCAGGACTTCTAGTAAGCAAGAGAAGAAAAGGCGCACGCTTACTCAAAGTGGAGCAGAATTGATTTTACACATAGGGAGCTGATTTTACACACAGGGAGCTGCATGTTAGCAGCACCCTATGTGTAAAAGCAATGCCAGCTACCGCAGGCGGAAGAGAGCCGGCAGGGACCGTGGGGGCCTTCAGGCTCCCCCCGCAGTGCACAATGTCGAAACCTGAGGGATGTGATCCCCAGGGCTGAAATCAGCCCAGAAGTGGGGCCATGCCCCCTTCACCACCACTCTGCAAACACGCCTCCTGGTGCAGTGGTGAATGGGGGGTGAAGTCCCCTTAGATGCTGGGGGTCTTTGGGGTCCAGGAGTCCCTTCTGTTACCTCCAGTAAGTCCCAGACAGTGGGATTGTTTTATTTGTGAAGGCCTCAGGACTAAAGTGGACCTCTTCCCACAAGCAGTAGTGCATCAGGATGCACGTTTGCAGAGTGGTGAAGAAAGGGATGTGGCCTTTGACAACCTCTCAGCAATCCAGCTGTGTGGGTCTGACTGGAGGTAACAGTTGGGGTAGTTGGCTCCCAAAGACCTTCAAGAGCCAAGGGAACTTCATCCCTCAACTATTAGTGCACCAGGAAGTGCGTTTGCAGAGTGTTGGAGAAAGGGAGCATGGCCACAGAAAACCTCTCAGCAAACCCACTCTGTGGATTGAATTATATGTATCCACTGAAATGTGCTTCGGCATGACCTTTTTCCAGCTGGCGGCATAACCATGAATACTAATGAAGAATTCTCACCATGAGTTTTCTGTTGCAAGCCATTTTTAAGTTGGAAAATAATGAATGTGATGAGATGTGTGTATGAGTATGTCTGCTATGCAATGATTGTATGTGAGGTTAGTACAAATGTGATAATGGTATGGGGACAAATTTAAGATTGTTACAGTGTATGTATTTAGTGCACAATTATGCTCAATTTGCACATTTAATAGAATTATATCAATGTTGAACTACTTATGATTTGTATTGTATATATGGACACAGAAAAAATGATGGTGTTTTAATACCATTAAAAAAATGCAATTGAAAAATATGATTGATAATATCGATAAAAGAGAATAACAAATAAAAAATATCAATTGATGTATTTCTATATTATATTTTGATATTTCAAACAAAGGGATATATAATATAGCCAGTGTATAATTAATGTTGGTCGAGTGGGAGGTGCATACGGAAATGCATACGCCGACAAGACATTTGTGTTACACCCTTTTGTGAAGCCAGCAATAAAGCCTTCCATTGAATCTTCTTGTGGGTCTCAGCCTTTTTGCAAAAAGAGGAGTTTGGACATACAATTGCGCGAGTGACCAGAATCGCGCTTTGGGACCTCCACACCTCAAGCAGTCCGGCTGTACTGGTCGCCGCTTTGTGTGGACTTTGGCTCTCTAGGGTACTGGATTTGCCGTGTACTCACCTATAGACATCAGGAAGGACGGAGGCGATACGGCAGATTCTTTCTGCCTGAGGGGTAAAGCATTGCGCTTGGGACCCCGCGGACATAATTCCCGTTGGATCTGGAGGTTGGTGTGATGAAGATTCGGGAGGCTGAATTGTGGCTGAAAGCAGGAGGATCCAGTGCGAGCACGTGACTCCGACCTTGCACCCGGGATGCAAGAACACCAATGCACCCTGGAACTTGGAGGCGCCATTGGCAAAAGGCGCGCCAGGAGGAATACAGGTGGTTAAACATCACCACCTGGGGCGGAGCAGCTCGAGTTGTGAGGGAAGAGGCGGGGTATTTAAATCCATCAATGACGTCCCTCCCCCAGGAACACAAACGGCGCTGACGAGGCGGGAGCCGAAATGCATACGCCGACAAGACATTTGTGTTACACCCTTTTGTGAAGCCAGCAATAAAGCCTTCCATTGAATCTTCTTGTGGGTCTCAGCCTTTTTGCAAAAAGAGGAGTTTGGACATACAATTGCGCGAGTGACCAGAATCGCGCTTTGGGACCTCCACACCTCAAGCAGTCCGGCTGTACTGGTTGCCGCTTTGTGTGGACTTTGGCTCTCTAGGGTACTGGATTTGCCGTGTACTCACCTACAGACATCGGGAAGGACGGAGGCGATACGGCAGATTCTTTCTGCCTGATGGGTAAAGCATTGCGCTTGGGCCCCCGCGGACATAATTCCCGTTGGATCTGGAGGTTGGTGTGATGAAGATTCGGGAGGCTGAATTGTGGCTGAAAGCAGGAGGATCCAGTGCGAGCACGTGACTCCGACCTTGCACCCGGGATGCAAGAACACCAATGCACCCTGGAACTTGGAGGCGCCATTGGCAAAAGGCGCGCCAGGAGGAATACAGGTGGTTAAACATCACCACCTGGGGCGGAGCAGCTCGAGTTGTGAGGGAAGAGGCGGGGTATTTAAATCCATCAATGACGTCCCTCCCCCAGGAACACAAACGGCGCTGACGAGGCGGGAGCCGAAATGCATACGCCGACAAGACATTTGTGTTACACCCTTTTGTGAAGCCAGCAATAAAGCCTTCCATTGAATCTTCTTGTGGGTCTCAGCCTTTTTGCAAAAAGAGGAGTTTGGACATACAATTGCGCGAGTGACCAGAATCGCGCTTTGGGACCTCCACACCTCAAGCAGTCCGGCTGTACTGGTCGCCGCTTTGTGTGGACTTTGGCTCTCTAGGGTACTGGATTTGCCGTGTACTCACCTACAGACATCGGGAAGGACGGAGGCGATACGGCAGATTCTTTCTGCCTCATGGGTAAAGCATTGCGCTTGGGCCCCCGCGGACATAATTCCCGTTGGATCTGGAGGTTGGTGTGATGAAGATTCAGGAGGCTGAATTGTGGCTGAAAGCAGGAGGATCCAGTGCGAGCACGTGACTCCGACCTTGCACCCGGGATGCAAGAACACCAATGCACCCTGGAACTTGGAGGCGCCATTGGCAAAAGGCGCGCCAGGAGGAATACAGGTGGTTAAACATCACCACCTGGGGCGGAGCAGCTCGAGTTGTGAGGGAAGAGGCGGGGTATTTAAATCCATCAATGACGTCCCTCCCTCAGGAACACAAACGGCGCTGACGAGGCGGGAGCCGAAATGCATACGCCGACAAGACATTTGTGTTACACCCTTTTGTGAAGCCAGCAATAAAGCCTTCCATTGAATCTTCTTGTGGGTCTCAGCCTTTTTGCAAAAAGAGGAGTTTGGACATATAATTGCGCGAGTGACCAGAATCGCGCTTTGGGACCTCCACACCTCAAGCAGTCCGGCTGTACTGGTCGCCGCTTTGTGTGGACTTTGGCTCTCTAGGGTACTGGATTTGCCGTGTACTCACCTACAGACATCGGGAAGGACGGAGGCGATACGGCAGATTCTTTCTGCCTGATGGGTAAAGCATTGCGCTTGGGCCCCCGCGGACATAATTCCCGTTGGATCTGGAGGTTGGTGTGATGAAGATTCGGGAGGCTGAATTGTGGCTGAAAGCAGGAGGATCCAGTGCGAGCACGTGACTCCGACCTTGCACCCGGGATGCAAGAACACCAATGCACCCTGGAACTTGGAGGCGCCATTGGCAAAAGGCGCGCCAGGAGGAATACAGGTGGTTAAACATCACCACCTGGGGCGGAGCAGCTCGAGTTGTGAGGGAAGAGGCGGGGTATTTAAATCCATCAATGACGTCCCTCCCCCAGGAACACAAACGGCGCTGACGAGGCGGGAGCCGAAATGCATACGCCGACAAGACATTTGTGTTACACCCTTTTGTGAAGTCAGCAATAAAGCCTTCCATTGAATCTTCTTGTGGGTCTCAGCCTTTTTGCAAAAAGAGGAGTTTGGACATACAATTGCGCGAGTGACCAGAATCGCGCTTTGGGACCTCCACACCTCAAGCAGTCCGGCTGTACTGGTCGCCGCTTTGTGTGGACTTTGGCTCTCTAGGGTACTGGATTTGCCGTGTACTCACCTACAGACATCGGGAAGGACGGAGGCGATACGGCAGATTCTTTCTGCCTCATGGGTAAAGCATTGCGCTTGGGCCCCCGCGGACATAATTCCCGTGGGATCTGGAGGTTGGTGTGATGAAGATTCGGGAGGCTGAATTGTGGCTGAAAGCAGGAGGATCCAGTGCGAGCACGTGACTCCGACCTTGCACCCGGGATGCAAGAACACCAATGCACCCTGGAACATGGAGGCGCCATTGGCAAAAGGCGCGCCAGGAGGAATACAGGTGGTTAAACATCACCACCTGGGGCGGAGCAGCTCGAGTTGTGAGGGAAGAGGCGGGGTATTTAAATCCATCAATGACGTCCCTCCCCCAGGAACACAAACGGCGCTGACGAGGCGGGAGCCGAAATGCATACGCCGACAAGACATTTGTGTTACACCCTTTTGTGAAGCCAGCAATAAAGCCTTCCATTGAATCTTCTTGTGGGTCTCAGCCTTTTTGCAAAAGAGGAGTTTGGACATACAATTGCGCGAGTGACCAGAATCGCGCTTTGGGACCTCCACACCTCAAGCAGTCCGGCTGTACTGGTTGCCGCTTTGTGTGGACTTTGGCTCTCTAGGGTACTGGATTTGCCGTGTACTCACCTACAGACATCGGGAAGGACGGAGGCGATACAGCAGATTCTTTCTGCCTGATGTGTAAAGCATTGCGCTTGGGCCCCCGCGGACATAATTCCCGTTGGATCTGGAGGTTGGTGTGATGAAGATTCGGGAGGCTGAATTGTGGCTGAAAGCAGGAGGATCCAGTGCGAGCACGTGACTCCGACCTTGCACCCGGGATGCAAGAACACCAATGCACCCTGGAACTTGGAGGCGCCATTGGCAAAAGGCGCGCCAGGAGGAATACAGGTGGTTAAACATCACCACCTGGGGCGGAGCAGCTCGAGTTGTGAGGGAAGAGGCGGGGTATTTAAATCCATCAATGACGTCCCTCCCCCAGGAACACAAACGGCGCTGACGAGGCGGGAGCCGAAATGCATACGCCGACAAGACATTTGTGTTACACCCTTTTGTGAAGCCAGCAATAAAGCCTTCCATTGAATCTTCTTGTGGGTCTCAGCCTTTTTACAAAAAGAGGAGTTTGGACATACAATTGCGCGAGTGACCAGAATCGCGCTTTGGGACCTCCACACCTCAAGCAGTCCGGCTGTACTGGTCGCCGCTTTGTGTGGACTTTGGCTCTCTAGGGTACTGGATTTGCCATGTACTCACCTACAGACATCGGGAAGGACGGAGGCGATACAGCAGATTCTTTCTGCCTGATGGGTAAAGCATTGCGCTTGGGCCCCCGCGGACATAATTCCCGTTGGATCTGGAGGTTGGTGTGATGAAGATTCGGGAGGCTGAATTGTGGCTGAAAGCAGGAGGATCCAGTGCGAGCACGTGACTCCGACCTTGCACCCGGGATGCAAGAACACCAATGCACCCTGGAACTTGGAGGCGCCATTGGCAAAAGACGCGCCAGGAGGAATACAGGTGGTTAAACATCACCACCTGGGGCGGAGCAGCTCGAGTTGTGAGGGAAGAGGCGGGGTATTTAAATCCATCAATGACGTCCCTCCCCCAGGAACACAAACGGCGCTGACGAGGCGGGAGCCGAAATGCATACGCCGACAAGACATTTGTGTTACACCCTTTTGTGAAGCCAGCAATAAAGCCTTCCATTGAATCTTCTTGTGGGTCTCAGCCTTTTTGCAAAAAGAGGAGTTTGGAGTTAATTGTAACACACCCACCTGTGAACAAGGCGGAGTTACGCTGAAACGCGTCAGGACCAATTAAGTGTGTTTAAAAAAGCTGCAGTGTTTTGGACGAAATAAAAGTCTGCTTTCTGCATCAGACGGAGTTGGGCTCTGTTGTTGTTTGCAAGAGATTGCCTTTTAGCAGGATTTCCATTCCTGCCTTAGGAGCCCGCCCTGCAGGTTCGGAGCCCCCGGAAAAATGGAACCCTTGTGATAATTCGAATGAGGGGGATGAGCCGCTTACCAACGCTGCCAGCCGCTAAAGGACTTCCAAAGGCCATGTGGCAGTTCGTTTGGAAAGAAAGGGAGAGGTGAGAGGTGACTTCCTCTCTCCTGCAACTCCGCAGCGCTAGCACAAATTGAAGACACTGCTGCCTGGTGAGACATTTGCCAAATAAATATATTTCACTCATCAAGCTGATGGCAGAATGTATTGTTTATGGACAAAATCACGCTATTTGAAAGACATGCAACAAATTCCTATTTACAAGCAAGATTACCTAGCTGGTGCATTCTGGGTCCCGTGGTTATCCTGCTACGGGCCAAAGTCCACTTGGAGTTAATTGTAACACACCCACCTGTGAACAAGGCGGAGTTACGCTGAAACGCGTCAGGACCAATTAAGTGTGTTTAAAAAAGCTGCAGTGTTTTGGACGAAATAAAAGTCTGCTTTCTGCATCAGACGGAGTTGGGCTCTGTTGTTGTTTGCAAGAGATTGCCTTTTAGCAGGATTTCCATTCCTGCCTTAGGAGCCCGCCCTGCAGGTTCGGAGCCCCCGGAAAAATGGAACCCTTGTGATAATTCGAATGAGGGGGATGAGCCGCTTACCAACGCTGCCAGCCGCTAAAGGACTTCCAAAGGCCATGTGGCAGTTCGTTTGGAAAGAAAGGGAGAGGTGAGAGGTGACTTCCTCTCTCCTGCAACTCCGCAGCGCTAGCACAAATTGAAGACACTGCTGCCTGGTGAGACATTTGCCAAATAAATATATTTCACGCATCAAGCTGATGGCAGAATGTATTGTTTATGTACAAAATCACGCTATTTGAAAGACATGCAACAAATTCCTATTTACAAGCAAGATTACCTAGCTGGTGCATTCTGGGTCCCGTGGTTATCCTGCTACGGGCCAAAGTCCACTTGGAGTTAATTGTAACACACCCACCTGTGAACAAGGCGGAGTTACGCTGAAACGCGTCAGGACCAATTAAGTGTGTTTAAAAAAGCTGCAGTGTTTTGGACGAAATAAAAGTCTGCTTTCTGCATCAGACGGAGTTGGGCTCTGTTGTTGTTTGCAAGAGATTGCCTTTTAGCAGGATTTCCATTCCTGCCTTAGGAGCCCGCCCTGCAGGTTCGGAGCCCCCGGAAAAATGGAACCCTTGTGATAATATATATATATATATCTATATATATATATATATATATATATATATATATTCAATGAAAAAACCATTGGTTATAGAACATATATAGTTAGGAATTTGCATTTACAAAACCTTATTTTACTCGCATAAAACCATTGAAATTCCATATATAGTTAGATGCGCTAACTATATATCGCGCACCCGCAATCCACTGCTGATGATGTCACATATTACATCATTCATGACATGGTCAGTGACATCACTGATGACATCACTGATGACATCTCAAATGACATCACTGATGACATCACTGATGACAACATCCAGTGACTGTATGTTTCTGTAAAGTTAAAATATGTCTTACATATTGAAGAATGAGTGGATGTATAAGTGTCTGGATGAAGGATTTAGTAGGTGCATGACTGACTGTATGAGTGAGTGATTAAATGTGTCTCACTAAGTGCATGGGTTAGTGACTGGGTTTTAATTTGTGCATCATTATATCTGTTGTTCTACAAACTGCTGCATATGTTGATCAGTAGCTATATGAGTAACTGTATGGGTTATTCATTGGTTGTCCAAGTATTTGTATGGGAAACTGACTGTGTGTGTATGGGTGGCTGGGAGGTGTGTGACTCTGTACATAGATGTGTGAGTAGTTGATTCACTATATGTATGGGTTCAAAAGTGCATGTGGAAACAGCTGTATGGGCGGTTGACTGTGCATGAGAGTATTAGTGAGTGAATGGATATCTCAGTGCTACATGTCAAAGTAAGTACATATGTAAAACACAGTACATGTGAGAGTTGACATATATAAATAACTGTACATAAGAGCCAGTGAATGTGTGAGTGGCTGTATGGATCATTGTGAATAAGTATCAGGGATTGTATAAGAGAGTAAATATGTGTTATTATATGTTTGAATTAGTAAGGTGTGTATAACTGTATAGTTGAGAAAATGGAGGTGTGATTGATTTTTTGCATAACTGACTAGGTGTGTGAGTAACTCCATGGATGAGTGACAGTCTGTGACTGTCTGTTTACACTGATTGTATCTAAGGTTATATTAGAGTCTGAAGAGGTTCGTGGTATTATCACATGAATGATATCATCAGAGATATGATCAGTCATGTCAAACGAGATGAGTGATGTCATCAGTGATGTCATTTGAGATGTCATCAGTGATGTCATCAGTGATGTCACTGACCATGTCATGAATGATGTAATATGTGACATCATCAGCAGTGGATTGCGGGTGCGCGATATATAGTTAGCGCATCTAACTATATATGGAATTTCAATGGTTTTATGCGAGTAAAATAAGGTTTTGTAAATGCAAATTCCTAACTATATATGTTCTATAACCAATGGTTTTTTCATTGAATTTTCAAGGTTTTGTAAATGCAAATTCCTAACTATATATGGACTATAACCTATGGTTTTTTCTGTGAATTTCATTGGTTTTTTAAAAGCTAACATCTGTAGCTGTAAAATGTATTCTTCTTTAAAACCCAAAATATATTTTAGATGTTTATTGATAATTTTTATTGAAATATTTTTTTTCTTCGCTTTCGGTAAGCGAACCGGGAAGCTTTCCGTTAGCTCATCTTTATGCCGCGATCTAGTACGCGAACCGGTAAACGTTACGTTAGCGGAACTGTGACGCGTCGCGGAAGCGCGACGTATCATTGTCGTGTAATGCGTCTTATGACGCGCCGCTTTAGCGCTCCCGAAAGTGCTCGGGACCGCGAACCGGAAACGATGCGGGACGCGGCGCGCACCGCGTAACGTAAGCGGAACAAGTCATGTGACTTGTTTATCAAAGTTTTCATTGGTTCATTTCACTTTTGGTTTCCAAATGATGTATGACTAGGTCATGTGACCTAAAAATAACACTTTTCATTGGTTCAGAACTTTTGCTTTTCCCAAATCATGTAAACCCCTTCTTCTTTCCTCACTCTGACTTTTATCTTGGTGAGAGAAAGACCATTTTCCATTTTGATTGCAATGGCTTCTATCTTTGCTTCAGCTGGTGGACCCCCACCACCACCTCAACCTCCTCATGACAAGAGAGGACCACCATCTCAATTCATCTCCAACAGAGAGGAGGAAGAGGACGACTTAGAAGAAGAGGACACTGATGAACCTGAATTTATTCAGGAGTTGCCCCGTGTTTCCCGAAGGAAAACAAGTTTTATTTGGCAGTTTTTCTCAATTCCTCGAGGGGAGAAGGTTAATGCCAAATATGCCACCTGCCTAATTTGCAAAAAAAGATTATCTCGAGGCACAGAGAAAAAGTATAGTATGGGCAACTATACTATGCATCGCCATATGGTCAGGTGGCATCCATTAAATTACAGCCGGGCAGAGTTAAGGGACCTGCAAGATAATCCCCCGACAACTCCTGTGGCCAAATCAACTTCAAATATATCTTTGACTGTAAGAGAGGCACAGGAAACTGTGCCAAACATACAGCCAAACTTCAAGCACATGAAGTTTACGTGCATACATTGTGGTGCTATGCTCTCATGTGGCAACATGAGCGTAAACTTAATCAACTTGGTGTTTGATAACCATAACTGCCCTAACCCACCCAAGCAGTAATTTTTTCTTTGCTCCTGTTGAGCCCTTTTCAATGCCTGTTTTTTTGTTGTTTCCCCTCCATGAAAAACACAAAAAAAACATAAAACTGTTCTAAAAATACAAAAAAACAAAAAATGTTCTGAAAAAAAAAAAAAAAAAAACAAAAACAAAAACATAAAAAAAAAGTTCTTTTCAGAACTATCTCCCCTTTCAAATAAAATTGCTAGAATGTTTAGCACTCTGGCAAGCTCTATTTCTTTTGGTTCGCTTCAAGTTCGCTGCCCGGTTCGCGAACTTGAAGCGAACCAAAAAAATATTTTTTAAAAAAAAAGAAGAGTTAGTATAAGGGAAGTAAACAGAGAGTAATGTAAAAAGAAAGACAGCTATAGAGAGTAAATCAGAGATAGTGTTTAATAGATCTATTTATTAATTCAGGATGACGATAAGGTGTGATGTCTCGTGAGGTTTGTTTAAGGTGAGACCTACTCAGGGTTACAGATCAATTTTACACTTGTTGAAGAATACAGAGCAGATAAAGCATGTGAAGGCCTACCAATGAAGTAAATCATATCCTCTTATTACATCATTCATGACATGGTCAGTGACATCATCAGCAGTGCATTGCGGCTAAAAAGAGTAGAAAACATTTACCTTATAATTCTTGTTACCTTTTTAAAATATTTTTTCATACTTTCAATCTGTAAAAGAGAGAACAAACATTTCCAAAAATATTACAACATGTATTTAAAAATTACAAAAGAAAAGGGAAAAGGTTCAAGAAGAAACACTTTTTCAACAATTTTGACATTTACAGAAGCCTCTGCTTCTCTACGTCCCCTACACAATCCTAAAGATATATATTTTAAATAAACAGTATCTTCATGCTGATGAACTGAGACCTATTTTGGAACATGGTACTTCTTTTGCACTGCTGATGTCTCACAATAGTGATGCAATAGCAGCGCAAAAAAGATGTAAAGCCATCATAAAATTGTGTCTAATATTTTAAATGATAGTTTCAGGATGCAAATAAGATGTGTGCTTTGAAGAGCTTTCTTTGAGGTGAGGCCTATTCCTTTTTTTAAAAAAAACAGTACCCAGAAATACAGCACTGTAAGCATTAAAATTGACACTTACAGAAGACTCAGTTTCTCCATATCTACCTCACATTTCTAAATGTATATCATAAGTACAAACAGAAGAACATTAATTATACATGTTATATGGTTTATTTTTGCTGTTCTCAGAATGTATCAAATTTCACTTAAATCAGTGACTTGAAGGTATTCATCATGTAACAGCGGGGGGAAAAAAAAACACAATCAAAATGACTGTGTTTAAAAAACCCATACAACCTAAGAAATCTGATTTCAAAACTCCTTAAAATTAACTTACTTTCAATGACGTCGAAGGATCTCCTATGAACAGCATTCACTCTGTTGTGCTATAAATATTTTCAGCCCGCCACTTTCTGAAAGAAAACCTCCATCGATACGAAAAATATGTTACATAGAAGAAAAGACTTCTCTCATTCTATCACATGTTTCTACTAGGCCAAATCATGTTGCCGCGATTTGCAACTCTTGTAATTCTTCCAATCAAATCCCGACATTTTCTATTTTCGCAACTTTCAAAAAGAATACATTTAAGATTATTTTCACAATCCTGGACTACTAATATCTTACCCTTCTTTGTCACTCATGTTCTCCTTTTCCTATGACACTGATACTGCTTACTATGAAGCAGACTTACTTGCATCAGGTTTATATAGTTGGATTTTTAAATTGACATTATAATTAAAAGTTTTGGACCAATAATGTAGACAGCATTGCAGACTTACATTCCCTCTACTTCATGAACCTTTTGCAATTCTTCACAGGAAATCCCGAGATTCTTTCATTAAAATTTTGGTTTTAAAAACACCAGGTAAGAATTTTTAAGGTCAAACGGCAATTTTTTTTTGAAAGTTACAACGGAATCATTGCAGAATGACCAGCCGTTTCGAGACTTTAAATAAGCTGTATAATGTCCTGATGTTGTTGAAGGACCATCGTGATAGATAATTGCTACAGTTACAAAAGTCCTTCCTGATATTGAAAGCTGAGAAGCCACAAAATTTTTTATTAAAGTTGACAATTTTGATCCATCAGGCCTACATCGTTGAATCATTAAAATGACATACTGTCCATATCTACGTATAAATAATGTTGACATCATTTCAGATTTACATTGGCTACACTCCATGTTGTGATCCGCTGCATTTACTAGCTTATTAAAGGAGACTGATTTACTGTCTGGCAAAGTTAAATATATAAATCTTTCTGAGTCTACACTAGTAGTACTTGATACCCTACAATTCTCGCAGTCATGCTGCCATTGATAAGAAAGCCCAAACAGGTGATCTACATCTACACCCTCATCTTGCAATACATCAAGCATATACATTAAAAACTCCTGACAATCTTGCTGATTATTTTCAGAGAAGTCTGTTTGCCCTGAACATTCATCTAACAGATAACGAACTTCAGACACACTTTCTACTTTTGTTCGATCAGTGCTACATTTCTCGAAAACAGAATTCAATAAACAGCATAACATTTGTTCTGAATTCAACAGAATCTGTTCTTTTAAACTCTCTAGTGAAAAGAGAACATTAACCACTACATTTGCATAGCAGTTGACACCAGAACTGTTTTCAAATTGAAAACCGACAACATCTTCAACAGAATCCACTTTCTTTCTGCTAACAATTTTCGGTTCATTGACTTTTAGTCTTTTTGCAACAACCTCCCTACTATTACTGATATTTCTACGTTTGCGGCCTACCACACGTTTCTCAAACAAAGGATATTGAGGCAAATGTGGCGCATACTCTCTTCTTAACCTATTGTATTCCTTAACACAATCTAGATCTGCACAAATGTTTGTGACATCACAGTCAATCAAGTACAATCCTGATAAAGTTCTAACTCGTGACAATGCCACATATGCCATACCCTCCTTGAACACAGAACTGCCAATATTCACCAATGCACTGTCTACACTTAAACCTTGCGATTTATGAATTGTTACCGCATATGCCAAGCAAACAGGAAACTGTTTACGGCGAACATATAAGTCTTTAACAAGCAAAAACCTAGCAGAACAACGACCAATTAGCTGTACTTCCTCAATGCCATCAAATTTAATTTTTAAAAATTCTATTCCATCTCTATTTCTGTACTTCTCAAAATCAACAACATTACCCATTGATCCATTTACCAGACCTCTTTCAACATGTAAATTTCTTCTCAAAATGATTCAGCAATTTAAACACACATTCAAAGTCTTTTCAAAACCCGCTGTTTTAGATATAGTCTTCTCTAATGAATCCAATTTTGATTTCAAATTTTCTGACAAAATAATTGTTGATCCCATGTGCTCTATTTTGTCAATAGCTTCAAGTTTCACAATCTCTTGCTTTTCTAAATTCAACATTTTGTTGTTGAAGATGGCACATCCTGCAAGAGTTGGCATCAAACATATTCCGGATTTCTTCTCAGTAATTTTCTGAAAAATATTCTCAGCCACAATCTCTTGTTCGGGATATAAATTTGAAAGTAATCGTGCATTTAAAGCTTCTTTTCCATGCTCGGTCACTTTTCCAATTCTAATATCTTGTAGAATATTCTTGTAATCTTCATCTTTTGCCTGACGCATATTTTCATGCAGTTCAGCATAATTGAAGTTTAACCATATATTGACGTTACCAATGCTCCCTAGGCACTTCCTGGTATCTTCATGCGTGAGTATTTTGAACACAGGTTCTCCTTTTACTGGTGTCAGCTGCAGAAGATCTCCGAAAACAATGATGTGTTTGCCACCAAATAACACATCATATTCAGTTTTAAGTACTTCTTGCATTCTCAAATGCACAAAGGCAAGCATGACATTGGAAACCATGCTTACTTCGTCAATGATAAGTAGTTTCATTTTCCTCAAGACTCTTGAAACTTCACAGCAAGCATCCCCAGATAACTTGTGATATTGTAATTTGTTGTCATGCTCCACCGGCAGCATCAGTAGACGATGCAAAGTAATACCTTTAATGTTATGTGCTGCAAGTCCAGTAGGAGCGGTGACAACACAAGACAGCGATGACTCAGTCCTTTCCTGCAGATAGCATGAAATTGCTTTAATGAGGAAACTTTTTCCAGTTCCCGCTTCTCCACTCACATACAGTAGGACAGGCTTCAACGATGTACATGAGCACTCTTTCTTCTCATGACTTAATCCATGCTCAATTTGCTTGGTAACTTCATCATATATTTTCCTCTGCTCAACGTTGAGTTGTTTTTCCAAGTCTTCTAAGTTAACTGAATCCTCCTGAACATGTGCCATGGCTCTTTCCACTTCATTCATAGCAGTGGCAGCTTCATTTTCGATAATAGGTCCTCCAAGTGGATCTTGACTCAATGAAACAGAACTCTGACTGTCCTGAGAACTGTCTCTGGCAATCTCGGCTGCAATCGTTGCTTCCTGCTCAATTTCCAAAGTTAGCATTTCTTGATATTTGGGAAAAGCAGGACATTCTATGCTATCCTTAGCAGCAGTGAAAGAGTCTTCATAACAGAGGAAATCTCCAAGCAGTTCCTCTTCTGCACGCCAAGGCTTGAAAAGTTGCAAAAGTGCTAAATAGAAAAACTCCTTTTTTTCTGAAGATTCGCCACTCAATTTTCGATGGTTTACTAATTGGCATTTTCTTTGCTTGACCAGGCATCCCTCACTTCCAATTACAGCATACACTCCTTTCTCAATATCTTCTTTGATGTTCCTCTTGAATATATAATTTTGTAGAACCTCATATAGACAAACATTCTCAAGGTGACTGCTTCGATTTGGATAATATGTATCCAACATGTTGGTCTTCAAAATGTCGGTACTGTTTGGTTCCTTTTCTGCCAAATATTCAATTTCCCGGACAGGTTTTAGAACCCGATTTCGCGTTGCAGCAAGACCAAGACTCGCCCAAACAATACTCCTGGATTTGGCATAGAGACTTGCTGAAGACAATCGATCTGAACATTCGTAAGCTCCGATTTCTCGATGCGACAACATCTTCAGACTGAAACTGTACAACTTCTTGCTGAGGCTCTTTTCATGGGAAATGTCCTCCCACATATCCTTCAGTTCTGTCTTTTCTTTTTTGGTGATGTAAGATGTCACATACCGAGCCACAGCCATACAGTTGTCACCCACAAACTGTATATCCATGTTAGCATTCCACATGGACAAAATCACTGGGTTGTAGTCGTTGATGTACTTGGACTCTTCATTCCTTTTCAAATTGTATGTATTTTTGGGTGATTTCCTCGTCACATTATGTCGCAGTGAAGACATCAAACTGTTCACTTTTCCTTTAGAAATCACCGGTCGTGGAAAGTTGAAACGACATTTGGTGTAGAACTTGTCCTTGTTTCTGAATTTACGATTACAATACTTTCCACAACGATGGCTTTGGAAACGTAGAACTTGTTCTCTTAGGCTTTTCTTCTCCGTTGCGTTTGGAACAGCACACGTAGAATACTGTTCTATGAAATTCATCACTAAGTCATCCGGATCTGTTCCAAATTTAGGTGCATCCTTGATCCACAACAACATATGTATATGAGGAGCACCTCTTGCTTGGTACTCCTTTCTCCAGAAGAAATCCAACACCTCTCCAAGAGGTGGATTCTTCTTATTTGTGATGAAAGACATCATAGCTTCAAATCTATGATTGAAGTACCTGCATACATTCACAGGATCCAAAGAACACAGTTCTCCAGGTGTCTTGAATTCAATGTTTTCAATATTTCCATTTGCCTCTCGTAGAAATTCAAGTAAGTCTTCCCAGCCATACTCGGCACAGCTGAGAGTGAGGAACCATGTCGGAGTTCCTAAGTTCCTCAGCATACATTTTAAATCACCATGACGACGGTACCAGTACTCATTAGTACCACGCTGACACGCCATGAGATTAATTAAGTGAGAATCCAAAATACTGTCTTGGACATTGACTTTATGCATAAAGTCCCTTGCCGAGATATTTCGCATCTGTATACCACTTTTTAAGATGTGGTTCACTGCATATGACAGTCCAGACAGATCGCTTTCAAACAGGAGATGAAACAAATAGGGAATGCATTGACGAAACCTAGGATCTTCTGCATACAATCGTAAAGTCCGGTATTCAGACGCAGGAATTTGATGAGGTCGCTCATCATATCTTCCTCCTCGACCTGTGGGAAATAGCTGTGGGAAACACAGAGCTTCCAAACTTTCCTCCCAAACACTAATGGGACTCCCTTTGGCTTGTTTCATTTGAAACAACTCAATAGCATTCCCCATGACTTCCTTGGAATGCAAAGGATGAACACTATAATGTTCATATATTTCTTCACTTTTAGAGGCCTCTACTTTCTCAATTTGGCCAGCACACAAATCGCTATCCTCTTCATCACTTACTTCCTCTTCTGCAACATATACATTCTTATAGTACTTATTATTTGTCTTCAAATACACTGTTGCCTTTTTGACTTTCCTAACATCCACTAAATCTTGCCATATTTTCTTATTCTTTGTCGGAACCCCATTAACCAAGATAACCAGAGGTTCCTCTTCCACTTTTTCTATTCCAATTGTGTTAATGTTTTTGTTCAAATCTAGAGGCAAATAAACAACTCTTCCCTTTAATCCTCTCTGTAAATCTGCTGGAGGCAACTTCCCTGTCTTTGGCTCCATTCTTACAATAGCCTGAAAGGGATGGATACTTTGAATCAAAATACATTCATAAGTATTTAAATCCTTCAATTCTGAAGGAATCTCAACCAATTCCAGATTATTATGAACTGCCCTAGCAGGCATCTGGTTTTGGTTTAATTTATTACAACAATAAGTACACACACGTTGATCCGATCCTAAATCAAAATAATTTTCTACCATCAAGTATGTGGCAAAATCCTTCCATTCACTATTATTTTCCCTTTCACTTTTTGCATATAAATCCACTACCTTAGTCTGATTCTTATAATAAGTGCGTCGACAACATACACAAGTGAAATTAGGCCTCTCACTTGATTTCATCTGAAAAGTGGCAATTTCCTTCTGAAAATTATCTGTACTGGAAACCTGTACATTATCTTCAACATTACCCTCTACTTCAGGGTCAATTTGAACATTCTCATCTTTACTACTAAAGTAACAAAACTCAATTTCTTCACAAATATTCTTCACATCTATGTCAGAACCATGCAAAAGAGCAGCACATAATTGTTTAAGCATAATTGCTGGACTCTTAGCATAATACAACATTCTCACTAATTTTCTCACTTTATTATGATGCACTGCTACCATCCTGAAATGATGAAAAACACTCTGGCATACTCTCCTGGAAAGACAAGCCAGTGAATGACCACGCAAACCTGTCATTTGTCTCACTCTGCAAGGATCTAAATCTTGCAACAACTTCATTTTCTGCTTCAAACTTTTCTTATTAAATGTCCGTATAAAATCACAAAGCAAATTGATGGAAACCTGTCGCACACTGCAAATAGAACTACACTTCCAAATGTACACAGGACCCTTAGGACGTCTTCCTAAAACCTCATCACTTAGCACCTCTTCTGTCTCTGTTGTCACAAGTTTTTCTTTTTCAACTGGACAACCATCCTTCACTTCATAAGCTCGACCACTGGTGTCAACTGCAAACATCAAATCATTATCCTGAAAATAACTCTCCTCATTAAAAAATGCCTCAGAACTTGAACTATGCATCCATTCTCCGGAAAAAACTTCACAAAAGTTACTACGATTTACTACTCTCTTCCATCTACTGTTTGTTTTGAAATCAGAAATTACCTTGCTTAGTTTCCTAATTCTATTGATTACCAAAATAAACAACTTTCGCTTAATTTCAAAAGCATGATCAATAATTTTCTCTACATTTTTCTTCTTCTTATAAAATGCCACTTTCTGTTGGCCTTTTTTAATATTTCTTAATAAATTAACTATTATCCTGTTACGGAACATTCGTTTTCGAATGTCCCTAAACTGTTGTTTCCTTCTACTATCATGCACAGAGTTATCTCTTCCTCTACCAGTAACATTTTTGATGGGTCTTTCCTTTCCATTTAAATTACTCTTCTTTTTCTGAACTGAAACATTTTGGCGAAAAATACTTTTTTTACTAAAAATATTTTTTAAGAATGATTTTGTGCTCTTACCCGGAGCTTTCTTGGTGTTTTGATAAGTATTTGGGGAAGAGGACTGCTGCAATAAAACATCATCCTGCTGTCTTTGACGTTTTCTAGCCTTTCTAATTCTATTTTTCGTAGGCATTTTTCAAATTTAAAAAAGATCTGCAGTTGAATCTGTGGAAAAATATAATAAAAAATGTTATTAACCACTATTACCAAACAGTAAATGAATAACAGTCATCAAAAACTTAACGCCCTACTTATTATTTAACATAGAAAATCTTTTGCACCAGCACTGCATCACAAGGACATTTTCAGTCATTTCCTCTTGAATGCAGGTATACAATTGATTTATGTGCTGTGTTTAAAAACGATTTTTTGAAATCAATTACATTTCTGGATATGTACTGCTAGAGCTTTATAGGTTGCTTTGGATCATATTTATAAGGCATATGAGTGTCTATAATGTTATTTTTCCTTTTTAAATGGAAAGCGTTCTTCATGGTGCAAGTTTCTTATAAATACGCTCCCACCTGCGAAACGGAACTTTGCGATGCGAAGCTGATTGCCTCCCCGGTGTCTGTCAACATTCTAAACAGACCGGAGCGGCCGCCATCTTATCTCTCGTTAGGATTGAGAGAGAAGAAGAGGTGAAAAAACGAAGGGGGAATTTAATGAAAGGGGGCAAGGTATACCCCTCTTGACCCCCTAGGAATGTTGTTGGGGTTTTTAAAGGGTCCCGTGGGGAAAATAAAAAAAAAATATTTTTCACGGTAGAAGCGCTTTCCGAACACCGAACTGGGCCACAAACTGCTGGCGAAACGGGAATAGGTATAAGGGGGTGCGGGAGACCATTTTGTGCTTCGTTTTAATTAAATTACTAAGTATAAGGGGGTGCAGGAGACGTATCCTAATCCCTTATATTTTCTGAGGGTGGCTGAGAAGGCTCATATATGTTGATATATGTGTTATCGCAGATAAACCTTGCTATTAGCAAGGTTTATCGCAAATGCGATAAAAAACGGCCGCAATGCATGAATATCGCTGAAAAGTCAGCAATATTCATGCATTATCCAGCAAATGCTCTTAGCCATGTTATCCACCTCTCATTGGATAACATGGCTAAGAACTGCTCGCAAATGCGATAAGAAGCGGCCGCAATGCATCAATATTGCTGAAAAGTCAGCGATATTCATGCATTATCCAGCAAATGCAATAAAAAACGGCCGCAATGCATGAATATCGCTGAAAAGTCAGCAATATTCATGCATTATCCAGCATATGCTTTTAGCCATGTTATCCACCTCCCATTGGATAACATGGCTAAGAACTGCTCATGGCCCCATGAGGAACGCTTTCCATTTAAAATGGAAAAAATAACATTATAGAAAAGAATCGTTTTTAAACACAACATATAAATCAATTGTATACCTGCATTCAAGAGGAATTGACTGAAAATATCCTTGAGACACATGAAAGCGTTTTCTGGAATGCCCTAGCACCATTTTTTGGACATTATTAACATGGCTATGTAACTCCCATAATCAAAATCTAAATTTGCCAAGCGCAGGTGGGAAGGTATTTACAAGACACTTGCCCCATGAGGAATGCTTTCCATTTAAAAAGGAAAAAAATAACATCAATTACACTCAAATGCCTTATAAATATGACCCAAAACAACCTATGAAGCTCTAGCAGTACATATCCAGAAATGTAATTGATTTCAAAAATGGTTTTTAAAAACAACATATCTGTTTCAGCTTACATAAGAGACCATGGAATGGGCTTCATATACAACAATAACTTGTGTTACTGCATGCCAGAATGCTACACCGAATATGCAATTACAATTTCTCAAAGTAACAAAATCTATTTCTATATCACTACAGACAAAGCCACAGTTTAAAAACACAGCTTTCTTCATCATTTTCTCCTTAATTCATACTATTCTCTATCTAAAATAAATAAATCTTTTCTCACCTTAGCAAATACTTTTTGAGTTTTGAAAACAGTCTCAGAAATACACCAAATTGTCTTCAGCAGAAGAAAAAGGATGCACTCCAGAGTCTGCAGCTATTGAAAGCAGATATTCATTTCACATATCTCTCATATTAGCCAATCATAACTCTTCCCTCACTTTTTTCAAATCAAAACCCTTCCCCCCTCTGCCCTCTCTGCCTTTTTTCCATAGCAACGACCTCCTGGAAGACCTCTCATGTTTGCAAATTCACACAACAATGTTTCAATTGAACTCTGAACTCTCAGTGCACCTGCGTATCCAGTGCAATCTTTCATTAAAAGTTTCTTCCTTGACCATTCAAATTACATCTTTCAAAGAACACATCCATGCACCCTAACTTTCTGTTTTCAGAAATGGAAATACACCAATCACTGCTAATGAATCATTAGCATTGGAAATCCATAGTTTTTTTTCTTTACAAACTCCTACTGTTTCAACTGCCCTTTCATTACCACACTTCATCTGACTGCAGCACAACCTTCTCCCACCATGTTTAACGTCTGGATTGTTGGACATAGTTACATCCACTGGGCTCAAAGGTATGATGAGAGCAGAAATTTACACAACCTCAATTTACAAGATGTGGAAATTAAGTGGTTGGGCCAAAGAGGATTAAAATGTCACCAATTGATACCATTGGTGAAAACCTTTATGCATTTGCCAAAACCTGACCTGTTAATAGTGCACTGTGGAGGTAATGATTTGGGCACTTTGACAGGGGTAGGTCTGGAAATGCTTTTAAAGGACACCTTTGAGCAATTAATGGCACTTTTTCCTCAAACTGCCTTGGTATATTCCAATATATGCCAAAGACAGAAATGGAGGTGGTCCAACCAATTTTGTCCACAAATTGAGAAGTCGAGGAAGCATGTAAACAAATCTGTTTCAGCTTTCATGAGAGACCATGGAATGGGCTCCCTGTACAACAATAACTTGCGTTACTACATGCAAGATATCTACAGAGGAGATGGAGTTCACTTCTCAGATGAGGGCAACAGAATTTTCATTCTGAATTTAAGAATGTGCATTGGTACCTACTTATAAGTACCTAAATGTACCATAAACCCAAAAGCTCTTCTCAGAGCTACCCTTCATCTAATCACTCACAATTATTATTTTTTTCTAACTTTTTTCACTAATTTTCCACAAAATACGCTCCCCGGTTCGCTAACCGAAAGCTAACCTCGCGGAATTTTTTAAAAAAATGTTTTTTTTCCGCACATATAAGCCTCCTCAGCCACCCTCAGAAAACCTAGGGGGTCAGGATAAGTCTACCGTGCCCCCTTCTACCCATTCTGAACATTATTTGCCCTCCATCTTGTATCTTAATGCGACCGAAACACAAAATGGTGGACTCCCGTGACGCTTAAGGTTCGCTAACCGGGCCGCTTTCCGGAAAGCGGTCCTAAAAAAAGGTGGGAAAGTAATTAACAGAAAAACGACTAGAGACACTCTCACCAAATATAGATTAGCTCATACTACATAACAATCCCTTTCATTCTCACAAATTTGATTGAAATTTCATTTAGCCATTTAGCCTGTAGACCTATCTAAATACCCTGAGGTAAATTACTTCACAAAACACATCTAAAATATTGGAATTGACAACCAATGAAAACTTTACTTTCATTTACAAATTTTATTACCTGACATTTGATTGGTTATATACCTGAATATATATAAAGGAAGAGAAGGAAACACAGCCATTTTCACTGCTACTTCCTGAACTACATTTCAAGAGCCTTTTCACCTCCCTGTAAAGTAAATTGATAATTTGTAAGTGGCACTTTAAATTAATTTGTAAAAACGTTTATTGATAATTATTTACTGTCCCCCTGCTATAGTTATAGATACAGATAAGCTCCTCTGTTACATTTATTGATTGACTTACACTTCTCTGCTATAATTATGAATTTACTTACTTTAACTTCACTGTTAAAAAAACAGAACTACATGTCTGAACTTAAACCCAACAGTGCCCTAATATAATTATTTTTTTATGCAATTTACAGCAAAAAAATGGAAGGGGAGCACGAAAAAACTAATGTTTCCTTCGACATTACATCAGAAGACATTTTAACTGAAGAAAATGTGGATGAAGATTTTATGGATGAATCTTTTGATGAACAATTTATTGAAAGCTTACAAGACACAGAAACATCCATGTTTGACGAGATTCCAGATGATGTAATGCTGGAAGTTTTAATGAACTATGAAAATAATAAATACATTTTTTTTAAATCAAAATAAATAAATAAATAAAAAAAAAACGAACAAAAACAACAAATAATTAACATACAGTATTAGAAAAGTCTATCATTCTTTTATCCTTATAGTACGCTGCCCAGAACGCTTTCCGGTTCGCGAACTTGGCGCTTACCACGCAAAAAAAAAAAATTTTTTTTTTTTTTGGACCCTCCTAGGCCCTTTTAAAACCTCCACATAAAACCTAGGGGGTCAACGAGGATCTACTATGCCCCCTTATGGTAATTTCCCCCTTTGTTTTGGCCTCCTCTTGTCTCTCGATCCTACCGAGAGACAAGATGGCGGCCGCTCCGGACTGTTTAGAATGTTGACAACACCGGAGGGCCAATCAGCTTCGCATCGCAAAGTTCCGATACGCGAAAAGTTCGCTAACCGGATCGCTGCCCGGAGCGCTGTTACAGATATATATCTTGATTTAAACGTTAATTTCTCAAAATCCACTGGAGCACATATATTGAGACCCAGCAAAGGCACATCGGGCTAACAGTCCCTACAATTTTGCCAAGTTTCGTGCAAATCCATTCAGCCGTTCGAGCTAAAAGTGAGGCCAAACGCCCTATGAAAATTAACATGGGAAAAACGCGTTTTGGGACCCCCCTTTTTTCTCGGCCCCCCCTTGACGAAACCCCCCCAAATTTTAAAAGGCTGCTCAGAAACAAAATGTGCCATTTTCCTGAAAATTTCAGCCGATTCCGTCCACAAACGCCAAAGTTATTAGACATAGAATTTTCAAAAGTCCCATAGGAAAAAAATCCTAACTATATATACCTACTGGCTATCGCCAGTAGGTAATATATATATATATATATATTCACTGAAAAAACCATAGGTTATAGACCATATATAGTTAGGAATTCGCATTTACAAAACCTTATTTTACTCACACAAAACCATTGAAATTCCATATATAGTTAGTTGCACTAACTATATATCGCGCACCCGCAATCCACTGCTGATGATGTCACATATTACATCATTCATGACATGGTCAGTGACATCACTGATGACATCACTGATGACATCTCAAATGACATCACTGATGACATCTCAAATGACATCACTGATGACATCACTGATGACATCTCATTTGACATTACTGATCACATCACTGATGATATCATTCATGTGATAATACGATGAACCTCTTCAGACTCTAATATAACCTTAGATACAATCAGTGTAAACAGACACTCACAGACTGTCACTCATCCATGGAGTTACTCACACACCTAGTCAGTCATGCAAAGAATCAATCACACCTCCATTTCCTCAACTATACAGTTATACAAACTTTACTTATTCAAACATATACTAACACATATTTACTCTCTTATACAATCCCTGATACAAGTTCACAATGATCCATACAGCCACTCACACATTCACTGGCTCTTATGCACAGTTATTTATATATGTCAACTCTCACATGTACTGTGTTTTACATATGTACTTACTTTGACATGTAGCACTGAGATATCCATTCACTCACCAATACACTCATGCACACAGTCAACCGCCCATACAGCTGTTTCCACATGCACTTTTGAAACCATACATCTAGTGAATCAACTGCTCACACATCTATGCACAGAGTCATACACCTCCCAGCCACCCACACACACACTCAGTCTCCCATACAAATACTTGGGCAACCAATCAATAACCCATATAGTTACTCATGTAGCTACTTATCAACACATGCAACAGTTTACAGAACAACAGAGATAATGATGCACAAATTAAGACAGTTTAGTCACTAACCCATGCACTCAGTGAGACACATTTAATCACTCACTCATACAGTCAGTCATGCACCTACTAAATCCTTCATCCAGACACTTATACATCCACTCATTCTTCAATATGTAAGACATATTTTAACTTTACAGAAACATACAGTCACTGGATGTTGTCATCAGTGATGTCATCAGTGATGTCATTTGAGATGTCATCAGTGATGTCATCAGTGATGTCACTGACCATGTCATGAATGATGTAATATGTGACATCATCAGCAGTGGATTGCGGGTGCGCGATATATAGTTAGTGCAACTAACTATATATGGAATTTCAATGGTTTTGTGTGAGTAAAATAAGGTTTTGTAAATGCGAATTCCTAACTATATATGGTCTATAACCTATGGTTTTTTCAGTGAATTTTCAAGGTTTTGTAAATGCTAATTCCTAACTATATATGGTCTATAACCTATGGTTTTTTCAGTGAATTTTCAAGGTTTTGTAAATGCTAATTCCTAACTATATATGGTCTATAGCCTATGGTTTTTTCAGTGAATTTTCAAGGTTTTGTAAATGCTAATTCCTAACTATATATGGTCTATAGCCTATGGTTTTTTCAGTGAATATATATATATACATACATATATAAACATATATCATCTGTATATCTATATAAATACAAACATAAATGCATGCATACATATACTTATATGCATACAGATGCATGTTATTTACATGAAAGTTGAAAAAACACTAATAAAAGCAAAGCTAAAAAGCCACCTCATTACAAACAGAATGGCTTTAACTTAAACGAGGGCGAGATCTATTGCATTTCCAATGCTTGTTTACTTTGGTTCCATCAAGAAGGCATTCAGATGTGTCACACATTTGCCATAAATTCTGAATGTTAGCACTCTAGTTGCACATTAGATCACTGTAGTAAAGCTACTGCTCACCAGGGACGTCTGCTGCTGGTATTCAAAGTGCATGTTTCAGTCTGCATGTCAGAATTTTTTTAATGAAATAGAAGAGGATTTGAGAAGTCACTCAAAATGATCCCTAATTTTTCTTTCTGAAGCACTAGTCATACTTTCTATGGCAAAATTAACCCCCTCATGTTGTTCCTTTTTAAATTGAGTGTTTTCAGACTTACCACTTCATTCCAATCAAGATGGCTTCTGGTGTGCCATACTTTTGTCATAAGTAAGACTGTTAGCGCTCTAGTTGTTCTTTAGAACACTCTGGGACATTCTGTCATTGGGCTATACTTGGGGTACATCTGGGTGATATTTGGGCTACATTTAGGCTCTTTTGTCTCTGGTGGCCATCTTGGGAGACTGTATGTCAGAATTTTTTAATGAAATTGAAGAGGGTTTGAGAAGTCACTCAAAATGTGCCCTAATTTTTCTTTCTGCAGCACTAATCATAATTCATATGGCAAAATATACCCCCTCATTTTGTTCCTTTTTAAATTAAATGTTTTAAGAGTTACCACATTATTCCAATCAAGATGGCTTCAGGTGTGCCATACCTTTGTAATAAGTAGGACTGTTAGCGCTCTAGTTGTTCTTTAGAACACTCTGGGACATTCTGTCATTGGGCTATACTTGGGCTACATCTGGGTGATATTTGGGCTACATTTGGGCTCTTTTGTCTCTGGTGGCCATTTTGGGAGACTGCTTGTCAGAATTTTTTAATGAAATAGAAGAGGATTTGAAAAGTCACTCAAAATGTGCCCTAATTTTTCTTTCTGCAGCACTAATAATACCTTCTATTGCATAATATACCCCCTCATTTTGTTCCTTTTTAAATTAAATGTTTTAAGAGTTACCACTTTATTCCCATCACGATGGCTCCAGGTGTGCTATACCTTTGTAATAAGTAGGACTGTTAGCGCTCTAGTTGTTCTTTAGAACACTCTGGGACATTCTGTCATTGGGCTATACTTGGGCTACATCTGGGTGATATTTGGGCTACATTTGGGCTCTTTTGTCTCTGGTGGCCATTTTGGGAGACTGCATGTCAGAATGTTTTAATGAAATAGAAAAGGATTTGAGAAGTCACTCAAAATGTGCCCTAATTTTTCATTCTGCAGCACTAATCATACTTTCTATGGCAAAATATACCCCCTCATGTTGTTTCTTTTTAAATTAAATGTTTTAAGAGTTACCACTTTATTCCAATCAAGATGGCTTCAGGTGTGCCATACCTTTGTAATAAGTAGGACTGTTAGCGCTCTAGTTGTTCTTTAGAACACTCTGGGACATTCTGTCATTGGGCTATACTTGGGCTACATCTGTGTGATATTTGGGCTACATTTGGGCTCTTTTGTCTCTGGTGGCCATTTTGGGAGACTGCATGTCAGAATGTTTTAATGAAATAGAAAAGGATTTGAGAAGTCACTCAAAATGTGCCCTAATTTTTCATTCTGCAGCACTAATCATACTTTCTATGGCAAAATATACCCCCTCATGTTGTTTCTTTTTAAATTAAATGTTTTAAGAGTTACCACTTTATTCCAATCAAGATGGCTTCAGGTGTGCCATACCTTTGTAATAAGTAGGACTGTTAGCGCTCTAGTTGTTCTTTAGAACACTCTAGGAGGCTGCAGTAGAACACAAAGGAATCAACTGACAGTCTCTGTCCTTGTTGGATGTACATGTCTTACTGAGAATGTCAGACTTCATTTTCACATGACTGAGAAAGATAATGTGAATTTACAGAAAATATGCTTTCAGTTTAGCTTATAGATCCCCTTCCAAACCACTGTGGGAAAATCACGAGATATTAGTTTTCTTTCAAACAATATTCATGATATCACAGCAGAAGGTTTTTTCACATGGTAAAATCACCTTAGAACCCACCACAATTCCTAAAACGAGTATGGTACCATCAACAAATGATTTATAATGTAACTAAAGTCCTAAAACCCTCTATTAACTACAATGCTTTTTAATGAGGTGCTATCATGTATATTGGTCCCAAGATGGCTGCCAACACTTCTTGGATGAAGTGCTGACAGCCAATCAGATCAGATGTGCGGTTAGGCTCCGCCCAGATATATATCTTTTTTTGAACCTAAATTACTCAAAATCCACTGGAGCACATATATTGAGACCTAGCAAAGGCACATCGGGCTAACAGTCCCTACAATTTTGCCAAGTTTCATGCAAATCCATTCAGCCGTTCGAGCTAAAAGTGAGGCCAACCGCCCTATGGAAATTAACATGGGAAAAACGTGTTTTGGGACCCCCCTTTTTTCTCGGCCCCCCTTGATGAAACCCCCCCAAATTGTCAGGGGCTGCTCAGAAACAAAATGTTCCATTTTCCTGAATATTTCAGCCAATTCCGTCCACAAACGCCAAAGTTATTAGACATAGAATTTTCAAAAATCCCATAGAGAAAAAATCCTAACTATATATACCTACTGGCGACCGCCAGTAGGTAATATATATATATATATATATATATATATATATATATATTACCTACTGGCGGTCGCCAGTAGGTATATATAGTTAGGATTTTTTGAATAGGGATTTCTGAAAATTCTATGTTGTATAACTTTGGTGTTGATGGACGGAATTGGCTGAAACTTTCAGGAAAATGGCACATTTTGTTTCTGAGCGTCCCCTGGAAGTTTGGTAGGGTTTTCTCAAGCGGGGGCCGAGAAAAAAGGGGGGTCCCAAAACGTGTTTTTAACATTGAGTTTTCCATAGGGCGGTTGGACTCACTTTTAGCTCGAACGGCTGAATGGATTTCTATGAAACTTGGCAAAATTGTAGAGACTGTTTGCCCGATGTGCCTTTGCTAGGTCTCAAGATATGTGCTCCAGTGGATTTTGAGAAATTAACTTTCAAAAAAATATATATATCTGTGACAGCGTCCCGGTTAACACCCCGGTTCGCGTTCCAGACGCGTAACGGAACTTCGCGAGGAGAAGCGGATTGGCTCTCCGGTGACTCTCAACATTCTAAACAGTCCGGAGCGGCCGCCATCTTGTCTCTCGGTAGGATCGAGAGACAAGAGGTGGAAATAAACGAAGGGGGAAATCAATGAAAGGGGCAAGGTAGACCCCTCCTGACCCCCTAGGATTGATGTGGGGGCTATTAAAGAGCCCCGCGGGGCAAAAAAATAAAAGAAATTTTTTTTCGATTTTTCGCGGTGGAAGCGCTACCCGGTATGCGAACTGGGTAGCGAACCGGTAGCGTAACGGGAGTCCGCCATCTTGTGTTTCGGACGAATTTAGTCACAAGATGGAGGATAAACAATGTTGGGAATGGGTATAAGGGGGCATGGGAGACATATCCTGACCCCCTAGGTTTTCTGAGGGTGGCTGAGGAGGCCCATATATGTAAAAAAACAAAAACCTTTTTTTTTCAAATTTTCGCACGGTTAGCGCCCGGTCCGCGCACCGGGTAGCGTTCCGGAAAGCGTAACAAGGGGAAAACCAAGGGAAATAGTAAAATAATATTTTAGAGTGCTTTGAGGTAGGGTAGCTCTGAATAGAGCTGTTGTGTTGTGTGGGTGATGTAAGTACCAACATGTAGGTACCAATGAAGAGTCTAAAATTCAATGTACACCATCTCCTCTGTAGATATTTTGTATGTTCTAATATGGGTTATTTAAATGTAAATGTGTGGAAAAGCACTTCATGCTTTAAAGCAATTGTATTTTTGAACTTATTGTTCTTTCCTCTTAGTCCTCCTCTTTGCTTTTTTTCCCCACACTCTTCTTCAGCATGATAGTTGATAAATTTGTTCCCTCAAAAAATTTATATACATAAAAAAATTATATTAAATACATATAAAATATATTTTTCCTTTAAAAGAAGAATACATTTTACAGCTTTTGATATTTGCTATTAAAAAACCATTGAAATTCACTGAAAAAACCATAGGTTATAGACCATATATAGTTAGGAATTAGCACTTACAAAACCTTGAAAATTCACTGAAAAAACCATAGGTTATAGACCATATATAGTTAGGAATTAGCATTTACAAAACCTTATTTTACTCACACAAAACCATTGAAATTCACATATATAGTTAGTTGCACTAACTATATATTGCGCACCCGCAATCCACTGCTGATCATGTCACATATTACATCATTCATGACATGGTCAGTGACATCACTGATCACAAACAAATGTAGCCCAAATATCAGCCATATGTAGCCCAACTATAGCCCAATGATAGAATGTACCAGAGTGTTCTAAAGAACAACTAGAGCGTTAACAGTCTTACTTATAAAGTGAGACTTATAGTTAGGAATTAGCATTTAAAAAACCTATGAAATTCACTGAAAAAACCATAGGTTTCACACCAGTTATAGTTAGGAATTAGCATTTAAAAAACCTATTAAATTCACTGAAAAAACCATAGGTTTCACACCAGTTATAGTTACCTGGAAATTTTACTGACATAAAACCATTGAAATTCCATGTTATAGTTAGTTGGATCACTATAACTTGCGCGCCTGCAATGCACTGCTGATTGCGTCACATATTACATCACTCATGACATGGTCAGTGACATCACTCATGACATCACTGATGACTCCATCCTTGTGACAGAGTGACAGACTTCCTTTCAGTGTAATGTAACCCTTGAAACACATATTCAAAAATAGAAACTAACATTTACAAAAAAGTGGAGATACCTATACCAGTTACAACAACCAATTCAGTAATTCCACCATTTATATACACATCCACTCATTCACCAACAGTTCTATATAGTCATTCATACATATACTCACTTATCATATGTAGTGAGACACCTTTACATCCGTTAACACACCGACAGTCTTCCAAAAGTTACTCACACACATGCAAATAAACTATTGAACATCCATTTATTTGCATATACAGCTATACACACACTAGCACATTACTTCTAAGGAAACTTACATATACTTACTCTCTTAAACAATCACTTATAGAAACACATACTTATTTAAACAGGAACTCTTTCAATCTCTCACTCTCACATATACTCACTTATATACATCAATACTCACATATACTAGATTAAAACATATGTAGTTACTCATAAAGACACTAGTGAGACAGTCATTCACTCACTAACACACACATATACACACTCTTCCACCCATACAGTCCTGCACATATGCTGTCTTCAAAACACATACAAACAGTGAGTTAGTCATTGATGCATCTATGTGCTAAGTAACACCCCACCAAACCATACAGACACTCATACTGATACTAAAAAAAACATCTAATAACACATATACACACACATGTAGCTACTCACCAACCCATGCAGCCACTTATACACAAAGTGAAACACTGATACAAACATTTAAATATTTAAACAATACTCGCTAATATATGTATTCACTAAGATACACTTAATAAGCCAGTTAACCAATCATTTTTTTTTTTTAAAACATCCATTAAGACACTTATTTAAACATTTATTCTTCCATCGACCTTTACATATACATATATAAAACATATTTATTTTTCAGAAAGACACACATTCACTGGATGGTGTCATCAGTGATGTCATGAGTGATGTCACTGACCATGTCATGAGTGATGTAATATGTGACGTCATCAGCAGTGCATTGCAGGTGCGCAAGTTATAGTGAGTCCAACTAACTATAACATGGAATGTCAATGGTTTTATGTCAGTAAAATTTCCAGGTAACTATAACTGGAGTGAAACCTATGTTTTTTTCAGTGAATTTAATAGGTTTTTTAAATGCTAATTCCTAACTATAACTGGTGTGAAACCTATGGTTTTTTCAGTGAATATATATATATATATATATATATATATATATATATATATATATATATATATATATATATATATATATATATATATATATATATATATATATAGAGTCAAAAGTTTCTTCAATACCTCTCAGAAGAAAACACACGAACACTTAGATCTCCCAACAGCCTTTTAATTCAACAGTTTTAAGGCAATCACTCTACGCGTTTCGGGTCAGTGACCCTTGCTCACGAGTAAATTTTAACATCCCAAGTGCAACTTAAATAGTCATGTGATGGTTGTGCAAATAATGAAACAGAAAAACAGACTATAACTGTGATTCTCCAAAAGATAACAAATGTGAATAATTCCTTTTTTCCTCCTTATACATATCTTTTCTAGCGGTATGTTGAATATTTAACCATATTCTTTTCAGTAATCTATGTTAACTCATTTTTAATGCCATAAGGTTTTAGGGGATTTCAAAATAAAAATGAAGACAGGGGTGTTTGAAAACAGGGGTAACTTTACCTAGGTTACTTTCGTCTTTGCTCTTTATAGGTCAGGACAGACTCTAGTGACTGTAAGGTATATAGCCCAAGTGGGCATCCTCAGCTATGCTTCACCACATTGGTAAAATTCCTTAGTGTATCCCCTTGTCACAATTTCTGTTTCGCTCATTTTGAGCGACTTAACTTAGAAAAAGTTATTGAGCCCAAGTGGGCAATTCATTCCTCTAATTCACCACAGTTTCATTCAATTTATGAAGAATACATGAAAAGATTCTCTTGGTATCTGCAAATAAAAATAATAAATAAAACAACCTGTGACCAGATGTACTTTTAAAATTCCTATCTAGGAGAGATCAAAATAGATAATCAACATTTCTTATTAGCAATTTGGATACCATGTAGACTGATGCTTCTAAGCTCCTAAAGCCGAAATATGATCTTTAAAAATCAAATTCACCAATGATGTAAGCCATTTTTATCCCCTGTTATGCAACACAAAACAGTAATATTTCATTTGTAGCTGGTTAACCTAAATGTACTTCAAGCTCTTCATCGCAATTGTGCCCTAACGGGGTCATTGTCTTGTACTGAATGATTATTCTTGACTCTAGCCTCCGTAGGTTTTGGACTCTATTCCCATCTCTTTCATCAAACTTAATCGTGTCCAACACACAAAAGCTTAGTAATGATGTATCCTGTTTATGCTGGCTTTGAAAATGTCTTGGGATCGGGTATGACTTATCGCCATTTTTTATTGCTCGTAAATGTTCCAGGACTCTGAGCTTAGCCTTTTTGATGGTACTGCCCACATAACTCATGTTGCACGGACAGAATAGAGCATAAACCGCAAATTCTGTGTTGCAGGATGTGTGTTCTTTTATTTGGAATTTTTCAGCTTCTGGAGATAGAGTTACCTATTTCTTTTTGCGACTGTTCTTGCATGCTTTACAGCTTCTACAGGTGTAGAAGCCTTGTATCCCAACTATTTTCGGGTTTTTGGTTTCCACTGCTTTGCAGAGTTGATCTTTTAATGATTTTGTCCTTTTGAAAGTCACTTGCGGGAATAGATCAACACAATCTGTGATGTCTGGGTCAGTTTTCAGAATTGGCCAAAACTTAGTCAGACTTTTTCTGATCATTTAGGATTGATTACTATATGTAGTAATAAATTAGGTAGTATTCTCTTCCTTATCCTTATTCGTTCTTTCTAAGAGCAAAGTCTCTCTGTCTTTTCCTGCCACTACTCTCTTTGCTCTGTTAAAGATCTTCTCCGAATAACCCCTGTTTCTGAATCTGTCAGACATCTGTCTTTCCTCTTCTATGTAACCTTGCGGTGTACTGCAATTTCTCTTTGCCCTTAATAGTTCTACCATCGGGATACTTCTGATGAGCGCGCTAGGGTGACAACTCTGGGCATGAAGTAAGCTAATCCCTGCCGTGCTCTTTCTGTACAAGGTGCTCTCTAGTTTGTTATTGGTGACTCTTAGCTTCAAATCGAGAAATTCCATACTGTCTTTTCCCCAATGACTCGTAAATTACAAGTTATATTGATTTTATTTAGGGTTTCAATGAAGGTAACTGCTTCTGACTCGGTTCCTTTCCATATGACAAAAATGTCGTCGATGTATCTTAACCATCGGACGACTTTCTCAGTGTATGTGGGCATTCTGTATACCACTTCTTTTTCCCACAGGCCCATGAAAAGCCACGCAAAAGATGGCGCAAAGCATGTTCCCATACAAGTACCTAGGTTTTGTCTATAAATTTTATTGTCGAATAGGAATAAGTTTTGGGTAAGGCAGGTTCTCATTATTTCTAACAGCATCTGTGTGTGTTCCGCATAAGAGATGGATCTTTCTGATAGAAAGTGTTCACAAGCATTCAACCCTTGTTGGTGTGGGATGCATGTGTATAATCCCACTACATCTAATGTTAGCAGTGAGTAGGTTGGTTCCCAGTCTGTATATTCTATTTTTCTCAGGAAATCCCCTGAATCTTTTAAATATGCTGGTAGTTTTTGAACTGGTCCCTGTATATATATATATATATATATATATGGCAGCGTGAACAAGTCCCTGTATATATGTATATATATATATATATGGCAGCGTGAACAAGGGCACAACTTGCCAGAAACGCGTAGCTGCTTTCTGTTGTTCAATAAAAACAACTCTGCTGATGTGCTGTGGTCCGTCTCCTTCCTGTTTGCTGGTGTGCTGCGTGATTGCCGAGACACCGAGAGATCAGAGGAGTCACGTGTTGGATATATATATATATGTATATATATATATATATATATATATATATATATATATATATATATATATATATATATATATATATATATATATATATGACTTATTGAAGGTAACAGGAGGGGTAGTTGGCCTCCAAGGGCCCTCAATAGCCAAGGGGAGTTCATTCCCCAACTAGCAGTCTGACAATCTATCTGCAATCATGCGGTATAGAATTTACTGGAGGTAACAGGAGGAGTAGCTGCCCCCCAAGGACTACCTTGGTGGCCAACTACCCCATCTGTTGTCATCAGTAATTCCCACAGAGCTGGATTGTTAAGAGGTCTTCAGAGGCCACGTCCCTTTCTCTACCACTCTGCAAACGTGCCTCCCTTTGCACTACTGGTTGGGGGATGAAGTCCAGTTTACTCCTGAGGGACCTTGGGGCAGAAGAAGTCCTCCTGGTACCTACCTCCTGTAAGTCCTACACAGTGGGATTCCTGAGAGCTGGTCAGAGGCCCAGCCCCCTTTCTCCACCACCCTGCAAATGTGACTACAACTTAAATAAAAACACAAATTCAATGAAAAAAGACAAAGGTTACAGGGACATTATAATTACAAATTAGCATCTAAAAACCTTAAAAATTTACTGAAAAATATAAAGGTTACAAGGGCTTTATAGTTAGGAATTATCATTAAAAAAACTCAAGGAAAAACCAAAGCTTACAGGGACTTTATAGTTAGGCTCAGGTTTCACTCATACAAAACCAGTGAAATTCAGCTGTTATATTTAGTGACCTAACTATAACTCCCGCCCCAGCGATGCACTGCTTATGACCTCACATATTACATCACTCATTACATGGTCAGTGAAAGCACTCATGACATCACAAATGACATCACTGATGACATAATCTACAGAATCTCTGATACACCACTCACACCCATATACATTTGTATACACCCACTCCAAGTTGCACAATTCCATTCTCAAACCCATTCTCACGCCCATACTAGTACTTACACAGCCACTCACTGATTCATAGATCAACACACGCATCCACTCACTCACCCATATAGCCACTCATACACCCACTCTCACTAATATAGCCCATGACATATCCGCACATACACCCATACAGCCACTCACACACTGAGTCAGACACCCATAGAGCTACTCATACACCTGCCCACTCACCCATACAGTTAAGCACAAAGCCACTTACTCACTCATACAGTTACACATTCACTCACTTACTCATACAGATGCTAGCGCATACTCATTCACCTATACAGTCACTGACAGAAGCACGCACACAATCATACAGCCACTCTTACATTCGCTCACTCACTCACTCACTCACCCATAATCACTTACATACTCCATCACTCACCTATGCTGCCTTTCACATACCCAGGTACTCACCCAAATACCACTGACACATAAACTCACTCACCGACACAGCAAAGCACACTTACTCACCCAAGCAGCCCCTTGCACACACACACACTCCAACCCATACAGCCATTGACTTACCCACTCACTCATCCATACAGGCAGTCACACAACCTCACCCACCCACTCAGACACTCAGACACCCATAGAGGTACTCAGACAACCAATCACTCAACCATACAGGAACTCATGTACCCACTCACAAACCCATGCAGTCACTTAGGCACCAACTGACAGACAGCTACACAAATCCACACAGTCACTCACCCATTCATTCATTGAGACACCTAATCACTCACTTATACTGTCAGTCACTCACCAGCTGAATCATCCAAATAGGCACTCATACATCCCTCTAATTCACCAATACACCTTGGTGTATATATTTAACACTCATAAACTTTTTTAAAACACGCACAGTCACAGGATGATGCCCTCAGTGATGCCATTTGAGATGTCACCAGTGATATAATCAGTGATGTCACTGACCATGTCATGAGTGATGTAATATGTGAGGTCATAAGAGTGCATTGCGGGGGCACGAGCTATAGTTAGCTCACTAACTATAACAGCTGAATTTCACTGTTTTTATGAGTGAAACCGGGGCCTAACTATAACATCCCTATAACCTTTATATTTTTTCTGTGAATGTATATGTATCTATATGTATACACCTATATAGAGTCATAGATATATACATGTATATATATAAAATTCTTGCTGTAATTTCTGAATGCTTAGAGTAATTCCCCATAGGGGAAACTCCACTTCAGTCTAGTATCATGATTACTAATAACATGCCATAAACTGTTACCCATTGAAGTCTCTGAAAAAGGCTAGTGTCTACTTTGCCAGAATTTGACTTTATTGCAATGTCTACCATATTGTGGCTCATTTCCTGTGTGATTCAGATTTAAAGTATTCTCTTATAAAGTGTTACTAAAATCCTTTGTTGGTTCTACTGTGCCTTTCCACAGGAGAAACATGTTATTGATACATCATAAGCATGAAATTATATGATAAGTATCCCTTTCATTTCCAGAAGTCCAGACCACCTTCTCCTCCCACCAGCACATCATCAAATTGGTGAAGCAAGTACCCATGGAAGTTCCTCTAACCTGTTGATAAAACGAACCTTAAACGAAAAAATATTGTTCTCCAAACTGCATCATTAGAGTCATTGTATTGTATTTCTACAAATCAATAAATCGTGAATTTAGGAAGAGAGTCTAAAGCTTTGATGACATATTTGTGTAGTATATGTGTGTATAGAAGATTAACGTCATTAGTTATAATCAAGCAATCAATTTCCCCAGGATATCCTGTATTTTTGAGTAAATTGATGCTACTGCATACATAGTATTGAAGATTAAACACACAAGTGGAGCAAAGAAATGATGAATACATGTTGATGTAATTTCTAGAAGATTGTCATTTAATGGTATTATTGGTCTATCTAAGAAGTTCTCCTAGTTTTACTCCTCCTCTGCATCATCTTTCTTTATTTGTTTCTCGTTTTGGCCCTCTTTTAGCAGTTTGAAATTGCCTGCAATGTACCACATCTGGATTAATCCTGTGTACTTCTTTACTTTATACATCTGGGTTTGTGTCAGTACTGCTTTCACTCATGTTTGTGACACTTTCAATGACTAAACTCACCTTTCATAGTTGATTCTTATTTCTTGCTGTTTGTTTTTGTCGTTTTACAAAGACAACTATTCTCCCTTGAATGTAGTTTTGATCGTCCCTAATGCATTTCCTTTTCTATGATTTCCTCTTCATACTTTCATGCAGATGTTTGTGATTCCTAGAATTTCGTGCCTACAGTTTGATCAGCCTCTTTGGGAAGTTCATTTTAGTTTATTCCAATGTTTTAGGTATTATTTTTCAGCAAATAATTAAATTATGGAGCTATCACTTAAAACAGCCATTGGAACTCTCAGCCCTCTACTCTAATAGTTGAATTGGGAACCTATCTACTGGAGATATAGATAGGTAAACTATGTGGAATACGTACTGATTCCACATATTTCTTCAAGAAAATTGCCTCCTAACATATATTTATTTATTTATTTATTTATTCAGCTTTTCTAATCTATTTTTTGCCTCAAGGTTAAATGGGTGTGGCGCCATTCATATTTTTTTTTATGTACCCACAGAATTGCTGTCCTCATCAAAAATCTCAGTGGCTGACATGTATCTCTTCTCTTCTCTTCTTCCTTCTTCAAGATTACCTTTATTTCATTTTCATTGCTGTTGCAGAGAGGTGGGAGGCACTATAAGTGGTTCCTAATAGTGACTGTTGTGTGTGCATGTGATCCGCTCTTGACTGTCCTGTTGTGCTTGAAAAAAATAAAGATTTGGCATCACTTCGAGGGAGATACCTGACCCCAGAGTGGGACCTCCGACTCTGCTCCTCCTCATTCGTCTATGTGGTACTAAATAGGCGTGAGCAGTAGTGCCACGTACTCATCTGGCCTCTGGCGGTGGTTGGCATCCTCTGTTAGAAATAAATTCTCAATGAGGAATGCTGCGAGGTGGTAGCGTGTACCTCAACAGATCTAGTGCTTGGCTGCAAGCACCCTCTTGCTACGTATGTCATTACTTATGCCATCACTATCCTTTCTTTAGAGGAAAGATGTCTGCATCTGGTCCTTGATGTAAAAGAGCCTTTGCCTCATTACTACTCCTCATATTTATGTGGAATATATTTTTTTAAACATAATATAATTGAGTTCAACAACCAAACATTTACAACAAACGTTATGCCTGTTACTTCTCTTCCTAAATCATGCCAGTGCAGTGGTCACCCTCCAATTCACTGGTGTTCCTCTAAAGCACCATCTCAATATGTGGTCTAATCACTAAGGTTTGCAGCTCTATCAATGCTTTGTATTGTGGCCTCCATGTGGGGACAGGGAGGTAAGAGACAAGTGAACAAAAGGTCTTCAAACATGTATAATAATTTATCACACATTATGCTGTCCTGCAGGTATTCATATGACTACCCCTGCAGGGTGGGGTCTATTCCTGCTAGTAACTATCTATTGTGACTACTATGGCGCCTCAGGCTTTTGCAAAGTCCATGTACCTCATGTATCTTTTCACCTCTCGGTCCAGCAGGGCCCCCTCCGCATTAATTTTCAGCGCTCTCTCAGCCACCCCTTATTAGTTAGACCAGCTGCACTTTTTCAGTTCCTAGTTATATGTCGCTTCGCTTAATTTGGTGCCAAGTCATTGAACCTGCTAATCACCCGCTTCTTCTTTAAGGGTTGACAGATATTCCTCAGGGGAACGCTAAGGGGATCTAATAATATTTCTATCAGTCGTTGTCTGCATCTTTCCTCCAACTTCATCCTAGTATGCTTCTAAGTGTGGGCAGGTCCACACTATGTGGTAAAATGCCACATCAGGGTAGACGCATCCAGGGCAATGTGCTTGCACACCCGGGTGGATTCTATTAATTCTCTTTGGTGTTAAATGTGCATGGTATATAAACTACAAATGAATCTGTTAGAATCTAGAATTCCTGAAAGTTTTGGTGATATTCTTTAGTGTCCTAGCCCACTCTTCCTCTGTGATAACCCTTTGTATGTCAGCTGCCCCCAACTCCCTTAAATTGGATTGCTGGATTAGGGCACACTACAGTACCATCACTGCTTTGACCTTCCCACTCATGGTATTTATTTATTTATTTTAGGAGTTTTGTATAGCGCTAGCTGGACCCGAGGGTATCAGAGCGCTTCATAGCAAGTAACTTATGTGCAAATGGCAAGTACAGAGAATATAGAGGAACATAGCGAATCGGACATATAAGTAGTAAATAGTACCTGAATATGCAGTCCATGAATACAACCTTTACAGAGGCATAGAGCAATTGTCACCGTACCAAACAAAAAAGAACTCCCAGCAACGACTGAGCATAGTATGGCTCTATCATATTGCACAGGAAGATAAAAGCAGAGTTTCATCTGAGGTGACTTAGGAATGTAACATGATAATCCACAGTCCTTGGGTCGAAAGTCCAAAGAGTTTCTTGTTCCAACAATACGAGTCTCTAGGAAGTTTTCTAGATCGGAATCAGTGATATTGGTCTTCTAGTTAAAGTTAGAGGGGGTGCCGGCTAATGTACTTCCTTAGCTCCTATCTGCTTGCTTTAGAACGATCCAGGAAGAGGATTTTGAGCAGGTTTTTGAATTTTGGAAATGAGGGGATAGCTCTGATGTGTGGCGGGATGGAGTGCCAGATTTTGGGAGCGTTTCCAGCAAACGATCTGGTCGCGGTTTTTTGTTTGCGAGTTTTTGGCGGGATGAGTAGTAGAGTATTGGAGCTCCTGAGGTTCCTGGACTGGCCGGACCTTTTGAGTTTGGGGGCTAGGTAGTCTGGTTTGCCTGTGTGGAGGGCTTTGTGTGTGAGGCAGGCAGTTCGGAAGCTGGCTCATAACTCAATTGGGAGCCATTTAAGTTCTCTGAGTGCAGGGGAGATGTGTTTGAAATTTTTACTTCCGGTGACCATTCTGGCTGCAGCATTGAAGGTTGTTTTCAGGGGGGCGAGGTGGGATGATGCAGTGCCATTCAGGGCTGCAATCCCGTAGTCGATTCTGGAGAGCACCAGTGCTTGGGTGGTTTCTTGAAGGTCCTTGGGTGGGGGGAAGGGTTTTATTTTGTACAGAAGTCTCAAATTGAAAAAGGCGCTTTTAGCGAATCTTGTAATGTGATTTTTCATGTGCAGTTTTGGGTCTAGGGTGATACCTAGAGATTTTACTGAGTAGGCCAGTTTTTCTCTTGAATGAGTTTTAGGTGGTTACTTGAAAGCCACTGTTGCACCTCTCTGAGCTTGGCGTTGAGTCTCTGGAGGCCCTCAATGGAGGTGGTTTCTAGATATAACTGCGTGTCATCAACATATATGTGGAAAGGGATGTTGGATTTTCTGAGTAGAGAGGTGAGGGGTTAGATGTAAATGTTGAAAAGCTGAGGGGAGAGCACTGACCCTTGTGGAACACCCTAGTAACGGGGTGAAGGTCGGATTCAACATTTTTAATTTTTATTCTTTGTGATCATTTGTGGAGGAAGGAGGACAACTTGAGAAGGACCGTCTCTTCAAGACCAGCCCTTTCTTGTTGAACCTTGAGGAGAAGCTTGTGATCGACTGTGTCGAATGCAGCCGATAGGTCCAGGAGGATGAGAAGGCAGCATTGGTCCGAGTCAAGTGACTTGTATAGATCATCTAACACATTGAGGATTGCTGTTTCGGTGCTGAAGCCTTTTCTGAACCCCAATTGATGGGGATCTAGAAGGTTGATGTTGTCCAAGTGTTGGGTCAGTTGAGGAAGTACACATCTTTCCCCGATTTTGGACAGAAGAGGTAAGTTTGAGACAGGTCTAAAGTTATTCAAATCCTCCGTATCTAGTCCTGGCTTTTTCAGAAGAAATGTGACTTGACTGACATTGAGGCAATCTGGTACGACTCCTGATCTCAGTGAGCTGTTAATGATCTTGCACCAAAGTGGGGCTAGGGCGAGCTTCAAGTCTTTGGTCAGTTGAGGGGGTAGGCGATCAAGGTCATGGGATGAGGGTTTTGCGTTGGAAATTAGTTTAACTATCTCTGTTTCTGGAATGGGAGTGAAGGAAGACCAGTGTTTAGGAGGGTTCAAGGAAGCGCTATTGATGATTTCAGCTGCCTGGATCTCAGTGGAGGGAGTGAGATTGGAGCCAAGTGAGAGATCGATCTTGGCGATTTTGTCGTTGAAAAATTTGGCAAAGTTGTCACATTGTTCTTTGGATGCCTGAGTTGCAGAGGCCACTGGTTTAGAGGTTTGTTTCCTGATGATATTAAGAGCTTTTTGGTTCTGTTTTTAGCGTTGTCCAGAGCCGAGCTGAAGAAAGAAGTCTTTTTGTTCTTAATATGTTTTTTGTAATTCCTGCGGGCTGTTTGGAGTTGCTTAGATTCTTTCTGAGGCTCTTAGATGTCTTCTTTCTTTATTGATGTCGGTGGTAAACCATGATCTGGATGGTGTATATAATCTGCAGTCCCTTGTGTTCTTCTGTTTCCATAATACTAACTTTCCATAGTCTGTGTACTGCCCCAGTGATAGCCTCATGTAAAGACTGCCTGCTTGAAATACCATATTCTCCTTGTAGATCTTCAAACCGCTTCAGTACCCTACCTTCAGACACGTTTCCTACATTTTCAACTCAGAACATCTCCGTAATGCTTCCCATGCTCCCTGACACTGTCGATTTAGCAAATTCTCAGATATCGCCAAAATCTTGCAGTGCTTGCATCACGCCTGCAAGATCTGACCACCCATTCTCAATATATAGTAAAATATCATCTCTGTATAATGATAGGTAATGGGTCCTTTCTTTTTCTGTGATACCCATATAGTGCTCCTGCCTCCATAATGCTTGTTTCCGTTCAGGAAAGACCTGGCTTGGCAGTTCGGGCTGCACTGTTCCCATGAAGCACAGGGTCAAGACTGATTTTCATTTAGCTGGGTCTGAACTGAGGTGGCGAAGTGAGCTAAAGAATGATGATGGATTCAACCCAGATCTGTGAATAGGGGTGAGTGTCTGAAAAGTTTCAGTGCTCCGTCCATCATCTCCTTGTGTTTACTTCTTAAAGTGTCTACCAGAGGTTCCACCATTATTGGAAAAAAGTAAGTGAGATTTGGCACCCATGCCTATCCCTGTTTCTATTTTGTATTCCCCAAAAGGACCTGTCTGGTTCTGACCCAAGCACTCAGGTTTGTGTAAATCAACCAGGTCCATTCTTTGAAGGCTTCTCCAGGGCCCATTCGGACTATCAATGCGTAGAAAAATTTACAATGTAGAAGTTAAAGCCCTTCTGTATGTCGATTAATAGTATTAAGATATTTTGGGGATTTGGTTTACACACAGTTGATGGAGCAGGATTTCGCAAAAAGAAACCTGCTAGGATTAACACCCCCATAATACATGCTAATAGTGCACTGTAAAAGACGAATATACACATCACATGAACACAAGGGAAATTGCTTTATGCATTTGTACATTAATTCAAACTAATGCATGAAAGAACTAAACCGTTTTTATATTATGATTCAAAAGAAACAAGAAATAATTCATGACTAGGCCGCATCTAGCAATCACATTTTTGCATGATGCTTTAAATTGAATAAATAATTAAGCTCTTGCCTTAAGCTTCTGTTAGTAAAAACATTAACAGGGAATAGTGCAAAGGGGGTTGGTAAACAGTGGAAAGTGCATTATCATATAATTAATGAATGTTTATGTTCCATTTGCCATAGTGAGCCAAATGGTCCTCCATTTTCCCTTAAGTTGGATTGATAGAGGAGGGGCTGGACAAATGAGTAAAATTGACCTGCCAGAACAGACCGAAGCACTGAGTGCTGTAACAAAGGGATTGGAGTTCAAGGACACTAATCACTGAATGCATTGTTCGCCTGCCAAAGGATGTGACTGACTGTGGGACTAAAGACTCCTTCCGCGGACATTGCTGAAAATTATATGTAAAAGTGTTTAAATGTGTTAAATTGTGAGAACGAGTCAAGAATTAGGCAATGGTAAAGGATGTAGAACAACAAACATGACTAACATATTAGTAAAATCACAGTTGTGTGACATACCACCTCCCAAATCCACCAATCATCTGTCGTATTTTGTGAAATGTTTCGACTGATGTGGGACGGACATGTAGGTTTTAGGGTATAACTGGGGTGCCTTTGGGGTGTGGTTTAGGTCGTCCTGGGTTGTCTTGCGAGGAGAGAGAAGAGAGGGGTGATGCGTCACTAGAGAGGCTTAGCTGTCCCTGCCCTGTCCTGTTCCTGTCCCTGAAATCTTTGTTCCCTGACTCTACTTCAGGGGAACCCCACCATCACCTTGGTCGAGGTGTTTTTTTTTTTTTACAGATCCTTTGGGTGTGTATTATTATTCTGACTCATACTTTGCATACATATTTTGCAAATTTATTTTGGTCCCGCTGAAACTTGTCTCTTCATCTATCCAATCCATCATAAGTATACTGTTTTCACATCAATTTTTGCTGAAACTGATCTCTCTTATTCTATACACTTCTTTGTGTATCGTTAATTGAATGGTGAGTTTGTCACTATTTGGATATGCTGATGTTATTAACCTTACAGAGAGTCTGTGATTATTTAGCTGACTGAATAGTTAGTTAGATAGTACTATCATTACCATCATATTCAACTAATTGGTCCGTCAACCAAGAGGAAAGAAAGTTGATGTATAAGATAGTTATGTATTTTGAGATATCACTCAGAAACCTGTGAAGGAGAACATTTTTTAAGTATGGGCGGAAAATCCGTTCCGCTCGCGGATTTTGCGGATTTTCGGTAAATTCGCAATCCGCGAGATTCGCGAATTTCCCGCAAAATCCGCAAATCCGCGAGCAGCGAATTTTATGGCTTGCTCGCACTGTTCGCGTGAGTTCGCGGCTTCCCAGTTCAACTTCGCGCCCCGCGAATAAGTGCTAAATTGCAGAAATACGATCTTAGCAAAACTGAAACTACTTACCAGGTTCAAAAGTTCAAGCTCATCATTAGTAGCCATTTCCTGTAGTGCTTCCTGAGGGGCCCCTCCAGAGTTCAGTTGCCTACTTGCAACTATTATGTGACCCTGCTCTGACCCTCAGAATAGTTACACATATGCCACAAAGGTCCTGAATTACAGCTAAGGGAGACAAGCAGGAGCCAGGCTGGAAGTTCAAATCCAGTGACACATTAATCAGCCCCTAATTCATTATTGTCAGTTGGGGCAGGGCAGGTGTTGTAACTAATTTTGCAACAATGAAAGCACTTAGCAAGTGCAAAAGATCACTAATCAGGAAGCACTAAGGAAGCAGGTGCCAGCTAAAAAAATATTCTGTGACCTGCACTGAAAATCTACAGGTACCTCTAACCTCCTACCTTGCTTCCTAGGGGCTCGGCGGGGCTGGCTGGCAGCTGATAACATCCTAGGCTCCCAGCGGCAGTGGCCGCCATCTTGGTTTGGGCTGGTTCGCCCAACCCCACCCACGCCACTCCCCCCACGCTGCTCCTCCATTTAAACGTCCCCCATTTGTCAGCGCAGCGGACGAGCGCAGCGGGCGCGCCGTAGGCTCGCCGGAGTCACGCCAGAGTCCAGCCCGTCTGCGCCCGTCCGCGGCAGGCCGGGGCAAGGGGCACCTCCTTATGTCCCACCGCTGACGTATTCTTCCCTTGATCTTCTTTCCCATTGGATCCCAGGTACCATCAGCTCGTATGTGTCCAATCTGTTGCAAAACCTAAGTCTTCTCTCGAGGCCTCCGCCCATCCCTCCTGCCGCCATACCAAGTTCTTCCCCCTTGCCCTGCACTGTTTCCCCCACTCTTTCCCCTCCTCCTGCCCCCCACACGCCGACTTTTAACACCACAGCTGCGCTTCTTAACACCAGATCTGCAGTCAGTCATCAGTATGAACTATTCGACTACCTCAACATCCACAAACCGGATCTCTTGTTTTTAACAGAGACCTGGTTTAAGGCCGACTCCCTACCCAATGTCTTAGCCGCACTTCCTCCCTCATACTCCATCATCCGAGCGGATCGACCGGAGGGCAGAAGAGGCGGTGGAGTGGCCTTGATAGCTCATACTGATTTCCACTTCCAGATTCTTCCCTTTCCCCCCATTTCTGAAGTCGACTGCTTGATAATTCGCGCTAGTTCTCACTCGGCCCCCCTAACCGCTGTTCTCATCTATCGCCCCCCCCACCCCACTCCCACTTTTGTTTCCAGCCTCCAGGACATTCTCGCAACACTGGTCGTCAACAACTCGTCAGTGCTGGTCCTGGGCGACCTCAATTTTTGGCCCAACGATCCTGCCAGAAGCCTCCTATCCAAAGAATTCACCGACCTTATGACCAGTCTCAATTTCACCCCCCATGTTCACAGCCCTCCCCACGTGCATGGCCACTCGCTCGACCTAGTTTGGACCTTGAATATTTCCACTACTTCCCCTACCATCTCCCCCTGCTCCTGGTCGAACCATTTTTTAATCTCCTTCTCCCTTGCCTTAGCCCCAGCGGCCAAACCTCCCCTTCCCAAGAACACCTGGGTTAGAAAATGGGGTAAGGCAGACATGCCATCCTTCTGCTCATCCTTAGCCAATTCCTGCCCCGACCTTTCCGGCCTCGCCGCCCCGGTCCAACTGGCCACTATCGATGGCTGGCTGACCCAGGCAGGCGACGACTTTGCCCCCTTGAGGCGGATCGCGGTCAAGCGAGCCCACGCTGCTAACCGCTGGTTCACCCCTGACCTCAAGGCCGCACGCAGAGCAGAGCGCGCATGGAGAAGAGAATACTGCCCCGCCAAAAAAAACACTTACCTCTCCGTGCTCAAGGCATACAAGCAAGGCATCCTTGATGCCAAGACCTTGTTCTATTCTAACAGGATACTGGCAGCAGAATCCTAAACCAAGGAAATCTTTGCTACAGTACATGAGCTTGCCTCATCTAATAGAGCCACGGCCTCGATCCCCCCCTCCCAACCGCTCTGCGACTCACTCAACGATTTCTTCGTTGATAAGGTCGCAAAGATCAAGGCCAACATCCCCCTCCCTTCCCCCACATTCACCAATCCCTCCCCACCCGCTGTCACTTCCAAACTCACTTCCATCCCCCCCCTGACTAAGGCCACGCTCCTCCCCCTGCTCCAAAAGGTAAAGTCAGGCTCCCCCCTAGACTTTGCCCCTGCTTACATCCTGAGAGAAATCTTCCTAAACTGCCCTACCCCTCCCCTCACACTTCTGAATGACTCACTTAGCAATGGAGTGGTCCCCACTGCTCACAAATTTGCGGCTGTTATCCCCATCTTAAAAAAGCCCGGTGCTGACCCTTCATCCCCTTCTAATTACCGTCCCATCTCCCTTCTGCCTTACCTGGGCAAGGTTCTAGAAACCCATGTAACCAGCACCCTGAGCACCTATGTGGAAACTAATCACTGCCTCTCCCCCCGGCAGGCGGGCTTTCGCCCCCTCCACTCTACGGAGAAGGTGGTGACCTCAGTGATGGACAGCCTACGCGAGGGTATTGACACCAACCTCCCGCAGGCCCTCATTCTCTTAGACCTGTCCGCCGCTTTTGACACGGTGGACCATTCCATCCTCCTCACCCGTGTCAGGGCGGCGGGCATAGAGGGCCTGGCCTTCGCCTGGCTTGAGTCCTTCCTGAGTGACAGGGCTCAGGCGGTCCACCTAGCTGGTTTCACCGCTGCCTCTCGTAAGGTTGTTTGTGGGGTCCCCCAAGGTTCCTCACTTTCCCCTCTTTTGTTTAATGTATACATCTACCCTCTTATTTGTATGTTACAGCAGCTTGAGGTCACGGTGTTCAATTACGCCGACGACCTCCAGCTAATCTTTAACCTTTCCCACTCTTCCTCATCTCCCCAGAACGTCCAATCCGTCATGTTGTTCATCCAGGATTGGATGAACTGCAACCACCTCAAACTCAACCCGGACAAGACGGAGTTAGTCTTGACCGGAGGTGGTTGCAGTCCCTGGTCCCCTTCCCACTGGCCTCCTTCACTTGGTGTTCCCCCGCTCCCTGTCCCCAAGGTCAAAACCCTTGGTATCTTCCTCAACTCTTCACTTTCCGTTCACTCACAGGTCAATTCGGTTGTTTCCTCCTGCTTTTTTTCCCTTAGAACCATCAGGAAGATCTCTCGCTTTTTCTCTCTACCTGCCCTAAAGATCATAGTGATGGCTATGGTGCTCTCGCGCCTTGACTATGGCAACATCATTTACAATGGCGCCCCAGCCTACGCCATTCACCGTCTGCAGCTAGTGCAGAACCAGGCCGCCCGCCTGATTCACGGCCTGCCCAAATTCCACCGAGCTACTCCCTTACTGCAGGCACTGCACTGGCTGCCGGTGAAAGAGCGAGCCTTGTTCAAGCTTGGCTGTACCACCTTTCAGGCCAAAATGGGCACCGCCCCGGAGTTCATCTGCTCCGCCATCAAGCCCTACACGCCGAGTAGAGAGCTTCGATCCACCCATCAGGCACTGCTAACTACCCCCCGTTTCAGAAAGAAAAAGGCGGGCGGAACAAAATTTGCAGTTCTCGCTCCTGCGTTCTGGAACTCCCTTCCGACGGAACTCCGCATGACATCCTCTTACATCGAGTTCCGGAAAGGTCTTAAAACTCTGCTCTTCTCCCGAGCCTACAATGTCTAGATTCCCTCCGCTCCTGCTGTCCCCTCGCAATCCAAAAGCGCCAAGAAACCGCGTGGTAGAAGCGCGCTATACAAATATTTTTAAATTCAAAATTAAATTCAAATTAATCAGCCCCAAATTAATTCAGGTCACTTGAGGCAGGGAAGGTGTGCTTTGCTTTGCCACAATAATGTACACTGGACAACCAGAGGGTGCTGTGATGAAACAGAGGGTGGCATGGGTGAGCCAGAGGGTGGCATGGGAAAACCAAAGAGTGTCAGTGGTGACAGAGGGTGGCAGTGATGAAGAAGAGTGTCCCAAACAGGCTGGACACGTAGAAATAACAAGTTCGCAAAACTTGCGACCCGACAGGTAAGTTCGCGTTTGCGAAATTGTACAAAAACCCTCGCGACCTGGCAGAAACCCGCGCGAACACAAAAAAAAAAATCGCGAAAATTCGCGGATTTTGCGGATTGCGAGTTCGCAAATCCGCAAAATTCGTGAACGCCAGATTCGCAAAATTCGCCCATGCTTAAAAATTTTACGTCTTTTAAAACTTGACCCAAGTGCATCAGGGAATTGGGTGAATGTGTTAGGGCCATTGTATTATGATGTTATCGAGTATTGATTCCTGATTAATTATGGTGAGCTTTGAATCACAGTCAAGGAGCTGGATTAATGTGTCTATGTTATAGCATCATTTCACCCTGTAATAAATCCATTTCGGTCCTTGTTTATGAAATACTGCATACATGGTAATAAATCGGTGGCCAGTATTTTACTTGGGATGTTGTATTCTAAATGTATAATTGACAGGGGCAGGTATGCAGATGATTAGTTTGTATCCCTATCTTGCTTAGCAAGTGGTATTGTAATTGTCGCTGTGATGGTGGGTGGCAGGTGTTGTCCTGTGTTACTGTAATAATTCAACTAGGGTGGTACCAATATATCGGAATGGGTATAGTAGAACCCAATTGTCAAATGTTAAGCCCAAAACTTTACACCAAGCCATGCCCTTTATTGCTCCTCATGCTTCCCCTTCTGCTATGTTTCTCTCTAGTATATCCATGCCATCCTGAAAGATTTGTCACAGGACTGCCCTTTCCATATAAGTCATAGCTCTCTGTCAGGCATTTTCCCTTGGGGCCCTGTATTTGTACTCGTAGTAGTTGACAAAGACCTCATGTATTTCAGTCTGTTTGAATACTTCCACCCCAGAAGAGTTTCAGATCTTCACTATGGGCGATTTTCTCTCATGTGGATCAGCCGGCCAGGCTAGAAGCCCACCATTTTCTTCTACTCATCATGAACCCTGGCTAAATATTCCTTATTCTCAAAGCCTCTCCATGCACTGTGAATACTTCTCTCTCTCTGTTTTTAAGGCCTCATCTAGATGTGGATGTTCAGACATTTTTGTCTCCAGCTCCTGGGCATTTTTCTCCTGACCATCAGTTTCTCTAAGTTTGCTACTTCTGGCTTTCCTAGAGGTGATAATGCATCTACCATGGACCACAGTCTTAAATGCTTCCCATTCCAATAGTTTAAATGAAGCTTATCCCTGGTTCTCTTTGAAATAGTTTTATATTTCCTCCTGGATGGTGGCCTTAAAGGCTTAATCTTCCGGTGGCTGCACCTGTGCTGGCCAAACTTGTTCCATATTCAATTGTAGTATCATCAAGAGCAGTTTTTGGTCAGAATGTGACTTGGCCAGGTTTCCACATTTAAACTTTGGAGTGTGAATCCCCAGAGCAGAGAAAACTGTTTAGCTGGATGTGTGTATCATACATTCCAGATTACAAGGAATAGGCTTGATCCCTGGGATTATGTGTACGCCAATAGTCCACCAGACTCCATTGATCCACCCAGTTTCGAAATGCCTTAGCATTTCTTACCACTCCCGAGACTGGCAATGGGGATGCAACATATATAGTTGTATATCTAGCATGTAACACAAATTCTCACCAATAATTTATGGATAGTGAGTTAATTTTTCTATGTGAGTCAACAGTGCTTCTGATATGCAGGTTGCTTGACATTTGGGGTATATACATTGAAAAGTGCAATGTCCCTGCTTGCAACCCTCCCACACATATCAAGAATTTCCCCTCTGGTTCCTTGATTTCAGTGAGTACTTGGTAGAGGATTAGTGGGTATATCCAAATAAGGACGCCCAAGCATAAGCCCAGTAGTGTAAAGAATATACTTTTTCCCTCCATGTCTTTTTCAGGGATAGTCCTTTCTTTTTAGTCAGGTGAGTTTCTTGATTTCCCTTCAACCTGTCCCCAGAGGTCCAGCCCAGTAGCCAACAACCTACTGATCTGATAATAAACCATGACCCACAAACATTTTCCCAACTTTCCCTTGCTTGGACTGTGCTACAGTGGGCTCCTGTCCATACTTTAAAACCTCAATGATCCCAATATGCTACCTCTGTCAATGTAGAACAGTCTGTCAGGCAGTCACTGGGTCTCACAGGAAAGTAATGTCAAAGAAAGCCTTATCCAGCCCCAGGTACAATGTTGGTAAATAACTCATTAAAACTCTGTGTATGTTCATACTTATGTGGTATTGGCTTTTGATTGCAGATGTTGAGTTGGGCTGAAAGCTCGGTGGTTGCTTGAACAATTGCTTCAGGAGTATTTGAGTGTAGATTATTGACCTCCCATGGGGAGATTTTATTTTATTGCTTAAAATGGTGCTCCATCCGCTTGGTTTGTCTTGATTCACTCCATCTCTGCCACCATGCTCCTCCCACTGAATCATGAAGTTATTCACATATTCATAAAATCATTTTAGAAATGAATTCCGCTCATAACCCTGTCCAAATGGGCTTAATTCATTCTTCATGATTGCTTCAACGTATATCTTTTTTAATTGTTCTGCTGGCTATATGTCCAATATAAAAAGAATAATTGATGGACAGAATGCAGAACAATTTCATACATTCACCCCAGTACAGAGATTTGGGGCTAAATTCATCATTTTTTTGCTCACCATGCCATTCCAGTTTGGACCCAGCCATATGCAAATCAGTCTTGACCCTGTGCCCAATGGGAACAGTCAAGCCCGAACTGCCAGGCCAGGTCCTCCCTGGAATGAAAACAAGCATCCTAGGGCCAGTTTCGGGCTTTCAGCCCTCTTCAGTCAGGATAGCTTGACTGCAGTGGAATGGAGGGCATAGGACTCACGTCTGAACATACCCGTCTCACTCGGGGTGACAAATACAAAAAGAACAATTGATGGATAGAATGCAGAGCAATGTCATACATTCACCCCAGCCCAGAGATCTGGGCCTAAATCCATCATTTTTTTGCTCAACATGCCATTCCAGTTTGGACCCAGCCATATGAAAATCAGTCTTAACCCTGCACCCAATGCGAACAGTCCAGCCCGAACTATATTCCAATATAGCAGAAGCCTTCCTATTATTTTTTCAGTCGTCTGTATATATGGTTATTTATATTGAGAAACTTGCATTGTGATCTTTGTACTTGTGTATGAGTATGGCTCCTTCCTTATTGCTGATGAAGGTTGTTGTATATTTGACTTTCCTTGAAAAAATAAATACCTATGTTAATGTATTTTCCAAAATATATTTTGCTTATTTCAAATATAGAACAAAATACAAAATATGGTACAGCATTTCTAACTACATTTTGAATTAAATCTTTAAATAATTTAAATATATTAAATTAAATAAAAATTATTTCAAAATTTGAAATTAAAAACTATATTCCCAACTGAAATAAAAAAACATATTCTTATGCATTAATATATATTGAAAATCAATGAATCAACTCAGATTTATAGAGCACGGCTAATCACCCAAGGTGATATCCTGGCGCTAGGTCTTGCTGGAATCAGGAATAGAGCTGGGTCTTGAGTGCCTTTTTGCTTTCTGGGAAACACGATGATGTTCGGAGGTGAAGGGGATGGTCGCTCCAGGACCTGGCGTAGAAGTAGGAAAATGATTGTCCTCCACTGTAGCTTCGATGGATGCTGGGAGTGTGTGCTAGGGCAAGAGAGGCAGAGTGCCGGTGTCTAGAGGGCTTGTGGAGGTTTAGGCGGTGGTTGATGTATCGTGACCCTTGGACATGGAAGGCTTTGTAGGTGTGTATCAGCATCTTGACTTGGCATCTTTTCTGGAAGGGGAGACAGAGGAGGTTTCTGAGGTGGGAAGGGATGTGGATCAATTTGAGGAGGTCGAGGATGAGTCTGGCTGCCGATTTCTGTATTGTGTGGAGTCTCTTTAGGAGTTGGGTGGTGATTCCAGTGTAGAGTGCATTGCCGTAGTCCAGCTGGCTGGTGACTAGGGCTTGAGTGACAGTTTTCCTGGTACTGATGGGGAGCCATCTGAAGATCTTTTGGAGCATGTAGACGGTGTGGAAGCAGGTGGAGGAGACTGTGTTGATCTGGCATTGGTGAGTTTGCTGTTCATGATGATGCCAATGTTGCAGGTGTGTTCTGTCGGCCTGGGTGTAGGTCCAAGTTTGGAATGCCACCAAGTATCGTTCCACAGAGAAGTGTTGTTCCCAGAAAACAACGCTTCCTTCTTGTCAGTGTTGAGCTTCAGTAAGGTGGACTTCATCCAGTAGGAGACACTCGTCAATCAGTTGTGGAAGTTGGCCCGAGTAGTGGAGGGGCCTTCAGAGAGCTTGAGAATAGGCGTGTGCCGTCTGCACAGGATATGATGTTGAGGCCATGGTTCTGACGATGGCGGCCTAGAGCATCCTTTAATTATTAACCAGGGTAGGGCTGAGGGATGAACCTTGAGGAACACTGCAGATGGTGCTCTTGGGTTCCGATGTGAAGGATGGAAGGTAGATTCTCTGGGTTCGTCCTATAAAGAATGATGCAATCCATTTGAGGGGATTTCTCTGGATCCTGATGTGATGAAGTTTCTTGAAGAGTGTTTGGTCAGATACAGCATCAAATGCTGCAGAGAGATTGAGGAGGATCAGGGCCGCTGATACCCCCTGGTCCAGGACGGTTTTGATGCCATCGGTGGCAATGATTAGGGTGGTGTCAGTGCTGTGGTTGGTGCAAAAATCGGATTAGGAGGTGTCCAGCAGATTGTTTCTCTCTACGGTGAGTTAGTGGTTGATGACCTTCTCAAGGATTTGGCTGGGAGGGAGAGCAGAGAGACAGAGAGGTAGGTCTCTGAGTTTGTTGGGGTCAGCGGAGGGTTTCTTGAGGAAGGGGTATGACCACTGCTTGTTTTCTTCCATCGAGAAAGATGGCCATGGTAATGGATGCGTTGAGAATGGGGGAGAGTTTGCTGCTGATTTCCTTGCCCCGCGGTTGAAGCAGTCCTGGGAGCAAGGGTCCATGGGTGCTCCAAAGTGGATGAAGTTCATGATGGCTGCGGTGCTCTGAGTAGTGAACTGTTCCCATACGGTAAGCGGGTGGTTGAGGGTGGTGTCAGTTAATATGAGGAGTTTGTAGAGGTCGGTGAGTTGGGGTTCAAAGTTATTGTAGCTGGTGGATATCTTGTTGTGGAATAGTCAACCAGGGTATTGCAGTGTTCCTGGGAAGGGGGATCGTGATCGTAGTGGGTGATGGGCAGGAGAACCCTTTGACAATGCTGAAGAGTTCTGTGCTGTGGTTGGAGCTTGAATCGATGCAGTCTGCCAGGGTGCTTCTTTTCATGTCTATAAGGCATTGGTGGTATTTCTTGAGGGCTGACTTGAAGGTGGCTCTATCTGTGGGATCTATGCTTGTAGCTGCTAGACTTGGCATCATTTGACATTTTTTCCCTGAGTTTTTGCTTTCTGCCCTCCCGGTTTTGACTCTGCTTTTGCTGGCGTTGTGTTTCTGCACACTTTTCGCACTGCTGATCAGTTGTAACGTGCAATTGCTCCTGTGGTAAAGTATGTTATGGATTGGTGTGTATGGTAAATGTAAATGTAAATGTAGTAGTATTTGTATAGCACACTGAATCGACCCCCGAAGGTTTATCTCAGGCGCTTGTATGCATACCGCTGTGGAACCCTTCCTGGCTTTTCCCTGTGAAGTGCCCACTCCTGGGTACCCCCAAGGTGAAGCCAGGCATCCTAGCATTGTTGGGGCCGTTGTGGAGATTAAGCAAGCTATTGCCCAGAGTTGCAGTGTGGGACCCATGATTAGAATAGGCACCGAGGCGAGAATGATCAGGTCTGCGGAAATTGAGCCCAAGACCCGCCGAGGCGGGAATTGAACCCTGGTTCCGGGCTAGACCTCTGCATCAGGGTCTGCCGCTCTAACCATTGAGCCACACTTCTCCACCAGTCTCTTTAGGAGTTGGGTGGTGATTCCAGTGTAGAGTGCATTGCCGTAGTCCAGCTGGCTGGTGACCAGGGCTTGAGTGACAGTTTTCCTGGTACTGACTGGGAGCCATCTGAAGATCTTTTGGAGCATGTAGACGTTGTGGAAGCAGGTGGAGGAGACTGTGTTGATCTGGAATTGGTGAGTTTGCTGTTCATGATGATGCCAAGGTTGCAGGTGTGTTCTGTCGGCCTGGGTGTAGGTCCAAGTTTGGAATGCCACCAGGTATCGTTCCACAGAGAAGTGTTGTTCCCAGAAAACAACACCTCCTTCTTGTCAGTGTTGAGCTTCAGTAAGGTGGACTTCATCCAGTAGGAGACACTCGTCTGGTATGTCCTGATAGTGAATTACAGACCACTTTGTTTTTCACTATTGCAAGGCCATCTGTTCCCCATAGGGCAGAATGGGAAGTTTGGTTATAACATCTTATAAACATAACTGGCCCTGGGAACTAGGTGGGATAATAACATTTAGTGTTCCTGAACTTAGACTCTAACAATGCATCTTTTAGTAAGGTGATTTTTACATTCTGTGTTTGAAAATACCACTTTTAGGAGGTAGGTATTTTCTTGCTCAGTCATCCCGTGTGCCTCTGCTGGAATGTGGATTGCCTGTCTGGGTTTTAGTTGACAGAGGGCTAGGAAGCCAGGGTGGCTCAGGATAGTCTAGGTAGGTCAGGAAAGGGCTGAATAAACCTTGGCTGAGATGGGGGAAGAGGGAGGAGATTTCATTGCACCTCAAAGGGCCTGGTTTGCCTCTGAAAATGCCGTCCCCACCCCCTGCTGGGAAATCACACCAGAGAAGGTAGAACTGGTTCTGGCTGGGCACAGACACCCTTTGTCTAGAGGATCAAAAGATCTTTGGATACAAATACTCGGGCCCAGACCCCTGAACTTTAGAACTCTTTTGGATCAAGAAGACTGCCAAGAAGAAGAGCTGGAAAAGCTGTGAGGAGGGACTACCACTTTGCTGTGTGCTTTGCTTTATTGGCCTACAGTGGCTGCTTCTGTCTTGGGAAGTGAAAGGACTGGACAGAACGTTCTGCAGTCTACTTTTGTGAGTTTCTCCAAGGGCTTGAGGTAGAGCTTGCCCCCTATTCAAGAAGTCTCAGGAACAGCAAAGAATTCAAGCTCTTCTACCCTCAGCACTGGGGACTGTGTGTTTTGTGCTGCAACAGAAGAAAAGCAACTTGACAATGCGTACACCGCCACCTCCGTGTCCTGAAGGCACCGCAGAGGGCACCACTGCAATGCTGCATTGTGACCCTGGTCTCACTGACGACACCTGCTGATGCTTCACTGAGCCGCTGCTCGCACCGCGACCTGTGGGCACCACACTCCGCACTGCTGCGCTTCACACCAAAGCCTGGGCACCACAGAGAACAATGTCGCAATGTCGCAATGCCACAATGCCACAACGCGACCCTGGTCTCACTGACAACACCTGCTGATGCCGCCACCAAGCCGTTGCTCGCACTGTGACCTGTGGGCACAGCACTCTGTACCACCTTGCATCACGACGACGCCATGGCCTCCCCGACACCGCTGTTCTATGCCGAAATCCACGCTGCTGCTTGCACCATGGTTTTAGGGCACTGCTCGTAAAGTTACACAACGCGCCTCCCTCATCCCGCACTGCAGCCTTGGCCTACCAACGCCAGCACCATCGACTCCTGTTCATCAGATGACAACAACACTTCAGCAATGACGTCGCCGCTGCTTGCACGTGACCTGCCAGCACTGTGACGAGCACCACCTTCACCTCGCACAGCGACCCTGGTCTCACTGACATAGCCATCTAACGTCACCACTGAGCCTCTGCTCGCACCGCAACCTGTGGGCACCACACACCGCACTGGTGCACCGCGCACCGCAGCACTCGACTCCTGCCGACGCCAGCGCTCCTGATCCCAACAGAAAGGAGCTCAACCTGCAATGCCAATGACTTCAAGGGCCTCAGCGCCCTGCATCTCTAACGGGTACTGTTTGCCGGTCTTGCCAACACCGTAGCTGGTCTGCGACACCGTAATCAGCCTGAATTGTATGGATTTGTTTGCTCACGACGCCGCGATAGCCCTGGATGGAGCTATCGACTTCAAGGAACTGTTTTTAAAGCGTATTTTGATACCTGTAGATTTTTAAGTACTGTATTGTGCATTTTTATCGTTTTTGGTCTTGTATATAAAAATATTGGCTATTTTTCTAAACTGGTGTGGTGTCCTTTTGTAGTGCTTACACTGTATTACTGTTGGTTATGTGCAAATGCTTTACACACTGCCTCTAAGATAAGCCTGACTGCTCGTGTCATGCTACCAAGGGGGTGAGCAGGGGTTATTTTAGGATTGTAACTCCCTTATCCTGACTTGGAATAAAGGTCCCTAGCTGGACAAAGCTGCAGGCCCTTGCCAACTAGAGACCCCCATTTTTTTATAACATTGGTTTTCAGCGGTGAGGAAAGGACTTGCATTTGCACTTGACTTAGAGTGATTGTTGTGCATACTACCATATCGCAGAACATTAAGTGCCACATACTAGTCCTTTTTCTTTTTGGCCTGTTTTTTGATCTTGCCAGTTTGAACTTGCTACTTCGTCATGCCGGAATCAAGAGCATCATCTGTTGCATCCCTGGAAATTGCCTTTGAGGAGGATAGTGTGGAACTTTACAATGTTAGGGAATTGAAATCCATTTGCAAGAGCCTAAAAGTCCAAGTCAGAGGCCTCGCTAGGAAGGACGAGCTACAAAAGGCGCTGAGGGCCTGGGTAGCAGCCAGTGATGCAAGTGGGCACTCTGGCGATCTTAGTGGAGAGGAGGAGAGGCCTATTCCTAGGGTGGATGTGCTTTTGGGAGGGGGGAACCCTTCAGGCCAGGAAGCAGTAGCCGGTCTCCAGAGGAGCTGGAGAACAGGTGGGAAGCAAGGAAGTTTGAGTTGGAAAAACTCAGGATGGAAAGTGTGAGGGAAAACAAAAGAATAGCCATGGAGGAAAGGAAGATGATGTTTGACCATGAGCAAGGTCTTAAGGAGCTGGAGCTAAGGAGTTGGCCCGGCTCAGATGGTGGCAGCAACTCTTCGAGACAGGCAGACAGAATCGTGCACATCCCTAAGAATGTGGGCAAGTAATTCAAGAAGGGGGATGACATACAAAGTGGTTTCAGGGGTACGAGGCAGCAATCCACATGAATGGGGTCCCTGAGGAGAACTGGGGAGCAGGATTGTGGCCTCTCTTCCCTGAAGAAGTGAGGGACACTTTAAAAGCTTTGGGTAAGGGGTATCACCTCACTTATCCAGACATGAAGGACGCCTTACTCACTAAGTATGGTCTTACTCCTGAAAAGTACAGGGATCAGTTCAGGTCCAGTATGAAGTCTGATACCAACATTTGGTTGGAATGTGTGGATGTGTTTTGCCGGACACTGAATGGCTGAGTGAAGGGCAATAATGTGACAGATTATCAGGGGCTAGACAATTTGATTGCATGGGAGCACTTGTCTTGTCTATGTGTTGCACCATAGAGCCATCACCTAGTTGATAGAAAGCTGACTGACCCAAGGAAGCTTGCTATGGAGGGGGACCACTAGGTGAGTACCAGGGTCCACAAGAATGTGTTTGGGGGAGACTCAGCCAAAGGTGGTCAGGGTTCTCAGCAGAAAGTGGGGGGACAAAGGTAAAGCACAGGAGTTCTCTAAAGGGCCCCAAACTAACACCCACAGTAAAGGTTCCCATCTCCCCAGAGATAAGAAACAAGGAGTCTCGTCAGGAAAGCCTGATGAGACCGCCCCCTGCTAATCATTTGCTTGTGACCAGGCGGGGCACATGAAGGGGGACCCCAGGTGCTCCAAGGGGGCACAGCCACCCACTTTTGGACAGTCCAAGGTGTTGGCTTGTGTAGTGCTTGGGGAGGAGGAGGAGTACCCACAGGAGGGTGGGGACCTCGTTGAAATGACCCTCGTCTCACTAGGGGACAGTGAGATGGTCCCAGGAACGCAGGTGCCCCCTAACACAAAGAAATACAGCACCTGGGTGACCATCAATGGGAAAAGGGTAGAGGCTCTCAGGGATACTGGAGCCAGTGTGACCTCAGTCCAGTGTGACCTTGTCTCTGAGGAGCAGGTAGTCCCTGGGACATTCCACCAAGTAATTGTTGTCAACAATTCTGAGCACCAGTGTCTAGGGTCGTAGGTTCCCTTCGAGTAGGGGGGTCCTTGTGGAAGGATGTTGAGCTCAGGTCCAACCTGGAGATGCTTGGGTTGCCAGAGTGGGTATGTGCGTCCACTCGGTCCATGGCAGCCAGAGAGGGTTATCAGAGGGACCCAGAGCCTGAAACAGTGGCCCAGGTCCCTGCCAAGAGAAAGGGCAAGGAACGCGGGTAACCAGCCGCCAAAGTTCCCACAGCCCGGGAAGAGGCGGACCTTGAGGGGGACGCCCAAGTGCCTACAGGGGAACAGGTAGCCGAACTGTGGGACATCTCTGAGCTGACCCATTGGCAGCAAGAAGGGGGTCCCATCAGGGAGCAGAAAGAATGCCCTACTGTAGAGGGTCTGCGGCTGCAGGCCGCAGCCCAGGCGACTGGTCATCAGTCCGGATCATATTGGATCTACTTTTAGAATGATCTCCTGTATAGCGAGCCTAAGGTCGTTGAGCCTGGGTCAGCCCGTGTGCTGGTTGTACCCCTGAGCTTCAGGACCTTCCTACTGGGTCTGGCTCATGACGTGCCTTTGGCAGGACATTTGGGGCAGGACAAGATCTTTGACCGACCTGTCACCAACTTCCTCTGGCCCCAAATGCAAAGGCAGTCAGATGTACATTGCCGGTCTTGCCAAACTTGCCAGGCAAGTGGTAAGAGTGGGAAGAAGGTCAAATCTCCTCTTCAACCGTTCCCCATAGTTGGGACACCCTTTGAAAGGGTAGGGATGGACATTGTGGGGGCAATGGATCCCAAGACAGTCATAGGCAACAGGTACATCCTGGTCTTTGTGGACCATGCCACCCGGTACCCAGAGGCAATCCCTCTCAGGACAACGATAGCGCCAGTGGTGGGCCGGGCATTAATGGGGATCTTTTTCCACATGGGGTCCCCACGAGAGGTGGTTTCCAACAGGGGGACCAATTTCATATCAAAGTATGTGACATCACTGTAGAAGGAGTGTGGTGTCACTTACAAGTTCACCACCCCTTACCACCCACAAGGTAACAGTCTGGTAGAAAGGTTCAACCAGACCTTGAAGGACATGATTAAGGGTCTAACAGAACCCATGAGGCGTAAGTGGGGCGTCCTCTTGCCGTGCCTTCTCTTTGCCTACAGGGAGATACCCCAGAAGTCTCTCGGGTTCAGTCCCTTTCAGATTCTGTATGGTCACCCTGTGAGAGGACCTCTGAGTTTGGTGAAGGAAGGCTGGGAGGCAGCTCCCATGAAAACTCCCCAGGATGTGTTTAGTTACATGCTGGCCTTCCGGAACCAAACACTTTAGGAAACTCGCTCAGGCGACCCTCGAGGCCAGCCAGGAAGAAATGAAGAAGTGGTATGACCAGAATGCCACTCTGGTCGAGTTTCAACGTGGACGAAAAGTGTGGATCATGGCCCCAGTGGAACTTCGTGCCTTGCAGGACAGGTGGACTGGGCCGTTTGAGGTGGTGGAGCGCAAAAGTAAGGTCACCTACCTGGTGGATTTGCAGGCTCCCAGGAACCCTTTGCAGGTCCTCCATGTGAACCGCCTCAAACCCCACTTCTTGAGGTCCGAAGTGAGCAAGTTCTTAGTGACAGATGACAGGGCGGAAGAGGAGAGTAAGCCTCTCCCTGACCTGCTGTCAGGCAAGGAAGGTGATGGATCAATGGAAGTTGTGATCCTCTCCCTGACACTGACCGCCGAGCAGCCCCGCTGTTCTCGCTGACCCCAGTTATTACTTCCTGGTGTACCCATGACGTGGACACCGGTTACAGCCCCCCTGTGAAGCACAAAATTTACAGGTTGGCTGACCAGGTCAAGTCCAGCATCAAGGAGGAGGTTTCTAAGATGTTGGCGTTAGGGGTGGTTGAGCTGTCCAGCAGTCTGTGGGCCAGCCAGTGGTCTTGGTCCCAAAGGCTGCTGCACCCAGGGCCACTCCAGAACTGCGGTTTTGTGCGGACTAGCGTGGGATCAATGCTTTCACCAGGGACTGATGCACACCCCATCCCCAGAGCTCATTGATCGGTTGGGATCTGCCAAGATCCTCAGCACATTTGATTTAACTTATGGGTACTGGCAGATTGCCTTAACCGATGGGTCCGAGGAAAGGTCAGCATTTTCAACCCCAGAAGGACATTACCAGTTGTGGGTGATGAACTTTGGGTTGACAAATGCCCCTGCCACCTTTCAGAGGTTGGTCAATCAGGTGTTGGCTGGGCTGGAGGATTTCAATACTGCCTACCTGGATGACATTTCAGTGTTCAGTTCCAGCTGGGAAGAACACTTGCAGTACCTCAGTGAAGAGTTGAAGGCGCTGCAGAGGGCAGGCCACATGACCAAGGCCAGTAAGTGCCAGATCAGGCAGGGTTCTGTAGTGTACTTGGGACACCAGGTAGGGAGCTGCCAGGTGGCACCTCTACAACCCAAGATTGGCACCATTCTAGCTTGGGAGCCCCCGAAGACCCAGACAGAGGTGAGGGCCTTTTTAATACTCACCGGAGATTCGTTAAGGGTTATGGCACCATTGTTGCCCCCTTAACCGAGCTGACTTCAAGGAAGCAGCCCAAGAAGGTGGTCTGGACTGAGTCCTGTCAGAAGGCTTTTAATGCCCTAAAGGCCGCCATGTGTACGGCACCCATGCTCAAGGCACTCGACTTCTCCAAGGAATTTGTCATGCAGACTGATGCTTCAGAGCATGGTGCTCTCACAGCTGAACAAAGAGGGCCTAGACCAGTCTGTAGTCTTCCTTAGCAGGAGACTTCTCCCCAGGGAACAGAGGTAAAGTGCCATAGAAAGGGAAGCTTTCGCTGTTGTCTGGGCACTGAAGAAGCTGAGGTCCTACCTGTTTAGGACTCACTTCCGGGTTCAGACAGACCACGGGCCCCTCAGGTGGTTAATGCAAATGAGGGGTGAGAATCTGAAACTGCTGAGGGGGTCCATCTCCCTACAGGGAATGGACTTTACGGTGGAACACCGTCCATGCACAGAACACGCCAGTGCAGATGGTCTGTCCAGGTTCTTCCGCCTTAGTGAAGAGAACTCCCAGGAGGTTGGGTAGTTCTCCCTACTTTCAGCTGGAGGGGACATGTGTTAGACTTGGCATCCTTTGGTGTGTTTCCTCAGAGTTTTTGCTTTCTGCCCTCCTGGTTTTGACCCTGTATTTGCTGGCATTGTGTTTCTGCACACTTTTCACACTGCTGATCAGTGGTAAAGTGCAAGTGCTCCTGTGGTAAAGTAAGGTATGGATTGGTATTTCCATGATTCACTGTTTGGTTTTCTTGTCAGCCCCTAGTAAAGTGCACTGACTGTGCCAGGGCCTGATAATCAAATGCTACACGCGGGCCTGCTGCCTGGATTGTGCCACCCACGTGAGTAGCCCGGAAAAGGTGCTTCAGACCTGCCATTGCAGAGTCTGCACACAGTTTGGAACTGTCATGTCGACTTGGCCCGTGCACACACTGGTCAGTCCCTAACCTTCCCTTTTCTTACATGTCAGGCACCACTAAGGTAGGCCCAAAGTACCCCTGTGGGCCGGGTGCAGTGTGTGTGAAAGGTAGGACATGCCCTAGTGTGTGTGGCATGTCCTGATAGTGAATTCAGCCCATTTAGTTTTTCACTTTTGCAAGGCTACCTGTTCCCCATAGGATAGAATTGGAAATTTGTTTATAACATCTTATAAACATATCTGGCCCTGGGAACTAGGTGGGAAAATAATATTTAGTATGCCTAAACTCAGAATCTAACGATGCATCTTTTTGTAAAGGTGATATTTACATTCTGTGTTTGAAAATACCACTTTTAGGAAGTAGGTATTTTCTTGCTCAGTCATCCTGTGTGCCTCTGCTGGAATGTTAATTGCCTGTCTGGGTTTTGGACGGCAGATGGCTAGGAAGCAAGGGTGGCTCCTGATAGTCTAGGCAGCTCAGGAAAGGGCTGAATAGACCTGGGCTGCGATGGGGGAAGAGGGAGGAGATTTCCTTGCACCTCAAAGGGCCTGGTCTGCCTCCGACAATGCTGTCTCCATCCCTTGCCGGGAAATCACACCAGAGAAGGCAGAATTGGTTCTGGCTGGGCACAGACACCCTCTGACTAGAGGATCAATGGATTTTTGGATACAAATACTGGGGCCCAGACCCCTGAACATTAGAACTCATTTGGATCAAGAAGACTGCCAAGAAGAAGAGCTGGAGAAACTGTGAGGAGGGTCTACCACTTTGCTGTGTTATTTGCTGTATTGACCTTCTGTCTTGGAGGACTGGAATTAACTTTCCTCATCTACTTTTGTGAGTTTCTCCAAGGGCTTAAGGTAGAGTTTGCCCCGTGTTCAAGAAGTCTCAGGAACAGCAAAGACTTCAAGCTCTTCTACCCTCAGCACTAGGGACTGTGTGTATTGTGCTGCAACAGAAGAAAAGCAACTCAACGACGTCTATGACGCCCCTGCCGACTCCGTGTCCTGAAGGCACCTCAGAGGGCACCGCCGCATCACTGCACCGCGACCCTGGTCTCACCGACGACGCCTGCTGATGCAGTCACCAAGCTGCTGCTCGCACCGTGACCTGTGGGCACCGCATTCCGCACCGCCTCGCTTCACTCCGAAGCCTGGGCACCGCAGAGAGCAACGCCGCACCGCGACCCTGTTCTCACCAATGATGCCTGCTGATGCCACCACTGAGCCGTTGTTCACACCACGACCTGTGGGCACTGCACTCTGCACCACCTTGCTTCATGACAATGCCTTGGCCTCCCTGACGCCGCCGCTCCACGCAGAAATTGAGACCGCTGCTTGCACCGTGGTTCGAGGGCACTTCTCGTAAAGTTACACGATGCACTACCCTTTCCCGCACCGCAGCCTTGGCCCACCAATGCCGACATTATCGACTCCCGTTCATCAACCGACGACAACGCTTCAGCACTGTGCTTCCACCGTGACCTGCCAGCACCGCTTTCACCACGCTGTGAGACCCTGGTCTCACTGGCGACGCCATCTGATGCCGCCACTGAGCCGCTGCTCCCACTGTGACCTGAGGTCACCGGACGCCACACCGCTGCACTTCGCACCGCAGTACCCGATGCCTGCCAACGCCAGCGCTCCAGATCCCAACTGAAAGGAGATCGACCTGCAGTGACTTCAAGGGCCTTGGCGCCCTGCATCTCTAACAGGTGCTGTTTGCGGGTCTTCCCGACATCGTAGCTGGTCTGCGACACCGTGACCAGCCTAAATTGTTTGGATTTGTTTGCTCACGACGCCGTGATAGCCCCGGACTGAGCAATCGACATCAAGGAACTGTTTTTAAAGCGTATTTTGATAGTTGTAGATTTTTAAGTACTGTATTGTGGATTCTTATCGTTTTTGGGCTTGTATATAAAAATGTTGGCTATTTTTCTAAACTGGTGCGGTGTCCTTTTGTAGTGCTTATACTGTTGGTTATGTGCAAATGCTTTACACACTGCCTCTAAGATAAGCCTGACTGCTGGTGCCAAGCTACCAAGGGGGTGAGCAGAGGTTATTTTAGGAGTGTAACTCCCTTATACTGACTAGGAAGAAGGGTACCTACTTGGACAAAGGTGCAAGCCCTTGCCAACTAGAGACCCCTATTTCTAACAGTAGCCCACCTCTTTCTATCTGTTTGCAGTTGTGTTTCAATGTCCTGAGCTCTGGTGTATACCAACTGGTCTGTTTGGTGGTCTTTCCTGGCGTGATGGCAGTGACTCTGTTGATGCAGTTGGTGATCCAGGCAGAGAAATTCTGGATGGCCGGTTCAAGGTTGATTGCGGAGCCAAGCTGTGTGGTGTCGAGGGCATCTGTCCATTAGGTCTTTGTCACTTTAATCCAACTGTGGATGGAGGACCTGGGAGGCCTGGCGGTGGTGCATGGGGATCTTGCGATGGGGAAGTGGATAATGATGTGGTCGCTCCAAGTGAGTTTGGTGATATGGCTGTACTTTACTCCATTGCTGGCAGTGAAGATTAAGCTAAGCATGTGTCCTATGCTGTGTATGGGGTTAGTGACCAGTTGGGTGAGGCCGATGTTGCTCATGCTTTCCAGGAGGCCAGTGGAGTTTGCCTCTTTGGGGTCATCGAGGTGAAAGTTGAGTTCACAGAGGAAGACATAGTGCTTGGACTCAATGGTGAGTGGGGCAATGAATATGGGGATGGCATTGCAGAAGATGGTCCTGATGGGTCTGTATGGGAGTGTGCCCATGATTGTGATTTTGCCACTGGTTTGGGGTTGGAATTTGAGGTAATCCATTAACGGTGTGTTGTCCTCTTCGGTGGTGGTGAAACGGATGGTTTCTTTGTGGATGATGGCGATGCATCCTCTGTGTTTGTTGTTGCGGTCCCGCTGTAACATTTTGTAGAAGTCAGGTGTTGCAGTGGTGATGTCAGGAGTGGAGGAGGGGTTGAGCCAGTTCTCTATGATGAAGATAACATCGGGGGTAAGGGTGTTGATTGAGCCCCAGGTTTCAGTGGCATGTTTGCAGAGTGATCGAGCTTTAAGTAGGAGGCAGCAAAGTAGTTCTGGGTTGGTCGTGGGAAGTGAGGTGGGTGTGACAAGTGTTGCCATGAGGACGGGAGGTCCTGAGTTGAAGGTGAAGAGGCAGCTGCAGCAGGTAAAAGGTCCTACCATTGATCAGGGATATGCAATGCAGCAGTGTTTGTTGCGGCATCTGGGGTCCAGGGCTTGGAGCCCTGTGGGAAGCAATTACTAGGAAGAACACTTTAGGGAGAAAGGGGGAGCAGACACTGTGACCTGCTCAATGGGGTCAAACTACGACCTCCATCAAGTAGGTCCTGGGAGGTAGGAGGGTCGCTGAGATGCAGTTTGCAGGGCTGAAGGGACGTGGGCAGGAGAAATGGTTGGAAGCGAGGGGGTGGCGGAAGGGGGAAAGATGCAAATAAACAAAAGAATCAAACAAAGTAGTAAATCACAAGTGTCGCAGAATATGACAACAAAAGCAATGAGGGCAAAGAAGTCACAGTACAAGCAGCATGTAAAAACAACCATTGGCATAGCCAATAGGTCTCGGCTTTGGGACATTGTAAGTATTTAGCCATGCAAGAGTTGATGTTGCACCTAGGATATTGTGCTGCCCAATCAAATACTTATAAGGCCCCAAAGGCAAGACCTATTGGCTATGCCAATGCTTGTTAATACTTTGCTGTGATTATTTTAAATGGAAACCCGCTTCTTCTGAACATTTCTCAAAAGTGTAAAAGCTTGCAACATCCTTGTTATACATAGCACATGGGATTATGTTACACACTTATTTTGACTCCAATTTCTGTATGACTGCATTCCAAATACAAAATCTTAAGATTCCCACGCACATTCCACAGTAAATATCAGAGTTGTGACACATACTAATAAAAGGAAGAGAGAGCGGACACGGACGTGGTTTGCATAACTGCCAGCAGTAAGGCTGAATCCAATTGTGTACTTTCTACTAATGTTTTTCATTAAATTGGGACTTAATGTAACTGGCCAATTCAGAGTGCTAACTGATGCAAAAGGTAAGCAACGGGGGTTGTATGACGATCCATCGCAATCCAACTCCTCGCGGCCGTTCGCATCGCGGCCAATACATCGCAATGACACTTACATCGGCCATTTTTTCATCGCACGTCTTTGCAACGCAAATGCGCCCGTGGCCTAGGATCGCGTATCACATCGGCGACATTACATCGCGCGACATGACAACGCGATGTTTCACAGAGTTATCTACCCTCCAAGCAACGGCACCCGGCGTTCATAAGGTGCAGTCTCATTCTCATAAAAAATAAAATCTTAGATTTAAACCCGAGGAAAGGGAAAAAGTAAAGAAAAAAACAGGACTATGCCTGGGTGAAGCTGGTCATGACCTCTTACCCTGGGGAGGATGTTTTTGATCCGAGATGACTGCATTGAGAATGTGCACAAGTGCTGAATGGCATGAGGCTGTGTCATGCCTTTAACAATCCGCTCTTTCTTCGTATGCCACTTCTAGGCTCTGTCACGGGTCACTCTGCAAACGTCGCAGCTGCGTTTTCCGCGAGATTCCACTGTGCTTCGCTGGAAACGTAATGTAGTGTTAGGTTACTGATCTCCCACGGCTGCAGGGCGGCGCGCGAGGACCGGGGGGCCCGGGAGCAGGTTTGAGGGCGCCGGGAGGACTTGAACTGTTGTGCTTGGCCCGGTCATCCCTGGGTGCAGTCATTGCATCTGTGCGTGAACCATTGCGCGCATACTCACTAACCTGGCTCTGTGGAATTGGTGCTCTGGGACCACTGCTTGTACACCCACAGACCTGGCACTGCGGGGTGACTGCCTTCTACGAACCTGGCACAGCGGTGTCACCTGTGCATGCATAGGAACCAGTCACTGACGAGCCACTATATGCACACCCACGAACCTAGCGCTCTGGGATTGATGATACTGGAGGCCACTACCTGCACGGCTATAGAACTGGCCCTACGGAGCCGCTGCCTTCTACGAACCCGACACAATTCTGTCGCCTTGTGCATCCTCGCGACCTTGGATCTGTTTGTTACACAGGCCTGTGACTGGTATCTTTTAAGGCTGCATACTGTGTATGTGTTTTATTTATGTAAATATATGGTGTATTGCCCCGTACCCGGATATCTGTGTGTTTGGGTATAGCCCTAGATAAAATAATGGCAATTTTGTTGTTGCTAGTATCGTAAATTTTACATACTGTCTTGAAATGGGTTAAAAGTTTTTTATTTGTAAGCAATAAATGTTTACTTTCCTGAAGCGTATAACTTTAAGTAACTATTGTTCCTAGTTCTGAGTCAGATGCCGTCCACATACTTCAAGTGTGCCATATGATGCGTTTGGAATAGACTAGGAAGCACAGCCAGACGCACTTTTCACAATAAATTTTAGCTTAGAACTGCTCAGTCTGTGTGAGATTGTGTCCCGCAGCTAGGCCGGGAAAGGTACATCTATTCCTTATAAGGTACAGTTACAGTGCAAAGCCTGTCTATGTTTCCGTTAATCAAAAAGTTGTTGCAGTGTCCTTGTGCGCATATCGCAATTACTTAAAAAAAACATTGAGCATATTGAGCATGGTATGCTTTATATGCGCAGCTTTGCTTGTTATGTAATTGTGCGCATATTGCAATGTGCTCGCTTCCCATTTGAAGTAATTTTATCATATTGATCACATTGAGCATATTGAACATTGTATGCTTTAAATTGCGCATATTGCAATTACTTAAATAAACATTAATTAAATATTACTTAGATAAACGTTAAGTAAACATTCTTCATATGCGCTTCATATGCCAGCGCGAACCGTGTCTGTCAGCACCAAAGTCTGTCTATGTTTCCGTTAGGCGAGTTAGAAAGAAACTTGGAGGCCCTGCAAAAATGGCTGACGGAGAGGCTTAATGACCTGGCCCCTGTTCTGCCCCCCCGCCCGACACCTAAGCGGGTGTCGGCCCCTTGGTTTACCACGGCTCTGTGGGCTATGCGGCAGCAGTGCAAAGTAGCCGAAAGGGCCTGGCGGGCACATTATGACAGCAAGGACAGGTCTGCCTATAAGGCGGTGGTTAAAGCTTACCACCGAGACATCCGCCTCGAAAAGAAAGCCTATTTCGCGGGGAGAATCGAAGCAGCTTCGAACTCCAGTAAGGAGATTTTTACTATCGTTCGAGAATTCATCTCACCTCGGACTACCTCCTCGGAAGAGGGCCCCGTAGAATCCTGGGCGGCGGATCTTGCGTGTTTTTTTACAGGCAAGATCAAACTCATCCAGGACTCCTTTCTTTCGAGTGGACCGGTCACGCTGCCGGTGCCCGAGGCCGGTACGCCTTCCCCAGTCATACAGGGCGCCATATTGGCTGAGTTTCCATCTCTGTCAGCCTCCGCTTCCCTAGCGCTCATGAGCAACTTAAAATCTGGGTCTCCGCTTGACCCCTGCCCAGCTAAGCTCCTGGGTAAATTGGCGGAGGTGGTCAATCCGCTGGCTCACCCTCTTCTCAACCTTTCGCTGAGCTCGGGAAAGGTGCCGCCAGCATGGAAGCAGGCAATGGTCATCCCGTTGCTTAAAAAGCCGGGTCTTGACCCGAAAGCCCCAGCCAATTACAGGCCAATTTCGCTGCTGCCGGCTTTTGTAAAAATTTTGGAAAAGCACGTTCAGTCGGTGCTCTCCAATTTTCTGGAGTCCCACGAGATCCTACACGACTCCCAGTCAGGCTTCCGTTCCAACCGCAGCACCGAGACCGCGCTCCTGGAGGTCTCGGAAACCATTAAAGGTGTGTTTAATTCCGGGGGCAAAGTCATGCTGGTGTTGTTGGACTTGTCGGCGGCTTTTGACACCGTCCCCCATGAGGGCCTGCTCGCAAGACTCTTTGAGATTGGCCTGCGGGGGACGGTGCTCAAATGGTTTTCTTCCTTCCTGGCCGGCCGCCGGCAAACGATCTGGACATCATCTGACACCGCTGTAATGCCGCCTCTGGGAGTCGGGGTCCCTCAGGGCTCTATATTGAGCCCGACCCTCTTCAATATCTATATGACCCCTTTGGCGGCGGTGGCGGAGTCATTTGGTGCCCGGATTGTGTCGTATGCCGACGACACCCAGCTCCTCTTCTCATGTGAGAGGGGCGCTGACTTTGATGGGGAGAGTATCCAGAATTGCCTTGGGGCTGTGTTCGCATGGTTCCAACTGCACAGCCTCAAGTGCAATTCCGATAAATCGGAGGTACTCTTCTTCGGGTGCGATACGGAGCCCAGTTGGCAGGCCTGGTGGCCCATCGACATGTTCCCTCCGTCCGGCTCTTCTCCCATGGCTAAAAACTTGGGGGTTAAGATGGACAAGGGGCTGACGATGAAAGCCCAGATCCTGGGGGTAACCGGCACCTGCTTCGGCCTGTTAAAAATGTTGCGGAAGTTTCTGCCTCTATTGTCTGAAGAGCACAAGAGGCTGACGGTGCAAGCCCTGATAGGCTCCAGGTTGGATTACGCCAACAGTCTGTACTTGGGCCTGCCAGAGTATTTGCTGCAGAGGCTTCAAGTTGCACAGAACGCGGCGGCCAGGGCCATCTTTGGCCTAAGTAGACGCACCAGCGCCTCTGGGTTGTTGGTGACGCTACACTGGCTACCCATCCGCAAACGGATTGCCTTTAAGGCTCTGACCTTGGCCTACAAAGCTCTCCATGCTGTGGGAGCTAAACATCTTCAAAAGAGACTTACTTTTTACCACCCTATTCGCTCGTTGAGGTCGGAATCTTTACTTCTTGCGGCTGTTCCGCGCGTGAAGAGGGCTCGCCTAGGGGGCCGCTCCTTTAGTCTGCTGGCTCCACAGATGTGGAATTCACTACCGCTCCCTTTGCGGGGGGCGACTACTCTTCTTGATTTTAGAAGAGGCCTCAAAACCTGGCTGTTTTCTCAATAGGTCTGCCAGTAGCTCCGTTTTTTCTGTTGACTTCTTAACTGTTTTTATCTGTGTTGTGTTATTCTGAATGTGTTATTCTTGAAACCTGTTCACCTTACCTAAAGCGCCGGGACACTCTTTTTGAGTAACCGTTGCGCTATACAAGAAAATAAATAACATAACATAACATAACATAACTTAGTCCACCTGTTGTTGCAGTGTCATTGTGCGCATATCGCAATTACTTAAAAAAACATTGCTTCACGTTTTAATGTCCTTTTTTTGTGCTTGCTTCCCATTTGAATTAAAACATTCTTCTTTTGAAGTAAAACTTTGTTCTTCATATGCGCTTCATATGCGCTGCTTCCCGTTTTAATGTGCTTCCCATTTGAACAAAATTCGATGTCATCGTTAACGATGTATTAGCTAATGTGATGTACTTGCATGCGTCCTGATGACATGCGATGTGATGACGGGCACGATGTAATGGCCGCGTTGCAATGTCAGCGCGATGCGATGTATCCGATGTAAGGGGTGCTTCCCGCAACGGGGAGAAGGCAGATGTTTTTACAACACACACATACAAATTGTAACTGTGAGAAAAGACATTGTGTTATCATTTTGTGTGGAAAAAGAATATTGCTTCAATTTGGCCCATTCCTCAAAGGCAAAATAGAAGAATTCAGGCTTTGTTTCGCGTGTGTAGCTGTAATAATGACTTTTATTACAACAATTGGGAAACTGTACAGAGCACAAAGACCTTTCTACAGTGGCATGGTCATTTATTTCTGATTAATATGCTCTGTAAGTTTCTTCCTTTCCTATCTTAATGGTGAGTAAGACACTTCTGACTGCCTTTAAGCCTGAGAATGTTTCCACTTCCACTAAAGTGCAAAAATATAAGGGCCTATTAGCAAAGGTTAGACAAAACGAAAGAGGCTGCACGAAAAAATACTATAGAAACAATATCCTGGAAAAAGCAAACGCTCAAACAATGCATGATCAAGTAAAACAATTGAATCGTAAACAGGTCCTGCATCCTTGAGATGTTATGCCTTAATGTTTGTACAGTTATTGTTCAAAAATCGAGGAGTATCTTGGCTGTAGCATTAAGTGAACGAGGACCCAACAGGGGCCTATTACAATGTCAGTTTTTAATGACTGGCGGGCTAAGAACCAGAGGGACCCACTCCACTTAAACCAGTGGCCACAACATTTCATTTAATTGACCTTTGAGTCTCAAAGAAGGGTAATGTCGAGTGATTCTGAATGGGCAGCCGAATGAAATCCATGGGGGTGAAACTTTATGAGAAAAGATTAGGTAAAGGCGGACAAGCTGCTTGCAATCGACGCAGGATTGCCCAACGCCCACCCCTTCGACAACTGTGCACATTCTCTTCCGTCCTGAAGGAACTGCACCACTCACTTTTTGGTCCGTCAAGTTGCTTCCCACAAACGGTGAGTAAACTGCAAACGTGTGACTGTGAGGGTCTCTTATCTCCGGAGGAGGGGTGGAAATGGAAATGAAGGCCGAAACAACAACAAGCAATACTGATGCTTCTTTGTTTAGCAAAAGAGGAACCGTCTTCTGCAGGGTTTTGTTTTGTTTTTTGGGAGATGTGAACTCTGAGGGCAACCAGCGACGTCTGATTAACCAGCACCAGCAGCATGAACGTACAGTTGCCAGCAGGGAGCGGGAGGGAGCGAGAGAGAGATGGAAAGGGAAAGAGTGAGAAAGAGAGAGAGCGAGAGAGAGAGCGAGAGAGGAAGAAGGAGAGAGAGAGAGCGAGAGAGAGAAAGAGAGCGGGAGAGACTGAGAGAAAGAGAGAGAGAGAAAGCGAGAGGAGAGAGAGAGAGCAAGAGCGAGAGAGAGAGAGAGAGACCGGGAGTGCTGCGTGCGAGCGAACGCAGTCTGCTCATTTTCCTGCACAGCACTCATGCTTGTGGAGCGCCCCTGCTCACTCCCGCAAGGTGGATGCTGCCACAAGCATGAGTGTGTGCTTGAAAATGACCAGAGTGACGGCTAAAGGTCCTCCTAAGCAGCGCATGCGCACTGCATAGACGAGACCTAAAAAGCAATAAAGGCAAAAGACAAGAAACCAGAAACAATATCAGGGAAACAATTACTAAGCAAAACACTTGAGGCAGCATGGGGCAGCAGACACGGGGGCCTGCTCAATGTGCTGCAACCGCTATTAAGTTAGGGTGACCAACCGTCTGTAAATTTCACAGACAGTCCGTAATTTCAGCCGTCTGTCCGTTGTCCTTGAAGGATTGTTTAACGGACGCCATTTGTCCGTAATTTTAACTGGTCGCACAACCGGCACAGCTGGCCCCCACCTCCCTTCTTGACTGCGATGCTGCTAAGGTCGGGTGTAACAGACTCCGAGGCAGTACAAAAGCTCAGATACCCATCAGCATTGGCAAGGCACAGCGGGATGGCAACCCTCACACCTCCAGCCCTTGATGAGCTGTTAAGAGGTGCTTGAAGGTGACAGAGGGAGGGGCGGCAGCTTCGGAGCAGGGGCATCTATTCAGATGCAAACAGCACTGAATGCGTCTTGTATCTTCAATTGGTGTGAGACATTCCCTTTCTGCCCAGGGATCCAAATATCCTAGAACCGGCCCTGGTTACATCCAGGCAGCACTGGTTCACTTCACAGAGCTTAAATACTGTCACTAAACTGTAAACAAACCTCGATTCTTCAAACATGCAGTCTATATTGTAATAAAATAGAGAAATGGCACAATCACACTCACACTGATTAACAAAGTATGGAGGACAATCAGTTAAATCAGTTCTCTTGGAGCATCTCCTGTAAGTACTGTACATCAGTGTGGGGGGAGGGGGGCAAAACTAACATTTTGGAAACAGAGCCTGTCTTCTCGTTGTCTTGTCCAGGAGGGGGTATGGAGCCCTCCCCCACCCTGGAAGAGACCAAGATGACACTAGAATACTGCATACCCACCCCTGTGTCCACCCTGGTGGATCCTGTTCCACCTCCAGTGAGGGCTCTTGTCCCCCAATGTGGTGGCTCCTGTCCCTCCCCCCCGCCTGTGGTGGCTCCTGTCCCCTCCTGTAGTGGATCCTGTCTCTGCCATGGGTGGCTTCTGTCCCAGTCCTGGAATGTCTCCTGCAGCGAGGGTGAAGTTCTTGATTGGCCTCCTCTCAAAAAGGCTCAGCTCAAAATTAATATGAAAAGGTGGGCAAGTGAGTAAGTGAAGGGATGGCTGGATGAATTAGTGAAAGGGTGAATGGATGAATGAAAGATTGAATAGATGGATAATGGGAGGGGATGGATGGATTGATGAGTGAGTGGAAGGATGGAAGAGAGAAAACGGAAATAGCTGGATGCATGGGTGGAAGGGTAGCTGGATGGGTAAAAGGGTGGATGGATGAGTGAAAGTATGGATGAGTGAAAAGGTGGATGATGAGTGAGTGGGTGGATAGATGAGTGAAATGATGGATGGATTGATGAATTGATAAGTGCAAGGGCGAATGGATGGACGGATGAGTGAAAGGGTGGATGTAAGGATGGATGAGTGAGTGAAAGGGAAGGCAGATAGACAAAGTGATGAATAGACCAGTGAAGGAGTGAAAGGATAAATGGATGAGAGAAAGGATGAATGAGTGATAGGGTCAATGGATGGATTCATGAGCGGATGAGTAGATGGATGGATGGATGGGTGGGTGGATGGATGGATGTATGGAAGGAGGGTGGGTGGATAGATGGATGGAAGGAAGGAAGTATTGCTAAGTGAAAGAGTCGATGGAGAGAGAAAGGGAGGATGATGGATGACTTAAAGGGTGGATGGGTGGAAGGATCAGTGACTGGGTGGATGGATGAGTAAGTGAAAGGATGGCTGGATGGGTGAAAGGGTAAATCGCTGGATGGATGAGTGAATGGATGGATGGGTAGAAGAGTGAATGACTGAGTGTACAGATGGATAGGGTGAAAGGGCGGATGGATGGATAATGGATGGATGAGTGAAAGGATGGATGAGTGAAATGAAAGATGGAAGGATACATGATTGATAGGTTTGCAAATGGCTGAATATGCCTAGAAATGACTGGGCTTACTGATATACAATCACGCGACCTCTGATGTGTCTGTAAAACTTATCAATTGTCCTGAAGTTTTGTCCTGAATTTTGACCTCCTGTCCTGAATTTGTGTCCTGAATTTTGACCCTTTGTCCTGAATTTTTACACTCACCGTCCTGAATTTGCACCAATGCCAGTTGGTCACCCTATATTAAGTGGGTCCTGGGAGGGTCACTGGGAGGGGGTGGGCGGGGCCTGTGGGAGACAGGAGAGAGAAACGTTGGGAAGCGAACAGGCAGAGTGGGGAAAGGAAGCAAATAAAAAGAAGAATCGAACAAAGTAGTCACTCACAAGTGCAGCAGAATATGACAACAAAAGCAGTGAGGACAAAGAAGTCACAGTACAAGCAGCATGTGACAAAAAGAAATATAGGTAAAAGACAAGAAACAAGAAACTAGATCAGGGAAACAATTACTGGGTAAAACACTCACGGCAGGAAGGGGGGCAGACATAGGAACCTGCAGAAGTGATTAACATAGTTAATTTAAAGTATTTAATTATATCTGAATAAAAGCAAAAGTAAAACAATGTTATGAATTCAAAAGTTTATTAAAATATATTATAATTAAATAATGGATACATTTTATTTCCAGATTTTTTTATGTTACATTATACTTATTTATGTTTTTAATATTCTGAGTAATTTCATTTTGTTTAACATTATTTTGGTTTTTATTTCATGTCTCTACTGCATTATTTTAAATGGGAGGGTGTTGCAGTACTAGTTGCTGGGGTTCCACTTAATCTAGCTCTGAGTTGGAGTAATTTACTACTATTTTGGGTCCTTTTTTTGCTGTAGTAACTTTAAAAGTGCATTTTATGGATAGTAATGCCCTTACTCTTTTTTTGGTGAGTGCTTGTCCGGTCCTTAACCTCCCTAAACCCCTCCTTACTCCTCCCTAGAGCTCTCTCATTCAGTGGTAAGTATGCCCCTTTTTCTAGCCACTCCCTGTACTTTCCCACGTTTACTATTGAGTAGTAAAACTCGTTTGTGTGAGAATCGCCTCACAGTAAAGATAGGGGAGGTGGAGAATTACAATTGTAGGCTTTTGAATAGCATTTTATAGTACTTTAGTGGTACTATTATAGCACTACCAAAAACGTACTACAAAATACATTTTGTGACTAGGCCCCTTCATGTTTAGCACATTATGCTGAAGAAATTGGCAACGAGCAAAAACATTTTTTTCTTGAGAATACCATTAAACAATAGGTATTTATTTACCCCCCTGCAAGTGAAAAACAAGAGTTTAACCAGAATCGGATATACGTTATATGTAGGCAAGTGCAAGGAATTTGAAGAAAAGAAATGTTCAGTTTAAAAACTGTAAAAAAGTCAGTGTTACTTGACCTTGAGTGGGGGGAGACTTTAGTCTAATATTGAGCTCATTTGTTTTGAGGGGATCACCCTTTGAAGACTAATTATTCGAACCACTTTGCTAGTCTTCTGAGACTCCAAGGTTATACTCACCACTGCAGACAGGCTGAAGGCAGGTAGACAGTGCTCATTTAAGCTAAAAGCCAGCAATTACATTCAGGTCTCTGATAACAAGTCAATGAACTAATCAAAATGAAAGGTCAAGGGTATGACTAATGCGTGGTGTAAGATAACAATTTGCCGGTCTTCAGTTGATAACAGATCAGAGCTGGAAAGTACACAAACTACGCAATAAAGCTAGCTATCGGCCAGATGTATCAAAGGGTTTTGCCCATTCTGTGTCTATGGGGAAATGTGTTGATACATATGGCCCTTTATCACAGCACAGTTCAGAATGATTTGCACACCAACTAAAGTTTTTTATGTTGGTCTCACACTTTGCCATGCTAAGCCTTGTCCAGCGGCGGACTTTAGGAAGAGTGGGGGTGGGGCAGGCAAATTGGTGGTGGGTTGACTTGCTTGCTGCACGACTCCGGCGTCCTCTTTGCGCAGTGTTCTACTCTGTCTCCTCAATTCCCCTAACCAATCCTGGTGCTGCTCTCTTGCTGGAAGCCAGCATGTGACCAGTGGCAGGATTGGATGGAGGAGAGTGGCTGGACACTCCTTCAGGCCATGTAAGCGAGTGCTTTATCTCCATCCAGCTGTCTAAGCCAGCTGAGTGGAAAGCTTGAATGTGCGCATTTTAATTTGGCTGGCGCAAGACAGCTGGCCAAAGTGACATGCGCACTTTGGAGCATCCAGCCAGCCACTACTCCTGTCTCTGCTGCCAATCGTCAGCAGTGGACATGTCCCGCATGCATGTGGGCTTGGGGCAGGCTGGCTGCTGCAGCATGCACAACAGTAAAAACTAAAATGGTAATTAATTTCATTGCCATTTTATTTTTCTTGCGCGTCTCTCAGCGGGCGGGGTGACAAACCTGAGCCCTTGTGCAAATACCATCGCTGCCCTTGTTAGCTGCCTGTTGAATGTGCATGGATCTTGCCTGTTGACTTGTCTTCTAAAAGCTGCTCCCTCTCTCTCACAGAACTTTCATCCTCCGCGGGCATCTGAACTTAGGCCTGCAAGAGGCCTTGCACACAGTAGTGGATCCTGAGTCCCTCCTGCATGTACCCTCTTATGTGCCCTATGGATACACATGGGCCCTCCTACACATGTTCTCTCCTAATGGAAATGTTCCATCGCACACAAACCAACCAGAGGTGAAAGTCCTGGGTAAACAAGCTTCTCCTGTCTCAGACCTACTCAATTTTTTGCCAATATTACTAAACCTGAGAACCTTTCTATAGTTTAGCCTTACATTTCAGAGGACTGTATATGCTTTGCCTGCTGTGACGTTCAAATCTAGCTCATGTACCTGTCAATTGCATTCGTCGGTTCATATATCTGTGGAAAGCAGCACCCTATCTCCTGCCCTATAGAGTAGCAGATGGCACAATGTCAATTTGATTAGATTTTTTATCATATAGTACAACTAACTGTAACATTTCAATCCTGAGGGTATAGGTTTTAAATGATGGTTAGCATAATCAGTCACATTAAGGTACATAGACAGCATACATTGATTATCGACTATAGCGGTCAGGTATGTAAACAACTTTATGTGAGAGGACAAATGTGAACATCTTAGAAGTCATTAGACACACAGAGAGTATAGCATATCATTTTATAGAAGCATATATATTGACTTTAAGCATCAAGGAACAGGATGCATGTTTCAAGTCCCAGCAACCCTCCCAGTGCCCAGAAAAAATATTTGCAGGGACCACCAGATATCTTTAGGTCTAGATGTCTATGGCATGAATTTCTCATTTTGTTCCAACTGCTCATTGCAATAGGTTAACTTAAGCCAGCCCTCATACGGCCGTGAGCCACTCCTAACCCAATGTCTAGAAACCCCCTGATTGGCTAGCAAGAGGGCAACTGCTGAGACTCTATGCATCCCCTGTGGCATCTCTCTAACTAGCCCCAACAGGGCCTATGGTTCAATGGGACAGGAGTTCCAACCCATGGGAAATAGAAGGGGTCACTGCGTCCCATTATTTATATATCTGAGGCTAGAGCCATGCTAAAGGTCAGAAGCCTGCCTTGCATCAGTAATTAAATCACAACTCTGCCGGTGTGATGGTGTGTGATAGTTTATGAAGGAAGGAACTTGAAGAGTATAATTCTGGGGGTACTTGAGCATCATTCTACATTGACTAATAATTTATAATGCAATGGGATGCCCTCCTATTCGGTATATAACTCTTATCTTATCTAATCAATTATCTTTCAAAATTGGAACAACCACTGGACCTCCTTCTGAAGAGCATCCTAAAAGCGCCCTTATTAGTAGGTGAGGAGAGTAACATAGTGAGCGGTTAAAACTCTGTCGGTTGGCTTGGAAATTCTGGAAACTGACTTTTACGCGCCGCCTTAGCCTCAGGTACAAAAGCGCATCTGGAGCAGTATAGAAAGGCTTAAAAGCGAGGAGCTGGAGATCAATGAAATGTCCATCATAAAAGCACACTGCCCAGTGTGATCCACTCAGGAGACTACAACCGCTGGACCACCCTGGCTTGCTGTGTCAATGTTAACCTGGGATGATCGCTAGGAAGCCAATGGGAACACATACAGTTTAGTTGGGTCCGGCAGAGATGTTTGTGCCAAGCAGCTGTAGGGTAAGCCACTGTATCTTTAGCACACAGATATGGAGCAGGATAGATGAAATCGCACCCCATCCCCTGACCAATATGATCACCCACTCATGCAAATGGCAGGGATGATGCAGCATAGTTATATGCACCAGCGCATTACAAACCTAGATGCGCATGTATTAGTTAATTGTGTTACCTGCAATAGAACAATTCCTACTTCATGTCTGTCCAGGTATGCTAAAAGCTAGCTAAGCCTGAGCAACATTTTAAAACTCCGGGCTTCATTTGCGAATTTTCACGTTAGGCTTATTACGCAGAATTCCCAAGATAGCACCACTTTGCCTAATTACGCATCATTCACAGTAAAAATTGACTGCAATGGGTACCACATTGTGTGCAAACAACAGAATGCAAAAAGCTGTTGTGCACAGTGCTTTTGTTTAAATGCGTCCCTCCACCAAAAAATGACGCCAGGAAGCATTTCCTGCTAAATTAAAGTGTGAAATTACGGATTTGCCTTTTTGCAGAATTAGGCGAAAATATGTGTAATTTTGCTGTACTTCTGTGTAGATCATGCGAAAGCAAATTATGTGAATGTCGTACACCCTATAACTGGCGCATTTTGCATAGATTATTCAATACTCTCACATTCCATGTCAGAAATATAAATGACCTAATGCCCCACACGATCTTCAGGGGAAGAGGTGTGGCGCAACGGAGGAGTACAGGTCAATGGCTTCCCAGAGTGCCAACACCCCTGAGCCTCTGATTGGCTCAGAGATGTCATTGCTTGCATAGGGGTTTGAGGATGTGGGCCTTGCCACGCTATGATCCTGAGATAAGCGTGGTAGAGCATGCCATATTGCAAACCCATCTATTTTTTACTGATTGCAACGCCCGGTGAACTTCTTGAACCACAATTGTGAAATCGGCATAGACGGCAATGGTATTGCTGTTATGCACCAAGGGGCCTTTCCCCGGGCCACACTTTGGTCTTTGAAGTTGAGCAGGCAGGTAGTGATGGGACACGCTGGTGCAGTGAGCAGGTGCCTGGGCGCCAGTAGTCAACAAGCTTTTTGAATAATCAGAAGGCGAGAAAACTTTTCCCTCACAAACAAAGCAATAATCATCTATTCAACATAGTCCTCAAGTTATTTGTAGTTTTCTGGATTTTGATGCACCCACAAATCTGAAGTTATTTCTTTGAGATCTAGCCTCCAAATCCTAATTTGTTGCATTAATGAGACCAAATACCTTTTCGATATTAAGAAGTTTCTAATTGCTGTTGTTGATTGAGACTTCAGTATCTGAAATCCTATTTTAATGCCTCAATCCACTCTACATGTTTATCCATCTGGTTTTCATTATGTCCATTCGCAAGGTTAACCTGTCAATTTTATTGTCTATTGTCTGCAGGCTTCTCCAATAGCAGCGTCTTGACAACACACTCTATGGACACAGCCCCAAGGCTCAAAGACTCTGAAGTGGTCTCTGCCCTGCCTACTTGCCCTCCGCATCTAGTGACAAATGCCAGTTTTGTCTACTTGTGATTAAATTTGCCCAAGACTTGAGGGTACATCCAAGCTACTTGTTGTAGTTTGTGTATGACCGAAGCAAGCTGAGGGAGGTGCGGGTGGGCCTAAAATATGTTATCACACAATGTCCAGATTGCCTCCCATGTAGAGGGAGATCCCTCAGGCATGACTGCAAACTCAAAATGGTCATTCATACCACTCCTGCAGTCCCCTCCACACAGGGGGCTACCACCAACACCACTCTGGACCGCTGGGGGGGGACACTTGAATCACGACTATCCTCTTTCACACCAAGGATGGCACTATATGAGCCTTATGTTCTATGCTGCACCTTGAACAGAATAACCCAGCCAGGCATATAATGGAATTTCCCATGCGACAGACTGAGGCTCAGCACCCAACTATAAAGCTGGGCTAGCATTCAGTGATGTTACATGAGTACCGAGGGCACCATTCAGTCAGTCACCAGGCCACAATAGGTTATCCCCCAGCAGCTGTAGTGCGGGCCATGTGGGACAGATCAATCAACTCACAAATTCCCACCAACATGCAAGCAGAACAGCACAAATCATCCGAGTCACGCCTCTGTATGTATCATAGGATAGCATATATAGTGGTGTGAGTCACAAACCTGTACATGCCAGAGTCTCTTGGGCCAGAGTTGGGCCTCCAATATTATTTTCCAGTTTCTCAGTTTGTCGCCAAGGGCTTGGGTCCCAAGGCCCCCTGCCACTTCACCCCTCAGGCACGGTGTCTAATTCACTCGCCGGAGGGACAGGAGGCCATAGCAGCCACACCACACCATGCTCTCAGCCCCAGGCCAGGTTGATGGCATGCACCCAGAGCGCAGGCAGTTTGGAGGTTTCAGAAGGGACCCTGGCAAAAGAGTCTCTGGCACCAAGTCCCACAGCAACAAACCACTCACCAGTCTCTTCTCTTCTGTAGCCCCTGCAGCAACAGTCAGGGGTTCCCATTAAGAAACTGAGGGCCATGGCGTTGCACAAAGCCCGTTGCAGCCTTTCACAGGCCCACAACAATAGCAGGCACCACAGAGCTGCTGAAGTCCTGACCCCACAAGATCACCTAGGTTCCAAGTCATCCTCAGAGAGACTGTATGCAGAAACTAAGTCTAGAAGCACAGCATGTATCAGAGTGGTGCTCCCCCCTGGCAGAATGATAATATGTTCATGAACAACATTTAAATAAAGATTGTATTATATTTGAAAAGGCATGCATTTAGAGATCTGATCAGCGCTTGTATTTCAAATGTTAACAGTTTGGTGATTTTTTAATGGTTAGTTAAGTAGAAACTGAGACATGTTGATTAAGACCTTATGAACACAGAGGTGGGAATTAGGATAGATTCGATAGTCGAGCCCTAATGAGGCGAACCGGCCTGGGAGGATGTGGCATGAGACTCTTAGGGTGTCAGCTGGGGAAGTTCCTGAGCTCCCCATCGACCACTCCATTTGAAGATGATCCAGTAAAAAAATAGATCATACTGGCATAATCTGGCATCAGAGACTTTAGAGGATCAACAAATGAAAACCAAGTGAAGTCACAGGAAGAGGCACAGAGTGGATGCTGGTGAGGCGTTGAAGCCGAACAAAGAAAGCAGCTGTGGTGACATTGAGAAGGTGAAGTACATTGTACCTGCAGTATCATCAAAAGAATCATTATGAGGGTGGGCATCTGAGATCATCCTTAGACCTGGACTGAAAGAAGGAGAATTGGAGTGGGTGATGAGCAGAAGAAGCCAAGGAGAATGAAGAAAATGGTGTAGAGGGGGGCAGGACCAAACCCTGCCATTCACAGACTGGGTCTAATATGTTGTAAATGCAGAACATTGGAATGAGGGCCACAACAGGAGTAGAGAACACCAATGAGGCTGTTTAGCACCTCTGAGCAACAGTGCAGGACAAAAGTAGATGGCAAAGAGGTCGGGGTATACTTGACCTTAATTTACCCTACACGAGTAGGGAGTCCAGCGGTGGAGCTGAGAGAGAACTGTCTAGACAACTTTGGTGAGAAGGCAGAGATGTAGTGCCCAGTACTGAAACAATTGGGGATGATTGGCCAGGGTGGGTCAGACCGATGTATGGCACTATAGACATCAAGATAATCCATGAATGGATGCAGTTCAGATGTGTTTGCCATTTAAAGTCATGGTCACATGTTCCACTGAAGATATCCTTAGGTAGGACTCTAACCCTATTATCACAGCTGAGATTTCTGTATGTTGAGCTGGCCCCGTTCTGACCCCTCTTACCCCACAAGAGACTGATCACCCTAGGGTTTCTGTACCTCCGAATAGTACTCAACTAAAATTACTGAAGAAGATACGTGGCCCAGCTAAAGAGGCCTGTAACATTACCCCTGTGCATGTTGAAAAGTCTGATTCACTAATATAAAGAGCACACAGATACAGGTGGTTGCCAAAGCCATCACAATATCAGGCGCAAGTAGCAAAAGATGAGGTAGTAGCAGCAGCAAAGGAATTTCAAGACAGTAAGCTATTAGGAAGGGTGGGCACCTCACTCCATGCATCACAAACACTGTTTCCCATCTCGTTCTTTTGTGTGATAACCAAATGTATTCTGGGTATTGTAGTCTTTGTTTGCTGTCATTGACTTAACTAGACCTACACACCTGGTAGGAATTATTTGAGGTTAAAAAGTCTAGAAATGCAAACAGAGTCTTTGATGACGCAGAGTGACGTGGTCTCTCTCCCCTGATGTTAATTTATCAGTCCTGCTAGAGATTCGTTTGACACTGAGCAAGACTTAGACCTCTGGTGAAGATAATGATTTACCAATAATCACACCACTTTCAGCAGATTATTCATTAAGACTCTCTTCCCCTGTGTTATGGAGGCTTGTACGGTTATGAAAGTAGAACTTAATTTATCCAAAAGTAAGTAAGCTGTGGATGACTACTGAAACACAGCTTGCATACGTTGATTAGCAGTGAGATTAGCTGTTGGGTGATCTGTAGAGAATACTGTTTACCACACTCAACCCTTCCCCTACTAAGATGGGGTTATTCAGGAGTTTAAATGTGTTGTCTTGCTTGTTGATGGACATTAGGCAATTGTATCTTGGAAGGGTTTGTTGGGGTGTTTTTTGAAGTTTGGATAACAGTGGGTCTATGGTGATCCGTGCACATGGAAGTGTAATGTTCATGGTGCAATACAGATATTTTTTTATCATAATCCCTCATTGATGAAAATCCATTTGGGCAAGCTGTTAGTGGATTGGCCCATGTGGAGACTGTATGACAGTGCTCTTGAGGACTTTGCATATAAAATTATGATCTAAGAGGAGATAAATCACTTCAAAGAAAATAAAGGCACAGAGTCAGATGCCACTATTGTAAGCCTTCCAAGTTGTTATAAGATGTTATTGTGTGAAGATAGTTCCAGGAGTATGGTGTGTCTCAGGGCAAGACATTGATGATCAGGAATAAAAAATTGGGGGGGCTGGAGTGGGTAGATCATAGGGACCTGGGGAACAAGATAGAATAAAAAATGAGGGGCCACAGTGTGCTCACCTATTATTAAGTTTGAGATGCTTTGACTATAGGGAATATTTAGCAAGGTCTCATGCAGAGGGGGATAAAGTAAGGAAGTTATTGGCATTGCTTTCTAGGCCTAAATGGAAATAACAAAATGTACTAGTATTCCTGTGGCCAGAGGGAACACGGTACACTTGTAGGAAGAGATAAAAAAAAATACAGATAGCATGGAGAGGCAGATGGCGGGGAATTGGAACATTACTGACAGAGAATGGTAGATGTAAATGTTCTGACACTGTGTTGGGTAGACACCTTGAACAATACAATCAAATAATCAGAAGAGGGCTAGCAGTGAAAGGCATGGCTTGGGAAAGATGTCTGGTGTGGACATCCTATCAATCATGTTTCATTCTACCTATATCGGTATTTTAGCACCTAAATTTGCTGAACTGTATTCAGTGGCCCTTTCTTGAGGCTGAACATGAAAGGTAATTTTTGTGTTTCTTTTCAGGCCTGGGAGAGAAGCATTCAAAAGGACATTGTAGGCCACTATATATGATAACCAAGCATTATAAGATCCTTAGTAAAATCCTGTTTGGAAGACCCCTAACATTGCTTCCCTTGATAATCTATTCAGCTGAAAATGAGTTTATTCTTGGATTTAACATCTCCTCGAATATTAGACAACTATTCAGTTTATCGGATGGTTCCCTGATGCAGACATCCCAAGCAATGATGATAGTTTTTAACATACAAAAGGCGTCTGACACACTTGGCTAGAGGTTCCCCTTTCTTATATTTATTTGTGTATGTATATGGCATTAGTATAGCACAAACCTAGCTGGAAATGCAACAGAGTGTTGTACAGTCTTAAAGGCAATCAACCGCCCAAGGAGTGACAGGCAAAGTAGCTGGTTATTGACTTGTTGCTGCATTGTGATGTAGTGTTCTATAAAAAGATTTGCCTTTCACTCCTTCCCAAATTGTAGCAGCTTTGGGCTGGACCTTATGCACTTCTTTGTGATTTCTCAGACTCTAGTCTAATGCTGGGCTGTTTAAAGATATGCCAAGAGCCAGCATATATTTTGAACTTGTCCACAAGAGGAGCAAGGTTGATGGTCAGGATGGCTTTGTAAATGATGCAACTGGTTTTGAAGATTGTGCGGGTGGGCCAATGGATCCTATGTAGTGCCATCTGGATGGGGGTGTGTGATCATATTTCCTCCAGGCCTCGATTAGATGTTCTGCAGCCTATAGGATACCCTTAAGAGGTGCCAGTGTGGAGGGTGGGAGGCCATGGAGAAGAGTGTTACCACCATCCAGGTCTGAGAGGGCTTGAAGAGCAATTCTGAAATTGCTTTCTGGAAAAAAACACTTCTTTTTCTTTAGAAGAGAGTGTTTTTATCTAGTCCTCTTTTTTGGCAAGGTGTCCTTAAGGGTGAGGTTGGTGCCCAAGATGAATCAAAGTGACTTGGCTTTAAGTGAAAGTTAGGGTTTGAAGGCATCAATCTTCCTGTTGTTAAGCAAGTTTGTACTATTTCTCATTTGTTGTTCTTGGCAAATAACAGGAGCTCTGTCTTGGTTAGGCTGAGATGAAGGTAATCATTGGACATCCAGGTCTGGATGAGATGCAGACAGTGTTTGAGGCATTGAATTTGTGGAGCAGAGGGAACTTCCAAGTAGAGCTGTGCATCATCGTCATATTGGTGAATGTTGATCCTATTCTGATTTGTGAGTAGGGCGCCAAGTAGAGGTTGCCGATGGTAGGAGACAGTATAGAACCCTGGCAAACTCTGCAGATGATAAGGATCTATAAGAGCTTACGTAAATAAACTAGAAATGCGGGAGGAGAACCAGTGATGGACATTGCAGGTGAATCCCATTCAATACTCCAGGGTGTGGATGAGGGTTTGATGTTTAACCATGTAAAAGACAGTTGAGGGACCCAGCAATATCAGGAGGCAGGGTTCACTTCATCTTATTATTTATTTAAAACATTAGTATAGCGCGGCTGTCACCTTGCAGGTATCCTGGCACTGTATAAATAACTCCTAAGGTGGAAGGCATTGGGGCAACCGAGCGAGGTACCAGACTTAAAGTTTGGGGAAAAGCCAGGTTTTGATCCGCTTTCTAAAAGGAAGAAGTTCAGTTATTTGGCGAATGTCGAGGGGCAGACTGTTCCACAGTTTGTGATCAGGAGGGCATTATTTAGATTGTAAAGGTAGTGATCTCCATGTGGCAGCATTATTTGAACCCAGATTTGCAGTCAGGCAGGAGATGATTAGTACTGATGTGATCTTGAAATTGAGAGCACGCTGATTTTCAATGATCATGCAGATGAAAGGCATGTGAGTGACAGGCCTGTAGCTGGCAAGATCATCAGGGTCTAATGAAGGCTTCTTTAAAAATTAGAGGAACTGTCCTGTCCTGCAAGTTTCTGGTAAGATCCTTGAGTCAGTGAGCCATTGAAAATAGATTTTCGGGCTTCCCCGGAGAGAGGTTTGATGAAGGACAAAGGTAAGACATCATCTTCAGACAGGAATTTAAAGAATAATAGACTTCAATATCCTGTGGTCATCAGAAGTTATGTTTGTAGCTCTGAAACAGATAGGTCTGAGATCCCACTTCTAGGGTTCATGTTGGTCACGCAAAATTATCCCCTTACAAGTTATAAAGGGGAACATTTTAAGACTGTCATCTATCCCTGATGATATTTGGTTTGGTTTTGGAACCATTTGCCAATATTCCTCACAAGGAAGGCAGAGAAAGAAGCATAGCAGTGAAAGAAACAATAACAACCCTAACTATTATGGCATACTATCAGGGTTAAAAGCTAAGGAGCAGATTTACAAGCTCCTTGCTCCACTTTTGCATCACTTTTCCCATGTTAAAAATGAAGCAAAAGTGGCGCAAGGGGCTTGTAAATCTGCCCCTAAGTGTGTTAAATATTGCATTTTCTCTAGTCACTTCCAAACCAGTGAAGAGGGGAGCGGGCCTAAGAATGAGTTTGTTGGCTGTATGACACTTTAGGATGGCCTGCAGACTTTTTGCCATAATGTGCCAGCTGCAGCACATCAGAGTGCTATTTCTAGACCAGTGCTTTATACTGTTTGGCCAATAGCTGGTGCATTGTTCCTCAGTTGTCAGTAATATTCATGTACCGCCAGTGATAATTGTATTGCCCGGTCTACAATAGGACCCATACTGCCTGGTACACCAATGTTTCTTTCATAGATGCGATTATGTTTAAAACATTCGAGGAACCTGCACTTATGTTTGCAATGCACATCTTCTAATGCATAAGTACAAATGTCATTGGTGAATTTGAACATTTTGGCTTAATTCACAGTTGCAATTGTGCAAAGCATACTAAGCTGCATACTTGTTCTTATTGAACTGATGAGGGTACACAGGAGAGATACGATTTTTCGGCCGGGAAAATGTTGCTGTGTACATTTTAGTAAGATTATTTGAAAACCCTTTTTAAAACACAAAGCGTTTCCTGTTTGGGACAGTTTCACTTCTCCACGGACTATGAGGTTTCACTAAGTCCTCTGATTTGATGGGGCTTCAGATTTAGCAGGCTTGTCTTTATACGCACCCTAATTGCTGACATTATGCTGATTTCCTGAGGGACTGGATTTGGAGCAGACTTCAACAGAGAAATACAGAAGGCTGTGACCTTTCTTCACTTATTTAAAACGTTGAAGAATACATTAAAAAGATAAGCAGCGGAGAAATAATAAAGAGAGTGAACTGAATTTTAAGAAGTAGAAAAAAGAAATATAAGATTGTAAGTAATACAGAGGGTTAATAGCTCCCGCCGACAGCAGGAGCCTGCGTCTGCTTTTGCTCTGGTCACTGAAAGCTAGCTGTGTCAAGAAATGGGAACAATGTTTCAATGAACAGGGGGCACAATGTGTCAATGGTATGCAATCTGAGCCAAGCTACAAATCTGGGAACACGTCCTGAGGGATCTGGAAAACAGTCAGTTCACCTGCACCTGTTTTATTTTAGCTAATAAGAGATAGTTTGTATTAAAACATCTCATTTACTGCAAAATGCATTATTTAAGCTATGTAGTCCTATCAAAGGAATGTGGGCCTCATTTTTGACATTTGGGCAGTGCAGCAAGGAACCTTGCTGCACTGCCCTACGACAAAGTGAAAGGGCAGGAATGCACCATATTTAAGCAATACAGTGCACTCCTGACCTTTCTGCCTGCGCTGGCGCTGTTTTGGTAGCCTAGTGCCAACATAGGCACTAAGGGTGGGCGAAGAATTGTACTCCAATGGCAAAGTTTGCAGAGTTCTGCCCATTCCACGCGGATTTCCGAAAAACTCAGTGAAGTGATGTGGAGCGGAGTTTTTTCTTTCAAATTGCTGGTCAAAGTAAAAAAAATCACATGCTAAACCTCCTCCTTGTGAGATTTCCCAAGAGGAGCAGTCACGCAGGCGACCGCTCATGTTGAGAAATCTGCCACTCGCGTTGAGGAAGCTGCTGCTCAAGTTGAATGTCTACTTGAGCAGCATATAAAGCTGCATCGCCCTCTTGTGCAAAGCGTAGTGCGGCTCACACTGATTTCACAGCACAGGACAAACTCTGGCACCAAAAATCAGTGCTAGCAGCACAACTTAATGACTTCACCACTAGTGGTACTCCGCGGAGTGCGGCTGAGTTTTTTCGGCACTTCGCGAACTCCGCCCAGGCCTAGTAGGCACCCTTGCATGGGAGCCTTCATTTCAGGCAGGATTGTTTTTGTGCAGAAAGGGGCTCACCTTCCTGCACAAAAACCATCCTACTAGGCGTTTTCCTCTTTCCGTGTTTGCTGTAGAATGCAGCACACATGGAAGGAGTAAAACATGGAGAAGTAAATATTTATCCACGTTACACCTCACCTCGGGAGGCATACGGTTTTGATGTTTCCCCTGGATCATATCACTTTGTAAATCTGGGGCAGCGTCAAATTCCATGGGTGTTGCGTGATAATACCTACTGCAATGCCCATGAAACGCCTCCCGGGCTCTGCGTAAGGCGAAGCAGCAATTTGTGCTGCGTCGTGTTACTCATTATTTATGAGGTTCTTCAAAGCCACAAAGGGTGGCTTTATTTGGCTTCATAAATATTTATGCCCCGGTGATTGAACCAGCTCACTGCCTACCTTGTGGATGAAGCCCAGTTTCTAAACTCATCCCATGTGTTATGTTCGCATTGCTTAAGAGATGCTTTAACAAAGGGGTCTCCAACCTTTTCAGTAGTAAGAGCTACTTGTGTTCAATGAAAATAATTCTGAGCTGCTACTATTAATATTGCAATACACACCAGAAAAGGTTATATGAGTGGCCACCCAATTGAAGATTACCAGCCATGAACACCTCCGAGCAGGGTTAACAAAACTAATGTAAAAAAGGCTTTGTCAATTTTGAATGCCTCGAAAAGGGTAATACATAACAGCCACATCTGCAATGCCCCTGGCATTAGGGTAATATTACCAAGGTAATACTATTAGTAATAAATCTTCTGAAGCGGCATGATTATCATTTATCAGTTCTAAATATTTTGGGGAAAATGTGGGCTTTGAAAATACACACATTTTCAGCTCAAATGCTCACTTTTTAGTTTTGGTAGATGTATATAAATTCAACCAAGCAAAAGTTTCTAATTTAGTATTCTGGGCTGCATACAGGAGAGCTACTCACAGGTAGCTGGAGAGCTACCAGAAGCTCACAAACTACTCATTGGAGAAGGCTGCTTTAACACAAGCAGTTTTAGTATAATAACTTTCACAAGCATCAGTCAAATGTTGAGATAAAATGTGAATATCAACGTTTTAGATTCATGGCTGTCATTGTGCTACAATCTAATCACCTAAATATTTCTCAGTGCTTCTTTTCCTCTTGCCACTCCAAACTTCCTCATTATGTGTCCTAAAGCTGCACACATTGGGAATGTCAATAAGGGTGTGCCATACGACGCGCAGGACTGGCAACGATACACTGTGGCCTTCACAGAATTTATCATTATCACCCAACTCTAAACCTGGCCCTTAAGTCTTATTGTTTACACTGATGATGTGCGACAGAGGAGCTGTAACCTAGAAGAAGACTTATACAACTCAGTAGTAGTGAATCATCTGTGCACTACATTGTGTCTGCAGAGGTGACTCCTTGTTTGAAGAGAGAGCAGCAAGGTGGTATGATCAAAAGCAGCCAGGCAGAGCACCATCAGCTGGAGATCAGTCCTTGCAGCTTTGGTGCAGTTGGCCAGCTGGGTATTTGCCTTGTGATCAAAATGGCAAGTACACCCACATCTTGCTTTCTTTATTTCTGTAACAGCATGTAGTGCCAATTATTAAAATACTAAAGGTCACCGCCTCTTGTGCAGCTGTTCAAGTTGCTATCTAGGTTGCTAGCAGCAAGCATGTTACAGTTGATAAATACAATCAACATTGTTTCCAAAGGATATTTAGGGGTCAGATTCTGCTCCTCATAATATAATATCATAATCTCATTTGCACCATGTCCTCTAGTTAGTGTAAGTGACATTCTCTTCAGCCTGTCCTATAAATATTCAAATTTGAAAACTGGACTGCACTTCAAAGTTCCTGGTTGACAGATCAATAACAAGCATTGCTGTTCCAAAACAATTGACAATAGTCTTTAAAAGGCTAGAATTCAGAATGCTGTACAGCATTATATCACTCTGCTTTGGGCTTAAAATCCCTCTTTCTAAATTACAGACCTGATCTGCAGACAATGGTCTATAACAATGGAGAGGGCATTTTACAACATGTATAGTCATAAACAAAAGGGCTATAATGCTATCAGAACCTTTCACCCACTAAGTTTATGATGTTCCAAATTAAAAATGGACACCCATAAACGTAAATAAAGGAATTTTAGAGCAAGAAGTGTATATCAGCCATTTTTGTACCCAAGTTATGTTATTGTCTTCAATGGAGCTATTGGCAATCCAATGTTCTTATATTCATTAGGGACCTATGATGAGAAGAAGCATGCCCTGACTCTGTCCTGCAAAGATACACTCTGGGCACACCCACACAAGCACATAATTTCCAAGCGCGTAGAGGATGTCAGACATTCTCTTGTGGAACACTTTCCTCTTTTCTTTGTAACTCCGCTTTTTGATTGTGACATTATTCGAATTTTTTACTTGGAGTCAGTCAGACCCAAAATGAGCATTCCTAACAAGGAAATTACATTCCCACAGCTTCTGTTGGAGCCTGACTTGTAGATGAATTTTTAGAATTTAAAAGCATGGGGGAATGGGGGATGCCAATAGTGTGTGTTGGCTCATGAATGGTCATTGGATTGTATGTTTTCCACAGCATTCTACAGCTGACGTGTTTTCTGTTTTTTACTTGCCCCTTCATGTATGGTGTTTAGTACTTACACATGACACTGTCTAAGCCCGTGTTCATGGAGTTTTCCGATTGTAACTGATTTATTTTTCCATCAGTCTAATCCCATATGCTTTGTACTGTTGTTACACTTTTTGATTCTACCAGTTACAGGCATTAATGAACCTCCAGCAAATGAGTAATTACATATTTTGCTTCTAAGCTCCTCCTCTTCTGCTAGGTACAGGATGACCCTCCCACTGAAGCATGTCTGCTGTTTTGTATTGTATGTTTTGCATTGAGGGCTACACATATATATTGCAAGCAAACCCCCTAATCTCTTACAAGCACATCCAAATATTTAGAATTGAGTATATTTACGTATCTCTTCTTTCACCTAAGCACCTTAGTGTCTGAGTAGTATGCTACAGAATGGCGGAATGTTTGATTAGAGTAGTGTTGACTTGCAGTGTGGTCTGTGTGTGAAGTGGTTTAGTGTTGTGCCTGATTAAACAGAGTGGTGATTTCATTTTGACTTAGGTCATTGCCCCTAGGCGTATAAGGGCTTGAATGCATGCTCATTGAATTCATTTATTGTGATGGCTCATTGAGAAGGTTGATATACAGTCCATCCGCAAGTGACAGAGGAGCAGAATATGGTATTCACTGGATAGATGTTTTCATGATAGATGTTCTATATATTCCCCAAGGAGGACTGCTGTGCAACCCACAGGCATGCACGGGTTATAAGGACCCTATGTAAATGCTCTACTGGGTCTTCTAGGACATTACAGTAGAGTGACCCATAGCCATTCTCTAGATGAAGGCAGCCATGCACCCAAAATGTTGATACAGTGTGATAATGAGTGAACCACAGAAATGCACAAGAGAAACATAGCGTAGTGAATGTGGACCAACAGGATAGAAACCCACATGAGTGTGCTGGTTACAAGCAGCCGCAGTAAGTACTCTGTAGGGTCCAACTAGGAGTTATAAAAGAGCATCCCATGAACATGCATTTTGTGACCTATATTTTTGTAACTAGTAAAGAATTTCAAAAGCCAACCTTTATAATATGTTGATTTGTAAAATTCTGAATTGTGGTGGGTCGGAATTTGACCTACCTGATGAATAATAATGAGGTAGATCTCAAATTGTGGCTGACAACAATTGGAGAACATCACAGGGATGGTGGACTTCTAGAGATCTGGCAATATGACCGTTTTTAGGTCTCGACTATTCTATCCCGCAGGGATAAATAGACAAGAGTATAGTACGCCAAATAAGTTCTCAAACCATCGCCAGATTTCGTACAGTTCACGTGAACACAAGTACGCGCATTCTCGCCACATGCACTTTTTTTAGGAGCTTTCATTGGCTCTTCACTTTCAGTCCTCCCAACCTCTTCCTGTCCAACGCGCGCCTCTCATTCATCACACCCCCTCATTGGCTCTTTACTTTAAGTCCTCCCACCCTCTCCCTGTCCATCGCACGCCTCATGCTCTGCACACCCCCCCTTCTCTCTACCACGCTAACACTCATCCCACAGGCTCTCTCCCATTGGCTCTTCACTTAGTGCCCGCTGTATTCAGCTGACCCGCGCGCCTCGCGGTGATCATACACCCTTTCTCTCCAGCACGCTAACACGCATCCCACAGCCTCTCTCCCATTGGCTCTTCTCTTTCTGCACGCTGAATTCAGCTGCCCACTCTTCCCACAGCCTCTCTCCCATTGGCTCTTCACTTTCTCCACGCTGCATTCAGCTGACCACTCTTCACAGCCTCTCCCTGTCCTGCGTGCCCCTCTTGCTCATACCACCCCCTCCCTCACACAGACTCACCTTTCATTGGCTCTTTACTTAGTGCACGTCCCCAACACGAAGCCCACAGCCATTCTCCCATTTTGCTGGCTACTCATCCCACCCCCTCCCTCTGCAGCACGCAACTCGCTCTCCATTCCGCAAAAATCCTTTCCTTTTGTATAAAAATTACATTTTTTTAAAAAGGACGTAATTTTTCTGCGTACATAAAAATACGTTTGTTTTAAATATTTAAAGTTAAGCTACCGGTTATTTTTTTAAATTACATTTAAAAAAAATTACTTTTTCTGCGTACATAAAAATACGTTTACCCTCTACCCTTGCACGTTAAATGTTATTACTTTACATTCAGGCTCCAGACTTGCACGTAAAATGTTATTAATTTGTTGGCGTACATCGTTTTCCATTTGGTAAAAAAATCACTCTGCCGGCGGGGCGGAGCTTGCAAGCGTCGATGCCGGACGCGTGAGCGCTGAGCTCCGCGCCATCACCTCCAAAATCCTCAATAATATCCTCCATCGACGGGACTTAACCCTTACCAGTGAGCTCTGCTGTGAGGGTGGACAGTGAGACACACTCGGCTGCCTTCTCGCGGCAGAACTGCCGCAATTTACGGCGGGACAAGGTGACGAAAACCCGGCGGACCTAGGCCCTGAAGCAGCGGTCTTGCCCAGATGCTTGGCCGGCGTACGTGACCCGACGTGCGGCCAGTGGGGCGACGAGGTCCCCCGGGACGGCGAGCGACCTCTGCCCCGGGCTTTGGAACCAGTGGGCGGCACCGATAGCTCGACGGCCCGGCACACGACTACGGAGGCAGGAACTGACAACGGTCAGAGAGGTGAGAGGCCTGGTGGAGGCCGGTGCAGGACTGCGTAGGTCGGCGGAGAAGGCCAGCCGAAGTACACGTGGGCGGCGGGCCGAGCCCTGAGCTACGGCCCGGTGCGGTGATTGTTGGGGTGCCTCAAGTCTGGGAGTTCGGAGGCGCCCCCCCACCCCATCGCACAGAGTCACAAGTGGTTGGGCAGCGCTGCAGAGCCCTCAGCGATTGCACGCTCGGACCTTGGGGGCCCAGAGAGGTGTCGCCTCGGGAGTGCAACGGCGACGGTGCGGCGAAGGTGGGTCCTGACCTGCGGATCCGCTGTCTCAACCTGTCCCAGTAGCGACACAGATCCCCCCTATCCACGAACAACAGGGCTTGGGCCCCTTCTGCCACCCCCCTCCTTTCTGGAAGGGACCGCGGTGTGCTGAGTTGCGCTGAGTGTTCTGCGCAAACTGCCACTACTGTTTCAGGACTTGGTGAGGGGAGTGCAGCTAAACAGTCAGACACTAAGCGCGGTGTGTATGCGCCCTTGGACATTAGCGGTGCCCACGCGGAGGCAGCTGCCAGGCACGGAGTTGGAGGCCCACTAGCACGGCCGCCGCTGGAGTCAGGGGCGGGAGCCGACTGTGGGAAGAAGTCGGGCTGCCCTTGTGGTCGCTGCATCGTGAGCCCACGCACCACGACCTTCGGCGTTGAATAAGCGGATAGGACGACGAGGCGCAGACACAGTGGGGGCAGCGGACAGGATAAGGTGCGGCCAGACGGCGAAGCGCAGTGTACCTGTCACCCTTTCTCGGCTGCACGCAAAGGACGAATACCAGTACCGAGAAGTGCGGCACCTGCTGCCTCAGACAATCAATCATGGGCAAAAACGACAGAACACAATCCAAATTGGCCTTTGATCAACGCAAGTCGAAAGCCCCTGAAGAGCAACAGCCTGATCCCCCTGCAAAGAGTGCGGGTCCCGAAAACACGCTCTATACCGACATTAAGGACATGCTGGTATCCATGGAACGGGGGCTACAGGAAAGTATGGCGTCCATAGGTACGAAGATAGACGCGCTCACCTACTGTATGGATCGCATGGCGGAGAGGGTTGACAAGCATGCGGAACGGCTTGATATGTCGGAGAGGCGCATCACAGAGGTGGAGGAGGCACAAACTGAATGGGACAAGGATCGTAAGCAGTTCTCCAGACTCCTACAAGTTATTCAGGAGAAGTCGGAGGATTTGGAGGCACGCTCGAGGCGCTCAAACATTCGCATTATAGGAATTTTGGAGACGACTCAAACCGGCAGGATGGAACTGTTTGTGGAGAAGCTGCTAGTTACTCTGCTGGGAGACAATGTCTTCTCCCCGATGTTTGTTGTTGAAAGGGCGCACCGAACCTTGGCTCAGCGACCTCCTACGGGGGCCGCCCCTAGGCCGATCATAGCGAAACTGCTGACTTACAGAGACCGAGATGCCGCACTGAGGGTAGCCAGAGAGAAAGGGAAACTGCAGTACAAAGGCATGGATATTTCCTTGTACCCTGACTTCACGGCGAAAGTCCAAGAGGAACGGAGGCGCTTTGCCCCCTACAAAAGACAATTGCGTGAACTGGGACTCGATTACGCAATGCTGTACCCTGCGAAATTGCGAATAAACAGGAGAGGGCACTCACACTTTTTCACTGATCCTAAGGCTCTTCAGAAATCGCTTAAGGAGTGGACCAAGGAGCAGAGAGCCAGCCCTAACAGAGAATCCGATGACCTGGCATACAGTAGCAGGCTGGATGAACAGGAGTGACGCCCCAGCCAGCAACTGAGAGGTTCACTTTGGTGACTGTCTGATGCAGCGCAGTGCAGTGGCGCTGAGGCGCTGCACAGCTGAGACTCCATGCGGTTTGGACTCCTGGGCACACTAAAGTGAAGGCATTTATGACACTTCAGAAGTCTGGCAGTTGGGTGAGATAGCTCTTTTTTCTTTGATGTCAATCTCTCTCACCTTTTCCTGAAATTTGAATGCAGAGCTGCGGCACGAGACTGTGTTGGGGTCTGCCTGGAGACAGCACTGAGTGTTTGTTCTTTCTTCCCGTTGATGGACAGGTTATATGGTGGTGGCGCCTGGGGCAGCGACATTATGTTACACACATGTGGTCCTCTTATGTGTTTCCTCTAGCGACCTCTGCCCCAGCGCGCATAGCTCAAGCTGACCCCAGGTGTACTATATCTGGGGAACCCCAGGATGGTTCTACGTTTTTGAGTTCTGAGGGTGGGATTGGACCCTGTCAGGCTAGGTTGGGGGAGGTCTGCAGTGGGTGGGGGGGGCACAGGTTGCGGGAGGTTATGGTTTCAAATGGGGGGTACTAGTGGGTACGCCATGCAGACTGCTAAATGTATGCTATCTTGAAGGAACTGTTGCTCTTATTGTATGTTTATGGAAAATATTTAACAGCAAAGGGGAAATGTTGTTAGCTGCTACACTGTTCTCTCGCCAGAAATGGCAGACGTAGGTAAAATGACCACTGATGGTGGACCCGATTCCCTGAATGCATTAACATGGAATGTGAGGGGTCTGAATGATCACCGCAAGCTTAGGAAGGTGTTAAACTACCTACATAGATACCATGTTGATCTTGCACTCATACAGGAGACACACCTCCCTCCCCAGAGTAAGATGCTTGATACCACAGGCGTTAGGGGTAACTGTCTCGCAGCGGGATTCACCACACACTCTAGGGGAGTACTCATATGGGTCAATCCGCGCTCGCAACTACGGCTGTCCCTAATCGAGGCGGACCCTGAGGGGCGCTTCTTGATTGCAAGATGCTTAGGTAAAGGTTTGGACCTGGTAGTGGTTAATGTATACGTGCCCAACTACGACCACCCCGAGTTTTACGCGGGGTTATCAACGCGTTGTCGGCCCTATGAGACCTCTGGGATGTTATGGGGGGTGGGTTTTAACTCTGTCTACGACCCAGATAAGGACAGATCCAGGGGGCCGACGCGTCGCCCGGCGGCCGCGGCCCTCCTTATGCAGGCGGAAATGATTAAACTAGACCTGGTTGATGTCTGGCGCACTAGGCATCCCACACGGGGAGGGTTCACACACTACTCGGCCTACCATGATATACATACATGCATTGATCACTTCCTTGCCTCACAATCGATAATTGCAGGTGTCCGTAGCTGTGAGGTGCTGCCCCGTACACTCTCGGATCATTCCCCCTTGCTGCAGAAGCTGGTGGTCCCGGCAAAAAGAATTCCCCCGTTCACTTGGAGATTCCCTCCCTACTCACTTCTAGATGAGGGGTTCAGGGGTAGTCTTGCGGAAGACATTGACGCTTTCTTTGAAACGAACCTAGGCTCTGTGGATAGCTTCCGGACCCTGAGGGAAGCGTTTAAGGCATACATCAGGGGAATGGCCATGGCCAAACACTCCAGTGTACTCAAGGCCATTAGGCAACGGTTGCGGACTCTAAAAACTCAACTGAAAGATCTGTAGGAGAAACAAGGCGGCGGCCCCGCTTCGGAAACTGCGGAACGCCTTAAATCACTGCTAGCTGAATATCATGAGGAGGCTGACAGAGAGGTGCAGCATATGGGCAAGTACGCCACGGCAAGGGTGTATGGGGAGGGGGATAGGCCCAGCTCAGTTCTAGCCCGAATTATGCGGCAGGAGAGGAAGCCTTTGATAATAGACGAACTGGTTTCACCCACTGGGCATTCCCTCACGGACGAAACAGAGATTATTGAAACCCTTAAAAATTATTATTCCGATCTTTATCAGTCCAAATCCTCTCACATGGAAGAGGAGATAGAGGATTATCTTAGCTACATTAGGATGCCATTCCTGTCGGATTCGATGAGGGAGTTCCTGGCTGCGCCGGTACAAGAGGATGAGATACGGGAAGCTCTGGGGGGATGAGAGCGGGTAGCGCCCCCGGAGCAGATGATCTTACTGTGGGATTCTACAAGGCTTTTCTGGACAAACTTATGCCCCACCTGATCACCCTTTTCAATGAGATCTGTGCAGACGGGTCGATGTCTCCCACCATGAGCGAGGCCCTGCTGATAACGATATTGAAGCCCGGTAAGCCCCCTGAAGTTTGCGGCTCATATCGGCCACTGTCACTATTAAATGTGGATACCAAACTGTATGCCAAAGTGCTGGCCACTCGTTTAGCGCTCCTTGTCCCTGACCTCGTGGCGCCGGAGCAGGCAGGGTTTGTCCCAGAACGGAATCTGACATATAGCATCAGGACAGTGTTGGGCACAATGCAACATGTTCGGCAAGAAAATAAGGCCTTAGCTATATTTCTTGATATGGAAAAAGCATTCGATTCAGTAGAATGGCCTTTCATGTTATGAGTGCTGCGAAAACCTGGACTGGGTGAACCCTTCCTGCAAATGCTGGGAGCACTGTACTATGAACCTACGGCCAGATTGCGAATAGGGAACACTGTCACTGACCCTTTCGAAATTAGCAGGGGAACAAGACAGGGATGCCCTCTCTCTCCCTTACTATATGCTCTAGTGGCAGAACCCCTAGCCTGCGCGATTAGGGAATACCATGCTGCAGAGGGCGTCAATTTCCCTACGTATAAGATTGGCATATCTACATACGCAGACGACATTCTGCTTTACGTCCGCGACCCGGAGACGAATCTCCAATCAGTGCTCAGAGAAGTTGTGCGGTTTGGGGCGCTATCGGGTCTACAAGTCAATTGGAACAAATCTGTAGCGTTCCCGTTAACCCCAGTCACCACACCTTTTGAGATGGAATATCCCCTCCAGTGGTCCTCTGACCCGGTCCGGTACTTGGGGATACGGTTGCATATGGATCCTGAAATCTTGATCCAGGAAAACTATGGAACTGCATTTTCCAGACTTGTGGATGATATAGAGAAATGGTGCAAACTCCCCCTGTCCCTGATCTGCAGGATCTCTATTATGAAAATGGTGGTGCTGCCTAGGTTTCTGTTCCTATTCACCAACATCCCAGTCGTCCTTTCCAAGGCTTTTTTCAAACAACTGACACAGGCACTCACTCGGCTAGCGTGGGGGGGGAAACACCCCAGGATACAGTGGCAGACCTTGACATTACCTTATGAGATGGGAGGCCTAGGCGCCCCAGACATGAAGAGATATTACAGAGTGGCGCAGGCGGCACACCTTCATCCCTGGATACACGGATCCCCGCAGATCCCACATATCATTCTTGAGCGCCTCTTTGCGGAACCGCTGCCGCTGCCAGCCACAGTATGCCTGCCAGTAGACCGGAGCATAGGTAGACTGGACTCCATAAAAACCACGAACCATGCATGGCACGAGTTGGCACGAGCGCAGAGCTGCGACCTTCTGTACTCCCCGCTCCTGAGAATTGAATGGGCGGTATGGATCCCCCTGCTTAGGGAGAGGGGAGTCACAAGAACATTGCAGAAGTTGGGAGTGACCAAACTTGAGGACCTGTTCGCGGATGGAGTGGTGAAGACGTGGGACCAATTGTCCCCCCCGCAGGCAGATGTCTCGCTCCTCTCACGCTTTCAGTATCACAGGGTCCGGGGGCATTGCGGGAACTCCTGGGACCGGATCTGCAGGAACCAACTGAGGTGCCGGAACTCACTTACGTGATTAAAACTGTCTCTGCTCGTAAGCTGGTGACTAACCTAAACAAACTGGGGCCCCGTCACAGGCAACCCCAGCCCTCCAAAGCTAGAACAGAGTGGCAGCGCAATCTTCAAATACAGATAGAGGATGACATGTGGAGGTACTGTTGCCTCAGTACAAAGAGGCTGTCATGGAATGGGAGGCATAGACTGGTTCATTTCAAATTTTTACAGGGTGTATATTATACCCCGGAGAGGCTGCATAGATATGGTTTGCGGCAATCCCCGGAGTGTGAACGCTGCCATGCGATGGCTGCTGATTTCCTCCATATGGCCTGGGTCTGTCTGGGCATCAGTAAATTCTGGGGAGAAGTGTTCTCGGAACTGAGCTTGATTCTAGAGGTGGAGATCGTAGCTGACCCAGCGCTGGCACTGCTGGGATACTCGAGGCCTTTGCCTGTTGCCTTGAGACGGTTGGTGGATATGGCCTTGTTAATAGCTAGAAGAGTCGTAGCCGCTTGTTGGATGAGAGGCCTGTTGCAAACAAAGAAAAGATGGGCAAAGGACATGTTGTACTGCTGCACACAGTCTGAGGTATATAGCGAATTACTCCCTCCCATAAGCCGGCCCAAGAACTTCTGGACATTGTATCAGTCATACATCAGCAGTGCTGGGGAGGAGGAGGAAACAGAGCAGGGTGGGGATGTTGACGAGCAGAACATACCTGAGGAACCCGGGTAGGGACCTTTGTAGGGGTTTGAGGTTAGTGCATGGCTGGGGCCCCCAGAGGGGTGCGGTAGGGACATGGCGAGTAGAGAGGCACAGGGGTGCAGGCTGCATAGGACGTTAGGCGGCACACAAGTTTCTCCCTTTTTTTATTCGAGTAGCATTATGTTCAACCAAGTATTAGCTGAGTGGCGCTCTGGGTAAGATCACTGATGGCGATGTGAGGGTGGGGGGGTAGTTGGGGTAGAAGTTAGTTAGTCCTTCTCTTTTCCTTTTCCTTTTATGATACAGGGTTGAGTCTTGCCTGCTTACCCTTGGGATAGTAATGTCACCGTCTAATATGCAGTCTGCGGTGGGTTGACACAAGTTCTGATAAGTACACGTGAGGACTCTATTTTGAATACTTCTAGATCTGTAATGCACTATGCTTTCATCGTACGCCGCCGAGCCTCCGGGATGTCGGCTCTTAGGCTGTGTCAGATATTTGCTGTGTACACGATATGTATTTCTAAACAATGGCTGTTGCCCCCTGGGGCTGCAGGCGACTAACTCTATTATAGAATTTTTGACAGTGAATAAAGGTTAAAATAAAAAATAAAAAAAAATCACTCTGCCCCCAGACTTTCTGGTAAAATGTTATTACTTTGTCTGTGTTAGTGAAACGAAAAATAAAGGATCTTCTTTACACCAGGCATACAAACAACAATGTTGCCATAAAGGCATTACTCCCACCACCATACATCACCAGCAAACACTCAGCCTACAGACATTCTCATCCGCGTGCGCCATTTAGCCCACAGCCTCAGCTTACACTTAAAAGACGAATCAGACAGCCTCTCTACCATTCAGCTGCATACTAACGGCCCCCCTCCTCCCTCTCCAGCGCGTGAGCCACCCAGCCTCTCTCCCATTCAGCTGCATACTAACGCCCCCCCTCCTTCCTCTCCAGCGCGCCAGCCTTGCTCTCCAATTTCTTTAACATAAACCCACAGCCCACAGACTTTATCTCCATTTGACTTACATTTAGTTGGAAAAAAAACGTACTTTGTCTGCGTACATTAAAAAACGTTTCTTTTACATTTATTAAATTCAGCCTCTACCCTCTACCCTTGCATGCTAAATGTAATTACTTTACATTCAGCCTCCAGACTTGCACGTAAAATGTTTTTAATTTCTTGGCGTACATAAAATAACGTTTGCTTTAAATATTTCAAGTTTTGCCTCCAGACTTGCACTTTAAATGTTATAACTTTCTTTGTGTTAATAAAAATACGTTTGTTTTCCAAAAAGACGAAACACACAGCCTCTCTCCCATTGAGCTGACTACTCACTCCCCCCTCCCTCTCTAGTGAGCGCCTGTTAAATGTTATTACTTTACATTCAGCCTCCAGACTTGCACGTAAAATTTTATTAATTTGTTTGCGTACTTAAAATAACGTTTGATTTAAAAATGTACAGTTTTGCACGAAAAGTTGCACGTTCAATGTTACCAGACCTGCACGTAAAATGTTATTAATTTGTTTGCGTACCTAAAATTAACGTTTGCTTTAAAAATTTGAAGCTTTGTCCCCAGACTTGCACGTAAAATGTTATAAATTGGTTTTCCTTAATAAAAATACGTTTTTTAAAAAAAAGAGACGAAACACACCTTGCCTCTCTCCCATTTAGCTGACTACTCACTCCCCTCCCTCTCCAGCGCGTGCCTCGCTTTCCATTTTTTTAAAAAACACTCAGCCCTCAGACTTGCATGTCACATGTTATAAGTTTCTTTTCGTTAGTGAAACTACGTTTAGTTTAAACAAATAGCACCAAAAAGTAAAGGATCTCCTTTACACCAGGCATACACACAAAAGCTGGCTTTTTATAAATGTATTTCTTTATGTAGAACTCTTAACATTTATACCAAACACTAACACCAAAGAAATGACTTGCACGGATCACTGACACAACATCGACAGTCAAAATATCGAGAGGACAAAATATCGAAGCAAAAATATCGACTGCAAAAATATTGACTTCCTATCTTCAAACAGGTAAGTATAAAAATATCGACTCCAAAATATTGAGTGTAAAAAATATAGACTGTCAAAATATCGATTTTTTTAAATGTTTTAAAAGTAAATTAAAAGATATATTATATTAAATTCAATTAATTTAAACAAATTTAAAATACTTAAATAAACCTAAAATTGAGAAATATTTAATGTAACTAAAAAAAATATATATTTTAAATACATATATATATATATACATATTATTTACAAAACATATACAATATTTTTACCGTAGGATAGCGAAAGGGTTAAATTTACTGTAACGACTCCAGTGAGTGCAACAGTAGGGAAAGCATTGGACAGCGTAGGGGTAAAAATTTACTATTCCCACTCCAGCGAGAGCAACAGTAGGGAAAATGTTGGATAGCGTAGGGGTAAACATTATTATTCCCACTCCAGAGACTGCAACTGTAGGGAAAGCGTTGGATAGCGTAGGGGTAAAAATTACTATTCCCACTCCAGAGAGTGCAACAGTAGGGAAAGCGTTGGATAGCATAGGTGTAAAAATTACTATTCCTACTCCGAAGAGTGCAACAGTAGGGAAAACGTTGGATAGCGTAGGGGTAAAAATTACTATTCCCACTCCAGTGAGTGCAACAGTAGGGAAAGCGATGGATAGTGTAGGGGTTAAAATTAGTATTCCAACTCCAGTGAGTGTAACAGTAGGGTAAGCGTTGGATAGAGTAGGGATAAAAATTACTATTCCAACTCCAGAGAGTGCAACAGTAGGGACAAGATTGGATAGCGTAGGGGTAAAAATTACTATTACCACTCCAGGGAGTGCAACAGTAGGGAAAACGTTGGATAGCGTAGGGGTAAAAATTAATATTCCCACTCCAGCGAGTGCAACAGTAGGGAAAACATTGGATAGCGTAGGGGTAAAAATTACTATTACCACTCCAGAGAGTGCAACAGTAGGGAAAGCGTTGGATAGCGTAGGGGTAAAAATTACTATTCCCACTCCAGTGAGTGCAAAAGTAGGGAAAGTGTTGGATAGCGTAGGGGTAAAAATTACTATTTCCACTCCAGAGAGTGCAACAGTAGGGAAAGCGTTGGATAGCGTAGGGGTAAAAATTACTATTACCACTCCAGCGAGTGCAACAGTAGGGAAAGCGTTGGATAGCGTAGGGGTAAAAATTACTATTCCAACTCCAATGAGTGCAACAGTAGGGAAAGCGTTGGATAGTGTAGGTGTAAAAATTTACTATTCCCACTCCAGTGAGTGCAACAGTAGGGAAAGCATTGGACAGCGTAGGGGTAAAAATGTACTATTCCCACTCCAGCGAGAGCAACAGTAGGGAAAACGTTGGATAGCGTAGGGGTAAAAATTATTATTCCCACTCCAGAGACTGCAACTGTAGGGAAAGCGTTGGATAGCGTAGGGGTAAAAATTACTATTCCCACTCCAGAGAGTGCAACAGTAGGGAAAGCGTTGGATAGCGTAGGTGTAAAAATTACTATTCCTACTCCGAAGAGTGCAACAGTAGGGAAAACGTTGGATAGCGTAGGGGTAAAAATTACTATTCCCACTCCAGTGAGTGCAACAGTAGGGAAAGCGTTGGATAGTGTAGGGGTTAAAATTAGTATTCCAACTCCAGTGAGTGTAACAGTAGGGTAAGCGTTGGATAGAGTAGGGATAAAAATTACTATTCCAACTCCAGAGAGTGCAACAGTAGGGAAAAGATTGGATAGCGTAGGGGTAAAAATTATTATTCCCACTCCAGCGAGTGCAACAGTAGGGAAAACATTGGATAGCGTAGGGGTAAAAATTACTATTACCACTCCAGAGAGTGCAACAGTAGGGAAAGCGTTGGATAGCGTTGGGGTAAAAATTACTATTCCCACTCCAGTGAGTGCAACAGTAGGGAAAGTGTTGGATAGTGTAGGGGTAAAAATTACTATTTCCACTCCAGAGAGTGCAACAGTAGGGAAAGCGTTGGATAGCGTAGGGGTAAAAATTACTATTACCACTCCAGCGAGTGCAACAGTAGGGAAAGCGTTGGATAGCGTAGGGGTAAAAATGACTATTCCAACTCCAATGAGTGCAACAGTAGGGAAAGCGTTGGATAGTATAGGTGTAAAAATGTACTATTCCCACTCCAGCGAGTGCAACAGTAGGGAAAGCGTTGGATAGCGTAGGGGTAAAAATTATTATTCCCACTCCAGAGACTGCAACTGTAGGGAAAGCGTTGGATAGCGTAGGGGTAAAAATTACTATTCCCACTCCAGAGAGTGCAACAGTAGGAAAAGCGTTGGATAGCGTAGGGGTAAAAATTACTATTCCTACTCCGAAGAGTGCAACAGTAGGAAAACGTTGGATAGCGTAGGGGTAAAAATTACTATTCCCACTCCAGTGAGTGCAACAGTAGGGAAAGCGTTGGATAGCGTAGGGGTTAAAATTACTATTGCAACTCCAGTGAGTGCAACAGTAGGAAAAGCGTTGGATAGCGTAGGGGTAAAAATTACTATTCCTACTCCGAAGAGTGCAACAGTAGGGAAAAGATTGGATAGTGTAGGGGTAAAAATTACTATTACCACTCCAGAGAGTGCAACAGTAGTGAAAGCTTTGGATTGCGTAGGGGTTAAAATGACTATTCCCACTCCAGCGAGTGCAACAGTAGGGAAAGCGTTGGATAGCGTAGGGGTAAAAATTACTATTCCCACTCCAGAGAGTGCAACAGTAGGGAAAGTGTTGGATAGCGTAGGGGTAAAAATTACTATTCCCACTCCAGAGAGTCTAACAGTAGGGAAAGCGTTGGATAGCGTAGGGGTAAAAATTACTATTCCTACACAGAAGAGTGCAACAGTAGGGAAAACGTTGGATAGCGTAGGGGTAAAAATTACTATTCCCACTCCAGTGAGTGCAACAGTAGGAAAAGCGTTGGATAGCGTAGGGGTTGAAATTACTATTCCAAATCCAGTGAGTGTAACAGTAGGGTAAACATTGGATAGAGTAGGGATAAAAATTACTATTCCAACTCCAGAGAGTGCAACAGTAGGGAAAACATTGGATAGCGTAGGGGTAAAAATTACTATTACTACTCCAGAGAGTGCAACAGTAGGGAAAGCGTTGGATTGCGTAGGGGTAAAAATTACTATTCCCACTCCAGTGAGTTCAACAATAGGGAAAGCGTTGGATAGCGTAGGGGTAAAAATTACTATTCCCACTCCAGTGAGTGCAACAGTAGGGAAAGCATTGGATAGCGTAGGGGTAAAAATCTACTATTCCCACTCCAGCGAGTGCAATAGTAGGGAAAGGGTTGGATAGCGTAGGGAAAAAAATATTATTCCCACTCTAGAGACAGCAACTGTAGGGAAAGCGTTGGATAGCGTAGGAGTAAAAATTACTATTCCTACTCCCAAGAGTGCAACAGTAGCAAAAACGTTGAATAGCGTAGGGGTAAAAATTACTATTCCCACTCCAGTGAGTGCAACAGTAGGGAACGCATTGGATAGCGTAGGGGTTAAAATTACTATTCCAACTACAGTAAGTGTAACAGTAGGGTAAGCGTTGGAGAGAGTAGGGATAAAAATGACTATTCCAACTCCAGAGAGTGCAACAGTAGGGAAAAGAATGGATAGCGTAGGGGTAAAAATTACAATTACCACTCCAGAGAGTGCAACAGTAGGGAAAGCGTTGGATAGCGTAGGGGTAAAAATTACTATTCCCACTCCAGCGATTGCAACAGTAGGGAAAACATTGGATAGCGTAGGGTAAAAATTACTATTACCACTCCAGAGACCAGAGAGTGCAACAGTAGGGAAAGCGCTGGATAGCGTAGGGGTAAAAATTACTATTCCCACTCCAGTGAATGCAACAGTAGGGAAAACGTTGGATCATGTAGGGGTAAAAATTACTATTCCCTCTCCAGTGAGTGCAACAGTAGGGAAAGCGTTGGATAGTGTAGGGGTAAAAATTACTATTCCCACTCCAGTGAGTGCAACAGTAGGGAAAGCGTTGGATAGTGTAGGGGTTAAATTACTATTTCCACTCCAGTGAGTGCAACAGTGGGGAAAGCGTTGGATAGCATAGGGGTAAAAATTACTATTACCACTCCAGAGAGTGCAACAGTAGGGAAAGCGTTGGATAGCGTAGGGGTGAAAATTACTATTACCACTCCAGCGAGTGCAACAGTAGGGAAAGCGTTGGATAGCGTAGGGGTAAAAATTACTATTCCAACTCCAGAGAGTGCAACAGTAGGGAAAGCGTTGGATAGTGTAGGGGTAAAAATTACTATTAAAGAACTGAGGACTTTGGTACCCACTACACTTGTTTGTCGGGACACAACCACCACATACATCTAAAGTGTCATCTAAATAAAGCGAATTTCCTGTGTATAAGGTCCCTGGATTGAGTAACAGCATACACATTTTAACACTCACTAGGAGATTGTGCTATTTGGATTTGTGACAGCCTGTTAAAATACTACAACAAATAAATTTTAAAGTAAAATTGAAATTCACACTTCATAGAATCTGACATTCATACTATGTAAACAGCATACAGTAAGATGATTTAGAAATCCCTACGACCTTAGTGGAATCTATTGTGTGAATGCAAGCGGTATGAGTCGAATTGAATCTTTATACTCAATACTATATTGTGATGGCTGTGCCGGGAATCACGTGGGATTTCATGCTATTGAAAAACTAAGCACCCAGGAGTTAAAAGTGCTCATTATAAGTAATGCAATCCATAGAGTAAGAGTCTCTTACCTCAAACAATATATATATATATATCTCGCTCAGGTTTTCTTTCTGAGGTCAAACATTAAAAGCGGTGTCCTGTTTTGGGTACACACTCAAGACAACAAATATCCCACTTGATCAGACTGGGTATAATTGTAATTGATAATGTCTAGAAAGTCAAAAAAAGGTATTTTTAGGTTAAGTCATATACGAACTGTGAGAGCACATTTTCTCTCCTACATAGATGGTAGATCATGATTAGATAGGGTGGTACCTTGTTATCAGGTCTGTTAATTCTGCACTGTGTCGGAGGGGCCACCGGTTAGCTTTGTATTGCTTTACTCATACTAGAAAATAAAGAGAAGCTCTAATGACTCTTTTTTATCCAGTGGATAACTATGTCTCACTAGCTACAACTAATAAAGTTTTGGGTTGTCATTTTTAGATAACATTCCACTATCAAGGAATAACTATGTCCCATGAGCTACAACCAATAAAGTTTTCTATTGTCATCTATGGGCAAAGTATAATAAAGTTTTCTTGCTGTCAACTATGAGCATAACATTAGCGAGTGACGCAATAAATGTTTTATTCAAAAATGTAATTACTTACAATTAAATTACTTCACAAGCTATTCCCCTAAAAACACACAACCCACTACAGAAATTAATTTAATAAAAGTAACATAATTATCAATTAATCAATTACAATAAAGTACAAAATATATTTTAATTAATTACAAATTTATAATTAATTAACAATTGAGTCTAATTAAATACCAATAAGTAAAATAACATATTTAATTAATTATAATGAAATTACTACCCACCCTATTCCCCTATAAACCCACAACGCGCTGCAGAAAATAAATTACTAAAATTAACATATTTATCAATCATTCAATTAAATTTATTTACCAATTATTTTTTAATTAATTGCCAATCAATTATTAATTATCAATTAAGTCTAAATAAATACCCATAAATTAAATTACATATTTAATTAATTATAATAAAATTACTTCCCACCCTATTCCCCTATAAACCCACAACCCGCTACAGAAAAAAAAGTAATAACATTAACATATTTATCAATTAATCAATTAAAATTAATTACCAATTATATTTTAATTAACTCGAAATTTTTTATTAATTAATATATAATTCTAAATAAATACGAATAACTAAAATAACATATTTAATTTATTATTATTAAATTACTTCCCACCCTATTCCCCTATAAACCCACAACCCGCTACATAAAATAAATTACTAAAAACAAAATATTTATCAACTAATTAATTAAAATTAATTAGCAATTATATTTTAATTATTCACCATTTAATAATAATTTATCAATTAGTTGTAAATAAATACCAATAAATAAAATAACATATTTAATTAATTATAATTAAATTACTTCCCACCCTATTCCCCTATATACCCACAACCCGCTACAAAAAGTAAATGACTAAAAGTAAAATATTTACCAATTAATCAATTAAATTTAATTAGCAATCATATTTTAATTAATTACCAATTAATAATAATTTAACAATTAATTCTAAATACATACCAATAAATAAAATGACATACATTAATTAATTATAATTAAATTACTACCCACCCTATTCCCCTATAAACCCACAACCCGCTACAGAATTATATTACACAAAAATTAAATATTAATATTTACTTACCTTAAATTCGATATTTTTGTAGTCTATATTCTGTCTAGTCGATATTATGTCCATTCTATATTTTTGAATCGATATTTTTGCTATTCTAGTCGATATAAAAAAAATTCTAGTCGATATTTTTGTAGTCTATATTATGTCTAGTCGATATTATGTCTATTCTATATTTTTGAATCGATATTAAGTCTAGTCGAAATTAAAAACTCGATATTTTGACTAATTACCGACTGGCACATCACTTTTTTTTTTCTTTTACTTTGTGGGACTAAACTACAACAGGAGTGCTTTAAGCGCCGTCGTAAAGATTCTAACCTGTTGTCCGGCAGCATCTGTGAAATGCTAATTTGAACAGCAGGAAGCGAAACTCTTGTTCGCCCCCAAAAAAAAAAACTGCTGAAAGGAGGGGTTGAACACAAATGCACTGTCACAAACTAACAAGCACGGACAATGTTATTACTTGGTCTTCGTAAATACAAATACGTTTCTTTTAAATGTTTTACATTCAATACCACAAACTGCACGTTAAATGTTATTACTTACGTTTAAAAAAAATATATGTTTCTTTTAAAAACACGAAGTCCACACCTTCTCTCCCATTAAGCTGGCTGCTCAGCCCACCCCTTCCCTCTACAGCACGCGCCTCGCTCTCCATTTGTTTCTGAAACACTCAGCCCCCAGAGTTGCATGTCAAATGTTATTACTTTGTCATCGTAAATGACACCACTAAAAAACTTTGCGCAACACCAGCATGCTAAGTGATGCTGCTGTGGTGCTGATTGATGCTGTTGTGGTGCTGAGTGATGCTCTAGTGGTGTTGAGTGATGCTGTGTAGTGCTGAGTGTTCCTGTTGTGTTGCTGAGTGATGCTGTGGCGATGCTGAGTGATCCTATGGTGGTGCTGAGTGATGCTGGTGTGTTGCTGAGTGCTGCTCTGGTCGCACTGAGTGATGCTGGATGTGTTGCAGAGTAATGCTGGTGTGGCGCTGAGTGATGCTGGAGTTGCTGCACCAGCTCTGCATCAATCAGCATCACCATAGCACCACTCAGCAAAACCACAGCACCACTCAGCACCACCACAGCACAACTCATCAGCACCACAATATCACTAACCAACACCACATTATCAGTAGGCACCAACACACTAAAACACGCAGCACCGTAACAGTATCACTCAGCACCACAACAACATCACTCAGCACCACCACAGCAACACTAAGCACCACCACAGCACCACTCAGTACCACCACAGCACCATCACAGCAACACTAATCGCTGCACCAGCATCACTAAACAAAACACTCAGCATCACCATAGCACCCCTCCGCACCAACACAACACCACTCAGCACCACCACAGCATTAGTCAGCACCACCACTTTATCACTCAGCACCACCACATTATCACTCTGCAGCTCAACAGCACTCAGCAACACAACAGCATCACTCAGCACCACAACAAAACTCAGCACCACACCAGCACCACTCAGTAGCACCACAGCGTCACCACAGCAACACTAATCGCCACACCAGCATCACTAAACAAAACACTCAGCATCACCATAGCACCACTCCGCACCACCACAACACCACTCAGCACCACCACAGCATTAGTCAGCACCACCACATTATCACTCAGCACCACCACATTATCACTCTGCAGCCCAACAGCACTCATCAACACAACAGCATCACTCAGCACCACAACAAAACTCAGCACCACACCAGCATGCTGAGTGATGCTGTTTTGGTGCTGAGTAATGCTGTTGTGGTGCTGAGTGATGCTGTAGTGGTGCTAATTGATGCTGTTGTGGGGCTGAGTGTTCCTGTTGTGGTGCAGAGTGATGCTGTGTGGTGATGCTGAGTGATCCTATGGTGGTGCTGAGTGATGCTGTTGTGTTGCTAAGTGTTGCTCAGGTGGCGGTGAGTAATGCTGCATGTGTTGCTGAGTGATGCAGGTGTTGCTCTGAGTGATGCTGGTGTTGCGATGAGTGTTTTGGTGGTGCTAAGTGCACCACCACAGTACCAGGACAGCATCACTCTGCATCAACATAGCACCACTCACCAACATCACAGCACCACTCTGCACCACCAGAGCACCACTCTTCAGCACCACATTAGCACTCAGCAACACCACATTATCACTATGCACCAATACACCACCACTCAGCACCTTAACAGTATCATTCTGCACCACCACAACATCACTCAGCACCACCACAACACCACGCAGCACCACCACAACACCACGCAGAACCACCCCAACAACACTCAGCACCAACACATCATCACTCAGCACCACCACATTAGCACTATGCACCACCACACCAACACTCTGCACCACCACATTACTCAGCACCACCACAACACCAATCAGCACCACCACAGCATCATTCAGCACCACCACAGCATCAATCAGCACCACAACAACATCACTCAGCATCACAACAGCATAAATCAGCACCACAACAGCATTAAACAGCACAACTAGGGAAAACTGAATCAACAATTCCATGCTGCTCCAGCTCAAGTACATAACTTCTCCAGCACCGTCCGTGCTTTCGAGAGCAGTGACTGAGGAACAGAGTACAATACTGAAAAGACAATAGCAACAAGCAGCCAACGCAGAGTTCAATATCTGCATATTTCCTAATGCAAGGCCACTTAGGGGTGCTTTTTTTAGAGCAATGTGTAAAAATACGTATTTAACGCATACTAAACAGAACAAGAGGGTACATGAAGATATATTGGTACATTGCATTAGTAAGACTACATTACAAATAACAATCTGTCCACAAAGTAGAACTATCTCAATAAAAATATTGTACCTACAATAAAACGCCAAGGAAAATAAGGGCCAAATAACAATCATTAACAACCGCAAAATGGATCACAAAGTACATCCTAATAAACAACTTCCCAATGAAATATGCATCAAAACACAACGCAAATAAAACAATAATACATTTATCAAAATAAGACCAATACTGTACATACGCAAAGGAAAATACTGTCCATAAAAAACAAAAGTACATAACAAACAATATAAACATAGCAATATATTATTTAAGAAAGTAATAAATACATGGCACATCTAAAAATCATGGAAATTCGATAGCTAATCACAAAGTACATAAACAAAATATAATAAAGTCAAAAACTTTCAGATACACGACACATAAAAAAATTACATTGCTATACATTAAATATCAAAACATTAAAACATAGCACATCCACAGTTTATAACCTTACAGAACTACTCTTGTTAAGAATAAAATAATGTTCAAAGAGCTGGTACTAGAGAAAACACCTACCATAGTATTTATCACAGAAACATGGGCTAAGGACTCCTCTGACCCTGATCTAATTGAGGCGGTCCCAGATGGGTACTGTCTGGTCAGATCCGATAGACAGGGTCGAGTAGGAGGGGGCTTAGCGATCCTTTACAAAGACCACTTGCAATGCCACTTTGTACCTCTACTCGACTTCCCTGATAGTTCTCAAGCACTTCATTTTACAATAAAGGAAGGGCAATGTCCTTTTTTTAATGGTATCTTAGTATATCGACCACCTGGCTCGAGAACTCATTTCACTTACAACCTTCTCCAGGCTCTGGAACCCTATTTTGGCCAACATAACTTCTCAATCCTAGGTGATTTTAATTATCACTTAGAACGACATGACTTACCGGATACATCATGCCTTATCGAGGCCCTGGAGTCCTGTGGACTCAAGCAACGAGTCAGAGGAGCGACCCATCGTGCTGGCCACACTTTGGATGGCCTCTTCTCTAATGACCCTCGGCTTACTATTAAGGATTCGATGCACCTATCCTGGTCTGACCATCTAGCGGTTCCTTTTATTTTGGAATACCATAGGTTGGACTCTTGTAAAAGAGGGAATCATATTTTGGAAACTGCTAGAAATTTTAGGAACCTTAGCAGTGATTCTTTTGTGCCCTGGGCCGCAAGTCTCTCTGTCACTAGCCTGGACAGCGTAGAGACTGCAGTTGGCCATTTTGAGCAGGTCACTACTGAAGCCTTGAACAAACTGGCCCCAGTACAGCTCCGTCGCCGAGCCAGAAAGAGACCATCCGCCCCCTGGTTCTCCGATTCCCTCAGACTTCTTAGGCAAGAAGTGAGACGAAAGGAGAGGCTCTGGCACGCCAGCTGGGACTTTAAGAACAAGGAAGCTCATAAACTCCTTGTTAGGAAATATAAAGCTGAGATTATCCGGGCCAAACAAGATTACTTTGTAACCCTGACCACCTCGCTCTCCTCGCCGAAGGAGCTCTTTAAAACTGTTGACTCTCTAGTCAACCTGCAAGCCCCTGACCCTGTCATTCCTTCGCAGGATCTGTGTGACAGGATTGCCTCCTTTTTCCACACCAAAATACAGGATATCCATCTGGCCCTCGAGGAACAAAGAGTCTGTGTTAGTGCATCTGTCACTTGGGTTGAGATGAATATGAATACTACAGACATCTCCCCATTGTGCACCCTGGACTCCTTTCCTTCGCTGGCCCTACAAGATCTGGAGATCCTGATCAATAAGATCAAATCAGGATCCCCTCTGGATACCTGCCCACTGAAAATCATCAAGCAGTGTAGGGAGACTCTCTTACCACCGCTGCTAGACATAATGAATCTAGCTATCAGAGATGGTATCTTCCCTATGGAGTGGAAGAAGGCGGTAGTCAAACCTCTGCTAAAGAAGGCATCCCTTGATCCGGAGGTCCTAAAAAACTTCCGTCCCATCTCGTTGCTTCCTGCTCCAGCGAAGATGCTTGAGGCACATCTTAACAAGCATCTCGCTATCTTTGTGGAAAGCTCGGGATGCTTGGACTCCTCCCAGCATGGATTCAGGAGGGAACACAGCACCGAGTCAGCCCTCACCATCGTGCTTGATAAGATCCGCACGACAGTAGATGGGGGCCAGACCTCCCTCCTGGTCCTGCTAGATCTAACAGCGGCCTTCGACACCCTCTCCCCCTCAGTGCTTACATCTCGCCTGAAGGAGGTGGGGGTGAGAGGGGCAGCCTTGGATCTCTTGACCTCCTTCCTTACTGGGAGAGAACAAAGAGTCAAGCTGGGAGAGTTCCTATCTCCATCCCGACCAGTGCAGTGTGGGGTCCCTCAAGGGTCGGCGCTTAGTCCGACCCTTTTTAACATCTATGTGACCCCACTAGCCAGATTAATAAGATCTTTCGGGATGGAGGTAGTCTCTTATGCAGACGACACCCAAATACTCGTCTCTCTCCCCCATTCTGATGTGCTTACCGCCTCCAAGTTTAGATCCTGTATGGAGGCGGTTGGCCACTGGATGATTCAGAACTCTCTTAAACTGAATGGGGAGAAGACTGAGATATTGGTGTTTGGGGGAAAAGAATACATCTGGTCAGCCCTTTGGTGGCCTGACTCACTAGGAATATGTCCCTCCCCCACCACGTCTGCTAAGAACCTTGGGGTGATGTTAGATCCAGCCCTTGACATGGGCGCTCAGGTGAGCAGAACTGTCTCTACCTGCTGGGGCCTGATCCACACCCTGCGAAGGATCAGGAAATATCTTTCCCTGCAGGCAAGAAAGCAAATTGCTGTTGCATTGATTGGCTCTCGTTTGGATTACTGCAATGCGCTGTATGCTGGGCTAAATCGGAGCCACTTACAGCGCTTGCAGGTGGTCCAAAACGCTATAGCCAGATTTGTTCTGGACATTCCCAGGCGCTCCTCAGCCACTGCGGCCAGGAAATCGCTGCATTGGTTACCGGTGGAATCTCGAATCCGGTTCAAAGTGCTATGTATGACCTACAGAGCCATCGCAAAAAATAGCGACACAGGTCTTGGCTCTATCATTTCCCACTATACCCCTGGTAGGAGCCTGCGTTCCTCCGGGAAATTGCTCCTTAAAGCCCCGCGTGTACGAAGAGCCAAATGGGGTGGCAGGGCTTTTTCGACGCTAGCCCCCAAATGGTGGAATGACCTTCCGCTTGATTTGAGATCCCTTCCATCTCTACAGAATTTCCGCAATGTTTTAAAAACTCACCTCTTTCGAGAAGCCTATGTGTAAGGACATCTGTTTCAATTTGATCGTATTGTTAGGCGCCTTGATACCTGCGGGTTATTGTTTATGCGCATTATAAATTTTTATCAATCAATCAATCAATCAACTATATACTAAGTACATACGGTAACAAATAAAACAGTCGCGATACAAAAACATCGAGAATACATCCAAAACATTAATCAAATTAGTAAGAAATATAAACACAAGCAATAATCAATTAATCATAATGTAGTAAATATTATAAAACTTTACTCTTACCTGTCAAACGACGCAGCAACAAGACCGGAAGAAGAACACGCCTTTCCCACGCGAAGATTCACGTCAATCTGGGAATTTCCCCGTTGACGCATGTCAAACGCAACGCTACGTCACAAAACGTAGCGCTGCGATTGGCTGAAAATTACGTCACGGCAAAAGGGAAATGAAAGGTACCAAAAAAATTGAACGCTACATGCAATTACGTAAGGAACATAAAGGGAATACATAGAGTCCGCCATTTTTAAATTTAAAAAAAAATGCGGAATAAAGTTACAACACATTAGCAGCACACACATTAAAAAAAATCTACACACATACACACACAAATTAACTAAAACATGAAATTAAAACATGCAAAACACTCACACTCACACAACATCAAATCTGCTACATCACATACAAACATCACACAATAAGCATAATGCAACAACATACAATACACTTGTAATGTTAAAGGGCAGCATCACTCTTCAACACCACAGCACTATTACACACCACCACATCAACACCCCAGCAGAACTCTGCACCATCAAAGCAACACTCAGCACCAACACAGATACACTAAGGAACACCACAGCACCAGTCAGCACCACTGCAGCATTACACAACACAAATACAGCATAAGTCAGCACAACAACAGCACCACTCAGCTCCAACACAGCACCACTCAGCAAAAGAACAGCATCACTAAACGCAACAACAACATCACTTCACACCACCACAGCACTACTCAGCGCCAGCCCAGCATCACTCTGCAACACTCCGCCATCACTCAGTGCAACCCCAGCATCACTCAGCGCCACCCCAGCATCACTCAGCACCACCACAGCACCACCCAGCACTACCCCAAGCTCTCTCTGCACCACCACATTATCACTCAGCACCACCACAGCACCACTCTGCACCACCACAGCATCATTCAGCACCACCACAGCACCACTCGGCACCACCACAGCACCAATCAGCACCACCACATTATCACTCAGCACCACCACATTATCACTCAGCACCACCACATTATCCCTCAGCACCACCACAGCACCGCCACAGCACCACTCAGCAGCACCACAGCACCACTTAGCACCACCACAGCACCACTCAGCACCAACACAGCATCACTCAGCACCACCACAGCACCACCACAGCACCACTCAGCACCACCACAGCATCACTCAGCACCACCACAGCACCACTCAGCACCACCACAGCACCACTCAGCATCACCACAGCATCACTCAGCGCCACCACAGCATCACTCAGCGCAACCACAGCATCACTCAGCACAACAGCAGCATCACTCAGCGCAACCACAGCATCACTCAGCGCAACCACAGCATCACTCAGTGCAACCACAGTATTACTCAGCGCAACCACAGCATCACTCAACACCACCACAGCATCACTGGTTCAAATATGTTCTCTCAATGTTTCAAGCTTTATTATAAATGTCACAAAAAGATGTTAATATTTCACTACTGTTCTTGGATTTTCGTCACAATAAAATACATTGAACATAATCTTCACAGAAGTTATTTATAAAAGTTTAAGCTATTGCCATTATAAATTACAATCACTTTTATTTAAGTATTAATTATTTAAAAATTAAAAGCCATTGTTATTTGTATTATCAATACATCTAAGTCACGTAAATACAAATCATGTTGCATTACAAATGCTATAGTTGTCACATTTGCGAAAGTTATAACTATTGGCATTGTAAATGACAAAGCTATTAATTTAGCTATTTTCAAAAACAACACATAAATAAAAAAATTGTCATTTACAAGACCAATAGCTCAAACTTTCCTAATGCGAGACCTACTGCATTGCAAATGCTTGTTTGTTAAAGCAAACGTTTATTTTTTAAATGCAGCCCATTGCCTTAAAGAAAACATGACTGCATTTGAAAAGAAAAGTTTACTTTTTTTGTTTGTTTAAGAGGTGGCAGTGATTCCCTGCCTGCTGTTTGGCAAAACCTTTTTTTTTACATTCACAATGCGGAAAGGCTTCCAATGGGACCCACTCCTTTTTACCAATGCTTTACCACCTCCTTTGAGGTGTCGGTAAAATATCAGATCCTCAATTATGAGGCCCTACTGCCACTATTGCGGCAACATAATGTCATATTTTTGGCGTTCCGGTGGCTCAATTTACCACTGGCATATTTTAAAGACACGTTACATGGCTTTTCATGGCCTTATAAATATGTGCCCCTTTCGCGAAAAACATCAGACAAGCTTTAGTTCCAACACAAATGACCTACCCAGTGTCAACTTGAGAAGAGGTTTAATTTCATTTTCTATCAACCTCAGCTGTATTTCAACAACTGCATTATCTGACAACTTCATTGTCCTTTGATGCATCTTTTTAACAGGGTTTACACGGGTATTGCCTTAAAGAAAGTAATTTAATTTTGCAGAGTATGGTAGGTAGAAGGTATAACCCCTATTCAAGCCTTCCCTACCCTCCAAATGTCATTGAGGTCCAAATCCCAAAATATATTTTCAAGAGTGGCCCTCATTTTGGGGAATCAACATTGTGCCCTATGATTTAATTTAATTCTTCTTTCAAGACAACATTAAAATCCCCTGACACGATATATGGAGATGGATATTGTGCGAAAGTTAAGGGTAGCACCAAATAACATTAAGAATTATCAACATTAGGACCATTTTTCGATCCCATCGTGAATATCTTCCTGGTATATCCAACGCTACCACAACCCATCTTCCCCCAGGGGTCAGCTTCTGGCCTTGTACGAGTAATAACCTTTCCTTTATGAATGACTACAATCATGCCCCTAATTGAAAACTTTTGTGAGGGAACCACTGCCGAGTCAGTCCGATCTGAAACCAGCCACTTACGAGCTTCCTTCTCAGTCAAGTGAGATTGCTGTGTGTATTTCATAGACACCTCCTGAAAAAGCACATATTCCAGTAACATTTCGCTCTTGCGTCTATCTCTGATCACATTTACGTTCCATGATCAGATTTGTACTTACTGGGTTTAGTCTCTACCTAGTTTCTTTACCACTTATCCCATGCCCATCCCATTTCCAATCCCTTGATCATCTCCATACCCCACCCATGGGTAACCCTTCCATCTTAGAAGTTTCCATATAGGAGAACTGCAAACCCCCTTGCTCCTCGCAGAGTAACACACAAAGTACAAAAAAAATCATATTTTATACATGTCTACTATTCCTTCTGTTATTTCTCCTAATTTAATCTCACCCAGGCTTAATACCTGCAAATACTAATGTGGAGCATAGCTACTTCATATGTCTCCAGATAACCTCATGAAAACAAAACAGGATTAAATCAATCAAGAAAAGCTAAATTGGCCTATGTTCTGGGACGTCACATTTTCGACCGCTAATCAGCAGCGTTGTTAATGTTTCTAATGTTGTACATTTAGTTGTTCAACATCAATATAAGTAAAAAAAGGAATTCCAATTGTACCGTTGCTCCCTCATCCGTGAACGCCTCAATGTTTTTGCATAATTTTCATCTTTCATCTTCTATAGCTGTTGGTAAATTGGATCGGATGGTAAATTATACATCCTCAACCTGGTGTGTTTTGGTTGCCAGACACTCAGATAAGACTTTCTTTTTGAGTGTGAGGAAATGGGCTCGAATCTAGATATAGTAACACTTTATACTGTGTTTGCATCAAAAAAGTGAAACAAACCTTTACAGTGTTATGGAAGTATGTACTTTTAATCACAACATTGTATACCTTTGAAAGTTGCCTAAAGTACGGCAAAGTAGCACAATGTGCATTTTGTGTCAAGAGTGCCTACCATGGGTGGTACAGGGGATTCCCATGCAGGCCCCCCGGGACTTTGATGCAAATATCCATCTACAAATATTTGTAGACATAGATTTTAACATAAACATTCTGCGTCCTTGAATCATGTGTAACAGTGGAACAACTTTTAAAAGTCTCCACATTTTCTCAACTTTGCATGTGTGCTGCAATACACAGCACACATACAAAGGGGGAGGTATTGAAGCATAGTTTTGTATTGAAAGGGTCACTATCTAGTACAAAATAAAAATAATCACCTAGGGAATCCACTGTCTCTATTATACGAACTACTACTGCTGTTAGAGACTGTTTTATTTTCAAATTTGGTACTGATATTAATGCCCAACATCTGATTCCCTGTCTTCAAAATTCCTCTGTGCTAGCTGTCGCATTACTGGATGCTGTAAACGTTGTCAATTTTATAGTTTTAGTCATTGAAGTTGGTTTTACTTTGCTGGCCTCTGTTTTCAGACCATAATTGGTGACTCCTCCACAGGGTATCAGGGCAGAGCCCTGTCAGCTGTGTGCTGGCCCTTGCCTCTTGCCACACTGCTTTTCATTTAATTCAGTAGTGTTACTGACAATACAGCTTTTAGGTTTTCATGAACACTGCCAGTACACAGGTCAGCCCTTTTTGCCTCTCTAGGCTCCCCGGTGGGAGGAGGATAATGCGAGCTGAGCCTTAATCCAGCTACAAAGGGATGTTTCATAACACAGCTCTCTGTAGGTGGATGTCTGGATTGTGCATGGTCTAGGGGTGTAATTAAACTACGGTCCACTCACACAGGTACACTCCATTTTACTTAGCAGACATACTGAGTATGCCTCATGCAGCACAGTGTATCTGCTAAAAGGATGCTGTCAGGGTGCACATTAGTTCATCCCTGTAGCCAATTAGAATTTACACAGAACAGAACCAATGGGATCCCAAGTCCTGTCCCAGCTTCTCCTAGGTCTTCCTTGTGCCTCTTGCTTCTGCTCTTAGGATCAGATTAGGGAAACAAAAGCAGCCGTGGCAAAAATGCTCAAACCAGCCCTCTCCCTTGGACTCCTTGGGCAGTCTCTCTCTTTCTATCATCCACTCTTTCTTTCTCCTTCTCTTCTCCTTTTTCTCACTCTCTGATCGTTTTCTTTCTACTTTCCCCCTCCCTACCTCTCTTTCATTCTCTCTCCCTTGAAGCCTATCATGGCTACGGTGGATTCTTTGGGAGCATGCTGATGCCGTCGTGACCTGAAGTGGATGCTGTCACGCTCTACGCAGTCTAGTCTTTTTGACCACGCTCTGTGTGTCGGATACCATGCCCAACCGGGAAGTCTGCGTACCAGATCCTGGGCACAGTGTTCAGATGTGGCAAGAATGAAAGCCACGTCCAGAGGCCAGCAATTGCCTGCTAATGTAGAAACCTACTTGTATGGACTCAAGCTGGTGCCTGTTTGTTGATCTCTTGTTTTCACTCCTGTCGCCATGCTGTTCAGCCCTACATGGGGCCAGGATGCATGCTTGTTTCCCTGGTACCTGCTTGTCTTCTTGCCTTCCATGGAGTCCTGGTGCATGTTTCATCACTTCACCAGCATCACCGCTCCACAGTAGGACTCTGAGGGAGCTGTAAAAGAAATGCAAAACACTTACCAACAGAGGACTGTTGCAACTAACTGGTAAATTGCATATTAGAAATGTAGTATGGAGAAGGACTTACCGTGATAGATATCTGTTCTTGAGCATCAATTCTTCTAGATTTTTTGACGTTCCTGAAAATAGAAGTACACTATATGAGATTTGAAAGTGCTCTTTTCCCAAGATTGCTATTTTAAGCCTTTTTGGATATTTGAAGACTTTTTGCAATTTCTCTGATTTAATTTCACTCTCAGAATTAGCTCACCATTGGAAGTATTCAAGGGCATGATGATATAATTCCCAGGATCCTTCATATAAGGTTCTCCCTATGTTGTTTAATAGGTAATAGGAAGGTTCCAGTAGGGGTATAATGTATGATACATTTTCTAGAGTCCTAATATAATGGTACTGTTTGCTTTTCTCTAGGGATCCTCAAACATATACATTGTTTTCCCTAAAACCAAGGTCCTAAGTGGGAAAGAGGGACGTTTTTGGTAAGCTGCGTTTGGAGGAGAAAAAAAGGTTATTCTTTAGACTCTTTATCAGATGTACCCTCTATTTATGTACTTTTCTTTCATTTTTAGATACACACTGACACAATCCTTCGCAACCTGAGAGGGAACCAATGTGAATTACCTATGCTATGAAGTACCAGACTAAGCAGAGGACATTTTCTCTTATTTTATTCACTTCACTTTTTCCCTGAGTACTGGCACAACTGGAATCTGCTGCCGATATTTGGTTGATGCCAGTGTCTAGGTGGCATTGGAAACTAGCTTCTAGGATCTCATCTCGCTTCTACTGGATTGCATAACCTGAGGAGGAAACAATGAGACAAGACAGTGTCAGCCCGTTATAAAGCCTCCCTCTGCCTGCTGCAATTAACCTCAGGGAGCTGAAAAAAGTGACAGAGGCAGCAGGAGCATTGTTGGCTTTAAAAACTAGCCTCCAAGGGCCCTAGCCACTGGGGGAAAAGCCAGATGGAATAAAACACCTGTCCAACCCTCTCTACCACCTGTCTGGCTCCTCATTTGTGATTTACCTTGCTGGATCTTCTGTCCAGTGGTAGATTCCTGGCATGCAGCTGAAATGGCGGAGTCGCCTGCAAGAAAAGAAAAATAAATAATTGTTGCACTGAGAATTTGTGAGACTGAGTGTATATGTGTGGACAAGTGTAAGTGTGTGAGTGAGAGAGTGAGAATTAGTGAGAGAGAAATTGTGAGTATGTGTGTGTTTGTGAGTGAGAGTGTGTGTAATTCAGCGTGAGTTAAAGTAAGTATGAGCAAGAATGAGTGAATGGGAGTAAGTGATGGGTGATTGCGAGAGTGAAAGTGAGCATGGGTGAGTTAGAATGAGTGAATGAGGGGAGTTAGAGAGAGTAATTGTGAAAGAGTGAAAATGAATATGTTTGAGTGTGTTTGTGAGTGTGTGAGTGAATGAGAATCAGTGAAAGTTAGAGAGTGTGAGCGAAACACTGGGTTTGTGCCAGTATGAGAGCGAAGGAGTGAGATTCAATATGAGTGCGTGAGAATTAGTATGTGAGAATGAGCGTACGTAAATGTTTGTGAGTGTGATTTTGTGTGAATAAGGGTGTGTAAAAGTGAGAGAGAATGGGTGAGAGTAAGCAAGAATCAGTGAGACTGAATGAGAGTGAGTGCATGTGTGAGTCTATTTGTGAGTGAGAGTGAGGATGTGAGTGTGTGTAACTGAGAGTAAGCAGGGGAGTGAGCAATAGTGAGTATGAGTGAGAAGAAATCATTGAGAGGGAGGAGTGACTGAGAGGGGGGGTGAATGAGTAGTGAGAGTGAGTGAGGTAGTCTGTGAGTATGAGTGAGTTAGAATGCATGAGTCATGGGTAGTGAGAGAGGAAGAGTGAAGTGTGAGATTAAGAGTGTTAGTTTGTTAGTCTGAGTTTGTGTGAGGGAATGAGAGTGAGGCTCAGAGAGTGAACGTGAAAGTGTGAGAGACAGTGTGAGACTGAATGTGTCAGTATATTTGCGTGAGTGGAAGAGAATAAGAGTTAGAATAAGATAGTAAGGGTGAAAGAGTGTGAACTTGAATGAATTAGAATGACTAGGTGAAAATGTGTGTGTGTGTTATGCTTGTGAATCTGCCACTGCCTTTGGCATACTCAAGGCAATTCTTGACTTATAGAGGTATCCCTAGCAACCTACTGACACTGGCCTATTAGAGGCAATTTCTATAAGGGAGAACACCTGTGGTAAAATGCAGGCCAGACATACTGGAAGTAATTCTTGGAATCTGGGGGCAAAAATCAAAGGGCTGGCATATTGAACGGAATTATTCATCTAAGGGAGGGCATCCATGGCTTATGGGAGGAGAGAAGGAATCCATGAGCAAATGTTGGCCCTGTCATACTAGAGAATATTTTCTGCACTCGCAGTGCCCATGATATATGCTCGTCACAAATGGAAAGATTCTTGTACTGGCTTAATGCTTGTCATTCTAGACATATTCTATGTAGTTCGCGCCATAAAGAAGATGCCCATTGCAAAAAAACTGACACTGGCACAATGCGCTTCTTGCCATATGGGGGCAGAACCATAGTACATTTTGGGGGAAATGGCTCAGCTTCTGGTATGCATTAGGATTCATTGGCACACCATGAAAGTACTGGATTTTTTCATTAGTGTGTTTTCAATCTTATTGCATTTTAACAAATTCGTATGAAAACTGGGCTTTAAAATTCATCACTGGAACCCATTTAATCAAAATTATTCAGTGGAGAAATCCCACCTTCCAGATCCCGCCAGAAACAAGTTGTTTTTGCTTGCTACATTCCCTTGCTGGAATTCAAAGCAAGTATTTTGCCCCACCATCTTCAAATATCACTAGTCCTCATTGTCTTGTAAGGTTAGGGCAGGTAGGGCTGCTAGGAAATCTGATAGCATAGTATTCTTTTAATTTACTAACTTAAAATCTCTACTTAATATGATAATGTGCTCTCCCCTATCGCTTGCGTAAAACATACAACATTACGGAATAAGTGGGTTGATGGTGTTGGTATTGCTGTCTCTGTCCCCAACAATTGTCCCCATTCCTCAGCCCTTTTGACTCTAGCCAGCCAACCGCACCTACTTTGGATGCTTTTGTTTCTCAGCCTGTCCAGGCTCTTGCTAGGCAGGGAAGCTATTCTTATTGGAGGATCACAAGTAAACCCCCTTGACCCAGGTCTTAATTTGTACTTGTTAAGGAGTACGGGCTGTATGTAGTCACTTTATTGACTGTTGATTGCTCGTCTGAAACAAACGCAACAGTCATTGAAAAAGCAATGATCAATAACCTTCAAAACACGAATGAGGACAAATTCTGCACGTGTTATGCCCCTCGCATTAACTACCACATGCACACACTTGTTAAACTCAGAACAAACAGATGTCAATAGTTTTTTAAGTCACCCGTTCATTTAAAATAGACCACGTTTGATGAACGCACACCTCCCAAAATAATTGCCAGAAAGTATTCACCACATCAAAAAGGCTCTAGTGAGAAAGACCAGAACAATGCAACAGACATTACGCTTGAACTACACAATAGACCTGAAGACAGTGACTCACTTCTTCCTGAAACACACATCCTAGTTGATTGACTCCACATTGTTGCCGTATTTGAGGCTTCCTGCGGGTCACGATTGAAGCAAAATGGCTTAGCAATGTATACGGCCTCAGTGCTAGCTAGTGAATCCACTGTAGCCCAGAAATGAGGTGCAATGGCAAATCATTGCATCTCCTGGTGCTAAAAATCAAAATGTGCTGTGGCTCAGGATTTCAATGCTTACTTTTTTAATGAGGATCTGTCTACTAAGGCACACATACATTTTTTTACATGCATTTTTGTAGAAACAAATTGATAAAAATATTAAATCATATGACATATCTCTGTCGGAGATGTACTTTATGCTTCATTCATGAATTCATTTCCTGCTTGAGACTGGTTTCACGGTGGATTGCTAATAGCAAACAATCCATCTGTAAAGTACCCCCACATCCTTTAATTTCGTCCCCTTGCGAGTGTGGTCTTTGCTTTTGTTTAGTTTCCCAACTTTCTGGGGTTACAGAGGACACACTGTGTCTTGGTCCTGTTTATAGCATCAGTATGGCTGCACGGTGCACACCTAGTTGAAAGGATACATAGTATTTAGAAGATGAATTGCTTTAAATTATTTTGCATACAATATTCCATATTTCTTGGTGCCTCATCTATTCGAATCTATCTCAACCGTACGTGGTCAGTAACACGAGAAGATATTAATTATTACAACTCAAATTTTGGGTAAAGTAGATGAGATAAATAAATCAGGAAACTAAAAAAAAAGAAAATCAGGAAATTCTTTCCAGCCGAGGTGTTATTTAGGGGTGGGTGTAATTTACGTAATGCCGTCTAGTGTAATCACGCAGAATTACCCAAAGATTCCACAAGATTATGTTGAAATATGCGAAAATAATTCTTCATTAAGCACTATTGTCTTAGTGCAAAAATGACCCCTTACTTCCAAAATGGATACAAGGATGCATTTTGTATGAAGAAATAGTGCTAAATGCAACAGAACAAGTTTTGTGAGTGCAATCAGCCACTCACATTCACTAAATGTGCAATTGGGGTAGAATCGTTCGGCAACTTTAAGCATTTACAGCTAATTTCTGAGCATGCATTCGCTGCTGAGAAAATAGCATCCAATGCAACATGCCTAAATAGCAGCACAAAGAGCCGCTCTTGATCGATAAATTTGCTCTTGCTGTAGGATTTATTTGCCCCAAATTACTCTTATCTATATGAGTGGGCGTAATCTCCTTATTATCTCTAATTCTCAGTCAAAGACTAACACGGAATTACCAAAATTACACTGATTACTCTAGCATAATTCAAAATTTTATCCAGATCTAGTATCATTAGAACACCCTAAGAACATACTATAAACTGGAGTTTTCAGGTTAAAAACATACCTGTAACTTTTACGATTGATAAAGAGTATCTCACTGGCTACAGTGGTACAAGCACTAAGGGGCATATTAGCAACGCTTTGCGATAACTATCGAAAAGCACGCTTAGCGCTAATTTTTTTATCGCCGGCTATCGCAGGTTTTTATCGTGGAGATATTGTGTTATTAGCAATGCCTATCTCCAAGACGATAAAAATAGTGGGGAAATCGTCGTTTTGCAGGGAACATCGCTGGTTTTCCAGCGATGTTCCCTGCAAAACTGCAATAACCTTGCTGATATGAGCCTGTGGTCGTATCAGCATAATCCAACCCCTATGTTAGGGATAGCTAAGTCAGGATTTTAGCAGATGTTAGAATTGGGGAACAGCCTTTACGACGCGGCTGTTACACCGCATGCCGTTACAACGCGGTTTTTAAAACATAAGTCGTTACCACGACTTGCGCTGGAGGGCGCTGCAGGACAAGGAATTTTTTTATTTACTATCCAAAACCTTCCCTACTGTACGTAAGCTGGTGTTGGAATAGTAAATTAAAAAATTCCTAAGCCCGCACCCCCTCCAACGCAAGTCGTAGTAAAAACTTGCGTTGAAAAAAACGCGTTGTAACGGCACGCGGTGTAATAGCACGCGTTGTAAAGCCGTACATCTGTTAGAATTTGACAAAAAACGCAGTTTTTGCCAAAATCTAACGTCTGCTGAAATCTTGTGGGCTGTAATCAAAAAACAAGGGAACCTCCCCTAGAACAAAATATATAATTAGGTAATTACTCTAATTTCTTTCAAAACATCATCATTGTCCCACGCAGAGAATTTTGTTTGAAAAGCATATGTCTATTTATTATATATTTTTTAAAGTATTCATTCATAGATCCAAAGACAATAAAGACATCAATATATACACTCTATTTACATTTCAAAACATATGTGAAAACGCCCTCTCATAACTTCAATGCATCCAACTCTCTCACACCCATCCAGACCATCATCAGTCATACCACTAGAAAATATACAAAAAACACAAATGATTACAAATAATTATCATTCATATATATACATAGAGGCAAATAAACAAGGAAAAAGGAAGAAGCGCCGACGCGCGTTTCGGAAAAGGACCGATATCCACCAATACCTCGTCAGGGCGCAATGAATATGTACAATTTCTTCTGTATCTTCTCAAAACATCTGAAGTATACCAGTGAATTCAAATTTACAAAGTTTTTTTTAAAACAGCGTGACGAAGTGGAATCAGGGCTGTATCTTCACATCCTTACAATGAGTCTTTAAGGAATATCCCTATATCAATACAGGAAACAAGCTTAGTAGTTCGAGTACTTGGAGATGATATTCACAGGAGCATTAACACGGAATCGTGAGTAAAGTTATCACGGAGAATGTAAGAGAATCGAGGCGATGGTTCAACCAGCGATATTTATAAAGGTGACCCAAGTTCCTAAGATGTCTCCAGATGGTTTAAATCTCGTGACGCATGAAGGTAACGCGTCTTCTTTCAAAATGACGCAACATGGATCCAGCGATAGTAGTGAAGCGGGCCAGAAATCCTGTGGGCTGCTTTGTAAATATCGCAATGTGAACATCAGAGATATTTTACAAGGTAGTCCATTGGGGTACGCCCAGTGATGCCGACTTTGAATCTCATTAGAGATGCAAAGGGATGCAATTATGCATGTTAGCACCCTCTTGTAAATAGGGCGATAGTTTTATCTCTGCTTTTTAGTTTTTTAATACAAAAAAAGTGGAGATAAAGCCCTTGGTAATATGCCCCTAAGTGCTCACATGATTGGATCACCCTTTTTCATGGAAACAGGGATAAAACATAGTGAGACAGAATTAAAAGTAGTAGAGGTACTAGAAAAAAATATCTAGGCAATAGCAACATCAAAGAGCCAAAGATTCAAATAGAAGACACAAATAAACCAATAGAAGAATTCAAAAAAATTGCTCACAAACAAAAAGTATTATATTAGAGAAAGATATAAAAAAATTATAACAATGAAAACACCTACCGTTACTTGAAAGATACTTTTTTTGATCTCAACCATTACACTTGCAATAAAAGATAATAACAGGGTAGATAAAAAAAGGGCTTCATCATGTTTACAGAGACATCATCACGATCAGAAGTAGACTGAGACAGATTTAATTACCAAAACCAAACTTATCAACACCCTCATCCAATTAATCAGGGGGAGCGCAGAGGGGGAGGGTCCGAGGACGTGGACCTCTGTCTTCTCCGAGTTGAGCTTCAGGCAGCTGTTGCTCATCCAGGATGCAACGTCCTTCATTCCTTCCTGGAAGTTGAGTCTGGTGGTGAGGGGGTCCTTGGTGAGGGAGAGGATTAGCTGGGTGTCATCGGCGTAGGATACTATGCTGAGTCTGTGGTGTCTGACGATTGCGGCAAGGGGGGCCATGTAGATGTTGAAGAGCGTGGGGCTGAGCAACGATCCTTGGGGCACTCCACAGTTGATTTCCATAGGTTCGGAGAGTAAGGGTGCCAGTCTGATTCTATGGGTTCTGCCGGTGAGGAAGGAGCTTATCCATTCGAGGGAGGTTCCCCGTATGCGGGCGTTGTGGAGTCTTGCGGTGAGTGTGTGGTGGGAGACGGTGTTGTACGCTGCAGAGAGGTCGAGTAGGACCTGTGTCCTTGGTCGAGGAGGGTGCAAATTTCGCCTGTGGCGGCAAGTAGAGCGGTCTTGTGTTGTGGATGCTTTAAAATATGGATTGGGCGGAGTCAAAGACGGAGTTTTCTTTGATGAATGTAGTTAGCTGGGCACTGACGATCTTCTCTGTGACTTTGGCTGTGAAAGGGAGGAGGGAGATGGGTCGGTAGTTCTTGAGGTCTGACTTATGCGCATTTCCAGTCATCAGGGAAGGTGCCGGTCTTGAAGGATGGTGTTGCTGGTGCACCATAGTTTGAAGCGATGGTGGTGGCGACTCTTTGGTATATGTGCCGTGGGCAGGGGTCTTTGGGGGCCCCTGAGTGAATGCCTTTCATGGGCGATGTGGTGTCCTCGATGGTGACTGGGGTCCAGGAGGAGACGGTAGGCCAGCTGCCGTTGCTGGACAGGGAGGTGGTTTTGGCGTCAGGTGTCTGGTCATTGAAATGGTTGTAGAGGCCCTTGATTTTTAGCTGGAAGTAAGATCCAAGCTTGTTGCAGAGGTCCTGGGAGGGGGTGATGTCCGTGGTTTCACTGGCGTGCTTGGTGAATTCCAGAATGACGCTGACGAGTTCCTTGGAGTTGCTGGAGTTGGCGATGATCTTGTTTTTGATGATTGTCTTTTTCGTTGATCTGATGAGTTTGTGGTTGTCCGTCTTGGCGTTCTTGCAGGTGGTGTGATCTTCTGGCGTTTTGCTGTTTCTCCAGTTCTTATCGAGACGTCTGCAGGTGCATCTGGATTCTTGGAGGTCAGTGGGGAACCAGGTGGCTTTTCTGGGGCGCTGTCTGTTGGAGTTGCGTATGGGTGCGAGTTCGTCTGTGCAGGTGGAGATTCATCTGTGGAGTTCTTTGGCTGCGAGGTTGGCGTCGGTGGGGGTGGTGGGGGCGTCGCAGTTGAGGGTGTGGTTGAGCTGTTCCTCAGTGACTTTGCTTCAGTTCCTTCGTGGGGGGCTCGTTGCCAGTTTGGGGGCTGTGGGTTTGATGACGATAAAGTGTATGCAGTAGTGGTCCGTCCAGGGGGGTTGCATGGTGTGGAAGTAATGGATGTTATTACCTCCTGTGAAGATATCCTGTGGTCGAGGGTGTGTCCTGCTTTGTGGGCGGGCATGGTAATGAGTTGTTTCAAGTCGATGTTGGCGAGGTTCTCCAAGAGGGTGGTCGCTGAGGTTGTCGAGGTGGAAGTTCAGATCTCCGATGAGTATGTAATCCATGGAGGCGATGGCGTGGGGTGCGATAAAATCGGCGATGGTAGAGGTGAACGAGGCACGGGGTTCAGGGGGTCTGTAGGCGAGGGTGTGGCAGAGAGTGGTTCCAGGGCTTGTCTGTATCTGGAAGTGAAAGTGTTTCAGTAGTGGAGAGGGAGTCATTTGTGGTGGAGGAGGAGAGTCGGAGGGCGTTCTTGTGTGCTCCTCCTGGAGGGTTGGGGCAGTCTTTCCTCAGGATCTTGTATCCATCGGGGATGGCATTTGCGATGTCGGGCGGAGGAAGTGTTGGCCCAGGTCTCTGTAAAGAAGCCGATGTCCGGTGAGAGGGTGTCGAGGAGGTCCCAGATTTTGACGCCATGTCTGTATTAGGAGCGCACATTGAGGAGGATGCACCTCAGGGGTTCGGGGGTGTTGGCGTTCAGTGTGGGGGTGGTGGCCTTGAGGGTGCTGATAGTGTTAAAGGTCTGGAGGCAGTGGCAGCAGGAGAATTGTGCGTGGGTGGTGCTTGGCGTGGACAACTGGCAGTTGTTGTTCCTTCCGGGGTTAAGTGCGTGGAGGATGGTTGCATCGTAGAGGTGGACGGTTGGAGATCCAGGGTTTCTGGCGCTGGTCGTGGTTGTGACGGGCGCAGACGGGCTTCTCTTTCGCGCCCCGAAGCGTGCCTGCTGCGTGCCGCTGGCGCCTGAGAGAGAGGCAACCAGACTTCACCTCTGGGAGGAGCAGGGTTTCTGACTATCCATTGTCAAACATATCAGAGATTTCCAAACAATGCATACCGCTATATAACAATTCTAGACACAACTTTGTAGTTAGTGAATTATCTGATCGGACTAATGGCCTTTCTTTTGTACCTACTAGATCTGGGGATCATATAGAGACTCAATGCAGAATTTTACAGTGCCTCGGAAAGGTTAGCCTGGAAAAAATGTTTTCCTGTGAATCCAAGGACCCCTATGTAGAAGATACAATTGGCCTTAAGAGCATGTCCTCGTTGTGTTCTAAATCCCCCTCTGAGCCCCCAGGGATTGCCATATTGAAAAATATATTTCTAAAGGACAGTTTTAAAAAAGTCTAAAATCAAGATACACATTAAACACTATATTTTTAAAGAGGAGCTTGAAGTAATTGATTCACTAGCCAGGAATTCTTCCTTCAAATTTAAACCAGTCAATAAAGGCACAGGGATTATTGGGATGAGCATGGTGGAGTTAATGTTGCAACTCAATCACATTAGCCTTTACGGAGGTTTCTCTGTGGTCCCAGTATGGAGATTAAGGAACAAACTGCCACTGTCACTAGGGAAGAACTATCAAATCCTATGTGAGAGACTCTATACATACACTTCATTAACTTGTTTGAAAACATATAATTTTATTTAGAAACTGACTTGTTAGTCAGTTTCAATGTGAACTCACTAAATACTAATATTCAGCAATATTCAGCAAGGCAAGGCACTAGAAGTGATGGGGGATACCGTGAGCAAAAGGGAAGATGTGTGAAATGTCATATATGTTTTTTTAAATAATTTATGAGGCTTATATCTCCTTCTCAAAAAGTGTCTTCAGTTTTTATCAGAATTTCTATGTAAAATAAAGGGAATCGCAATGGGCTGTGTTTTCGTTTCTGAGCTAGCCTATTTATTCATGGCACACTTTGAAGAAAGGTAAATTTAAAATGAGTTTAGCCCATACAAGGAGTGTATTTCCCTTTGCCTCTGTTACTTGGATTATATATATCTGTTTTTAGAGGAACTCATCGTAAAAGATTACAGCTATGTTCCAACTGGTTTATCAATAGATCGCAAGATCTAAATTTCAACGAATCAGCTAACAATCTTCAGATTAATTTTCTCAATTTACTTATGTTCAAGGAAGATTAGAAAATTAAAAGCAAGTCTTATACCAAACACATAGACCACAAAACTATTTAATATTTTCATAGTTTCCACCCAGGTACATTGGAGGACAACCTACCCTTTGGGCAATTTTGCATGTTTCCCATCACCCATCTGTACATGAAGTGACATCACTGGATTTCCCGTCATCGATCCGCACAGAAAGTGACATCACTGGATTTCCCATCATCCATCAGTACAGGAAGTGATATCTCTTTTTTCCACCAAAATCATTTTTAAAAGAAGAAAACAAGCAAGAGGACATCAGTTTCCATCACCCATCTGCACAGGAAGTGACATTAATGACTTTCCCACCATCCAACTTCCCAGAAAGTAACATCACTGGTTTCCTGCGCTCCTCCCTCATCCCAGGACCTACTTAAAGGTGGCTACATGGCGGAAGCACATCGGGCTCGTGCACCATAGGCAACCACATATGTGCCCCTGGTTCTCTCTCTACCCATTTCTCTACCAATTGCTACCTTGCGGCGCTCCTCTGTGTCCTCAGCCCAGGCCACCACTCACTACACTCCTGCCACACTACACCACACAACACAGAAGGAAAGTTCAAATGCACCTCCTGTAAGTTTTCATGCACTCACCCCTATCTTACACCCATAACTCCTGCAGCAACAGCACCCAGCACCCCACTCATTCACACTTATACAAACCGGCCACCAGCTCACGCTCACACAGACCATCATGCCACACTATCATAGAGGCTCCTCAACACCTACTCACTCACCAAACACACAACAGAGATATGGGACCTTCTGCCAACCACACTCTGGACCGGCTCTTCCTCACAAAAACAGGGCTAACCCCAACCCATGCACAGGACATCATTACAGCCATCCCCACCAGCTACAAGATTGCCAGGCAAGACCATCAGCACAAGCCCGAGGTGGATTTCTCAGCATATTCAAAGATGCCATCAGCTGCACCACCTACACATACGCCCCCACCAGCTACATGAAGCACCTAACATTCAAGATACGCATCACAGCCAAATTCTACCTGGACTGAACCATCGTATAGAGACCACCAGGACCACACACCAATTTTGCCAGTGACATCACAGACTTTTTTGCAATACTCATCATCAATGCTTGCACTTTTACCTAGAAGACTGCACCAACCCAAACTCTAAGACCCTCCAAGAGAACTACAGAAAACGTGGCCTCAACTAGCACTTTGCCAAAGTCATCCATACCTAGTTTACAAGATTTTCTCCTCAATCAGCAACATTGCAGTCAGCAAGCCAGCAGCCATATCCTGGATAGACCACACCCTCATCCGTTTCAGCATACCGTCCTGCAAAACCACCGACCTACAACTATCAGAACCGACTGCTGTACCTGAGAAAGTATCACAGAAGAAGAGTAGGCTTCCGCCCTCTCTGCACACTGGCCCTAGCGCACCAGCAACTTTCCCAAAGTCATCAAGAGCCTCAACAGCGGGATCACTGTATGCGCTGACACCCTGGCTCCACTCAAGCACAACCCAATGGCAAAGGCCCAACCACAGGCCATTTGGTACACAGAAGAATTCAGGATGACAAAACACCACTTCAAGCAACTGGACTGTAAATGGAGAACAAGTCAAGACAACAAAAATAAAGGCATCTTCAAAATCAGCCCTAAGATGCTGCAACCAGCAAATATGGAACACCATGAGCACAGTTCTTGCAGATCGGATTTACTAACAGCAGCAATCACATATTTGCCATCATCAAAGATTTTACCGCACGTAATGCCACCTTCAGCAACATCACTTTCTCACAAGACCTTTGCGACAAGCTCCCAGAATTAATCTCTAACAAAATCACATCCATGTGCATCAAGTTCGACACTCAACAGTACCCAGGCCTCATCTGACCCATGCCCCCTCCATGACTTCACCAAAGGACTACTACCACTCAGCAAAGCACTAACGCCCATTCTCAACACCTCCATGATTTCAGACACATTCCCAGACTCCTGGAAACATGTGAGCAGCAGTCATGCCCATGCTCACAAAACCATCATCTGACTCAGCCAGACTTTCCAACTACAGACCCATCTCCCCCCCTATCAAAACCGGCACAGGTCTTAGAGAAACACATCAACCAAAGCCTCATCGAACAGCTCAGTAATCACTTGCTCCTCAACATTAGTCAGTCCTGATTTAGGCCCAATTACAGTATGGAAACAGCACTCAATGGTGCCACAGACTACATTTGCATGATTTTTGACAGAGGAGACACAGCAGCTTTCATTCTCTTAGACCTCACTACAGCATTTGACGTGGCCCCACACCTCATCCTCATGAGGCACCTGCACAAGATTAGCATTTAAGGGCTAACTCTCCCCTGGATTTCCTTCTTAACAGATAGAATGCAATCTGCCAGTCTGGCATGTTACTCCTCGGATGCCCACAAACTGATGTGAGGAGTATCTCATGGTTCATGGCTCAGCACCCCCTCTTCATCACATACATGATACCTTTGGCCAGTGTCTTCCACGCACATTACATCAAAATTATCTCCTACGCTGATGACATGTTCTGTCTCTCAGACAAGATTCACCAGCACAATAAACACGTTCACAACCTGTGTGACTGAAGTTGGTAATTGGAAGAAAGTTACTATCTGAAGCTCAACACAGACAAGACAGAAGTAATGATGTTTGGCAAGAACACCTCACCAATGGACATCAATTGATGGCCGACCGAACTCACATCCAGACACAGCACTCATACCAGAAACCTCTGAATAATCATCAATATCAAACTGGGCATGACCGCACAAGTCAACGCAGTCACTGCTTCTTGCTTCCTCACCTCAAATGACTCCCAAGCAAAACTAGAAAGACTGTCCATGCCCTAGTCACCAGCAAGTTGGACTATAGAACCACCCTCTATGCTGGGATCACCAAGCAACTCACCAGAAGACTACCAACCATCCAGAACTCAGAGGCTAGACCTATCCTCAACCTCCCACACAGAACCTACATCACATCACTCCTCAGGGAGATCCACTGTCTACCAATAAGCAAATGCACTCCTTTCAGACTCCTTACACACACATCACACATTCCAAGCACTACACAACTTAAGCCCCACTTACCTAAGCAGTCGCATCTTCTTATACAAATCACCCAGACAGCTCTTCTCCGCACAACTCCTATGCGAACACATCCCACGCCTACACAGACCAAATGCGATGCAGTGCGCGCAACGAAATTTGTTTTATTTATTTAAATGTTTACTTACCTGTAAAATTCTGTAATCCATACATTACTACCCCCCACCCTGCCCCTCCCCCTCCCCACGTCAACGCCCTGCAGGTACTCCCACTGCCGGCCATGGCTGTCACACAGTCTTCAAGGGTCGGCGTCTCTGACTCAAACCACTCCGCGTCCTCCAATGATAAACCAATCTAACATAGGCAAGGCTAGGCACACACACCTGCTCAGCACCAGGATACCCATGTGGGTTACAGGGAGCTTTACAAAAACACATAACAATGCTAAGAGAAATTGCTTCAGACAGCAGGATTACTTTGACAATGCCCAAAACCTGTATACAAAACTCATTAGTAGAGGATATGCCAGAAAATTCATGTGACATGTCTCAATAATGGATTGGTAGACAGCAAAGGAAACCCTCCTAACACCTAAAGAAAAGCCACGTGCAGCACCCCTGACATGGGTGATGACATATAGTTCAATTGCCAAATACATTTGAAATTTGGTAAACAAGTGCTTGCACCTTTTGGAATTCTTGGGCTTAGAGGAACTGTTGTTTTCCTTCAAGAAAGGAATATTTTTAAAGCAATCCCTGGGCAGGGCAGAGCTCACAAAAAACCCAAACACAGCACCTTGGGATCTCCCAAAAATGTACCAACACTCACAGTAACTTAGTGAAAACACCACAAATGGACACCACACCAGTTTAGAGAAATAAAATCTTTATCTAAACTAAACAAGACCAAAACGACAAAAACCCAACATACAGATACTCAGTCTTTCAAAAAGGTTGTTGCAACAATATACTTGTAGATGATGAATGCAACACTTTAGTCTCAAAGTACCTGGGATGCCTAACGCAAAACAAACAAAAGGGGCGCGGAGAATGCAATGCATTGATTCTTCCTGTGCTCCGGTTCTGATGTGACAAGATGGTGCCTCGATGCGTTGCGATGATCTGGCACAATGCGACAAAATGGCGTCTCTGTTGGGATGCGACAACGTGGAGGTGATGCGTGCACGCCCCGACGGCCGTGCGGCGAACTGAGTGGTTGTCAGAGCCGCGACAGGCCCTGAGACACGCTTCTCCGGTGATGTGACGACACCCTTGGTGACGGCGACATGCTCCTCTGGTGATGCGGTGGCGGTCGGCAGTGGCACGATTCCTCAGTGATGAGACGGCCCTGCGACACGCTTCTCCAGTGATGCAATGACACCCTCCGTGGCAGCTGGATGCTTCTCCGGTGATGCGACGGCGAACAGCGGCAGCGGCGACACGCTTCCTCGATGATGCGACAGCAGCTGCTGCGGCTGCATCACCTTCTCTGTCGTTGCATCGTGCTTCCATCTCCCCACAACAAAAACGCTTCACACACAGTTACAGGCCCTCCTGGCAGACTGGAACTCCCAGCTAGGAAGTTCAGGGAAGCTGGTAGTGAAGTCCTTTTGTGCCTGGGACTTCAGAAACAGGAGGCCAGCTCTTCTGAGGCCCTTGGAGACTTTTCTTCACATGGACACAGCACACAGCAAAGTCCTTCTTCAAGCAGTGGACACAGCACACAGCAAAGTCCCTTGGTCCTCTCCTCAGTAGAAACAGCAAACTGCAGGCCCACCCCAGACACACAGCAAGGGCTGTCGCAGGGATTCCGTGCTCAGACAGAACTGTGCATAGAGGCTTGGAACCTCAGTGAATTAGGGTGTGCCAAAACTCACCTTAGTACCCAAAAATCCCCTACCAGACTAGCTACAGTGTCTCATTGGTTATCACAAACTCCCAATGCTTATACAAACCAGAACATGGACTTAGTACACCTCAGGTAATGTGGAACACATGAACACTCTTTCGTTATACAATCATTTCAATCCAGAACAAGGAGTAAAAGAGGACACATGCATATTTGAAATGTTTATTCACTAATGCAGTGTTCTCAAACGCAGTATCTTAGCTAATACAAGCAAACATATTATAAGAAACAAAGTAATCAGCATAGTCACTAGTCATAGAACACAAACGGTGAAAGCATGGTATTATGCCAAAATGAATAGGGTTTAACAAAACCTAATTCTCACCCTCCCTAGCTAGTATATTATATTATATCTAAGAAGGTCTCTTTGGGTTTTAGCAGGGCGGGCCCATACCTCAAGATCCTAGTGGTAAGGGATCACATCATCTTCCACCAGCTCTCTGCATGCGAAGCACCATCAAGTGTGTTTGTATGCTCTTGAGCAAAGCAATATAAAAGGCGCCTAAAGCCAGAACTTGGCTGCAGCTGCATGTATGTTATGTCTAGGAGCGTGCGAAGATCAGTGCTCACAACAACCACTGTGTTGAGATATCCTGGAAGGTTTCTGCACTCACTGTACAGACACAGCTCGCCAAGCAAGGCTGATATCAGAGTAACAACATATTACACTCGCATGAATCAAAAACATTCTACTAGGCTCAAAGCTAAAGCAACAGCTATGTGTCGTGTGCAAAAGCAGCAGAAAGGTAAAATGGCATTTAGACTCAAAAAAATCTCATGCTAACTTAACACAGCATACATGCTATATATATCTATATGACAGGGCAGTACTTCTCCTAAGTCTTTTTAGCTCAAATTCTTTGGCAGGGATTCCTTTTGATCACAAAGTAGTCTTGGAAACTTTTATATCCCTATGTTTCCACAACAGGAGGCCAGCCCTACTCAGGCCCTTGGAGACTTTCTTTTCAGGACACAGCACACAGCAAAGCCCTTGTCAAGCAGGGGGACACAGCAAAGTGCCTTGTCCTTCCTTTGGCAGAAATAGCAACTGCAGGCCAGCCCAATACACACAGCAAGTGCAGGACTTCTCCTTCAGCTCTCCAACTTTTCTCCTCAGCAGGATGGGCTTTAAGCCCACACTTTTCAATATTTATCTAGCACCTTTGGGAAAGTTATTGGAGAACTGGGGTTTTAATCTTTCCTATCATGACTACACCCAGCTGATGCTTTCCTTTCAACAAATGGATAGCACTAAGGTGGAAAGCGCACAGAGCTGTTTGACCGCTGTAGTGAACACTATGAAACAAAGTTATCTAAAGTTGAACTCAGATAAATCTGAGATTCTGTTCTTTGAAGTGTCGGGCGCTCCTGCAGCTACATTACAGTGGCCAGACGACTTGGGTCTTCCTCCGATTAACAAAGGTGAGGTAAGGAACCTGGGAGTAATATATGATAATCAACTATCTTTTAAACCACAGGAGAGAAATATCAGAGCGGCTTGCTTTATCCTTTTAAAATCCTTAAAGATGACCCTGGGAAAGGGGAGCCTTTGCTGAAGGAAGCACCGTCCTTAATTGCTGCCTGATTCTGTTTCCACGCCTCGCGGCCCCCGCTCCGCGGGTGCCGCTCGTAGGCGAGTCTCACCTGTGGGGTAATATCCCTCCAAAGCCACTGCTTGTGCTCTGTGCACCAACGCGCCTGTGGACCTACACAGCCAGCTGACCGGGTAGAGGCGGGACTGCGAGGACCAGCGTTCCGAGCGGCGGAGATCGGCCGCAGCTGGTCCTCTTCCCGCCCCCTCCTCCTCTCTTCAAAACCTGTGGGGAGTGAGTTCTGCCTTGGGAGCCTTTGCTGAAGGAAGCACCGTCCTTAATTGCTGCCTGATTCTGTTTCCACGCCTCGCGGCCCCCGCTCCGCGGGTGCCGCTCGTAGGCGAGTCTCACCTGTGGGGTAATATCCCTCCAAAGCCACTGCTTGTGCTCTGTGCACCAACGCGCCTGTGGACCTACACAGCCAGCTGACCGGGTAGAGGCGGGACTGCGAGGACCAGCGTTCCGAGCGGCGGAGATCGGCCGCAGCTGGTCCTCTTCCCGCCCCCTCCCCCTGCCTAGTCCTTATCCCCGGTGTGGGTAACGCGCACGCGGGACGCGCGCGGGGCGACTACCGGGGCGAAGACCGGGCAAAGAGCGGGCCGTTTAAGGCCGTTCAAGGACGGCAGAGGACGGCCCCGGCCCAGAACTTTTGTGTTTTCACTCCTGTAACCAATACCCGAGATGTCAACCATACGCAACAGAACTCGAAGTTGCGTGAAGAAAGCTACGCCGCTAGCTCAGGTGACTGGTCCAATTGATCTCTTTATTTCACGAGTACATGAGACTATTGACCAAAGTATCGTGATATTGGAAAAAAGAGTCTCTATGGACCTTGCTAATGCCAGGCGTTCATCTCTGGGCCCTTTGGGAAAGGCCAAATCTCCTGTTCCACAGACTGAGAATAATTGTTCTTTATCTATAACTTTGCCCTCTAACTATGTTCCGACTGTACCGAATACTGTAGATCTATCGGTTGCCCCATCAGACTCGGACCCGTCTGTCGAAGATCTGGAGGTTACACCAGATCTCGAAATTTGTCAGTCACCTGACAAAGTGGAGCCGAGTCTGAGTGGGCATAAGGATGCAGAAACAGTTTCTGTACCCACTGCTCCACGGGGGAGGGCTCCTAAGGTTATATCGAAGAGCAAAAGTAAAGCAAAAGCCCCAGTTAGGAATCATAATTTGATCTCCCCTACCCCACAATTGACACCAGGTATCCCGTGCTGGGTGCAAAATATGGTAACAGACTTAAAACTAGATCTAGAAGCCACCTTAGCAGCACAAATTAAGCCTTTAATTTCTAAAGTGGATAGGCTTACTTCTTTAATACATTCCAAATGGCCCCAAAAAAAAGCAGGCACAAGTGTCTGTCCAGTCACAAGGGACCATAGAATCAATTCCTGAATGTCCAATGAGCACCAAGGGCGATGGTATATCAAATAAGGCTCAAGGGAACCCAGTTATACCCCCTAAACCGCAAACTGGGAATATTCCGGCTCAATCAATATCTGTTCAGATTTTAAAGGGGAATACTCCTGTCCAGGCGAACCAACATTTTGTAGCTGATAATAATACTGTGGCCCCCACTGTTCAAGCCAAAGAAGTAACAGGGAAACCTAACTCAACTTCTGCACCCCCTATTATAAACAAACCTGAAGGGCCCAAACCAAAGCAGACACGTTTTAGGTCTATAAACCTACCACCAGAGGTTTCTCCTTTTGTAGTCGTGTTGACGGCGGTTCCCCCATTGAAGGAGGGAGTTAAGGAATCGTTTACTGAGCTCAGAAACAAATGTGCTCAATGGCTTCATTTACATAAACCCCTACCTAATAACGTGAACGGTGAAATTCTTACCGTGCGTAGAGGGGATTGGGTGGGTAGAAGCAAGAAATCAATAGCAGGGGACGTAATAACTGTTAATTTTAGGGATGTAGGGGCAGCAAGCTATGTGTGTAACGCACCCAATAGTGGTCCTGTGACCCAAATTAATCCACTTCCCTTGTCTTATTTCTTATCAAAGTCTGTACGACCTAACACTCCCTGCCCCAATTTTCAAAGTAATAGTGGACCTGGATTTTTTCCACAGCAACCTGCTAAATCTTGGTTGCAACCACCTTATCCGCCCCCTTTTTTTCCACATCATGTTAATTTACAGCAGCAGCCCCCAATTGCCCAACCCTTTCCTATGCATCAAGTAAAAGCACACTGGCAACATCCTTTTCATTTTCCGCCACCTACACCTCAGTCAGTTTATCAATGGCCGCAATCCTTTCAGCCACCACAATTGGATAAATATTCCTGGCAACAATCGTGGCAGGGCCCGCCCCACTCTCAAAACCCCATGTCCTCACAATTCGCCCACCCAAATAGATATGCCGTGCTAGATGAGGTAGACTGACTCAGCCCATTAGAAATATCGGACCTAAACAACCCTAATCCTGAGATAGAGCATTCTTCTGTTTTCTCTGCCAAGCCCCCAGTCGTACCCCACGAATCTAGTGATTTGTCATTATTAAGACCTTTTCAGCGTATAGACAACCATGGTAGCCTGGATATATGTACAATTACTGCTAGCCCCAGACCAAGTCCGGTTACCATCTTTCAGGAAGAGGGTCCTGCTTTAATATCACCTGTAAACCAGCAGGAGCTACTTGTTGCTGATAAAGCTGGTAAACCAGCAGGAATCTCTTTTATTTCCTGGAATATTGCTGGTCTTACTAGCAAATTGGGTACACCCTTTTGGACCAGTTTTTTGAATGAGGGTTTTGATTTAATTTTATTACAGGAAACCTGGTGTCCAGACCCTGTCAATATTGAAGGGTATGCATCCTTTTGTCTCAGAGCAACTAAATCCAGCTCGGGCAGGGCTAAGGGAGGCCTTTTACTGTTAGTGTCAACCAAGCTGTGTGATTGTACGGTTAAGTATAGTACAACTGTGGGAACACACAGCCAAGTTATAAGGGTTGAATGTAGAAAGAATATTGATTTAGTTGTTGTTAACTTTTATAATAACATTTTTGACGCCACCAGGGGGGATATTTTGCTGCCCTTAGAAAAGGAAATCAGTAAAGCTTTAAATGTCTCGAAAAGAAAGGCCGAGGTGGTATGGGCGGGGGATTTCAACCTGCAGCCTTGCCATTTATCCAATGGGAATATTTGTGGCTTTGCTGGCCATGGGAGAGACCAGGGGGGGAAGGAGGATTCCCCTCATTTCCAACACTGTAGCTATGGTTCTACCCTAAATAATATGCTAGCCATGTTAGATATGACTCTGTTAAATTGTAATGTTAACAAACGGGCAATGACATGCCCTACATTCACGGGTAGAGATGCTTGTTCATTTATTGATCATATCTTGTTATCTAGCAGCGGAGACTACATTGATCTATATGTGAATGAAGAAAGTCTCAGTGACCATAATAGCCTACGTGTTACCCTTTTGGGGCATGGCACCTCAACAGTTTTAGGTGGTAAATGTACAACCGATATAGTGCCCACTAGACCAAAGGGCCTTAGGGTTAAATGGACCGGTGCAAATTCCAAAATTAAGCAGAAGGAGGTTGTCACCCAATGCATGAACCAAATTCGTTATTGCTTGGATGATGACAGCGATTCTGGCTGTTTGATAGAATGTTTTGTATCTTTGAACATCATTATTGAGGGTATCTTTACTAAAACCCCGTCAGCCAATAATGGTCAAAAGCATGGATGGTTTGACAAGACATGTATCGTCGCCCTCCGTAACCTAAAGAATGCGCTAGGCACTAAACCTCGTGTTAAGACTGTGATACAACATTTCAGGGCTAGTTATAAATTAGCCATCAATAAAAGGAAAAGTGTATTACAGTCAGAGGCATGGGACAAGCTGAGGGAGGCTGCTGAGACTAAAAATAGTAAACTCTACTGGGAAACGATTAATAGTTCATTTCTCAGTAGAGAAAATGTCCCAGAACTGACTTCATACGTGGCGTGTAGCGACTGGGTTAATCATTTTTCCAAAATATTTAACCCTGAAGGGTCAACTTCTGAGTTATCACCACCAGATATAAACCCATGGTTGCCCCTTCCGTTGGCTATAACACTGGAAGAATGTCAGGAAGCAATTTCTTTGAGTAAAGGTGGCAAGGCTCCTGGTCCCGATGGGGTTCCGCTGGATTTATATAAAGATGAGATAGTGTTATGGGCCCCTATTTTGACAAGGATTTTTAATTGTGCGGCTGAAAATGAATTTCCTTCTACCTGGGGTCAATCGATCATCATCCCTTTACATAAGAAGGGCGATAAGTCAGAGGCTTCTAACTATCGCCCAATTTCATTATTGGATGCCTCTGTAAAGGTGATGAGTAGGATTTTACTGAAGAGGCTAGAAGACTGGGCAAATGATTTTAATATTATAACTAAAGTCCAATATGGTTTCCGCAAAGGTCTGGGTACACTGGACCAATGCGTAAATCTGGACCTTTTAATCAGTAAATATACTGTGGCTAAAAGTGGCAACCTTTTTTTATGCTTTGCTGATTTGAGCAGCGCTTTTGATTTGGTTAACCATAGTATTCTTTGGGAGGTTCTGCTCGAAGCAGGGGCACCAAGGGAAATAGTGTATTTCTTAGCCAGACTATACGAAAAACTTTCATGTAAAGTCCGTTATGGTACCCTTGGCGAATGTACCCCATTTTTTAAAGTGTCTCGGGGCATTCGTCAGGGTTGCGTTTTAGCCCCGCTTTTATTTTCCCTTTTTATTAATGGTGTAGACCGATCCCTGACCAATATTTTAGCAGATGCCCCCCTGATCGGTGGCAAACCTGTTCCGCTGTTATTATATGCGGATGACGCTGTTCTTTTATCCCGAACACAGTTGGGCCTACAGCGCCTTATTGATAATTTCGCGCAGTTTATACAAGCTAGGCGGCTTCGTGTGAATAAAGCTAAGACATACGTAATGTCATGTGGACAAGCAGCCAAGCAGGTAAAACATACTTTCTTCCTAGATAAGGAAAAGCTGACCTCCGTTAAATCTTTTTGTTACTTGGGAATAACATATAGTAACAGTGGGTCTTGGCAGGCGGAATTTGATGCCGTAAAAACAAAAATGTTACGGTCCACTAGTAGCATTTTTCGTTTTGCCTCTAAACTCGGCTCACGAAGTATCTATGATATGACGAACATATATAATGTATGCTGTGTTTCCTCTGCTCTATATGGGGCAGGGGTGTGGGGTCACTGTGGGGGTACTCTTTTGCAGAAGGAGGAAAACAAATTCTTAAGGAGGTTATTATGTGTTCCCCCTTCCGCCTCCATACAGTTGATCCATGACGAAGTCGGGATTGAGTACATCTCTGACCTAGCAGCAGTTCGGCCACTTTTATTGTGGCGATCTGTTTGGGTAAAACCGGAGACACGCTTCACTCAGGATATTATCCTTGACTGTATAGGTTTGGACCATTCCTCACGGGTATCATGGTTAAGATACATCCATCACTGGTATCTACTTTTGTTCAACATCAATGTGTTTCGTGAGCCGGAAAAGGCTATATCTATTTCAAAAAAAGAGATTAAGATAACATTTCTCAATTTTCGTAAAGCCGAGCGAGACAAAGTTGTTGGAAATCTTGCTACTTTGAAACTTTACAAAGATTTAAATTTAGTCTCTGGTCTACAATCTTATCTTGTATTTGTGACCCGCTCTTCCCACCAGTATGTTTTAACACGGGTCAGATTGGGTATTGTTCATCACTTGGTTGCTTTTCCAAGCACAAAGACTAGTTCAAACACACCTTGTCCGTGTGACGGTATTTCTCGTCAGAGTAGTTGTCATTTTTTACTATTTTGTAAATTTTATAAGTATTTTAGGCTCAAATACCTTAAACCAATTTTTCTTAAATATAACATCAGTACTGCACAATCAGCACTGATATTTTTATCCTTATTAGCGAACGAGGAGATTTGTTTCTTCCTGGCTACTTTTATCTTAAAATGTACAGCTGCCAGGAAAAGTATTATTCTTTAATGTTGTTTACTGACCTGTCTGTACTTGTGCTATACAGCTGCCAGGGTCTATTTATGATGAAATTAATGTTATTATCCCTGTCTGTATACATATGACTATTCTTCTTTGAATTTTATATTATTGTCTGTATTAAGGTATTTACGTAGTGCCCCACAGTATTTAATGATTATTTAATAATTTTAACATACAATCCCCGGAAAATGCCTAGTAAGTAATTTCTATTTGATCCCCAGTTAGTCCATGTAAGAACGTCGTATAATTTATAAAAAGATGTGTTGACCCTTAGAGGCATGTAAACCTTCTACTTGCTGCACTTTAACTTTTTCCCTACTTTAGGAAAGATTATTTTTTGTGATTTTAATATTTCAACTGTGTCTATGCTTGTATGATTTGTATGTACAAATCGAATAAAAGCTTTTGAACTTGAACTTGAACTTGACCCTGTTTCTACCTGGCCCCACTTGAAAGATGGTGATTCATGCTATTAGCACGGTGAAGCCACATTATGCAAATTCACTGTATCTTGAATTACCAGGCTGATTTCTCAATTACAACTAGTCCAGAATGCTGCTGCTCATCTTATCTTGAACTGTCTTAGAATACAATCTACTAGGCAAAAAGTTAAGATACTACACTAACTTCTGATCAAACAGAGGGTAAGGTTTAAAGCCCTGAGCATCACTTTTAGGGCCTTACATCATGTATTCCTAAAGTACATGAGGATAGGCTGGTGGATGTTCTTCCACCTATCTGGCAGCTAAAAGCTAGAACCTGCTTCCTAAAGTGCTCAGAGATTTAGATACAGAAAATGCTTTTATAGAATTATCCCATTCGTTCAACTAACAGTTGCACATTTTAACTACTCCCAATTAACAACTCACTTCTTCCCTTTACTAATTCACTTCAATTATTTCCATCCCATTTAAAACAATTACAGTAAATGCATGAGATCTCAATCATCAATAACATAACACACTTACAACAACTAATCCACAAGGAAGGAACAAAACTCTTCTCACCTCTAACATAGAGTTTCGGAGTAGCGTGCTATTCACTGCAAAGCACTCCAACGCCTCATCCGGGTAGTAGGCATTATATAATTTGAATTTACAATCTGCAATTACAATTATGATCATACTATTGCATTGTCATATCAATCAATCAACATTTGTGATCCTCACCAACCATTTTTCATTTTAAAGAGAAGAGGAATGCATACCACAATACATATTTTAATTACTCGGAACAGATAGATGAAAGTACTATTTTAAATTTAGCTGCCAAACTGGGAGGTGACTTTGTCTTCTGGCCAGCTTCAACATGCCTTCTGGCCAGCTCCAATACCAAACTGCATTTTCTTTCAGTATGTATTCTTTAATTATGATGAAGGGCTAAAGTATACAACAAAGAGAGAGATTGAATGCTTGAATTAATTTCAGCCACGTGTAATTACTGGCCTGTTAATATTTTGCACACCATGCCACCTCAGTTTGAACCCAAACATATACAAATCAGTCTGGACCCTACACCAGTGGGAACAGTCCAGCCCGAACTGCCAGTCCAGGTCTTTCCTGAACCTGAACACAAGAAGTCCAGGACCAATTTCGCCCTAGTTAGGGCTCATCAGCCAGGTATAGCTTGATTCGAGTGGCACAGTGTGCAGGGGACCCACGCCTGCACATTTCCTTCCCATTTAAGGTGACACACTAAAGTATATGAAAAAGTGATGGATTAAATGCTTAAATTAATCTCAACCACTGGTAATTACTCAGGCTGCATCCCAGCCCATTGTTATTTTGCACACTGTGCCACCACAGTTTGGATCCAACCATATGCAAGTCAGTCATGACCCTGCTCTAGTGGGAATAGTCCAGCCTAAACTATCAAGCCAGGTACTTCCTGAGTCTGAGCACAAGCAGCCCAGAAATGGTGTTGCTCTAGTTAGGGTTCAGCAGCCAGGTATAGCTTGGTTCCAGTGACACTGTGTGCACAGAACCCATGTCTGGCATACCATTCCCACTTAGGTGGACGCACTATACAAAAAAGTGATCAATGAAAAGCTTGAATTGATCTCAGCCACCGGGCCGCATCCCATTTCCACTGTAATTATGAAGTGAGCACTTAATTGCAATAATACCCAATTGCTATTTTTACAAAACAGTAATAAACAGTCAGTGCTCCTGTGATTTCCAAAATCATAGTACTGGCAACTGCAAAATGGCCAAGATATATTAATAGCGCATTACACGTATAGGGCAGCGTTGATTCAATGTGTAAGTGGAAACCACCTGCAACTCTTGTGTGACTCTTTAAAAAAAATTGAACATGTGTGCACTAAGATGTTATTGTATTCACTCACAGTGTCAGTCAATTGATTCACGTTCCTTATTAAAATTGCTGTCCCTAAATTCCTTCAATGCTGATTGAAGCACGTTGACACTTTCTGTATACGTAGTGTAAAGGACTGTAATATTTTTTTTATAAACATTTTAGAAAACGAGCTATACTTGAAGGAAACACATGGGCTTTTTGTATGTAATTAAACATGATCTGGAAGGGTCGTCCTTATTTAAGATTTAGCGGGGTTGCAAACATTTCTGAACTGGGTGCCCGTTGGGTGGACCTGTGCTGGTTTGTATGGGAAATGGAAGTATGTTTTCCCATAATCAGCCACTGAACATATGTTAATGATGTATTTATGTGCATTGTATAGTGTTTTATATCGTTAGACATTATTTTTGTTTGGTATTTCAATAATCGTTTATAGACTGGTTTTATGGTTCAAGCTCACTTAGTTGATCGGCAAATGTTTTTATTCATATCCGATTTTAAACTGTATGATTTTTCAATAAACGTGAACTTGAACACATTACCTATACTAAAAACTGTAAAGTAATGTTATTGCATTTGAGTAGAACATATGGGGCACAGTGTTATCAATTAAAATTATATTACATCGAAATAAATACAATTTATTATACAAAATAATCAATAAATAGGCAGTTCTGACTAATTGCAAATACACAGAGTAAATTAAAAATGGTAAATTAACACTAACAAAAAGTTTAAATAATCATAATTAAGGACGTAAATAAAATAAATAGATTAAATATATGAAAAGCGAAGGCTAATTTTGTAAAGGAATTAATTAAAAATAACTAAATGATTGGGATTTGAAATGAGAAAATTCTGACATTAATTACTTTGTTAAATAACCATAAAAGATAAGAGCTAGTTTAGTAATTACAATCATTGTTTAGTTGTGTACACCTTAAGTGATTAGATTAAAATAAAATATGAAACATTAACTAAGTCATTAAAAAATATATTTAACTAAATATAGTGGTTAGGATTAGGCTATGTAAAATAATTAAAAATATAAAAGGCACAAAAGAGAAAGGGGGTTGCACTTAATTAAGAATAAACAACAGTTGATGTAAAAATAGTTTAGGTATTTTTCATATTGTTGGTGTCTTATCAAGACAACATAATAGAAGGCGATGTTGTAACATTTCTGACCAGTCTGGGAGGGTGATTGTATTGTAACTGTGCGGTGGCCCAATGCCCACTTAGAAATAGATACTTATACATGCGGGTCCTGCGATCATTCTCCTGCTCCCACTAGTGGCTGCTGGAGGTGGGTGTCAGACACGCTCTGAAACATTAGAGGAAGTCAAGACAAAAACACAGAAATAAATGCACAGCGGTATGGTGCTATCAATCAAAGCTCCCCAAAGAAATAGGGGAGCCTGGTTATACTTTCTGCGCAGCAGATCACGTTTTTTATATAGCATATGATAATCTTTATTGGAGATGCTATTTTCCACATTAGTTCTGATAGTTACTAAAGTAGCTTCTCCTATAATGTTCTTGCTCTCAGAGCATCACCAGCCCCTCGTTTGAAAACCTTAACAAAAATGCTATTTAAAAACTTCTATTTAAGAACCACTTTGATGTGAGCATGCCTTGCTCATAAACCACAGATGAGCCTCACGGAAAATGTTATTTTTTTTGCAAGTAATCTGAAGCAATTATATGTCATTCACATAAGGGTTAAATTATATGTGTATGTTACATGTTTGTATTTTTACTGAGTTTAGTCCTATAGATTAACTGTTTGACTTTTACTCCTCAAACTCCCATCAGAAAACCTTGTCCCTGCTGGTTTCAAATCCAAGTAGTGGTGTGATAAATGAGTGTTCTGAGATTTCCTACTCTGTTTTAGTTTTCCAGGGTACGGTGTGGCGCTAGTCTTTAGTATACTACCCCAAGATATTAAGGGCCTAATTACGAAATTTGGCAGTCCATGGAACCATTGAATCCTTAGCGGGGATCCCTGGACCCAGGGCCGGACTGGGAACCACAACCCGCCCAGCCAAAGTGCTCAGCCGGCCCCCACTCCACACTCGGAGGGGGGGGAGGGGAGGGGGGGAAGCCGAGCACTTTGCCGGGCCGGTTTTTCCACCAATTTTGTTGCAGGGCCGATTTTGCAGCTATGCTGCAAAAACGGCCCTGTAACAAAAACAGCCCCCACGGCCCAAATCCGGCTCCCACCCGTGTGGCACACCGGGGGATTGCCCGGTGCCCGCTATGGCCTTTCCTGGACCACCAGTTCACCTGCTGTATTACGACTATGGCGGTGGGACCCCCACAGGAGCGATGCTACTGCAAGGACCCTTGATTCCGTGGCAGTGGCACAGTGGTCAGAGGCCATAAAATGCTGGAGGTACAGCTGCTGCACTGCCAAGCATATAATGAGTTTCCTCAAAGCCCTTCTTTTCATGGAGGTGAGCCTGCCATGAAAAGGATGGCGGTGAGGAAACTAAGGGCCCCTACAAGGCCCCCTGGTGCCTCTGTGCATGGGGTTGCTGTCTATATGAACCCACCCCCATGTGCCTGCACGGAACGAAATGGACAACATTGTGCATTTCGGTCTGTGCAGGAACATTCTCTGGCATTCCCGTTGCAGTGCCTTTCTAAGGCTCACTGCCTGGGACCACCACAGCACCACCCCCCAGACCAGGAGAAATCTCCTAATCTGTCGGGCGGTCCGTGGATGCATTAAGTGGTGTGGCAGCGGGGCGCTGGCATGGCAGCCCACTGTCACACCACCAAAGACTGAGGCCCTCAGTCACGTGAACTTATGCAACAGAAGTTCAGAGCCATTATAGGCCCTGATTTAAAGTTATGTGGAATAGGGTGGAGTACATACCACATCTAGTAAATACTACTACCCAAGGATGAGATATTTACTGGTAAAAACTCCCTATGCTACATTTTCAACTCGAAAATGAGGCATAACATGAAGAATCTGTCCGTCTTTACTCACGTTTCCGCACGAACGTCATGGAATGAAGTGAGAACACTACTTCCCCATGGTCAACGACACACCTGGCCAAGTCGAAGTAAATGGCAGTGAACCAGGGGAAGAAGGGAAAAAGACAGTAATGGACGAATAATGTGTCCCACGTCGTCCATCACTATATGGGATGGACCAGGCAACCAGGAGATATCTCTACCTAAAAGAGATAAGGCAGTCAGAAAAAGATATACATTAAATGTGAAAGGTTTATTATGAAAAATGTATGAAAGTCTAAAAAAAATGCCTAGTTATTCCCTTCTTCCACAAAGAAAACAGAAAAGGTTCAAGTGAGGTTATATTCTTATCTGCCAAAACAAGTAAAAAAATAAATATCAATAAAGTGTATAGGGAGGTGGAAACTAGAGTCAAGGAAGGGAAACACTCTGCACCCATTTAATGACCTCTGAGAAGAATCTTAGTGGAAGATATTCTCTCCTTAGAAAGAGAATACCAATCATGCATTTAAGTTAACTTAAAGTTTCCTTATAGTCAGGGAGCGTGTAACATTGGACTCCTTATCTTTTCAGGAACATTCTGAATTAACTAAACAAGGCAAACAAAACGAATTTCCAAGGGCGTGAACACCCACAGGTAAGCATCAGGGGTAAACAATATTATATATATAAGTGCAACGCAACAGCGTTGTTACCATATTGTCAATCTATAATTTCTTGTTGTTTTGCAGGAATTTGAGAGCTAGAACTGCCGCACTGAGGAGCTGCCAGGAACAACCATCAGCAACACTGATGGACTCCACGACTGTAGACGACCGAGCAGTTGAGATGTGAGGCAACACCTAGCACCGCAGGAGCAGCAAAGCAGGAAAGCCCGGACCCCACACCGACCGCTGCAGGAGCCACCGAGTAGGAATGCCCAGACCCCACGCCGACCCTGGAAGAACAACAGGTACGTAAGCGGAAACAAAGGCTCGATCCCAGACACTAGAACGCAAAGCGTTTCTGTGTCGGATCAAGGGAGTCTTATACTCCTCTGCCGGTCCCTGTGTATGCCATATAGCGGGACCAGCCCTCCTGACAGTACACCCCATCTTTAGCCCACCCTACTGGCTTAGGTTTCTCAGGTTAACATCTGTGAAAGAGGCACAATAAACGAGGGGTGTGTACATGACTTGCAGGTTCCCAAGTGCGATCTTCTACTCTGTAACCTTTCCAATGAATGAGGTATTGCAATTTGCATCTCACTCTTTGGGAATCGATAACAGTCTTGACCTCATATTCAGGTTCATTGTCAATTATCAAGGGGCCCAGATGAGCTGGTACATTGGTCCCAGATACCACAAGTTTTAAGAGGAAGACATGGAAGACAGGGTGTATCTTCGTTGAGACAGGGAGGTCTAGTTTCATTTGCCCAGGATTGATGACTTTACGGATTTTGTATGGGCCAATAAACCAAGGTTTAAATTTACAGGAATCTTTCATGGCAATGTTTTTGGTAGACAACCATACCTCGTCTCTCATTGCATATGTAGGTTCCAAACATCGATGGAGATCCACTTTGCCCTTACATATAGACTTAGCTCTCTCTAGGTTCTTGTTTGCTATCTTCTTTGTGTCATGTAGCTTTTATACAAAGTCAAGAGTAACAGGGGTAGAAATGGAGAGAGGAGTGGGTGAGAGCAAGGGCCGGGGGTGAAAGCCATAGTTACAATAGAAGGGAAAGTAGTTAGTGGAAGAGTGTCAACTGCTATTGTAAGAAAATGTGGCTACCCATATGAAAGTGTCCCAATCTGAAGTGGAATGAAGAAGTTGGCATCTTACGTATTGTTCTAAACTCTGATTTATCCTTTCAGTATGGTCATCGGTTTGTGGATGATGACTCGAGGACAATCTAATGTCAATCTGCAGTAGGGTCCCTAAACCTTTCCCAAATTTAGAGATAAACTGAGGATCCAGATCCAACACCATAACAGAAGGGAGGCCATGTAATCGGACTATGAGTTGTACAAATAAGGAAGCTAGGAGTTTAGATTTAGGGAGTGCTTTCAAAGAAATAAAATGGGCCATCTTGGTCAATAGGTCTACCACAACAAGGAGAGCAGTATTACCGTGTGAAATTGTTAGCAAGTCTACAATGAAATCCATACATATAGTATGCCAAGGACTAGGAGGAGTAGGTAAGGGTTTCAGTAATCCTGCAGGAGTCTGATGTGAGGTTTTTCCTTATGCACATATGTGACAGGTTTGAATGCAATTCTTGGCATCTCTAGCCATATTGGGCCACCAGAATTGTCGTTTTAGTAATTCTATAGTCTTTTTGTACCTTGGATGTCCTGAAAGAGCATGACACCACTGTAAGGCCTGTAACTGTAGCTGTTGTGTAGGGAGCACCAATCCCCCTTGAATGTATAATAAGTTTTGGATCTTAGTGGCACTTTGATTACGCGCTAGCTCTTCCACTTCTGTTGTCTTTTGTGCATTCTCAGCTGCTTTTAGAAATTCTTCTTCAGAGCAGATAGTGCCCATAATACTTTTATTTGCTATTATAGGGGGAGGATCAAATTGAGGTTCTTCTACTTCAAAACCTAAACCGGAGAGGGCATTTGCTTTCCCATTCTTCTTTCCCACCTGGAATTGAATGATAAAATCATAATCACTAAAGAATTGCATCCAGCGCAGTTGCCGTATTGATAAAGCTCGAGATGATTTGAGGAATTGCAAGTTCCTATGGTCAGTGAGCACAGTGACTCTGTGGTTTGCTCCTAATAGGTAATGGCACCATTCCTCAAACGCCTTTTTAATGGCTAAAAGTTCCTTGTCACCTACAGCATAATCCTGATCAGCAGGAGTCAACTTATGTGAGTAGTATGCTACTGGATGAAGACACCCTGTGCTAGGATCCGTCTGACAAAGAACCCCTCCTATTGCTATTTGTGAGGCATCTACCTCAACCACAAAAGGACTTGAGGGATTGGGATGTTTCAGAAGGGATGCTTGAGTAAAAGTTTCTTTCATCTTTTGGAAGGCCTCCTCAGCTGCCAAAGTCCATAGGAACTTAGCTCCTTTCTTACAGAGTTTAACTATGGGGGAGGCTAAGTTAGAGAAGTTGTCGGTAAAACGTCTATAAAAATTCGAAAAACCACGATTTTACTTCTTTCACATTTTTTGGGGCTTCCACTTTCTGAAGATCCATACTAATCCCATGGGGAGTTAGAACGAACCCGAGACAACACACTTGGAAGGTAAGGAAGTGACATTTATTTAATTTGCAGTACACATGGTTGTCCTTCAGTTGCTCAAGAACACTCCTAACATGTTCTTTTACCGAAGAGGAGTAAATCAGGATATCGTCTATGTAGGCAATAACATAAAGGTTTAGCATGTCCTTAAATATTTCATTGATAAAAAACTAAAAAGCAGACCAAACTGTATTACTAGATGTTCATGCAAGTCATATTTCTCCCCTTATTTAATTCTCACTAAATTGTATGCTCCTCGTAAATCCAACTTAGTGAAGATGGTAGAATTCTTTATTTGATCAAGGAGAGAGGGTATTAGCGGCAAGGGGTATCTGTTTTTAATGGTTACATTATTGAGGGCCGGATAGTCAATGCAACATCGAAGGCCTCCCTCACGTTTTGGTATAAGAAAAAGTGGTGAAGAGGCACTTTATCGGAAGGGTTGGATTAATCCAAACCTAAGCATCTCATCCAAATATTCACAAGTTCTCTTTCTCTGCTACCGCATAAATCCTGCTACAGGGTATGCGTGCTCCTGCCACCAAACCAATCCTACAATCAAAGGATCGATGGGGTGGAAGAGTTGTGGCCTTTTCTTTATCAAAGACAACCTTCAGATCCTGGTAACAAGAGGGAAATTCTGGAGTATCTTGTTTAATAACCACAGCTATATTCACTGAAGGGGTTATATCAGTTCTACAATGAGTCTCACAAAATCAGAGCTAAATGTCATAGTCAACTCTCTCCAATTAATAAGAGGGTTGTGTAGGCTTAGTTGCCGAAGACCAAGTATAGCTGGGAACTGGGGAGACTGAATAAGATCGAAAGAGGTGGTCTCCTGATGATGATTCCTGAATCACAAGCGTGAGGTTAACAGTAGAATGCATAACTGGTCCTGACTTAATGTCTCTGAAGTCTATAGTATAAACTTCTTCCCATGAGTTCTTAGTAACTAATGGTAGGTCTTTGCTTTTTGCCCAACAAACATCCATAAAGTTGCCTGTGGCACCTGAATCTACCATTATTGGTACTTTTAAAACATGTTGACCCCATTCCAACCAGGAAGGAAGAAAAAGGTGTTCTGAAAACGAAGAGAAATCTTCCTTTTGAACTGAATGTGGTGAGACAATTAAGCCTGATCCACCCAAAGTCTTTGTCCCAGCAGAGTATGAGTTTGTTAGTTTTCCGGAGTACCTCTTCTCTTAGGTTTCACAGGACATTCTCTAACAAAATCGCCATGCTTTCCACTATATAAACATAGCTCTTTATCACGTCTTCTTTGCCATTCTTCCTTACTAAGAGGGCCCAGTATGCTTCCCATCTGTATTGGTTCTTGTTCTTCTACTGTCTTCTCAGGATCCTGCCTTTTTTCTTTATAGTGTAAAATACGCACTCTGAGCGTTCTTTCTCTCTTTTTCTTTCATTCAGCCTATGTTCTAATTTCACCACTAAATCGATAAGGGCACTGCATGACTCGGGAGGATCTACCACCTGTGCCAACAGGTCTTTTAGTTCGTCTTTCAACCCTCGGTAGAATAAGGTGCTGTGATTTTCCACTGGCCACCCTGCTTCAGCTACTAGTCTGTTAAAGGTTGAAATATAGGTCATCAAATCTTTTGTCGCCTGTTTCAAATTTAACAATTCAGTGTCTACGAACTGCATGAAAGAGTGCCTGTTGAACAGTGTGTTTAGTTCTTCCTTAAAGGCTGCCTAATTGTGCGATAACAGATTGTTCCTTTCTATGAGAGGAATGGACCAATTTGCTGCTGTCCCCTCAAAATATGAAAGCACAAATGCCACCATGGCTTGCTCGGTAGGAAAACAGGATGCTTTACACATAAAATGAAGTTGACACTGGCTAATAAAAATAGCAAACTTGGTAGGATCCCTGGCAAACCTTTCTGGGGGATAGAAGGTGGTGTGGTTACTTATATAACTGGGACATTTTGACTGGGACACTGAGACTGAAGTGGGAATTGATCACACGCATTTCCTGTCATGTTACCTAGACTTGACTCAGACCTTAAACCCTGTTGAAGTGAAGCTACTCGTACTGCTAAGGCTTGGTTTTCTTTTTGGAGGTTACTAAACATATGGGCTCGGTTTGCAAGTTTTACCTGACCAACTTCCTAGACGCTCGGGCAGAAAAACAATACGTGGGCTTTGCGTCCTCTCAGACTTTACTCGCGTTTCTGCAGGAACGTCATGCAAGAAAGTGAAAACCCTACTTCCCCCTGGTCACCAACACACCCAGCCATGGGCCATATGATCAAGAATGCCGATTACATTATCACCGCTTTAGAGGCAGAAATCTGCTGCTAAAGCGGCAATAAGGGGCTTGATAATGTGCCCTTATGAATTCCAATAAAAACCAGGTTCAGGTGTGAAACTGGGCTACTATGGGAATTCTCAAAGGTATATTATCAAGCCCCTTATTGCTGTTTAGCTGCAGTTTTCTGCCGCTAAAGCGGCCATAATGTTCTCGCCGTTCTTGATAATATGGCCCCAAGTTTTGCATCATTTTCAAGTTGAACACTCAGAATAGGAGGTATTCACCACATCCAAGAAATAGCTCACCTATAATACCTTACCCTATTCAATTCAACTTGTAATCAGCAATAGTGTGAGAGGGGAATCGTGTTATTCTTTTTTAAAACAGCTAGAGAAAAGTGTATGGCTTTATTAAACAGTAGACAAACTATTCACAAGAAAGGCTCTCTTTTTCCTGGCTACACAAGAGAAAAAAATGTCACAATACCTAGAATAGGCCGGGTTATCTAGTTTGTTAGTACACTGGGGTAAATGTAAAGAAGACCACTGAACAGAGTCATTATTTTGTTAAAATACTGGGACCAAGTAAAGCCATGTTAACCCCTTCCACACTCATGACGAGCTGGGCTCGTCATGGTGTAGCCTCCTCGTACACTGATGACGAGCCCAGCTCGTCATAAAACAATGTAAAATATCAATTCCCAGCACAGGAGGGGAATTGCCTTAGCAGCCATGGAGTTAAAGATATTAATTTGTTAAAACATTATAGAAAGTAATGATAAATAAGGGAGGTTTCGAAAGGTTACAAGCAGACTTTCATTACTAAAAGAAACATATTAGAGCATTATAAAGCAAAACCTATTATTTCATTTGGTCTAAAATGCTACGACTGCTGGCAGGTAGTTACCTAAGATATTAATAAAAGGTATCCTCGCAGGCATTTAATATTCTGATAAAAAAAGAAAAAGACATCTATGTTTACAAGGTTGAGAGGTTTCTGAGGTAAAAACGTAGTTAGAAACTAAATACATATACAAAATATTCAGTTCTCATATTAATTAATAGAATGCTTTACTTCTACATAATGTTTGATTTTGACAATTGTAATGAAAGAAAGGCATTTGTGTCCTTGAGTATTAACTCTTTCTAATATCTGTAAATTATAGAATTTGATAATTGTGATGCTGGGGTAAATTTTAGGTCACATTATCATATCTAAAGGACAGAGTGGACGCACATAAAAGCATGACGAATTTGAGCTTTATTTTCAATGTGGAGTCATAAAAGGCAAAAGGTTCTAAAGCTCCTGTATTTAGTGTATGTATTGTAAGAGGTCAATATTCACCACACCCACTATATAGCTGGTAAGGTGGAGAGTGGGAGCTACTCTCTATATTATTTAAAGGAAGGGCAGCGCTATGAATGGAGAAAAAGGGGAAACTACACTGTGTACCACCTGGGTTATTACTGAGGTTCGTTTTTGACATGCAAAGTGTGAGAGGATCGGTATGTGGAAAAGAGAGCACAGCAGCACAGACCATGAAGAAAAGATGAGAAATCTGCATGAAAAGGGAGCAAAATCAACATCACCAGACAGAAGAATGGTGCCAGAGGGGAGACGTATCCATGGAAACCAGGGAGGCGATAACCAAGAAGTATTAACCCTTTCCTTGCTGCCGTCGGCCAATGGCCGACGCGGCTCCACCCACGCACGGAAATGCCCGCACCGCGGCCGAATTACCGCCACGGTTAACGGGTTGATTGTCTTTGTTTTAATCTGGTGTTATATTGTACTTTACATTTATTTGTACTATTCTGTGATGTACAGGGCCGTGAAGCTAGTTTGAATTCTAGCGTTTTGTTTGTGATTTATATGAATGAATAATGTTTTGAGATGCTACTAACATAGTTAACAGATCGGCCAGCACATTGCCAAGAGCAGATGGTCTCATCAAAGCATTGGGATCCCGGCTTATATTGCTGGACTTCACAAATGCACAGTTGTAGAGGGCGGCAGAAGATCCCATTCCATGATACCCAAAAATAAAGACAACTTGGAAAGAGACGCCTGACTCCAGGGAAGCAACCCGAAAAGTTCAGAGAATGACGTTTCTGATGGGATCAGAATAAGTGTCCTGCTAGAATCAGTAGGAGCATCCCTAATTATAGAGCAGGTATGCAGGGCACAAAGGACTGATGCAGGTTTTCTGGAATGTAAGAAATGTCATGAACCGAATATAAGCACCTAGAATTTGGACTGAGAATTTGTAGATCTTCCTGTGATTAAGGGCCCAGATTAACCTGAAATAAACTGTACTTGATGATAATTGCACATTTGGTACCACCATCCTACCTCCCCTTTTGTGTCGCCCTAGCTCCGCACAGGGTGGCGCAAGGGTGGCACAAAACCTAAGTGAGATCTATCATGCCGTGCCAGGCCACCTTGGTGGCCCTGCATAGTTTGAATAATCTAGAGTAACGCAAGGCAGCGCAAATCACTGCCTTGTGTTACTCTGCCCAAGGGAGGCATTCCAAGGGTGGAGAGCGTGGGTGTTCCCATGCATCCATCTATGGAGGCTGACGCATTCCCAGATTTACTATTAGTGGTAGACCTGGGAATTTTACAAAATGCTATGCAACTCCAGTGAGGCATAACGAGGCGAAACCTCTTTATTTCTCCTCGTTTTTTTCTATGTCTACATGTGCTACATTCTGCAGCAAACATAGAAATAAGAAGATGCTTCTCAGGATTGTTTTTGTGCATGAAGGCGTCCTTTCATGCACAAAAACAATATTGTCTACAACTCAGGCACCCTTGCACCATGACGGAAGGGTGCCTGCATTGGTGCTAGGCAGTCAAAAGTGTGTCAGTGCTGGGAAAGGACAGGAATGCAGTATGTAATGTTAAATACTGCACATTCCTGTGCTTTGCCTTCTAGGCAGTGCAGCACAGCACAACAAGGTGGTTTGTTGCATTGTGCTGCGTGAAAAAAATCATAAATATGGGCCCATGATTTTACAGAGAGCACCTCATTTGCATTGGCCATATATTGTAAGGGCAAATTCAGTCCTTCCAGGCAAAGTTGTGAAGAGAATATTCATATAATTAAGGACGACATGAACAATATATTAAGAGTAGATCCAATCTGGGAATCAAAGACATTATTTACAGCAGGGAATATACAACTTAAAGGACAATCTGCACAACATATGAGACTACAAAGTATCTTTGGCAGCCTAAAGTGGGAAATCAGAGTAAGGGAGGGAAGGAGATCGATAACAACCCCAGACCAATAAGCCCGAATGACTTTCATTTCCATTATGGTCAAGAACCCAACTGCTTTGGTGTTCAAAGAATATCTCTGGTAACTGGGTCTTTAGAGACAAGACGATAGAAGAAGGCCTCCTTTCAAATAGTTGGATACAGTCAGAGCATGAATTCCTCTGTACCTTGGAGGCAAAAATGACAAAATAAGCACAATAGTGCTCTAACTTTTAAAAAACAGACAGCAACCCCTTATTCCTCTTAAGGTCTCCCAAAAGACTGTCAGGCATACGTACAAGGGGATTGTGCCACCGCAACGTCACTTTTACTGATGTTCCTGTGGCGCAATGCCCTGCTCCATATTTGCAAAGTGGTGTTAAGCCACTTTTTCTGTCTCAACGCCGCTTTGTATGGTACCATTTCACGCAGGATCTGTAAATCTGAGGCAGTGTAAAAAACTAACACCATGCAAAAGCAGGCGTTAGATTGGCGCAACCAGGAGAAATACTTTTATTTCTCCTTTTTTTGCTTTTTCTATGTGTGCTGCATTCTACAGCACACATAGAAAGACCAAAACACAATTAATTGTTTTTGTGCATGAAGGTGTCCCTTCATGCACATAAACAATCATTAACTCCTTTCGGTGCTCTTAACGGCTCCAGGCCGTCATGAGTCATGGTAGGCGTGTGCTCATGACGGCCGGGAGCCGTCAGAACGTTGCCGCCCCACCCACGTGCTGTTAATACCCCGCCTGTGCGGGAGAATTAATCAGTGGGCGGAGTTCTGACGGCTTCCGGCCGTCATGAGCACACGCCCACCATGATTTATGATGGCCGTGAGCCATCATGAGTACCGCAGCGCCACGCCCAACCCCAGCCCAACCCAAAGCTGTTTTTAGTGCCAGGGCAAGGGAAAACACAGGGGTGCGCGGTATTCTTGTAAATAAGGCTCATCCCTGCATTTTGGAAATAGCGCAGCGCTGCAAATTTGCCGCAGCGCAGTGCTGCGCCATTAACTTTTACACATGTTCCTTAGACTCTTGCTAACCATTGATCAAATATAAAGAGTCCCAAAAGGAGATGAAATACAGAACCCACAGAAAAAATAAATGCACAAAAATGACATTGAATATATCGCCCTGCACCACCAACAAGTGGATAGGACTCGGAAGGAACAGGAATGGGCCAAAATTGTAAGTATATGTGACATTCCCGGTTGACTCTGTTTTGTCTCCAACCCTGTAAGACACAATTAGAAGATAGAGCCATATAAAACGTAACCTCTGATAAAAGAAAAAATGCATCTAGCACAAAATATTTGCCATACAAATCGCAAATCGGGATGATCTAGACCACATGTTCCTTAGACTCTTGCTAACCATTGATCAAATATAAAGAGTCCCAAAAGGAGATGAAATACAGAACCCACAGAAAAAATAAATGCACAAAAATGACATTGAATATATCGCCCTGCACCACCAACAAGTGGATAGGACTCGGAAGGAACAGGAATGGGCCAAAATTGTAAGTATATGTGACATTCCCGGTTGACTCTGTTTTGTCTCCAACCCTGTAAGACACAATTAGAAGATAGAGCCATATAAAACATAACCTCTGATAAAAGAAAAAATGCATCTAGCACAAAATATTTGCCAGACAAATCGCAAATCGGGATGATCTAGACCAACCTAAACCTCTCCATCACTAATATAGTGAAAACATATAGGTGAAAGAATGGAAGGTGTAGAAGTAACACTTGGCAACATCACTAGCAAATAGATTGCAACAATAAGCGAATTGAAAGAATTAGAGGAACACATACATTATCTGCAGAAAAGTCTGTAGGAGCTTGCACATGTCTTAGGCTTGAATACAGTTTGATCTGAGGCATCTCAGGCAGTTTGGCAAAGGGAGACCTGGAAAGGTGGATGGAGAATATGTGAAAAGTGTATTCTCCATGCATGAGACTCAAGAGTTAAGGATTCCATTCAAACATACTTTATTTCTTCATATTAAAGCAGAGCATCTTAAAGGAAGTAATAGACTAGTGTCTGGACAGCATTGCCTTATTGTTTCAAGATTTTACTGAGGCAACTTTCTGAAGAGTGGAGCTGAAGCAAGTTAACACATTATTGAATATAAAGTATCAGCCACAGGCTTGGTGCTCCTTGAGATTAAATTTAGGCTTTGAGCATTTAGAGGCCTCCTAATAAATTGTATGTTGTAATACATTGAGTAATACTGCAGTGGTACTATTCACATTCCACAAAATGCTAATCGCAAACCTTTCTTTCCTGCCTTTTCTGTGAGGCGATCTAACCCTGACTTCACACATACACCTACCTTTCAGAAGCAAGCACCTTATTTATGAGGGCCTTCTGCTGCCGTTGCGTCACTTTTTGTGGTTCTGTGGTGTCGTAAAAAAAATGCACCATACTGCAACATATTTATAAAGTGATGAATCTAGGCAGATGTGTCACTTTGTAAACCCCAGTGCTACATTATACCTGTGTCAGGTATAATCTATGGAGGGTGGACATTCCCCTGTAAAAAAGGCTTGTAGAAGTGGTGCATTGAAATCTATGAGATTTCACTGCGCCACTTCTAGGAGCTCACCTCGTCAAATCCTTACGCCTGCTTTACAACAGGTGTGGACTGACGCAGGCCCTTTTACATGGCACTCGCCCATGTGTAATGACACATTTCTGGACTTCTGTCTGTGTTGCGGCACACTCCAGCAATGTGCCATTACTGAGCCACCAGATACATCAGAGTATCTGGTCAATCTATGCGACATGGAGCGCCGTATTGTAAATACTGTTTATCCAAGGTGTCGCAAGGAGGGTGCAATGAAAAGTGTTGAATCGCTGTTTTCAACCAGCGATGCAACAGTGTTTATAAATGAGGCCATAAATTTGGAAGGGAGAGTGAGGGGTGGCTGGAAAAGGGGGAATGCTCAGTATTAAATGAGAGGGGCTGAGAGAGGGGTAGGAAGGAGTTGAGGAAGAGACGTGCACCCACCCACAAAAATGTAATACCATTGCTATTCACAAACTACAAGCACTCCACTTTAAGAAAGGTCACAGAAATGAGTTGAAACGCAGGAAATATGAAAAGCCATAATTTTCTCTCGAGGTGGGTGCTTTTTCACATCCTCCTAAGTACCTGTCCACCGGTATTTAAATTATGATACGTTTTGAAGGCTGTGTACTATTTCTATGCCCTTTGTTCTCAATTATCTCCATTAACTGTGACTCAGGGAGCCTTCAGATTGCATAAATATGCATTCAAAACCAATATGAGTTCTTGCAAGCCCAGCAAGTCAAGACATTAACCACAGAAGCTGCATCGCGGCAGTTCAGCAATACAGAAGTTCAAAGTCACATGCTAGGGAACGGTGAACATTTTAGGACGCCGCAAACAGTCTCTTGTTTGCTGAAATTTTTTTTCTTCTTTGGACCTGTTTTGCCAGTCCGGTCAGTACTGCTGGGTAAACTCGTTTGCAGTTAAATAGAAAATATTCACTTCAGCTCACGGGTTGTCAATGAGCTGGCGGGATTTTATTTGAGCCCTTTGAGTCAACTTTTAATTGCGAAAGTATCCTGCTTTGAAAAAAAAGCATCCTGTGGTTGAATAGCTGTGAAGTTTTTAGCAGACTTTCTCACACCAACTGGATTTACGATGCATATGGGCGCACTATGGTGTCTTCCTGTGTTTTGTGTACAACGCCATTAATGCTATGACGCCTCAAGACGTCCTTCTATCGCGTGCGCTCTACGTACTTTAACGACGCTGCGTAATGCACAATACCGAGACGCACTGCCTTTGAGCTGCTGCCTGCAGGCCTTACTAAATAAAGCCTCTTATTAGGAGCAACAGGAAATGCCTTAGCCCTGACATAGGAGATGGCACATTTCATTTAGATAAAGCTGCACAGCAGATGTATGTCTTTTCAAAAGTACCTATCGCCTTCGCATCAGGCTGATTCCAGAGCTCCCATGGTCTGAGAGCGCTATGAGGAAGCCTGGGAGGGCCACTAACATGCATGGGGTGCGTGTAGGACAAAAATCTACAGTGCAATGGTTTTAACGAGCTATGCAAATAAAATAAACTTGAAACTACAGTGGATTTTAGGAGATGTGCTGTTCAACTCTTAACAACATTTGTCCAATAGATTCGTTTCCAAGAAGCGAAAGCAACATATCTTTTTTAATGTTAAATGTAGTTAATACCACCTTTGGTCATGACTAGCGTCCATTTGTATATTGTCTTTGACTCTAAACTTCCGTACAATGGAAGCTTACATTCTATGTCTTTTGTTGCAGTGCAGTGGCCTGACATACTCTGTTCGGTTGTGAATTTGTGATGAGTGTGATAAGATCAGCTTTTATCCTGAATGAGCTCACATTTACAGGGTCTCAAGGGGCTGGGGGATATTGGTGAGATTAAGTGAGCTATTGCCCAGAGTCACATGGTGCTGTGCTGCCGCCAGGGATCGAACCGTGAGCCGCACGCTCCACTGGCGTAACGAAAAGTGAGGGGGCCTCCCTGCACGGTACTTAGGGGGGCCCCCTCCGGGCTCAATCAGGAGCTCTCCTGGCCAGAGTTCAGTGCCGAGGGGGCCCCTTGGAGCTAGAACCCCCCCCCCCCCCGCACCGCGTGGGCTGCAGGGACCTGTGTTACTCCCCTGGCACGCTCTAGAGATAGCCTCTCTGGTCGCTGCATCACACCTTACCGTACAAAAAGTTGGCTAGCCAGAAGGTTTTGTGGGACCCTGGTGGTAAACTACTTATGAGATCCCACGCTTATTCTCCCCCAAAATCTTTATGAACTTCCAAAGCAAATGTTTAATTTTACATTTTAAAGCAGATTGTGACAGAGTCGCTGAATAAAAGTTGATAGTATTTAAAGAAACTTTTACATGGGATCAGGAGTTCTCTTTGGGGGTTTGGGGAACATGAATGACACAGGTTTCCCCCATGAGGAATGTAGGTAAATACTGGTGAACGGTGCATTTCAATGAATCCTGGGCCAACTACACTGCGTAAAACACATGATGTAAACAAAAGTTTGCATCGGACTTGCAGTAGGATTGTTTAAAGAAGGAACATGATGAGTTTAAATACATTTGGGCAATCAGTAGCAGTGATCAGACTAGATTGGTTTGCGGAAAAAGCACAAAGTTAAAATGATTTATAAATGCACTTAGAAATAGGGAAATTTCATAACAGCCAAATACAAGGCAACAAGATCATTGAGGTATTCCCTGACATGTTTTTGACTCTGACCAGACCCTTTTGGCCGTAAACATGCACCCCCTTCAATGAATCCTTACCTTTATTCATCAGTTGATAATGCATTGTTTTGTAACAGCAAGTGGTGGCCCAGGTAGGGCACAATCTTCCAATGCATGAATGAGGAAAGGTGTTGGTTGCAGTGTCATCTAAAGTGTAGTATGAAATGCACGAGTGCAGAGAGAGTGTGCTCCATAGCTGTTGCGTGTTATAAGCAGGGGAAAACCCAATCAACCCTTGTAGGCTTGGCCACTGTATGGTTAAGGTCAAAGTATGCTACAAGGGACTTAATTAAGAAGGTAGTCAGTCTTAGTTGTGAGTTGTACAAATGTAACACACTCAGAGGAATCCACAGGATGTGGATTCCTCTGAGTGTGTTACATTTGTACAACTGAGCGGGAGGGTCATTTGAGGTCAGATATGTCACATTTTAGGAGACCTCAACGTCTTTTCTTGGTGATCTGAATACCAGTGGCAATGTTAAACATTATTCTTTATGAGGGCAAGAGCTAAAGACAAGGGAAGGTGCTCCCTGAACAGGTTATGTCCGGAGTTGGTCTTGGAATATAAATAGAAGGCACTCCTATTGCATCAGTGAATGGTGTCCACCCAGGGGCAGTAGGAGCCTGATCTCTGGTGGCAATGTTATACACCAGTAGACAGTCTACCCAGGACCAGTACATGACCAAAGACGATAGCAGCATTTAAGCCGGAGTAGTGACTACATATCATGGTGAAATCCAGCTTAGTTGCATGCAACCCACGTTTGGATAGGCTGACAATAGTTATGGGAGGGAGAGGAAGGGGGATGACAGCTAGAGTTCTCTGTGGGCCAGCAGGGTTCTGGTCCTAAATTGTACTTTTCCCTAACAAGACTGAATGTGGAAGACACCACAGAAAGACCCCTTGCATGGATGGGTTGAATATATGTAGTGTTATCATTACAACGACTTGCACTAGAGGCGCTGGACTTAGGAATAGTATCATTTACAATTCCAACTCCAGTGTGTGGAACAGTAGGGAAGGTTTTGGAATAGTAAATCATACTATTACTTAGTGTAGAGAGCCATCCAGCGCAAGTCATTGTAATGACTTGCGTTGTAATGACAGCGATGTAAAGCTATCGCAGTGTAACGACCGTATTGTAAAGGTCGTTCTCCCCTTGGGGAGATGTCTGTAATGTCACTAGGGTCGCGAACCAATTACAATAAAATCTAGCCTAGCAATCTGCGATAAAGATGAAAGGGAAGTAAAAAGAACAGCTTCAATATATATGATGAGTCTAGCAGCTAGTTGTGGAAGTTAAAAATAAATGCAAACTGCAAACACAGTCTACATTTTATCTCACTAGATTTCAACCTCAAAATGGTCAACAGAAACACATATCTTGTGCTAAAGCACTGCACATCACTGCATGTTTTAATAGTCTTTATCTTCCAAATTTGCTTCCAGCTTCTCACATGGGAAAACTTAGTAGAGGCGATACTTTCACAAATGATACAGATTGGGCTACAGCGAACATACCTTTACTCGAGCAGCCAAGGAGCTTGAATGTGATAAGTTCAATGCAGGCGCTGCAGAAGCTTACGGATGTGCTTATAAGCATGAAAAGATTAAAGGCACTAAAGTGCTGTACCAAAAGAGGTGAAAAAGCAGCAAAGAGGCATTGACAAGAGTAGGGGTGTGCAGAATTTGCAGAGTTGGATTCTCCAGAATTCCGCAGAATTACATAAACATTCTGTGAGACTCTGTGAAATTCTGCAATGGGGAAGATTGGCCATTTGGCTGCATGTTGCACTAGGAAATTGGTGCAGACAAATACCACTGGTCACGCTGCATACTATGCAGTGATTACAACTTTTAATCACTGCAGAGTATGTACGGGCACCAAGGGGCATTCACTGTTGTGCAGAGGGTTTCTAAAAAGGGCCAGAAGAGGGTGCAGTACTTCAATGTTTAAAAATCACTGCAGATTAAAGTTTAATCTGCAGTGGATTTTAAACATATAGGGACAGCCCCCCTTCCCACCATGTTTAGAAATCACTGCAGTGCATACCCCTCGGTGCCCTTACATTACTCTTGTGGAAGGGGTGTGGTGCTGCGGCCAGGGAGCCTGACTCCGGACCTTGGGGTTCAATGTTCCACCGCCGGCGGCAGGTTAGCCCAGCACCATGTGACTCTAGGCAATAGCTCACTTAATCTTCCTGATAGCCCCATTGTGCTTGACACCCTCGGGTTATTGTGTGCTTTACAAATACTGAGTTTCATTTCATTTTCATTGAATTTAATTCTCTGCAGTAATCACTGCAGAGTATGCAAGGGCCCCAAGGGGTACGCACTGCAGTGCATATCCCTTGGCACCCTTTCATACTCTACAGAAATCACTGCAGAGTATGTAAGGGTGCAGAGAGGTATGCACTGCAGTGCACTGGTTTCTAAACAGGCCCAGTAGAGGTAGCAGTCCCTCTATGTTTAAAAACCACTGCATATTAAACGGTAATCTGCAGTGGGTTTCAAACATAGAGGAACTGCTTCCTCTTCCAGGTGTGCTTAGAAACCAGTGCACTGCAGTGCATACCTCTCGGCACCCATACAGATTCTGCAGTAATCACTGCAGAGTTTGCAAGGGCCCCAAGGGATATGGAGTATGTACTGCATTGCAAATCCATTGGCACCCATTCATAATCCACAGTAATCACTGCAGAGTTTGCAAGGGTCCCAAGGGATATGGAGTATGCACTGCATTGCAAATCCCTTGGCACCCATTCATAATACACAGTAATCACTGCAGAGTTTGTAAGGGTGCTGAGAGGTATGCACTGCAGTGCACTGGTTTCTAAACAGGCCTGGAAGAGAGAGCAGTCCTGCTATGTTTAAAAACTACTGCATATTAAACTTTAATTTGCAGTGGTTTTAAACATAGAGGGACTGCTCGCTCTTCCAGCCCTGTTTAGAAACCAACCACCGGAGATTATTTCCGCTGGTGGAGAGGCAAAATGTATCAGTAATTCCGCATTACAAGATTAACGCAGAATTACCAAATTCCTCAGATTGAATCAAAAATTCCACACAGGCCTAGACAAGAGATGGCTGAGGAGTTGAGAGTAGGAATGTGGTGGAGAACCAGTGGGGTGAAGAGTGGTAGACAGGGGAAGAATAGAGTATGTAGAAGGGGTTCTGGGTTGACAGCAGAAACTTTAGATAGCTGGATAACATCAAAAATGGATTAGCTGCATTCACTAACAGAATACGGCTGATCAACACTCCCTCCATCAGATTAGAATAAAGCAGAGATGAGAAAGCCAGCTATCCAAAACCTTCATAAACAGGACAAACATGCACTTGCCTGGCACATCATTATAGACGTTTGAAATGCTATGTGCAATGATAAGATATCCGCTTCGGGAGCCACTCTGGACCAACTGATGTTTGTTGAGCTAGCTCTAACCCTCAAACTAAGAATGCTATGGATTTGCAAGAAAGTCTCATGCTGCCAAGGCTATACATAGACCCTGCAAAGCTTGTGAACAAACATCCCTATCTGTATTGCAAAACCATACATGGCTAAACATGTACATGTTTCACACTACTGCAAGATATATCAATATAAAAGCATTTGCAAGGTGTAGTGCTTTGTCAAATGAAGTATAGTCATCTGTAGGCACTTGGATAGATTTAGTGCCTCCACAGCTACATTGCCTTTTAGGGTGACAGTGCTTGGACGGATGTTCTTGCTACATGCACTAACTCAACATCTTCATAACCAAGTGCAGCAACTATTGTTTTCGTATTTAACCTATAAAGTCACTTCAGACTTTCACTTTGAATACCCTGATCTTAGTGGGAGAAATGATGGGCCAGGAAGCTGCCTAGTAGCGCAGATAGCAAATAGCAGGGAAAAGGTGCCAATGGCTACCTATAACCTAAACTCTTGAACACAGTTGCTAGGAGGAGGCAGGACACCATGTTTCCAGTACTGAACTCTCTATGTAACAACACAATACACGATTTAAGTTGAAGTCTGCTTCAATGAAACCCAATAGAGCAACACCTTGATGATTATTCTAAAAAGAAATATAGACAAAGTCAGATCTATATTTGGAGTGACATGTCCAGCCGGACAGAGGTCATTCAAGTTTACTTAATAAACAGTAAATCCAAACAGCGAAGATACGTTCCACAGTACACCCGTGTGGTACACAAGCCTGTGCCCAACACTAGCGGGGTGGTTACAGATGGTGAAAAATAGAAGGGTTTTAAGGCAAACAAACGTTTTTCTGTTCACATTCAAATTATACAGAAATGTCAAAAAGCACCATTACAGTAGTTAGAAATCAAGGTTTTGTATAGGGTGCTAGACAAGTCGACGGCATTTCGGTCCCCCTATTGGGTCATGGGAACCATCATCAGGACAATCAATAATTGCCTTATTGTTAAAACCTCAAAATGCCAAGGCAGCGTACTGATACTAATTTTGCCGTAAGGGAACACTTCCTATGACCGACTAAACCGGCTTACCCTGGTGTCGCCCAATTACTATTCCGTAACGCGGCAACCCACGGCTTATTCGGGGCTGCTGGTCCGGGCTTTTGCTTATCCTTATGGCAAAATTAGTATCAGTACGCTGCCTTGGCATTTTGAGGTTTTAACAATAAGGCAATTATTGATTGTCCTGATGATGGTCCCCATGACCCAATAGGGGGACCAAAACGCAGTCGACTTGTCTAGCACCCTATACAAAACCTTGATTTCTAACTACTGTAATGGTGCTTTTTGACATTTCTGTACATTTTGAATGTGAACAGAAAAACGTTTGTTTGCCTTAAAACCCTTCTATTTTTCACCATCTGTAACCACCCCGCTAGTGTTGGGAACAGGCTTGTGTACCACACGGGTGTACTGTGGAAGGTATCTTCGCTGTTTGGATTTACTGTTTATTAAGTAAACTTGAATGACCTCTGTCCGGCTGGACATGTCACTCCAAATATAGATCTGACTTTGTCTATATTTACTGGTTCATATATTATGGAATGCATGGGACCACTGTTGTTTGAATAAGTACGTTCCCCGAGGTCCCCTGCTGACTGAATTGGGGCCCCTTGTTGTTGCTAATATATTCTAAAAAGAAAAGCATAGCCTATTGTCAGAAACATTGCTCGCCACAATCACCCAGTTATGTGGCACTCCTAATCTTGGGGGAATGACAAGGGCCAAGTGCCATCAATTTGCATGAATGTGCACTGTTTCACTCTAGGATAGAGACAGAGGCAGATTGTCCATATCAGGTCAAAGACACAGACTGTCATCATCAAGGTGCAGGCATCAAGCTGAGTTGAAATATAGCACATAGCCTTATTTCCAGTTAACAAAACTACACAGAGAGAAAGTTGCACTGTGAGAAATGTGTTCCACTCATCCAATCTACTTGGATTTTGTACTCTTCGGACTTCCAAGTTTATTGATCTCTGCTATGAGTGACTCTCACTACCTGAGTCTCACTCACTGAAATCACTGTTATAAAGAATTCGATTGTTAACCATCTAACTCAGCCCAGTAGCTGTGCACGTGCAGCCTGTGTCAGAAAGAATCCTTTAGGGATAGGTTCTGGCCTGTGCAGGCCTTAGAACTTGTGGGCATTAATAGTGTGAGTATGCACATCTGCAGTGATTACAGTGTCTTTTGTGTCTTCTGCCCTACTTCATATATGGTCACACTACTGTTAGTGCTTGACCTGTGAGCTCTTGGAACTCACTGGCAGCTTAGGCATTCGTCAGCATAAGATAGAATGGAAAAACCAAATGCTTCAACAATGATCGAAAAGGGGCAAACATAGATATTAAAGTGTGTGGGGCTCAATGAGGAGCCCTGAGGAATGCCAAAGTCTATTGACCTTGTGGTGGAAGCATAGGTTTTGTAGGCAAACTGAAGGGATAAAGAAAAGAGGTGAACCATTGTAGGGCCTTGCCTCTGATACCACCTTTTCCAAATCTCCTGAGGCATAACAAATGGTCAACAGTATTGAAAGTGGCACTTAGGTTAAGAAGTATAAGTGCAGCTGCCCCGCCCCATCCAGAGTTTTCTTCAGTTCGTCCATAACCACAAGAAGAGCCAACCCTATGCTGTAACTGGGGCAGGATCCTGATTGAGAGTGGTGAAGAATATTGTGAATTTCGAAGTACTCAGAAAGCAGTCTAATCACATGTTTTTTCTATATCGACCTCAAGCAGTAATTCTCAGGCTTTGAGGCATTGAGAGAGTGTATTTTTTATTTTTACCAAGGGTATGACCATAGCATGTTTCCAGGCCTGTGGTAACAGGGCTGCCTAATATGAGTACCCAAGGAGGCACTGGTTCCAACAGGGATCCAGATTTGATTGAGTTGAAAAGTGCCTCAAACCCCTCTATATCAACAGGTTCAAAGGCAGTCAGAAATGGCTCCCTGTAGACTATATGATGCAACTTGAATCAAATATGACTTCAGAGGGGTTGCAAAAAAGTAGCATAGATGTCTACAATTTTCTCTGGAGTAGAAATCTACTGACTCATTGCATTTATCCTCTGAGAAAGAAGGATTAGGAGCCTTTGTGAGTGGGTTCTATTAGGAATTTGGCAATAGAAAATACTTCCTTAGTGGAGTTTTGGCCACATTTAATTTTCTCTGCATAGAAAGCCATTTATGTTTCCCAATAGCCCCATGGTAATCTTTGATAGCTACTCTGTAATTAACCCTGGCATCCTAAGATTTACATCACATGCTTTCCAGAATTTTGCAACTTTTCTTAAGGGCTGTCAGCTGGTGATTGAATCAAGGTGCCTGAGGGTATGGTTTGGTTTTTGAAACTGGTGCCATCGGGATAAGTTTATCTAAGACAGCAGTCATCCAGGGATTGGGTTCTACCTTACTGGGTCTCTGTCTGGGCCATAAAGGAGTAGGAAGGAGCAGGTTGCTAAAAGTCAAAGTGTCAAGGCTAGGCCATTGCATACTGGTATTAATAAGGAGCTGCGGAGAGGCAGGCACCAAATATATGTTAAGTTACATAGGTATGGCAAAATGATCAGAACAGAGCGATGACAGCGGGACATCCACTATGAGAGAGGAAAGATTAGAAAAATGGGATCAAGTATATCCCCTGCTATGTGAGTAGGTCCATTAGCTAATTTAATTAGTTGTAAAGCTTCTAAATCTTAATGAGATGGTGTGCTGTGAAGCAATTGGCATCGTCAAAGTGAAGGTTGACATCACCTCAGATGTTAAAGTTTGCATATTTGAGAGCGAAAGGAGATAGGAGAGTTTCCACCCTGCACATTAAACCTACGGACAAGAACAATGCTTTACATTTCCGTACGTATCACCCGAGGAGCCTAAAAAAGAATGTCCCATATGAAAAATTCTTAACGGTGAGGAGAAATTGTTCCAAAATAGAGGACTTCGATCTACATGCTGAAGCCCTGTATAATAAACTCAAGGCGAGAGGATACCCTCGGAAATTGCTCAGACAATCATTGAAAAGAGCGCTTTGGACACCAAGAGATCATTTGCTGACCAAATAAACCAAACCATCTACTCAGCGCATTGTTCACGTCTCCACCTTTGGCACACACACCCAGCCAATTAAAAGGATCATTAGAAACAACTGGCATCTGGTGGAGGGGGCTATTCCAGATGTATTTCCACCACTTTTTGCATTAAATAGAATCGGAGCATTGGGCAGCAGATCACCAGCACCTCCACGTTCCAAAAAACATCAAAAAACATACAATTTACCCTATTCAATCTACAACCAGTCCAAGGTCACCATAAATGTGGGACATGCTCTGTATGCAGCATAACTATAGAAGGAAATCTTTTCACGGACGGTAAAAAATATTGGCGACACAATGATTTCACCAACTGTAAATCCCAAAATGTTGTTCATGGAATTCTGTTTCCTTGCAACAAAGTGTACATTGGGTAAACCAGCCAGGAGGTACAACAGTGGATCATTCAACATTGGTCAAGGGTTAAGAATAAAACACCATTGGCCCCCTTGGTGGAGTACTTCGTTGAAATGAGTCATACTCATAACGACTTCAAATGGACTGTCTTAGCTGCAATTAGACCAACAAATAGGGGCGAGGATCCGGCCCTTCAGCTATCACAAAAAGAGGTATTCCTCATTATGAAATTTGATTCTGCCACTCCAGTCGGTAGCATACACGCTACTGCCATTGCGGTCTTGTGGAAGCCCGGCTCTGTGCGACAACACTCTGCATGGGTGCAAAAACAACAGTTGATGGACAGAATGCAGAACAATGTCATACATTCACCCCAGTACAGAGATCTGGCCCTAAATCCATCGTTTTATTGCACTCCACACCACCCCAGTTCAGACATGGCCATATGCAAATCAGCCTTGACCCTGTGCCCCGTGGGAACAGTCCAGCCCGAACTGCCAAGCCATGTCTTTCCTGGACCGGAGTCAAGCATCCTAGGACCGGTTTCTGGCTATCAGCCGTCTTCAACCAGGATAGCTTGACTCCAGTGGTGTGTTGAAGCAATTGTTATCATTTATTATTTTTTTATTTTTTTTCTGTGATTCATGATAGCTTTAGTACTTTAGCACTCTATACTTAAATACTGGAATTTGCTGCTTAGTAATGTCTAAACAGAAAGTTATGAAAACTCCGCTAGTGTTAGCCAGTGCTACACTGGATAATTATCTAGTAAAAGCAGTTAAAAAAATTAACAATGAAATTGATAAGGCAGAGCGGCGATTATCATTAGGCCTGGGTAGTCTCCCTATTGCACCCTCCACATCGTCTACCTCTCTGGCCGTATTAGCTTTGGATGATAGTAAGGAACTTAGCAACCCTGATGTAGTAACAACTGAAGCGCCAGTTCAATTAGCGATAAAGCCAGTTTTACAGGATGTAACCCCCAAGACTCCGGAACAGTGCTCCCCGGCTCATAGAGCACTAAGGGCTTGCAGGAAAGTACAAACTAAACGAGGGGGAAACCGTAATAAAAAAAGAACTGAAAAAAATGAGTGGAAACCACCAAAAAGCACTGTAGGTGGTGAGGAGTTAATGGATAATAGGGGCACAGTTAACATGAATACTGAGCTATTTGATCTTTTAGTCAGTACCATAGGTGCCAAGATAGAAAAGACCATTAAACCATTGGAGGCTAAACTGAATTTGATCTCTGCAGAAGTTCCAAGATTAGGAGATCTTTTAGCTGCCCTCATCGATTTAGCCGGAAGACCTAGGGCTGTTGAGGAGGGTATTCGGCAGATGCTGGGGGGATAAGCATAATAGAAGTAGCTGCGCTCGACCCCCAGCCGATAGTATGTCAGAAAAAACAGGTAACAGTACCAGAGAGCAAGCCGGAGTTGATAGAAGTCAAGAAAAGTCATACTATTAATCATCCCCCCCGATTGTGCACCTTATGTGGTCGTTTTAACCAATGTCCCACCCTTTAAAAAATATACGACCCAGTACCATCAGGAATCACATGATTCCATTAAAAACAAAACTGTGTCCTGGCTTCATAAGCAATGTGGGTTTCCAACCTTCTATTCTGATCAAATACTAACTACCAGAAGGGTAAATTGGATTGGTAACTCCAGAAAGAACTGTAGGGGCGATTGTGTTATTGTCAATTTTAAACACCCGCAACATGTCGCAACTGTCCTGTTAAGAGCAGCCTCTTTATCTTATGACGAGAATAGGGTATGTGTACGCCCACTTGGTTACTTCTACAGTCATCTTATTAAAGCGCCCCTTGATAATAATAGAAGTAGACCTTTTACACCTATCCATTGTCCAGTATTTGAGGTACCAATGCTAAACCGCTACCAAGCCCTAAGGTCCCCTTGATGCCAACGATTGACATACCCAGGCCTGTCGGTCTCCCCTAGCCGTGACTCTAAATAGCCAGGTGATTGAAACAAGTGAAAAGCCTATAGATTCTGGGCCAACACTGATGGCCGATTTAAGCCAGGTTAATGGCAGCGGGGATATTTTGAATGGTAACCCTAACGTGGGAGATGGCCTAAATGAAAATTTAATATCTGATAGTATTAGAACAAGGGGTATCAATGGTACAACTATTGTTAGCTGGAACATTGCTGGATTGAAATCTAAGGGCAACGTTCTGGGCTGGACGAACCTTATTAACACTTACGATATACTCTGTTTCTAGGAAACGTGATGTATGGAACAAGTCAACTATGAGGGGTTTGTTTCATAAAACTTATTGGCACAGGGCTCTACATCGGCAGAGCTAAAGGCGGCCTTTTGATTTTAGTCTCTGTTAATCGGCCAATTGTAGTAAAAAGGTACCTGACGGTGGGAGCACATGTGCAGATTCTCTGGCTTCATGAGAATCAAGGCCGTAACATATTACTTGTAAATTATTATAACAATGTTTTTGAGAACACTAGGACGGCAGTTGTAAATGACTTGGCTATCGTCATGGATAACTTAAATTCAGAAATGAATGTGTCTTTTGATTTTATTTGGGTGGGTGATTTTAATATCCCGTTATGTGAAATGTCTACCCAAAAAGTCTGTGGGGCTAAAAATAATGCTGGCTCGTACGACCTGCATTTTCGACACAACAGTTATGGAGAAATATTAAATAAATTCATGGGCAGCCATGATTTGGAAATTTTGGATTTCTCAAAAGATGATAATGGTCAGACCATTCCTACTTTTAAGAACCGGCATACCAGTTCAGTTATCGATCATGTAATTGTCTCTTCGAATATTACCCCCTATTGTGCTGCCCCAAGGGTTGAAGTTACCTCTTTGAGCGCTCACAATTGTATTATTTTAGAAACTACCCTTTGGGGCGGCAGACCTGTTGGATCGGGGGTTACAGTTACTAACGTGGAACCACATAGACCAAATGGCGTAAGACTAAGATGGAAAAGGGAGAAATCTAATGAATGTATAAGCTCTATTGTCAAAGAGGGTTTGATAGATATTACCTTTATCCTTGACAATAGTACTGATTCCAAACGGGTTTTATTTGTTTTTAATGGCATTAATAAATGTATTGACGCCAGGTTCACCAGACCTGACAGAGTACAGCGTAGAAATGGACCAGGTTGGTTTGATCACACATGTACTACATTATCAACAGAGTTAAAATATGCACTTGCAAAAAACCCTAGGGACGCCAATTTAATTATTAAACTAAGACTAGAGTATAAGCACGCCTTGAAATGGAGGAAGGGTGAGCTACAGCAGCAGGCATGGGACTCACTTAACCAAGCCGCTGAGTTATCTAACAGTACATTATTTTGGGCCACGGTAAACTCCCCTTTCCTCAAGGAGGAAACTATGCCGGAGCTAACCTCTAATGTCTCTTGCGATGGATGGGTTTCACATTTTTCTAACATTTTTAACTCTGATATTTGTACAGATACTAACCCCAGCAAGTGGCCTGTTTTACAGCTGGATATCACTGTCAATGAGGTCGAGCTGGGCATATGTGCTAGTAAGGGGGGGAAAGCCCAAGGACCTGATGGGGTCCCTATTGATGTTTATAAAGCGACCCCAGAGATGTGGAGCCCTCTCCTGGCTATTGTATTCAATGCTGCAATATGTACCGAGGCCCCCAAAACTTGGGGGAATCCATTATAATCCTGATACATAAGAAGGGCAACAGGTCAGATTAAAAAAATTATCATCCAATCTCCCTTCTTGACTCCTCAGTTAAGATCATGAGTAGAGTTATGCTGGCTAGACTAGAAGAGTGGGTTAAGCAAGAGGGCATCTTGGCCGATAGCCAGTTTGGATTTAGGAAGGGCCGGGGTACACTTGACCAGTGTATTAATTTAGACCTACTGATTGGGAAGTACACCCAGGCTAAACATGGCTCATTATATCTCTGCTTCGCAGATTTAAGTAGTGACTTCGATTTGATTGATCATTCCATATTATGGTCAACCTTGTTGCAGCTTGGGGCGCCAGAGGGCATAATCTTCTTCCTTGCCAGGCTGTGCGAAAAGTTACAAACTTGCGTGTGCTACGGCACAAAAGGTGAATGGACCCCCAAATTCAGTGTCAAAAGAGGGATCAGACAGGGCTGTGTCCTGGCCCCCCTACTTTTTATTTTATTTATTAATGAAATCGATGTGATCTTAAAAAATGTAAATGCTGATGCTCCCCAGATCAAGGGTGTCACTGTGCCGGTACTTTTATATGCAGATGACGCTGTGCTGCTATCAAGAACTCCCCTTGGATTACAGCGTTTGATTGACAGATTTTCTATTTTTATTAAGAACAGAAAACTGATCATCAACAAGGAAAAAATCACACTATGACTTGTGGGGTAAAAAGCAAATCTTCTAACATCTCTTTTTTTATCAATAGGGAAAAGGTGCAACATGTAGATACATTTTGTTATCTTGGTATAACCTTCTCAAAAGACAGAAGTGGAATAATGAATTTAATAACATCCGTAATAAAATGGCAAAAAACGCTCATGGGGTTTTTAGATCGCGGTTAAAGTTGGGGATCGACGTACCAGGGATATGCTCAAGATCTGTCAAGCCAGATGTGTTTCAACTGCATTGTATGGGGCGGGTGTCTGGGGACACAGTTGTGATTATAGCCTGCAGATGGAGGAAAACTCTTTTTTGAAAAAGCTTTTGTGCTTACCTCCTACTGATCCTACTGAGCTGATCCACCGGGAATTGGATATTAATTTTCTAATTGATTTGTTATCCTTAAGGCCTCTTATGATCTGGCGTTCCATCTGGCTACAGGATGAAAAGCTTTTTAATAGATCTATAATAGAGGATTGTCTCCTATTGGACAACCATTCAAAAATTCCCTGGTTGAAATATGTTGCTGATTGTTTATCTGAAATTTTTAATTTAAATATACTGGCCAACCCAAGTGCCGCATCTCTGATACCTAAAGCAGAGCTGAAAACTACATTTTTAGCTTTCAGAGTGAAGAAGCGGGCAATAGTTAATGGATCTATGTCCACCATCATGTTTTACAATAGATATACTATTAATGAAGGTTTCCCCTTTTATCTAGTTATGGTGACTAGGCCATCCCATAAGTTTGTGCTAACCAGATTGAGGTTTGGAGTAGCACATCATTTAGTGGCTCTCCTGAACCTCAAGAAACATCCGATAGGGCCTTGCCTGTGTGATGGCGTATCAAAACAGAGCACTTTGCACTTTTTATTCTGTAAATTGTACAAGAACTTTCGTATTGCTTATTTGAAACCTATGTTTGTTAAATATAGCATACGTACAGTTAATCAGGCGATGAGACTAATATTAAAATTTGAAATCTGTAGATATTTGTTTTTATACAGCTATGTTTTTAAATCAATCAATTAATGCCCGGAAAAGTATGTTATTTTAAGAATTATGTCTGTATTTCTGTATTTCCTTTTTGAATTCTGTAATATCTGTTATCCAACGTGTTATCTTGTGGTTTTATGGTCATTTTATATGTGCCGAATAAAGCTTTATGAATTGAATTGACTGCTCTACAAGCCAGGAAGAACTGATTTGGTCATGGGGGTGTATCTAGGGAGGCCTCAACAAGGCACTGAAGGACACGGAGAGAACGTTGTCTGCATATAAGGCTATGCGATCTTCGTGACCTTCACCCCATCTCCACTCATGTAGCTGAGCATCACTATGGATAAGACACAATAGTGGCTCAATCGCTAACGCAAAATGAAGAGGGAGAGGGGGCAGCTTTGTCTAGTTTCCTGATTGATGGGGAAGGCATAGTAGAGAACACTGTTGATCTGGACCCGAGCTGTGGGGTTGGAGACAAGGGCTTGGACCATTCCCCAAAAGGGGGGCCCAACCCCATCACGTATCAGCACTAACCAGAGGTGTCCCCAGTCCACCGTATCAAACGCCTTTTCAAAGTCGAAAAAAACAAGGCTAGCTAAAGAAGCTGTAGATGACGGTGGGCCAGGGCACATGAAGGCATCCGAGGTAGTGCCTTGTGCTGTGGGTCGGCAAGAAGCCTCATTGGTCAGGGGGAGGACATGTTTGAGGTGGGTGGCCAGCAGTGTTGCAAAGCTCTCGACTTCCCCATTGATGAGGGATATGGGATGGCAATTGGCACATGCTGGAGGTTGTGTTTTTGGGATCAATGCAAAAACAACAGTTGATGGACAGAATGCAGAACAACATCATACATTCTCCCCAGTACAGAGATCTGGGCCTAAATCCATCGTTTTTTTGCACTACACACTACCCCAGTTCAGACATGGCCATATGCAAATCAGCCTTAACCCTGTGCCTCATGGGAACAGTCCAGCCAGAACTGCCAAGCCATGTCTTTCCTGGACTGGAATCAAGTATCCTAGGACCGGTTTCTGGCTATCAGCCGTCTTCAGCCAGGATAGCTTGACACCAGTGGGGTGGAGAGCATGGGACTCACGTATGAGCATACCCATCCCACTCGGGGTGAACAAATGCAAAAACAACTGTTGATGGACAGAATGCAGAACAATCTCATACATTCACCCCAGTACAGAGATCTGGGCCTAAATCAATTGATTTTTTGCACTCCACACCACCCCAGTTCAGACATGGCCAAGTGCAAATCAGCCTTGACCCTGTGCCTCACGGGAACAGTCCAGCCCGAACTGCCAAGCCATGTCTTTCCTGGACCGGAATCAAGCATCCTAGGACCGGTTTCTGACTATTAGCCGTTTTCATCCAGGATAGTTTGACTCCAGTTGTGTGGAGAGCATGGGACTCACGTCTGAGCATACCCATCCCACTCGGGTTGGCAAATGCAAAAACAACAGTTGATGGACAGAATGCAGAACAATCTCATACATTCACCCCAGTACAGAGATCTGGGCCTAAATCCATCTTTTTTTTGCACTCCACACCACCCCAGTTCAGACATGGCCATATGCAAATCATCCTTGACCCTGTGTCTCATGGGAATAGTCCAGCCCGAACTGCCAAGCCATGTCTTTCCTGGACCGGAATCAAGCATCTTAGGACCGGTTTCTGGCTATCAGCCGTCTTCAGCCAGGATAGCTTGACTTCAGTGGTGTGGAGAGCATGGGACTCACGTCTGAGCATACACATCCCACTCGGGGTGACAAATGCAAAAACAACAGTTGTTGGACAGAATGCAGAACAATGGGATCACCACGATCACGGCAGTTTTTATTTCTGGTCAAAAGGTATATTTCTGTACCACTTGTTTAGTGAAGGGCCATAAGTTGAGGTGATGAGTACAGGCCTCAGCAAGGCCTGTGAGTGCGAAAGGGTTCGCCCTTCTGTACGCAAAGTCCTCAGACTACATAAGAAATTGGCACGGAAAATGGAAATACAAAAACATAGTTTAATAAACCCTTAAAGGTGGTACTACAGCCCACACAACACTCTACAGTATTGTACAAGGTAGCACAAAGAACTCGGACATGCGGTCCCCTTTTATACACAAAGAAGGGGTTCATAAGTGGGCGGTTATCGCTCAAAACATGATTTACAACCATATATGGACATTTCTCTAACATGATCGATACATGGGTGGAGTTAACGGTTCATGAAGTCCGCCGAATGCACATTCCAATCCCCTCTAAGCAGAAACAGATGTTACACGTACTGGGCATGCGCTAGGCAAGCTGGAACTATTCATAGCCTGTTGCTGGGCAAACTTCAGGGGTGACAGTCAGTGAAGTAGGACTTGCCTCGTGGCGAGCACATGGCGAAGTGTAGCGTACAAGATGGACGCCAGAAAACAAAATGGAGTCTGGCCGTATTTTCGAGTATGAGCGGGAAAACTAGAATGAAGACAGGATAGCATGTCATCAGCGAATGCTTAACATTATCGCTGTTTTATTTACAACAGAGGGGTCAGGATAATTTGGAATGTTGTGCAGTACTCAGCAGGGAAGCCGTCGGGTCCCGGAGGTTTCCCGGGAGCCACCGTGGACAAGGCTGTGACTATTTCTTTAGCCGTGAAAGGCTTGTCCAACATACATTCTTCAGCCCGGGATAGTCAAGGGAGGGCTATCTCGTTAAGGAACCGAGCGAGAGGGACAGTCCGCGTCCTTTCCAGGAAAAGGTATATAAGCGCTGATCATAAAGGGTGAATGCCTGTGTTATCTCAGGGAGAGCATGGGAGATGTTACCATGTTTATCAATAGTTTCAGGTACAATTCAGGTCGCCTGGTAACCGGAGGCCAGCCAATACAATAGCTTCCCATTCATGTCCCCACACCAGTAGACTTTGGCCATTGTGGCACGTTAAAGATGTTTGGTGGCTTCCATGGTTGGAGAAGGTATTTCTGTGTACAAGAGACCTAGCTGGCGGGATGTGTCACTAAGCGGATCTGTTGCAAGGCTTCCCTCCAATCAGAGGGCATGGGCCTCCAGCTGAGTAATGGGTAGGGAACTGGTTTATTCCCATGCACAGATGCACTCCTGAACACATCCCTTCATGGTTGCTTTACTGGCAGCCCATAGGGTGCCAGCAAAGGTGACTGAGCCTTTGTTACTGTGGTAGTGGGCTTGGAGTTCAGTGCCAAGGAACTGAGCATAGGATTTGTCTTCACATTCTCAATTTTAAGTAATGGCTAAAAGTCCCAGCATAATGTATATCCTCGGCTAAATGACCACTAGGTGTGGTGTAGCACTTTTAGGGACTCCTAAATAACAATACCCGTAATAAAAAAGTAAGACTAGCTGGGTGTGCTACTCATAGTATGGGCCCACTTGGCAGCTAGGGTTAAAGTTTCAACTAACCCAGGGAAACAAACTGTCATGACCTACATTGTTTTCTGCATGGGCAAATATTAATGCAGACCATAAAGAACTTGATCTCAGTTGCTTTGGTTCAGTCTGGAGTGATATTAAAATTGCTCTCAGAAGGTCTGAACTGAATAAAAGATGACTAACTTCGGGGCTCATTAGGATTGCGGTTAATCCGCATCCTCCGGGCCGGCGGAAGCCACTGCCGGCCCGGAGGATGCGGATTAACCTCTGAGGACAGAAAAAAGACCCCCCACCAGATTAGGATGACTGGGGGATAATTTTTCTGTCTGCCGCTTTTTCGCCACGGTCGCCTTCCGACCGCGGCGGAAAAGCTCTAACATGGCTGGCGGTGTCTATCAGACACCGCCAGCCATATTAGGATGGCGGCGGTCCCATGCCTTTCCACGGCGGCATTTCTGCCATAGAAAGGCATATAGACTTTTCTCTGGGGGCCCGTTGTGGGCCCCCAGGGGTGAAGGGGGGGTGGGGGGTGCACATGGGGGGTACCTATGGTACCCCCCTGCCTTTGCGTGCACGAAGCGGCAGGCACCACGCGGTGCCTGCAGCTTCGTGCACGCAAAGCAAAACATGTTTTTTTAACATTGCAGCATCTGCTGCTTCAAGCAGCACCCGCTGCAATGTTAAATATACAGGATGTGACCGCCAGGGTGGCGGTCACATCCTAATCTGCACGGAGGGACTGCCTCTGCCCCTGCGGATGGTCCGTCCGCCATCCTAATAGGCCCCTTAGTTCAGTTGTTCTCTGCTGGCATGTGTATGGTTATTTCACCAATTCTCTAATTTTTTAACACAATAGAGGGCTCCTTTTTGGCAATTTCATTCTATGTTATTTAACAGAGCTAAGCAAAACCACATCAGCCATAAACCTATGAGATTTTCTGGTCAATCAATCGAGCGCCAATGTAGGCTATAAAACATTCCACTGCATCTAGTAAATCATATTGTCTTGCTGCTACAGACAGAGATAAGTTATTTCCCTATTCATGTTCAATTAACTTGCTACATATGTTATTGTCTGCATGTTGTTTGTAGTTTTATTTTCACCAGGATGACTCAGACATTTAATATGGCTTTGGATTTGGGAGTCACGTTGCTATGGTCATGCAGGTCACGTGTCAGGACCTTGGAATACTTTCATGAAAGGGAAACCATTGAGTGTGAGAGACAACTCAAGCAGCTTCTGCTGGTGCATAGAGTCAGAACTGCATTTGTAAGCTGCAGTATGAGCAGCTAAATGTGTAGCCTACTGTTGCCACAAGAGCATAAATGCACAAGTTGCTGGAAGTCAGTCATGCAAAGAAGAGCAGAGGGTGATTTGTAGTCTGCACTACAAGTTCTATATCCTCAGTGAAGGTAGGGAATAAACTGTAGGTGTTTAGGTCAAGCTATTGTTTCAGTTTCCCTCAGGAGAGGTCTCCCTATAGTAATTTATAAGGTGATTCTAATCACGCAGGCCTGGGGTGGTTCAGGTCTGATTCTTTATTATTCTAGGATAGTCCACCATTTATATGGCCTTTAATGACTTCAAAATTTGCCTTTTTTGTGATGTATATGTCTCACCAGTTAAGTAGTTGCACAGTTCAGTGAATGGTGATATTTCATCAGTTTTATTCTGATTACCCTCTACTGGAACACATTCTGATTCTAGGTGAATGTAAGGAATCACACTTCTTGATTTGGTTGAATTCAGACAGTGTACAAGAAAATACCTGCAAAGTTTATGATGGGATAAGGATTGTGACCAGCATGTCCACCGGAAAAAAGATTAACATTATTGAACATAAAAGTACCATCACATTATGATGTTTAACCGTGAAATCAGTACTTCTCATGATAATTTCCAAAGTGATTCTATTGCCCTTTGTAAAACAGTGTTTGAACAACTTAATATGCTATTTTGGGGTAGAAATATCAAATACTTGCTCCATATGAAGCAGTAAAATTGATTCACTATCTGAACACACAAACATGGGAACTAAATGATGAATGTGGCAACCTATGGTCCTTGAGCGTTAGCAAATGCCCTTAAAATGGCCAAATATTTGCATAAACAACCAGAGATGTATTTTCCCAAAGTAACAGGATGCAATAGCCACAGTTATTGAACATTAAGAGTTATCTCAGGGGTTATAATTTCTTGATAAAGGTGAGCACATTTAGGGGGTTTACTTATTCCCAGAGTATGAGCTCTGGAGGAGTGCAAGGTCTCCTTTGAGGAGTCTGTAACCTTTTAAAGGAGTACCTTTACCTGGTTGATGCCTGTATAGATTGTCATTTCTCCTAAGAGGCAAGAGGTCTTCTAGAAGGAGATGTCCCACGATGGAGTAGCCTTTAGTGGAATCATAGGTCATGGTATAGAGATCACTGGCACAACCTGAGGTAAAGTGGTTATGGAGATGGCCTACTGGGGTGTATATTCTGCTGTACACAGTCCATCAATCAGACATATCACCCTCAAATCTGTCAGATTGGCAGCCTTTGCTATGACCCAGGCATGCAGATCCACCAAAGTCTCAGATCATTAATGTAAATGTTAGAGAAGGAGAGGCCTGTAGTCAACTTTGGCAAACACTTTTCCAAATAGAAAAAGAGTAACTCAGCTGTCCTGGCCCAAAACAGATTGTAGTAGACCACTTTTTGTGGCTGGCTGCAAAATCATGTGTAACTGGCAAATGCATAATACTATCACTAGACAGAGGTGAGACTAATATGTTATACAGTCCGCGAGTGATATTTCTACTGTTATTACTATATTGCTAAGTCTTATATCCACAAAACATATCACCTAATCTTTGCATATAGGCATTATTATAGAGAATGGCCAGCTACCCTGATTATCAGTTAGAGAGCATCTTGAAAAACTCATAATCGAACGTGAGGCAAAAGGGGCCATAAACTCAGTGCAATGAAGTTGCAGAATGATGGATTAGAAGGAGAATCTTATATGGTGTACACTGACAAGTTAGTGTACCAACACCTAAAGGCATAGATGGCAGCTGGGTCAAACAAAGTGTTAATTGGTACTAATATCAAGGCAATTACTTTTGTCTCTATGAACAGGGTTGTCTGGACATGCGGTTGGTGCTCTAGGTTTTTGGGCATAGGCAGAACTGTGTACCATGCTTCTCCATCTTTGCCATGGAGTTTCAGGAGTCCTCACTTGCTGTTTTTGGAGGATGGCAGCAAAGGTTGCCATGACAGCAATGGGGATTCTTTGGCCATCGCATTGTGCATGGTTAGAGTCCGGCCTGGTTCAAAATGGGTTGTTAGCCTTACATCTAGGGAATCAAGACATAATTCTTTATATGGAACACTTTAAGAGGTTTTGCTCAGCGGCTGTATGGACTGATGAGACGGTTGCTGCTGTCTTTTATTCAAGGATTACATGAAAACCTAACAAAACTTTGCACTTTAGTTGTAAACAGACCAACCACCACTAAACCATTAATTGATTTGGTGCTGCAATTTGATGAACAGTATATCAATCATTGACGGGAATGATGAAAAGAAATAAGGAGAATCCCACATACTATTATAATTCCACCAGAGACCCCCATTAATGGGTACTCCTGAAGTAGGACCTAAGCAAAAAGGTAGCACCAGACCGAAGTTGACATCTGCTGAAAGGGAGCATTGGTGCAGAGAAATATTCTAATGTTTATTGTGGAGGTGCTGGTAATTTTCTTAACAATGCTCTCACCTGTTGGAAAACAATTATCCTTGGTTGTAAACCAGCCGTGATCAGGGCCTGAGGATAAAATGTTTAGGAGCCTACTGTAGGCTCAGTCAATTTTTTCAGAGTCTCACAAACCCGGAGACCCTACTAACTACATTGCATCTCCACAATACGGCAACAAGCCTTCAAGTAAGGGCAAGCGGATCGGCTTCCCTGCTTGGCTCGACCGCGTACCCGGCGGCGGAGCATTCTACCCTTAACACGTTTCCCTGACGCCTTTTGAAGCTCTTCCTTCTCGCGTCTGCCATTGTTTACACCTGATTAGGACCGGGTTGGAATTATCACAGGTCCCACGATACTGCCTTCAGCCTAACTTCCACAGCCCTGAAGAGTCATGGGTCTACCCCGTTAATGACGAAACACGTGTCGGCTGGTTTCTTGTGAAACAAATACTCGCACCAGATGAATAAAAAACAATTAAGATAACAACATTGGAGTTTGATCTTATCCTTCCATTTGAATGATACAAGACCTTACCTATGAACTAACTCAGGTTGTGTGCGCTTGACTTTGCTTGCATGTATACAGAAGGTAGAGCTCCTCTCCCCCTTCTTTTCTCAGAGACCAGGGTTATCAAGAAGCACCAACCACCCAAACATCACAATCACCCTCTGACCACTACCTGTAGAGTGCCATCATATTTCTGAACACTCCCATAACCCTTCGCTGAACTTCGTAATATACTACTTTTTGCTCAGTCACTCGTGCTTACTTAGTCTGTCTCCGAGATATACACAGAATAAACAGGCTGGGCATTTTCAATAAGTATTTATTGAACAGTTGTTATTCTGGTGTAGAAAAGATGAGCTCCAACAATGGTTAGACAGTATAAGATATAAATGATTAGCAGTGCTATCAAGGTAAAGGGATGGTATAGCTCTACCACCTTACAATAATCATTAATACATACGAGTATATAAAACACATGATAAAAATATGCGTATTCCTATGATGCCTTCCTCACTAGATGTACCTAAATGTACCTAGCATGTGTGTGGATGTTAAACCAAGAAACCCTCTAGGATAAAGTGAACCTCATTACCTGAAGTGAGAGGCTGTGGGACCCTGTCCTGGTCTCGAGTTGGACACCCTGCAAGGGATGTTAGACTACCGCAAGCTGTAGTGTCTGCATGCAGGAACCTCAGCGTCTCTGGTCAGTGTGTCAGCCAAGAAGTCTCGATCTCCTCTCTCTATCTTAGCAAGATGTGATGTATATATACCCATAGGGCTCCCCAGGGGTCCTACCTTACTGTAGTACAGTGTTGGTCTAAGGATGACCTTGGGCATGAACTTTATACATAGATATTATACAGGAGATGGTAGTCCTGTTGTGCTTTCAAGAATCCTCATGCATAATGTATGAGATTTCAAACTAGGGAAAACCCACGTTCTGAATACTGTGTCGTTTCTCGGTAAAAGGTCAGTCCCTGTAAAACAGTTGCAAGTGTAATGTAGGGAAGAATATAGGTGAAGGGTAATGTAATTACCTGGGCCTATATTATGGTACCTTTATGAAATATAACACTTTCTGCTAGTGTTTCACCATCAAGCAATGGTTCGTGTGCAGCAACACTTCAACATCAGGAGTGTCTAGATGTATTTGAAGATAAATGAGCGTTTCTTTACCACCCACAATTCCATGGATCTTATTCCATGAACTTCAGTAAAGGTAATATGTAGACGTTTCATCTGAACAATGGACAGCCCTCAGAGAAATTGTTTTAGATGTATTATTTAGCCAACCGGTTAAATAATAGCACAGTTAAAAGAAAAACAAACTTAAAGAACCCCAGCAAGTTTAAGTAAAACATGGGGAAGCAATAGGACAAATAAAAATGGCAAATATTGGACAAGGGGCACAAACAATGACCAAACAGGAGAAATATCAAATTGAAATCAAATGTAAAATGGATTGTAGTAATACATGCTGACTGCAAGCTGAAAATAGAAGCTATTGCTTCAGGTGTGCGGATAGTGGAGGAATGGATTGAAGGAAACACAAAGCATTGTGCAGGAAGGAATAGCAGCCTTCAAGAACTGTGCTATTGAACATCGAACCTTCTACAGTGTGCAGAGGGATGCCTAACTGGGAGTGTTCGATGTTCCTACTAGAGTCATTGATGTGCCCTTGGCAGTGGAGATTACAAGAGTAGTCTGTGACTTTCTAGGCTCGATAAGTGAGGGTTTCAATCAGCAGGTGGGCTCTAGGAGGAATGGTTCTTTCTCAGTTGGAATGCTCGTAGTGGTGCTAGGTTCGCCTGAGCACAGGGATGCAGTAATTATAGCAGTGGTCCGACAGAAAGTGGAGAAGCTGGAAGGCTAATTTTCTTGTTTTTTTGGACCTGAGTCCATGGACGTTGCGAAAAACAAAGTGTTGCTAGACATCAATAATAGGTTGCAAACCAGGGATCTGGAGGCCTTTTTTGGCTTTTCAATAAAGCTTACGGTGGTTCATCGGGGGAAGAACTTTTTTTCCAGTAGGTTGAGGCTACTGCTTGGCTTTCCTGTGCCTCATGGAGGATATTGATGCTTGGGTCATAACTTTCAGCATCTTCTTCATGAGTATTCCTGCAGTGCTGATGTGGGTTCTGTTTTTTAGGTTGATGGGGTAAATTTGATTTGAAAGGGATAGTTTGGATCACTTGTCTGTACCGGGTTGCAATTCCTGACTTTTGTCTATAGAATGATGTTGTCCTGACAATGTAGTTTCTACTGCAGTAGACAACACTTCCTCTAAGATGGAAGGAACCTCCTGCAAAAAAAAACTTGAGTTGGTCGGTCCCCAACCACCAGGTGCAATCGTTTACATTTATCAAAGACTAACCCCTTAAGCAATGGTTTCTCCACTTAAAAGGTACATTGAATATCCCTGAGGGACATGTTAGCATTTTTCTATGAATATCCTCTATCTTGTTTAAAGCAATCCTGTGTAAAAAAAATGATGACCTTGGATGTGCTACCATAAATAGAAAGGCTTGTTTAACACATTCTCACCAGTGCTAGGAAGGCAGGGTACTTCAAATGCGGTACTCACAGTGGCTCCATTGTCAGAAACATGGTTTCCCCAACCTCTAATTGAGCAGTGAGAACCGAGTGTTGCTCGGACAGGACATACATAACTTTTTTGAAAGATGCATCATTACTGCCAAACCCCAAATGTGGACGCTAGTGCCCTCCAGTCAGATCGAAGAAGACGGGTGGATCCAGTCAAAATGGCCACCTCTGAATTTAGAACAATTTTGGGGTAAGAAGGTTTCAATCAGGACTAGCTGGATGGCTTTATCACAGAACGGCCCAGAGGAGGTTTATTCTCGGAGTGGAGAAGGCACTAAATGATGGACATTTGGTTGTAAAAGTTCAGAGAAGGAGAATGGCCCAAGCAAGGTTAACTGCTTAGCTCTGATGGTCAAGCACCATGTCACTTATCATCCCAGTGAAAAGTTTCTCATTTGTGAGCAGTCAGCGTATTGTAGTTCAGAACAGCCCAGTGGGAAAAAAACAAAGGTTACAGCATAACAGTGCTCCACAACTCCAGACTCACTTTTGTAAAATGAACTTCTGAACACTTTTTGCTGAATTGGAAACCCCCTTAGCAGATTGAGGTTGTGCAGTTTTAAAAAGAGGTTGCGGTTTTTTGAATGGATGATTATGGTTTACAGTGGCCTTTCAGGGAACTGGAAATAAGGTCCTTTTGTCAAGCATAATGCCCCATAAAAGATGGTCTGTTAGGCAGTGGCGGCTGGTGGATTTTAAAAGTGGTGAGGCGAAAATGTTGTACCGCAAAGTAATAAGCGAGCGTGCAAGCCCGAACTGCAAAAGGAGGGTGGGGGGGGCAAGAATAGTCCTGTCTTTGATGTAGTGGTACTGGTTTGGAATCATGTCATGTTGTAAATATTTTGGCAAACAAGCTGCATTTCAACCAGGCTGTAGAGCCTATATACTGTACATTGGAAAAATCCAATAACCTGTGTGAGATGACTTCAAAAACGAAGTTGTAAATTACACTGGGGTGAGAGAAGTGACCCAGTCACAACTCAGACATGTTTACTTACTTTATGGCAGTGTAGGCGTGCGTCACTTTGCTGGAGGCAGTTAGTTCTATGCTTAGGTGCACATATTGGAGTCATGCTGCCATGCAGTGTGTGCTGATGTGATCAGACAGAATGGTTGCATAGGGTGGTTCAAGTGCAAAAGAGGGAGTCTAGTGAAATGTGGTTTACACAATCAGAAGATTTTTGTACTGCGAATAATACATAAGGGGTTATTTCAAAAAGTACATCCCAGCATCGGAGACAGGGAGGAACAAATCAAAATACTCTTATCTTCATATTTCACTTCACTTTATAGAAACATTCTTTTGTGCCGTTCATTATTTTTGTTAAGAAACCATTTTATAACACTGCCGGCTAGATTGTTTTCCTAGTTCAAGTTTTTCATCAAAGCAATAACAATTTATTTCACGCCACCAAGGGTAGCGAGGTCACAGCAGACAAGATGTGACAACTACATGTTAACACAAACAGTAAAACGACGAGAGAGAGAGAGATGAGCTACAGACGGCCTCCAAAACCAATACTTTCACTAAGCATTTGTCAGTCTGCACAATAGTCGTCAAAGATAACCTGTTTTTTAAAGATTAAATGCACCGGATGTCGGTTTAGTCAGAACCAGTCCCTGCCGAGATCCCTGTGCAAAATTTGGCCACAATACATCTCTTCTTCGCTGGATTCAATCGACATCAATGATGTGCTTGCTCTACTCCAACAACATTGGGAGCGGTGTTATCTAACCCAGCTGCTGCTTCTCCACAAGCCATTTCAGTCACCAAGGCCTGAACTGCTTTCTATGGCCTCAAACTCAGAATTCTGGCAAGCACATGTCCACATCACAAGTGGAAAGAAAATGCAGGGGGACAGAACACATCAACATTCAGGCACGTAACTGTACTGACAGGAATACACGGAGAAAGATTTAAAAAAAAATGTTTTATGGGAATGTTTGCATCTCTTATTTTTCTTTTTGTACCCAGACACAAGTCAGAAAATGAAATAAATCACAGTCCTCGAGACACAGACCTCTATTCAGACTCCGAGGGCGCTTTGCCGGCCCCAGAATCGGATCTTTAAAGCAGCCAAATATTAAAGGAGGCCTGGCTGGAACTGAGCGGTACAGATGTCCGGAAGGAACTTACAAGGAAGGAGGATCTAGAAGTAACGAGGACACGCCGTTCTGCTAGACTCTCTCCCGTGACGCAGATGCATGCTGTTTTAGTGCAGGCCAGGCCTGATTGTCAAGCCCGAACAACAGATACCCCCTGCCTCATGGAAGGTCTGGACACACCCGAGAGAGTGGGGGGTCTCGCTGCAGAGGGGATGGGGGGAGGCGGGATAATTATAAATAATAGAATTTTCAAACTTACCTGCTTCCCGCCTTTAAGTTCCCAGCAGACAGACTCCCGATTGCCGCCGTCCTACTTTCGAAGAATTCCCAGGGTGCTGCTCGTCAGCAGGAAGGCTGCAGGCAGCCTCCCTGACCCTCCCCTCCATGGCAGCCGGCGCTGATTGGTCCGGCCGGCTGCCCTAAACTCGTCATTCTTCCAAGTCTGCATTCTGCAGAACGGAGAGTGGGAGGAGGCTTGGGGGAGCGGCTTGCCCACTGTTGCTAATACTGTCTGTTTGGACAGCCTCCCAGGCTGTCCAAACAGTCCGTATTCACAACAGTGGGCAAGCCACTCCCCCAAGCCACTCCCCCTGCCCTGAGGCTCGAGTCGTAATCAGGAAGTTCTGCTTCTGCAGTGCTGACTGCTTTCTCGCCGTGCGAGAAGGGCAGGCAGAAACAAATGGTAGTTATAAATAAATAACTACCATTTGTTTCTGCCTTCTTCTCGCACGGCGAGAAAGCAGGGGGGGCGGCGCCCTAACGCCCCCATGGTAAAACCGCCACTGCTGTTAGGTAAAGGGCACCTGTTAGGCATATTTTGGTGAAACAAGTGATCTTTTCTATTGCGTGTTACCAGAAGCACAAAGATTAACTGAGATTTCTGCATTGAGCTTTCTCTAGCACATGACTTTCTCAGTTTCCTGTACTTCAGTCTTTTAGAAGAAATTTTTAACAGCAAGGCATCACATGTCCACCAGCAGAAAAAAGATCTAATTGCTCAACTAAACTGATTCTCTAAGTTCTATTTAGCTCGTCTTGGGGGCAAACATTCAAACAGAAGTAAGAACAGCTCCTCAAATGTTTCTCTTCCACAGTTAAGAGGGGCTCCCTGCAGCAGGCAGTGGGTCTTTCTTCATTCCTTCCGTTATTGCTCCAGGTTTGTTCTTCAGGTTCAGTGGGCCTAGCATGGGTTTCTAAAGGTTCTATTTTCTTTGCAGTTGGTATATTAGCCTAGTATAATTTCTAGAAAAGGTCTGAAAGACCCCACATTCACTTTTCATACAGTATAATGGGTTCCCCGCTGTGGGAGACTGGGTTGTGACACTACAAATCGCCCAGAGTCCCTTTCAGGCAATAGTGAGAAATGGCTGAGGGGTTTGTCTTTGTAAAATAGCTCGCTCCTACTCCACAGCTCCACCTGTTACAAAACAGTGCTGCTGATTTTACTGGAAAGGTGTGAGAAAGGGGATTATTCTTTAGGGTGGATGGTAGTCCACCATAAGTAATAATAGCACTATTCTTGTTGGTTCCAGTAAAGGTTCCAGTCATTTAAACCTGAGCTCAGTCCCTGTTAGCTATGACACAGAGCAGACAGGCTTAACTTAAGAAAATGTGGAAAGCATTTAGAAGTACCAAAACAGTTAATAAGTCAGAAACACAGCACAATAAAATCGGCAAGTGACCTTCACATTTTCAAGAAGGTAGAGTCCTCAACAGGGCAAAGCTGCACGCTGGATCCGAAGGTATGCTCTTTGATGTTGGGTTGACAATGGACAAGCTTTCAGTGAAGTCACCAGCGAAGGTGGGAAAAGCTCCGAGCAGGAAAAGTCGGGAGTTTGCACCTAGGTAGTTGTCGATGTTGGTCGAAATCTGCTTGGTGTCGGGTGCAGCGAAGATTTCTACTTTCAGACTTGGGGCCTGATTTAGGGCATGATTACAAGCTTGGCGGTGTGGCAGCGGGAGTGCCCCACCATCGCACCACCAAACCTGTGTGCGAACCGCCTGCCAGATTACAAGTTTTCTCGTGTCTGGTGGACGGTTCTTTGACGTTCCCAGGGTGGTGCCTATGAAATAGGCATCACAATGGGAACGTCAAAGTCAGTACCTGCACGGCATGGACTGCTGCAGTCCATGCAATGCAGGTACTGGGGTGCTTGCATACAGGGGGGCACATCGTGTGCCCCCCTGCATGCATCCCAAGGCCTTGAGGCAACAGGGGACCCGGTAGAGCCCCCTTTGTTTAATCTTTGCCATGGGTTTTTTGAAGGAGGAACCACCATGAAAACCGTTGAGGAGAGAAAACTCTTAATATGCTTGGCGGGACTGCAGCGGTCCCGCCAAACACATTGTTGTCTCAAGACTCCTGTGCCACCACCAGAGATCTCTTATCTCTGGCGGTTGTGGCAGTCCCAGGGCAGTCAAACTGCCCCAGTCATAATAGGGAGTTTGTAAGACTACCACCGCTGCGCACCCACGGGTCTGGCAGGTCCGTGGACCACCAGACTTGCAATCAGCCCCTTAGACTTTGGGGGGCACAGTAATGTGCATCAGGTTGATGAGTAAATTACTCTTTTGCTCTCACAGACATCATGTTCCCCAAATTTAGAGAAAACCACTGGCCCCGTGGATATCTCTTAACATTAGCAGAGACCATCACCGTCATGGCTGTTTCTGACAATGTTGTAAAAGTTTAATTGCAGCCTCTGTCAAAGTTTACAAAGTTTTCCTTTTATTTAAAACAAACTCCCAAAGGCAGAGTTTGTTTAAAAAAAATTAAAACTAATGACTCCCTCACCATGGGAGCTTTCTAGGGCCATCAGAAGAGCCTACTCTTGCTCTGCTCGTTACATACTATCAGTCAGTTCAACTAAAAATAAGGATATGGGGCCATGAATTTGGCAGAGAGGGAACTCTGCAGTGACGGAGTACCCTCTCCCCCAAACTCTAACACACTCCATTAAATTGTATTCACTGCTGTGGAAAAGAACGTAAAGTTAGGCTCACCAGCGATGACCCCTCAGTGGATATGCTTGGCAGGTTTGTGCTGGTCTTCTGGCAGTTTGCCACACCCAGGTGTTAGCTACATCTGCCAGTGACAGGGTAGTATCCTTTAAAGATATGCATTGGACTGGTAACAGCCACCAGGCCATCATATTACCCTCTCGCTACACTCTAGCCCTTTGTCTCGGCTGGGAGGAAGTTCACACCCAATCTAAGAGCTATTCAGCTCTTGCGTGACAGTCAGAAGCTCAGGCAAATGGGTTCTAGACGCTTTACGCAGGCAAAATTTTACTTTTTAAAAGTACCTTCTGTGAAATATTTGTTACAAATCTGACTTTACCAATTAATTGGATTCGTAATAAATATTTTTAAATGTCCAAGAATTAATATTTAGTTGGTTCCTAGGCAGAGATAACTTTATTTAATTTTAATATTAACTCCCACTACTTTCATATGAAACAGCTAACCCTGCTACAGTGAAAATAGCTTTTGGGGCTATGGCACTGTAAGAACAAGTTTTACAGTAAACTTTTACATGTCACGCTTATAAATACCAATCATCCTGCCTTATGGGCATTAATCCTTCTTAGCGGTGACTTATTATTATTTAAGAGTAGGGTTTAGGCCTGTCAAAAGGCGATATCTTGACAGGTCAGATTTGCAGTTGAAACCTGCACAGGCAAGTTTCTGGTGGCAGGCCTGCAGTCATGGTTTGCATGCCACTTTATCTGTAGTACAATATGTGATGCTGTCCATTAGTGACATTTAACTTGCAGGCCCTGAATTCTTGTTGTACCATATGCTAGGAGCTTATTGATAAGTTAAATGTGCCAGTTAGGAGTATAGCCAACTTTGACATGTTTTAGGGGTCAGAGCAAATGCAGTAGGGCCTGGTTAGCATTGTCCCAGCTTACAGAGACAAAAAATCAGCAACATACTCCAAAATTGCAAGGCAGGTACTACCCTAGGAAAGATTCATCTACTCATTTCCTGGCTGCATGGTTCACTGCTAAATCTATTTATATATCACAACTACAGGCTAAGCGACTTTGGAGATATATTCTCAATAAGGAAAGTAACCATATCCACCATTAGTTATTGCTGTAAATCCAGAGAAGAGCCCCACATCACGTTTGTGACCAAAGGTTCATAAAAGCTTTGGACAGTCCTGCCTAGCTATTATCTATAATCCCTTTGAAGCACGAGTAAAGGCAAATGTAAAAATATATGTGTGAACTGGCCTGCACTCCAGCCCCATAAAGATGTACATTGCATTTATTTTCTCTGGATAAAAAGAGAACAGAATAATTCCCCTGTCCGTGAAATTATTGCAGATAATAGAAATCTCCTTTCAGATGTTTTCTTTTCAAACTAAACAAAATTAATTCTGTACTTTTGGCATCAATAGGCACCATCAGACAAATTTTAGCAAAAAATAAAATTGAAATTTGCAAGCCAGTCAATCTGGTCTGTTGCTGAGCTTCTTGTTGCAAAGTAAGTTTTATGTGTGGTGAACTCCTCGCGTTTTTCCCTGAAGAGCTGCTGCTGGTTTACCTTTCTTTTAATTATTTCCCTTTTATCTGCGTGTCTGCCCATTTTGCTATGCTTTAATCCATTTCTATCTCCAGGCTTTTGTCTCTTTTTCTAATCATAATATGTGCACGCCATCCCTTTAGCTATCCAAGAAAATTTGTTAGAGTCCTTTTTTCAGTTATTTGCTTCTGCTTTTTATATTCCTGCTGGTTTCTTGCACTTTTAGGGCCAGATGAATGACCATCAAGTTTAGCAAGTCGAAAATCGCGCAAAATTGCAACTTGCAATTTGCGACTCGCTAAACTTAATGTACAACAGTATCTCAGACACTGTTTGCGATTCCCAATAGGTTTGCAAATTGAATGCCTCGTGAATATTAATGAGGCTGTCGCAATTTGCGACCCCATTTGGAATGGCTAGCACTCCCATGGATGGTGGCCTGCTGGGGTCAGCAGACCACCATGTCCTGTGACTGCTTGTTTAATAAAGCAGTTTTTTTTTTTAATGCAGCCCTTTTTCCTTAAACCACTGCTTGCGCCTAAAAGGTATTTGCAAACCCATTCACAAAAGGGAAGGGGGTCCCCAGACATGAGCTTGGCATGCTTTAAAGCTGTCTCTACCAGTGCCAAACACGAGGTACTCACATATTTACCCTCACAAAGTGGAAAGGGCTAGTCACATAATTCACCACTCCCTGGCTAATGTGTGAGAGCAAGTTTGTCAAAATATCTCCTGCCAAAGAAGCTCTTGAAACCAGGTCTGTGTCTTTCTTTAGATAAGGTGACTCGGGCACGAGATTAATGGGCAGAGAGTGAATAGTCATGCATATATTGTTTTTTGCTTCCCTGTTCGAAGGCATGACTCACTGTAATTGCTGCATCGCCAACGACCTAATGCTTGCTCATGCTCCCCGCAGACTAATGGCGTCACTTCAGGGTGAGGCGCGAGTCCCTCAGCTGCCTGCCTCATTAAGTGAGGGTGAGGGGAGTAAAGGCCTGGAAATGGAAGAGGCGGGAAGATGCGGGAAGGAGCTTGAATCTGCAGACAAACTCCGGAACACAGAAACTCCAGTAGGAAACTCGGTGCAGATTTAAAGTCTTTTTTTCCCACATTCGATCTGAATCCAGGAATCGAAGAAGGCAGGATCGGTTTGGCTTTTGGGGGTAATGCAATCAAGACTACCATTGGGGTAGGATTGAGGATCGGCGGGGAATGGGGGGCTCGCAGAAAAATGAATATGTTCAAAGATGGCTAACTGATCAACGAAGATACAAACATTTTCACAGTCTAAACAGTTGTTATGTAATATGTATTGATAAAGAGGCACTGAAGTGAAAACCAGTGATGTTACTGTGACCCGCAGCACTTATCCCAGGCAACTGCCCTACATATAACATTTGGGCGATGTCGGTTCCTAAGGAGAAACGGGACGAGGGTTCGTGAAAACAAACCCTTTGATGCACGATGGTCACTGTGCAGCACACTTAGAAAGCAGCCGGTTAAGCGCTAAATAAAGAACAGACAGTTCACCATGACGAAAGTCTCCGCACCCAATTATGCGTCAGGTGGGGGGATGCAGCTCGGCCCAATGACAACTGGACAAGTGTTCTCGAACCAAGATTTGCCGGGATGAACTAGTGGCGAAGCCAGGGTGTTACGCGCACTAATGCAAGGACGGGAAATGGGTTCCCGGCAGTGCTTAATTTGAGCTGGTGGTTTCTGGTGCTCGGCCGAGGCGCTTAAATGTCAGGCCCAGCAGCACTAGTGACAGTCGACCACATGGGGGCGCTGTCTGTTAATTAACAATACCAGTCTCTCACACCATTATTATAGCTTTGTGGGGCCTGAAATAGTCTGAATTGTCACACATGTAAGAGTGCGACAGTTAGGTGTTATGTTGGTACTGTCATTTGGCAGCACTTGCAGGGGCAATAGGTGGTGCTGGCTGCAGTGTCCTTCTGAGAAGGGCCCTGACAGTAAAATGTTAACAAATTAAGCACTGGGTCTCTGACCGCTGTTTGAATAATAAAATGCACCAATAATAAGGGCTCAGTGGGCCCTGGTGCTATTGCATCTTCTGCACCACTGGAAGCCACGCCCTGGGTTGAGCTCGTAATTGGGCAGTCCTGCCAGAGTGTTACTGCATGGTACTAGTAACTACAGGTGCAAGTGTACTTGTAAAGCACTGAATAACAGATGTTTATTGTTAACAAACTCAATGGTACTTGTTTTATTGACTTCAGAAGGATTAGAGGCTGAATGAACCTGCTGGGATTTGACCCAGTGACCATGAGGTCAAACACAGATGCCTAAAAGGGATGCATTAGTCCACTAAACGACGAGACTCAGCAGGGTGTGCACCCTTCCAATACCCTACAACTCGTATTCGGGGCCATTGTCGCTACATAGAACAGGGCCTCATATTGCACATAGAATAAAAGGAGCTAGATAATTACTAGTGGGTGGAAAAAAATATGGGGTGGGGATAAGTCTTCAAATATGGGTATCTTCTTCCTCTCAGTTCATCACCTCGAAGTAGACAGGGCTGTGTATAGTGGGTAGAGGCACTGTAAGGGGGTCACTGATCAGAGATTTCATGTTCCCACACTCCCTGCCCTCATCGAAATGCATTTCAGCTGCTCAAAATACTGTGTTTGCTCTAAGTTCAGTCTAAATAAAGGTGTGTCTTAGTCATCAGATTTTCAGTAGGAATATGACACCTCTACACATGCACACACGTGGGACTTATACACTCACTCTTGCTTGAATCCAACACACCATGCAGCATGTGAATATTTCCTTAGTGTGTTTGACAATCTTTAAGTCCATTGGAGGTGCACATAGCGTTGGCAATGCTCCCCTAGAACAGCCTGTGGCTGTGCTTGTGCAAGGAGCATCCATAGTCAAGCGTGACCATTGCTACCACAAGTTATGACTGGGGAAGCTTTTTTTTTGAATGGTGGTATATGATCTTTGATTCTTCGGCACAGGACTTTTTTCGTTCACTGCTTATGGGGAGTAGAATTACTGGCTTTTCATGGCAACAAGCAATGCATTAAATTCATGATGTGCAAGTCTGTAAGTTTCTGAAAAACAGTGGAAGGTGGCCATATAAATTGATAATGCAACAATTGGTGAGGATGGGATTATCGAGAGGACCAATAAACAATGTGGACAAGTCCTTTAGCAGGTTTAGGTTTGTGGTTCTTGACCTAGGAGCGCAAACAACACAGAGTTGTTTTAGGAAACCCCTCACCCACCTACCTAGTAGGTGGCATGCTTCATCATCGGAGCAAAGCTGGACCACCTAATGCAATCCAGCTGTGCTTCAACGCCTGAGTTACAGCGGAGCAGGTTGTTAGTGTGACAAGAGTGACGTGCTATGTGAAGTGGAGCTATATGTTAAAAATGTCTCTAGGAATAGCCCTTATAAAAGTTTTAATGGAAGGGTCATCGGACATGGGTGAAAACATCATCGGGATCAACGTGAGGTTTAAAATGTATCCCTGTATCCCTTTTGGTTTTAGGTCTACTAGTTTCAGCCTTCTGGTTTGGTAAAAAGGCTTTCGTCAGGACCAAAATGAGTGTGTGGCAAAAAAAGAAAAGCCACAGTGGTGCAAATATCAGCATACACCCTAAAGTGTGCTGTGAGTGTGGTGGGACCTCGTAACTTACAGATCCTTAAAGTGGAGTACCTGTAAGGGAAAAAATTGGTAAGTGCAGGCACAGCACGACAAGATAATTTATTGTGCATGTATTATTTTGCATTATTTAATAGCGCTCCTGTATGCTTGGAATGATGGCATCATGCATATGACTGTGTGAAGGCATGCATGATGGCTATCGCTAAAATAGCCCTGCGTGGCTACAATGTGCCCCAGTGTTGGTTATTCGTAATAAAGTCCAAAAGTTAAAGGAACATAGAGATGTTGGTGGGCTAGGTATGGCACGTTGTGGCACATTTGGTGAACTTATTTCAAAAGAAAATTAAAAAACAGTTAAAAAACGATTGTATCCAGTGGTAGTGCGTGATTTTAATCAGGCAGGAACACATGCAACTTGGACTGAGACATCACGATGATTGACAACACAAAACACAGAAGCCTCACTTTGACTCAATGAGGGCAGTGGGGTATGGGGCCGGGGTGATTTCGAGGCATGATGCAGAGGGAAAATTAAATAAATAATTAATTTTCCATCTGCATCGTCTCTCGAAATCCTCAAACACGCGCGCGGCTGAGAAGAATGCTTTAGCTGAAAACATTTAAAGGTAAGCAGGACTATCTCAAACTTTATTTGCTGCAAATAAATCAGCATGAATTGAGGTTCAATGCAGATTGCAAGGAACAGAATATGATGAGAGGGTAGTCAATAGCAATATCATATTGCAACTTTTTTTTTTTTTTTTTTTTTTGGTGTAAGACATTTATTATGTGAAAAGAGACAGAAGATTACACTGCGTCACGCCAACAACCCGGAGGCAGGCCGCTATGAAATTTACACAACATCAAATTTAGTAAAGCAGTCAGTTGAAGCATAACTTTACGGAACTCCGAGTTCCCAGCGGGGTTTACAATACAGCAATGAATTGTAATGTGAGCGATGTAACCTTAGCACGGTTAGTGGTCTTACTTTTTTCAGTGCAGTAGACAGATGACCATAACATGAGATGTGGAAGCTGTCCCGGGGCAATCAGCAGGCCCCAGCTCTGGAAACAGCAAGTGAGACACAAACGTCTAGCAGCACTGTTTTCGCCCAACCGTCCCCAACAAATAAAAAGAAACAAAAAAAAACAAAAAAAAACGTAAACAACGTAACATTGGTGCAATCACAAAAAGTCAACCACGCAGTGTCCCACATGTGGACGGGGCCGCGTGTTTCTGCGCCGGGTGCCTATCGGCGGGTAGCGATCTATGGCAGTGGTGAAGGTGTGGCAGGCATCGAGCATACCTGGTGGAGGTGGAGGGGGGGGGGAAGCAGGGGGAGAAGAGAGATGTCGGAGCAGGGCGAGAGGCTGGGTCAAGTGGTCTAAAGGGAGGCCATTATAACAGGAAACGCCACTAGTGCAAATTCAAAGAGGGACAGCAGGGTAAGCGTGCTCCACGGCCAGGGCAAGTCAGCGCCGGAATGGATCAACAGTGCCAAAACAATTCAAGTTCGCATACCAACCATTCAGCCCATATCATCCGAAACACCCACATCAGGCGATCCTCCAGAGACGACCGATCCCGCCCGTTCTCTCGTCCATTGTAAAAATGGCTCCCAAATGTCATTCGGTCTAGAGGCAGTGGGCATAGTCTCCCAGTAGTGAGTTAGTTGTGCGTGTCCATAATGACATCCCCGATCCCCCCAGTGAACAATGGTAACGCTTTCCTGCCCCAGTGTAGTGAAATTTGTCGTTTAGCATAAAGGAGGAGGAGTGCATGTAATTTCCTGTCACAAGGTTCAGTGTCTTTGACATAGCCCAACAGGCCTAGGAGTGGCGACGGCGTGTCGTTCCTGCTTAATATTTGGTTGATAGCTGTGAAGATTTCTGTCCAGTAGCCGTTCAGTTTGGGGCAGCTCCATGCCACATGTATGAAGGGTGCATCCTCCCTCCCGCACTTCCAACAGGATGCATCCGTGCGGATGCCCATGCGGTGAAGTAGCATCGGTGTCCGGTAGTACCGGTGTAAGAATTTAAAGTGAATGAGCCGCAGCCGGTAGTTCGGAGATAGTGCCGTTAATTGTTTACAGCAGTACTCCCACATTTCGTCGGTGAGAGGGACTTCCAAGTCGGCAGCCCAAGCAACCTTGGCTGTGGCCACAGTGATTGGGGCCTGTTCCTGCATGCCGTTGTAGAGTCTCGATACCAATTGTTTGGGAGAGGGTCTCGACAGCAGGTTCTGGAGGGCATCTAGAGCTCGCGGCTCTTCCGGGAAATGGGACCCCAACCGTTTGCAAGATTCCCTAAAGGAGTGGTATAGCAGCGTGTCTGCAAAAGATTCAGGTTGGTCACCCTCTCCTGCGCACAACTCAACAAAGGTGCCTTCAGGGTATAAATCGGCGAAGGTGTGTAGCCTTTTCCCGCGGAGCATGAGAACGTCGCCTCTGGCAGTTAAACAGGGTAACATCGGGTTCCCTCGTAGAGGGACGGCAGGCGCATACAAGAAGGAGAGTCCAGCTCTCCTCTGCAGTTCTCGCCAGGTCCAGCGCACCATCTCCACGGTGTCGACCTCCACTGAAGGGCGTGAGACTTTCCCGTATAGGGCCACGCGCCGAGGCAACGGGGCTACCGCAGCCAATTCCACCGCCACGTGCGGTTGGTAGGGGGTGGGGAAGGCCCAAAAATGCAGAAACTGCGCCTGTGCACACAGAGAGTATAGCCTCAAGTCGGGGGCCCCAAGGCCTCCTTGCCGAAGTGGGAGTGTGAGCAGGTCCCAGGAGACCCTCGCCTGTCCTCCAGCCCAAACCAGTTTCAACATCAACGAGCGCACACGCGCATGGAAGTGCGACGTCATGGGCAGCGGGATATTCACAAACAGATACAGGAATTTGGGAAGAATAACCATTTTCGCTAACGCTATTCTTGCAACCAGGGATAAAGGCAGTTTATTCCAAACTTCGATCTTCCCTTCCATCCAATCCACCGCTCTCCCAAAGTTCAGGGACCATAGCTCCTGAACATCCCGACTGATCCATATCCCCAGGTACTTAACAGCCTCTGTCTCCCACCGTATAGGGTAGTCTGCAGCCGGCCGACTAGTCACATCTGTCAGTGGGAAAGCCACAGACTTAGACCAATTGATGGATATTCCCGCCAGGCCCTCGAACCTCACGAATTCCCGGAGCAACGGGTTCATGTTGTCTTTGGGGTTGACGATGTACAAAGTCACATCGTCAGCATATAACGAGATCAGTAAGCTCCGAGAGCTAAACCCGATGCCCCTCGCAGTGTGGTGTTGTCGTATCCTAGCCGCAAGCGGCTCCCTTGTGATAGCAAAGAGGAGGGGGGACAGTGGGCACCCTTGCCTGGTTCCTCTAGTGACATCGAAAGATTTAGAAATCAGGCCGTTTACGCTCACTCTGGCTCTGGGTCCAGTGTAGAGCAGTTTTATCAGGGTCATGAAATTACGACTGAATCCCATTCTTTCCAATACTTTAAATAAATACGGCCATTCCAAAGAGTCAAACGCTTTGGTCGCGTCCAAGAACACCACCGCCGCCTGCACAGAGGGGTGTAGGTAATAAAGGACCGAGAAAATAGTTCTGAGGTTATGGGACGTGGCCCTGCCGGGGATAAATCCGGACTGGTCAGGCAAAGCAATAAACGGCAACATCGGTTGTAGCTTGTCCGCGATTATTTTAGCATATATTTTGGCATCTACATTAATTATTGAGAGGGGCCTATAGGAGTCCAGGAGCATCTCATCTTTGTCAGGTTTTAGAAGTGTAATTATTAAGGCTTCGTGCATGGAATCTGGCAGGGAGTTTAATTCAAGTGCCTCCACAAACACAGAGTGTAGTTTCGGCGCCAGCTCATCTACATAGGTTTTGTAAAAGGACGTTGTCAGGCCGTCAGGGCCAGGGGCCTTGTTTGCCGGCATGCTTTCTATCACCTGAGCAATGTCCTGGACGGTAACAGGCAGGTCCATGTACTGTCTGTGGTTGTTATTAAACCAAACTAGTGCAATGGAGTCAAGGAAGCTGTCTAAGGAGACCGGGGCAGTTGGTTGTTTGGAGGCGTATAGGGACGCATAAAAGTCAGTGAAGGCTCGCAACACCGCTTCTTGGCCCACGGCTAAAGACCCCTCCATGTCATAAATGGTGTGGATGTGGTGTGAGTGTGTGCGAGGAGCTATCAACCTGGCAAGTGTTCTGCTGGGCCTGTCTCCCTCTCCGTATCTGCGGGCCTCAGCTCGCCTCCCCAGAAACCGCACCTCCCGCTCCGCTTCCTCCTGAAAGGCAAGCAGTTTCGTCTTGATGTCACCTGCAATCGCCAAAGTCGGGTCAAGGCTAAAGGCCGCATCTAGTCCTCGTAACTCCCCCTCCAGTCTCGCCAGGGTGTCACGAATCGTTCGCAGCACACCCGCCTGTCTCGCTATGCACTGGCCCCTTATCACCGCCTTAAAGGCGTCCCATTCAACAGCTTCTGAAGTGACGGAACCTGTATTCTCAGCAAAGTATTTAACGATATCATCTCTTATCTCCTCAACGAATACTGGGTCCGTTAGTGCGTGCGGGGGTAATCGCCATGTGAATGCCCTGTTAATGGTGTCGGGAAGGCGTAGCTCAAGTTCACAAGGAGCGTGGTCCGACAGGGATCTAGCTTGTATTTCGACCTTTGTCACCCATGTCGCAACCTCAGGAGACACCAACCAGAAATCCAATCTGGACCAAGCCGCTTTATGGCACGTGTAACAAGTCCCCATTCTCACATTCGGATGACGAACTCTCCACACATCTGACAACAATCCCTCACTCATCACATCAAGGATTGCCTGGCGCGCACGGGCATGCATAGGTCTACTCACACCGCGTCTGTCCATGTCATCATCCAGCACAACATTAAAATCGCCCCCTAGCACCACAAAGTCAAAGTCAAAGTCAAAAAAGTTTTATTTGTACTGGTACTCAACCGAGGACCACAAATATATCTCAACATATGCATAATTTAAAAAGTTTATCAATTTCTCAATACAAGGATAAAAACAGTTTCAAGAATTTGTACAGGTTATAACAGATGAATTCGTTCGGGGGTTGTTTACACAGACTAATAAGGTCTCTCACCGACAGAATTCTACTTGAGCGATAAATGGGCTCAAGAAATCTTGTGCGGGCTAACGTTACGTTCTGGTTCGGGCATATTAATAATAAGTGCTCCAGAGTCTGGTCGCCGCCTGCGCACAAGGTACATAAAGGTGAACCTCCCGGAAGCCATCTTGAAGTGTATGAGAGTACGGGAAGGATACCCAGTCGAAGCATGGCAATAGTTCTCCTTGCACCGTGGGTCAAGGTTAAACCGATGTAAGACCGGCTTTGTTTGTATTCTAATGTGTCAACAAAAGGTTTATAGGTGAGTAGTTTATCACAGTGTTTGGAGTCCATCTCGAAACTTATTTTTGAGGTGAAGCATTTTAAAAACAGTTTTAATTGTGCTGGTGACCAGGATAGCAACATTTCAGTGTCAATATTAGCAATACGGAATGCCTCGGTCATATTTTCTTGGAAAATCTGCTTTTTCATATCGGACTCAAAGGTTTCTTTTTTCAACATTGACCTTAGTGTATTCTCTTTTGCGTGCAGTAGTTGGTATGCCCACCTAATGACATTTGCAATAGCTACAGCGTATGAACTAGTAACAGATAATTCCAGTCTTAGTGCTTGGACTGGGACTGCGTCTGATAGTTTCAGAATTTTCCTCAATACCTTTCCCTCTTTGCGGTCCATAAAAACCCATTGTTTAATAGGTATGTACTCCGTAGCGTAAGATAATACAGGTGGTATTTTTGATTTATAGACATTTATTAGAGAGGAGAAATGTCTATTTCCTGTTGCGCTGTAGAGTTTCTGGAGGGCTGCAGTGTGTATATCTGTTTTCCTTTGAAGATTATTTATCTGCTTTGCATTGGAAAGATTTTTGGAGAGGGTCCTGCCAAGGTAGGGATAATCCGACACCTCTTCTAGTTTTTCTCCTCCTAAGTTCCAAAGGTATCTTGCGCTTTGTTTCCTCCCAGAGAAAGCAAGCACTTTTGTTTTTTTGATATTTGGAACTAAAAAGTTCTCATTGGAGTAGTTGTACAGCAGATCCAGAGATGCTTGTAATCCAAAGGGAGTGAGGTCCAATAATACGATGTCGTCCGCGTATAGCAATGCATTAATTTTTTGATTTGCTATTGTCGGAGGTAGGTTGGAACCTGATTGGAGAAAATTACACAGGTCACTTAAATAGAGCGAAAAAAGGATTGGGGCTAAAAGGCACCCTTGCTTTAGTCCATTTTCAGTTTTGATTTTTTCTGTATACCCTTTTTCTCCTCCCAATTGAACTTGGCACCAAGTGTCGGTGTGTAGGCTTACAATTGATTGTAGCAACTGTTCCTGTATACCAAGCTTCTTCAGTTTCCTCCACAACGTTGGTCGATCTACGCGATCGAATGCTGTAGAGTAATCTATAAAGGCGGCATAGACAACCTGGCTTTTTTGAGTTACGTATTTATCGAGGATGACCTGGATAACTGCGATGTTGTCTGTTACCGCATGGTTAGGTCTAAATCCTGCTTGGAACATAGGGATCAGGCCAGATGAAAAAGCCCATTCTTTCAAACGGTGAAGAATTTCAGCAGCGAATACTTTGCCCACAGCGTCAATAAGTGCAATTTGGCGATAATTGCAAGCGTTGGTTTTGCTACCCTTTTTGTGGATGGGGATGACGATACTTCCCTGCCAGGATTTTGGCACCTGGCCAGTATCTAAAATATAGTTGAATAGGGGAAATAGCAGTCCACTCCATTCCTTGGGGGCAATTTGCAGTGCTTTAATAGGGATCTGGTCAGGGCCAGAAGCACCCGTGGCTCGTGCCTTGCGAATGATTAGTTCGACTGATGATGCTGTTGTTTTGTTTATAGGACTTCTTTCCTTTCCTTTGTAATTATCTTCACAACTTTCAGGTTGTGTAGCTTGGTTTAACTTATAAAGGTCTAACAGAAAAGCTTCCCAGTCTTTTGGAGGGACAGGAATTGGCTGTAAGTTCTTTTTTGTTCCAGAGAGTTTTCCTATTAAGAACCAATATTTGCGTTGATTTTTATTTTTCGCTGCGATCTGGATGTCGACCCAGTTACGATCCTGTAGAGTTTTTTTATTTCTTTGAATTTCGCGTCTCAGTTGATTTTTTAGTCTATTTATTTCCTTTTTTAAGATTGGTGTCGGACTCATGAATTGAGCGCGTATATATTTATTTAATTGTTTCTTTATTTCAGTGTTCTTAAAATTGCGCCTTTTGTTATCATCATTCATCTTTCCGGTTCCAGCTACATCCTTTGTTATCATATTTAAAATAAGGTTTCTGAAGTCTTTTATGATATTTTCAAAATTTTCAATAGGATTTTCAGAATATATTTTCGTTAGAATTAGGGAATGGTCAATCTGAGATGTAATTTTATCGATGGTCGAGGAATTCCAATAAATACGTCTTTTTTCACTGTTTATCACTATGTTGCTTTTGTGGTAATTAATGTGGCTAGTTGCAGAGGATTTTGGAAGCCAGTCAGTAGTAAAAAGCATTAGAGCATGATCGCTTTCATGACCAAACTGATTAAGCAAGTGTGTTACAGAGTCTAGCAAGTCCATGCTGCTGATTATGTAGTCAATAATGGAAGGAGACCCATTGCCTCGCCTAGTGTAGTTCGCAGGAATGTCCCCTTCCGTAGTGCCGTTCACTATTACACCGTTAAGTCTTGTTAATGTTGACAGTAGTAAATTCCCTCTTTTATCAGTAAGTATACCATCTGGAAATTGTGGAATTGTGATTTCCCTGCCTTCTTCGTTCAGTTGTTTTGCCCAAGTATTTATGGCTGTGTTCGAGATTTTGCTGTTAAAGTCGCCAACAATTAAGAAGGATGAGTGAGGATGATTTTCGGTTATAGACTCTATTTTTTCCATGATGTTAAGGAATATTATGTCGTGTTTTTTGCCCGGTGGTGCATAGACATTAAAGAGTAGAATTGTGTTGGAGTGGGCCGTACTGTGTTTTATGGTGGAGATTTTGATACACTGTAGATTTTCTAGGTTAGTTTCCACTATTTCCTGTGCCCAGAAAAATTCTTCTCTCAGTAGGGTGGCTAGACCACCTTTAGCATGACCTCTGCAAGAGTTTATAGCCGGAATTTCATACACAAAGTAGTTTTTGCAGGTGATAGGTTCGACTGCCCACGTTTCTTGTAAAAATAGGATATCCGGATGACTTCCCAAGGCTGTGGACAGTTTGTTCTTTATCCCACCTGCAATATTCCAGGAAGTTATTTTTGTGCCAATGCTAAACAAAATGTTGGTTGGTAATTTTGATTTTGTTGCTATTCAGGGTTTCAGACACCCAAGCCCAAGATTTAATGTTATTGTCATTGTCAGATTGTTTGGGAACTTGGTACCATACTGCTCGCTGACCTTTATTTACCGAGATTTTTAATTTTTCTTGCCCAGTAGTAAGTTGATCGGCATATGTCGTTACTTGGTTTGCAGTCGCCACAAGATTTCTTTTGAATTGCGTCCCTTGTGAATTGGAGAGAGCGTAAATTTGATCATTGTACCCCATTATGTCTTTGTGGGCCGTTTGTTCCTTTTTTTCGACTACGTCGTAGCCATGTCTATGAAGTGTCTCCTTCTCCTTAAGTATGATCTCCGGTAGAACAGATGACCAGAAAGTTACCCTTGTTAGCTTAACGTTATCTTTACAAGGAAAGGAGACTAGATCAAGTTCATTGCTGTTCAGAGAGTGTAATGGCTCGACGTGTCGTAATAAATGTATTAATCTTCCTCTATTTAGTGGGGCTGGATCGCTTGGGAAGAGTTCCTCGAATTGAAGGATTTTGGAGGAAGGTTCAGTGTAACTGTGGATATACCTAGTTGTGTTGGCCCTATTTTTTTTGTTATTAGTTTGCTCTGGTTCCTCAGTGTGTTTGATGGGAACATATTCTTTAGCTCTTGGGTCCAGTTGTGGTATTATTTCTAAGACGTTTTTGCTGAGGGCAGAGTTTTCTGCATTTACAGGTGCTGTTAAGGTTTCCACTTTGTCCTCTTCTGGATTTTGTATTTTAACAGGTTTTTGAAATTTTAGTTTGTGAGATTTCTTTTTCTGAATCCTTCTGAGTGGTTTTTTCCTCCTTCTTTCCCTTCCTTCTGGGGTATTTTCCGATTTCATTTTGGATGGCCTTACTTCTTCTTCTTGATTTTTTACATTGTGAATTTCCTTAGTTGCAAGTATAGAATTTTTAGCGGAAGTATTTGTTGCACTGCTTTTTGAAAATATCGGGTAGGGCTTATTTTTTTGTTGGTGTTTTTCTTTGAAGAGTTTTTTTAGGGAATATACAACTAAGTCGTTTGGATTATCCAGTGTTTGTTTTTGTTGTATTAAAATCTCAGAAGTCTGAGTGCCGAAGTCACGAGTTCTATTCTTCTGTTCTTTTTTGTGACACTTTAGTAAGTCTTTTTGTTCATAGTTGATTGAGTCTGACTTTTTGAATTCCCCTGCTACGAGGAGATCTTTTTTCTTTTTCTTGTCTACCAGAAATTTTAAGATCCCTATTTGGGCATCCAATGTTTGGTCGGAATTTTCTAGGATGTTTCCCAAGAAGGAGAGGACTGATTCCAGAATCTCTTGCAAAGAAAACAAAGCTTTAGATATGGTTGGAGTTGAGTTGATGTTATTATTGTTTGTATAATTATTGTTGAAGAGATCCATAGAAAGCTCAGGTAGGATAGTGGGAGGGGATATTTTTTCTTGCAAGTTATGGCTTGTTCTGTGATCCAATTTTTGTGAGTGATCGTTTGATTTGGTAACGTTTAGGTCTTCGAATAACATTGAATTCCCTCTGTTCTTTAGAGGTGTTGAAGTTATTAGGTTAGACGGTTCTCGATCTAGGTTTTTTAAGTCTTTTGGGGTATGTAGTGTTTTGTTACTTAAGTCGTGGTCCAGTTGGCCCGTTTGAAAATGTGCATTAGGCAATTTGGGGGTGCTTTCAGTTTCCTTTATAATAGCAGAAACATTGAGAGAGTTTTCTTGGACTGAGGTATATGAAGTTGGCGTGACTTTTGCTGTGAGTGAAGTAAAATAAGAACTTATTGCCGGTGTTTGAATTAAACGGCCCGGTTTTATGGCTTTGTCGGTGGATTTCCGTATAGCGGTTTCAGTCCCCATTCTTTTCAGAAAAATTGTACGGGAGCGTAGTTTTTTGAAGCCCATTTGAAGGTCTTTTTGTTGATCTTGTGTAGGTTACTGCGTAAAGAGGTTTATGATCTCAAGTGGTAATTGTAAATGATTTGGGGTTGATCTGGTTTCTTACCTTGCAGTGGTGGATTACAATGCAGGTGAGCAAGATTAATGGGGGGTGGTCCGTCCCGTCCTCCGACGGCCACAGACGGCCCGCCCTTTGCCCGGGCTTCGCCCGGCGTCCCGCACGCGTCCCGCTTAGCGTGGGGGGAGTGTCTTAAATAGGAGGAGCAGGGGGCGGGAAGAGACTCCAGGTGCGCTTGGGTCACCACGCGCTGAACCCTGGGTCTCGCAGTCCCTGCCCCTGTCAAGCAGCCTCCGACGTGAAGAGATGGGAAGACTGTCTCCTCGATCTCGCCAAGCAACAGGCAGCAGGCAGATAGCAGGCGAGGGAAGACGGCAACAAGCAAAAGCACACTGAAGCAGCTACGAGCGGCACCCGCGAAGCGGGGGCCGCGAGCTGTTGTACTGCTTCTAGCCAATCAGCAGGCAGTGGAGCAGGCAACCAACTGAGGCGGAGCAGGGGCGGGAAGAGACTCCAGGTGCGCTTAGGTCTCCACGCGCTGAACCCTGGGTCTCGCAGTCCCTGCCCCTGTCAAGCAGCCTCCGACGTGAAGAGATGGGAAGATGGGAAGACTGTCTCCTCGATCTCGCCAAGCAACAGGCAGCAGGCAGATAGCAGGCGAAGGAAGACGGCAACAAGCAAAAGCACACTGAAGCAGCTACGAGCGGCACCCGCGAAGCGGGGGCCGCGAGCTGTTGTACTGCTTCTAGCCAATCAGCAGGCAGTGGAGCAGGCAACCAACTGAGGCGGAGCAGGGGCGGGAAGAGACTCCAGGTGCGCTTAGGTCTCCACGCGCTGAACCCTGGGTCTCGCAGTCCCTGCCCCTGTCAAGCAGCCTCCGACGTGAAGAGATGGGAAGATGGGAAGACTGTCTCCTCGATCTCGCCAAGCAACAGGCAGCAGGCAGATAGCAGGCGAGGGAAGACGGCAACAAGCAAAAGCACACTGAAGCAGCTACGAGCCCCCTAGCACCACTGATGGACAGTCAAGCAGCGCGATCTGCGCCCATACGTCCCTGAAGAAATCGGGGTCATCTACATTAGGACCGTAAACGGCGGCCAGCACGATAGGTCGTCCCTGCAGGGAACCATGTAAAATCACGTATCTGCCATCCACGTCTTGTACGTGAGTACGTTCCCGCCAATCCAGCCCCCTGCGTACAAGAATAGCCGCCCCTCTCGCATAGTTAGAGTAAACTGCAGAATACACATGAGACCATTTTGAGTTCTTCAATCTGGGTGAAGGGGTCGTATTAATATGAGTCTCTTGTAGAAAGCAAATGTCCACGTTATGCCTGGCCAACGTGCCATGCATCAATCGGGCTTTCCTGTAGTCCCCAAGGCCTCTAATGTTCCAGGTCCATAGTTTAATCCCTCCCATATCTGATGCACTGCAGTTTCAGGACCATCCCCGTCCCAACCCGTCCCCCACATCCACAATGAACATCACGGCTCCCTGCCACTAACCGCGCGCACAAAAGTGAGAACATAGCATCAGGCACATTGCACCATGTCAGAACAAAAAACAACAAGTCAACAAACCCCCCCCATTTCCCTCCACCCTCAGCAACCTCCCAATTAGGTCGTGATATACCCCATAGTAAGGCACACAAGGTGCAACCTAAAACCAACAGAGAAAACAGCGGGAGGCACCCCATGGGGCGTGGTGTGCCCAGCTTACACCCCCGTGTGAACGGGGTGGCTACAATTAGGGATAAGGGTCCATGGGTTCTGCGAATCCCCCGCCCCGGGGACCCTTGGTCTTACCATTTCCAAAATGTCCATAGGCAGTAGGGCACCATGAAGCGCAGCCGGAAGCCCGGGGACAAGACATGGTCCCATCCAACTCTTTCCCAGGTTGCGGGTAACATCAGTGATCGTAAGGAGTCTGCGCTAACCCATGCAAAACAAGAGGTGGCAAACCCACGACGTCTCAGTTCCTGCACCAGAACACCCTTTAGTCATTGTCACTTAGCTGTTCCGTCGTGTCTTCATGTCTGGGCGACCTTCTCCGGCGATGTGCTTGGAGAATTTGAGCGCCGACTTCGCATCCGTGAAAAAGTGGGTAGTGTTGTCATGTTGTACCTTCAATTTTGCCGGGTACAGCAGGGAGTACGGCACACCTGCCTGTAGCAATAGTTTCTTCGCCGGCATGAATTCCTTACGGGCCGCCTGCACCAGGGGGGTGAAGTCCGGATAAAAGGAAATATTGTTCCCTTTATGGGTGATTTTGCCCTTCTCTCTCATCAGCCTTAAGATCAAGTCCCTGTCCTGGTAATTGAGCAGTTTAGCGAGGATGGGCCGAGGTGTAGCCCCTGGCGGTGGTTTCTTCCCTAGCGATCTGTGCGCTCTCTCGACCGTGAAGACTGAAGACAGGTGTGGGTCGAAGAGTTCATGCAAGAGGTCCGCCACATATGTCTCCATCTTGTCGATGTTTGTTGTCTCCGGAATTCCCGTTATGCGTATATTGGATCTACGGGAACGTGCCTCCAAATCATCTGACTTGGCTCGCAAAATGTCTAGCTCTCGTTCCAGAGATGTGATATGTTGCTTGGCTTGCTGCTGGAATTCACAGCATTCAGTTTGCCTGTTTTCCAAGCAGTCCAGCCGAGTCTCATGCACGTCAACCTTGGATTTCACAGATTCCAGTTGCGCAGACATTGCGTCAAGTTTGGTATCGATACTCTTCAGGCTGGATCTCACCTCCATGATGAGCGCACCAAAGTCTATATCGGCCGGCATCCCTTGCGACGACACCATGTCGCCTCCCGTCTCTGTAGCAGGGTTCTTTGGAGGACGCTTGTTGTCAAAACTGATCTTTGGCTGTTTGGCTTCATTTTTCCCCATCGTGGCGGTGGGACCCCGGCAGTGGGTGGCACGGAAACACAGCGACCCCTTGACTATTGTAGGTGCGTCGATCCGTGTGAGTCAGGGGTTGTATAGGCAGTCCCGGGGGTCCTGGATTTGCAGCCTAGCGTCCAGGTCACAGTGGCGTGTTTGTACCCTACACGCGATGGCAGCAACGTGTCAGGCAGGCCAACCTCGAGTCACCAAATGGCGGGCTATTTGCGTAGTTTACTGCAGCGGCGCCGCGATCAGCAAGGCGGCAGGGCAGGTGGCCGGCATATAATGTCAGGGCTGGAGCCCCACAGTCTTGTAGTAGTGCAGGTATTGCGCCGGATGTGTTAGTTATTTGCATCGGCACCTTCCAGGCGGAGTTGTGAGGGTTTGAGGATGCCAGCGGGGGCCCCGCCGTATGTAACGCTGCTCACTGCACCCCGTCCGCCTCTGCCAGTGGTAGTAGCGGGGCTGGATCGAGTGCTCACCCGGTCGTCTCAGGCGCAGTCACCTTGCGTCTTCTCCGCGATGGTGGCGAGTCCGACTCCCGCACCACATTTGGATCCGCCGTCGAGCAGGGGAGCCGGCCGTCCTCCGCGTCCCAGCCGATCACAGCGCCTATGAGCAATCCCGGGCTCTATATTGCAACTTTAGTAAACAGAATAAGGTACAGTTAATTAATGCATTACAATTAGGAAGCCATTTAGACCCTGCTGGTCCTTCCACTGAGGTCTATGGAGGAAGTGAAGGCCAAGCTTCTGCCCTTCCTGCAGACTGCCTGCCCTATTTTCAGTGAACCACTGCTCTGAGATGTAGGGGCTTATTCACAAGTCCCTTGCGCCGCCTGTACGCCTCTTTTTCCCATGTTCGAAGTAACCCACCAGCGGCGCAAGGGGCTTGTAAATAAGCCTGTTGTATCCATCATATCATTTGTAATCAAAATATCATGTCACAGAAATATAGTTTCATAAACATTGTTTACAAAATATTGTCTCTTTGAAGCTATTAAACAAAAATCTACACTGAATTGAACAATATTTACCTAAAAAAATATTTAGTACACGTTATTCTGTCAGACATTGATTTTGCTCTAGTGGTTCATTTATGGCGAAAGACATATTGCTTGTGGTCCTCCACACAGAAAACAGTGCACTTCAGTCCCAAGGCTCATGGAGCAAACTTTCCTTTTATTTATTTATTTATTTATTTGTGAGGGCCCCGCAGCTGGCTACATGTAGCTAGCATGTTGCTCCCTGGTCTTGATGTGTGAGGCATTCATTACATGATTTTTTTGGTGCTCTACAATGACTGTTAAAATAAGTGACGAATTTTAAAGAATACCAACAATCATTCCAAGATGGCCGCATGTGCATGCCTGCAGAGACAGAGAGCCAACATTGAATGGTGGTTGTTATACATTATGACAAAAAACATTTCATGATAGCCACCTGTGGGTGCACAGGTGGCCATATCAGAATGTTTCAGACCATAAAGCTTAACAAAAACAAAATAATGATTGATGCATATAAATGCACAAACAAGCTTTGTCAAATCCAATAGCTCTGCAGCCAGAGATTAAAGACTTGGGGCCAGATGTAAGTAAGTATATTTTACCGATTCATAAATACCGAATTTTACCGATTCGGTATTTATGAATCGGTAAAATAGAAGGGGGGAGATTTAGGTAAAATCGGTAATTGAATTACCGATTCTGTAAAAAACGGTATTTACCAAATCGGTAAATACCGATTCGGTAATGCCCATTGATTCCTATGGGCATTGAAGCCCATAGGAATCAATGGGCATTACCGAATCGGTATTTACCGATTCGGTAAATACCGATTCCAGCAAGGGTGCAGGGGGTGTCACTTTGACACCCTCTAGCACCCCAAATACAGGCATGTGTGCCATGTGGCACACAGACATGCCCTAAGGGCATGTCTGTCTGTCACATGGCAGAGGTGTGCATGCACACATGTGCATGCACACCTGGATTCGGTATTTTACCACCCAATTGGATTGGGTGGTAAAATACCGAATCTGTAAGGCCTTTGGGACTCAGAAGAGTCCCACCTACATCAGGAAGTTACCGAATCGGTAAAAATACCGATTAAGTATTTTACCGATTTGGTAAATTTACCGAATCGGTAACATAGGGCCCCTACATGCCAATTCCTAAATAGGGGTCGGTAACGGACGAAATCGGCCATTACCGACCGGTATTTGGGCTCCTACATCTGGCCCTTGACCTATTGGCTTCACCAATGGTTAAAATGTTAAAGCAAAGGCTAGGTTTAGCTTGACCCAATATTTGCCTTTTTCCCTTTTTAATGCTATGCGCTAGATGCATTAAATATGTTTTTCTTAAGTTTGCCAATCAACACAATGTCCACTCTTAAATAACTGTTTAATTTGTGTTGTGCTGCGGATTGGAAACCTTGAACTTGATTTGTAATCAGAAAGTCTGTCACAGTAAAACACTGTTCTCTCCTTGTGCTTTCAATCGTTGAAGGTGGGAAGAAATCTTGTAAGTGACTTACTTTTTCCAATCCCTAATCTGTTTGCGCCCTGAGAAAAATTAAAACAGGAGAAAAAAGTACTAAAACATTGCTAACAAGAAAACATCAAAAAATATGTAATAGATATGGACTCGGTACCAGAGCTACAAACTAGTTACCTAGCATTGCAAAATTATATAATTATGGTGAATGGCGAATGGAAAAATAGAAGGTGGATGCTACCCTGTGTTCGCAGCAGGTCTGTCTCACTCCTTCTTTTCCCGGTCTCTGCATTCTTCAGATTTTCCCAGAAGTTCTGCTACAGAAAAATGGCACATAGATCAAGGTCAAGAAAACAGGCTGGAAACAATGAGGAAGGACCTATAAATTGCCATGGCATACATGGAAGAAAATGCATCAGAAGTGGAGAGGAGCAGGATACCGATTCTGTCAATGTATGAGGGAGGAGCTCCTGAAACAAGAGGAATTAAGATGTAGCATTTGCCCCAAAATAGGTCCAGTAAATAGAGAACCTTATGTATTATTCTTAATAAGCAGTTCCAACCAGCCTGACTCCTGGGTGTGGTCACCAGGACTGTAACCTACTAGAAAGGCATCAGAGAGCTGTAAAGGGTCAAAGCAAAGATAGAGTCAATAGGTGTCTGGAGGGGTAGCTGAGCCATGAGAATAGAAGCAGACTTTAGCTGTGTTGTTATATAGTGTTTTTAGAAGAGCGAAGGTATCCATTCTCTATTAAATTCGAGCAAGGTTGGTGGCGCTCTGATGGATTCATCACTGTTTTCCAGATCCTAGGTGCATGGGTGGAGAAGGCTTGTCACCTTTTTTTCCTTTGACACTTTTTCATCTCCAGTCTGGCTGTCCTGGCTGTGGGTGTTCCAAGACCCACAGGAAATGGTGCGCTCGTTTTCCAAATTGTGGGGCGCTGGTCATGATGTCGATGAAGGGGGATGCAGCTGCCCTTGTGGTGTGGGCTGGTAATGGGAGCGTGTAGATTTCAGTCATAGAGGGTGTGCTGTGGTTATATTTGTTAGGACCCTTGATGAGATACAGAGTGTAGGATGCCCTTAAACAAATGCGGCAGCACCTCAGGTGGTCTGTGCATGGCTGTTTAGAGGGGCCTACCGCCACTCTTCTTTCCCAACTTTGGCAGGACAGACTTAGGGAACACACTCTTGTAGGTATGCTGACACAACTGTAGTGGCAGTAGGATAGTATTGGAATGTATTAGCCTCAAGAAGTTAGTCCTGAAAGTTTCATCTCAATTTTCTCTCAGTTGACCCTGTGTAAGCAGATAGTGGGTGAAAATTGTTGCGCCGTGCATTTGCCCAGGAATTAAAGTTACAAATTAGCCTACAGATCAAAGTGTATTAAATATAGAGAAATACATTTAGTGGTCACTTTAGGATAGTTTCTGGGTCAAAATCGTAGGTTTTCAAGCAAAATAAGACCAGCGCCATTTGAAGACAGAGAAGACGCCGAACAGAAGACTGCAGATTGCGCCAGTAAGCGAATTTCTATTAATATTCTGGGTACTAATGCCTGCTGTCCTGAGTATGCTCACGCGGTATATTTTTACAGTGCGCACAATTATGATTAAAAGCAGTTTAAACCCACTCTAGCAGCCTGCCGCTTCGCACATCAACTCTCTTAAATCAAGCGGGACTTTATTTATTCAGGGAATTTCCTGTATCAGGTATTTTTTTCGTGCAGTCGACTGCTTATAGGACCGAACTTTCTCAATATTCACGTTCCTCGTTCTGAGTCTCTGTCACGGAAAATGCCAGTGGACGGGTCCACACACAATAGAGTTTGGGAATTTTAGGCCTTGAAATTAGCAAGAACAAGGTGTCGCTGACCTTTAACGAGGTCAAGGGTATTAAATCCCTACTGCTCCATTTCAGCATCCTAGCTCCTGTGAATGAAAGAGGGGATTGTGCCTTTTCACCGACAAGCTCTGGAAAACTCAGCGACATTTCAGTCACAACTTTGATTTGAGATGTAATTTGCCTTCGTGCAATTGTAAATCGCTCTAAAAAAACAATGGTACATTATGGATAATTGGTCAAGCAAATCCTTAGTTAGTACAGGGCATACCACGGGAAACTTAAAAAAATACATAAATGGCTCAATTCGTTAAAAATCCAGTTGCACACCTGCATTTCGACTACCATTTTGTTAATCGGAAACAATACGTTTTCGGCTCAAGCATGTCCTAATAAAACCCTGAATGCAGGTGCAGCGTTGCCTTTGCCAGTCTGGATGACGAGGAATACTGGAGCATGTGCCTGCTGCTTTGGTATTGATTGGCATTCATCAATAGGCCAATTTGGTGTATCCTCAGGAATATATAGGTAAAAATAATGCACGTAAATGACGAGACAATTTACCTTATAGGACCTCAACCAGGCCCTTACATAGAAATATAAATTACATTATTTCTAATTCTTACCTCTAAAAGGGGAGTCGAAATAACATTCTACGCAAGAACACTCATGCCTTGTGTTAATGTTGGCGTGGAAGAAGGACCCTGCAATGCAGCCAGGGTACTTGCACTCCTGTAAAATCACTTCACCTTCTATGATACAAAAGAACTTCTATGAGAGATGGGCGTCTGCTTCATCCCTTGCCCAAGTGCTAATTTTGCACAGGAGCAGATGGTCACTGTATTGTATTGCAGCATTAATATAGCACTTAATAACCCTATGTAGAGCACTGAAGAGCTTGCCTACACGGGTAGCAAGCAACGCCATGTATGGTGTGTGGTTGGGAATGTGCTGTCTTTGCTTTCTGATCTATATGGGAATTGTTTCCATGTAGTGTATGAAGAGTACAGAGGTACAGTCTGATGTTGTGGAACGCAGCACTTAGCAGTGCGGTGGATGAAAAGATGTGAGAGATAGACAGACGTGATGAAAAGTTGTGAGAGATAGACAGACGTGATGAAAAGATGTGAGAGATAGACAGACGTGCAGTTTGTGGTTTTCAGAAAGCTGACAGCTCTGAGCAGATCTGCAGGTCACTCCATGGTATTTCTTAGGATCATAATCTACTTAGCTAGTTACTGCTCAGGGCTGTCCAACCTGAAATTTGGTTTACAGGTTTTTGTCCTGAGCAGGCATGGTCAGAGAGTAGTGTTGTAGAGATCTGCCAGGGTGGGCTTTGTTAGTATCTTCCCGCATCTGACTGTCTTTGTGAGATATTAAGAAACGGTTATACTCTGTGGCTGTTTGGCCCCTGAAGTTGTGGACTAGATTAGTGTCCTTCGATTGGCCATCACTAAGTGACAGATCTCTTCAGTTATTCCAATAATGTTCAGTTGGTGATGCCTCGTTTATGATCTGATAGACTACTGGCCGATGGACAAGACTCACAGCAGATATGTTTTACATGAGCGTAAGAGGTATAAGCTACAGTTGGGTACGAGCACTGACTCTAATGTTATTAGTGTGGGCCAGAAGGCTCATATATGGATTGATATTACTATATAATACTTTGGCCCTTCTAAGCAGACATTGATATAGAAAGCAGTGTGTGGTTGGCTTCTTCTATACTTCTGGGATTTGTACTATAGATTTTACTTTAAGTCACAATTATCTTTCAGGATTGTGGGTTGATGTAGTTACCTTTGAAATAGCCATGTTTTCAACTGTCTTCCAAAGTACATACGCTGATGAATGTTTTGAATCTTGGTGGACAGCAAGTTCCAGAGCTTAGTGGCTTGTACAGAGAAAGCAGTGCCTCTCATGGATTTTATTTATGGCAAGCTGGTATTGTGATCCATGTGTAAAACTGGAGCAGAGTGTCCTGTTTTATTTGCATTTATTGGATTTAATTTGTAGTCATAGAGGCCCTCGTCCTCAGGATGTTCTGTGGACAATGTAGAGTGGCTAAAACAGTGAAGTGATTGTAGGACTGGAGTCTTGTTCTCTTGGTTGAAGGCTGAGAAGGAGTCTTACGTCACGATTCTGTATAAGTTGTATTTTGCATGTGATGAATCTGGGTGTGCCAGTTATAGGCTTTTGGCATAGTCAAGCTTGGAGTTTACAGCTTATAGTTCAAGGCATACAAAGATGCAACATAGTGTTTTCACTGTGTAGAAGTTACCCCTTGTGACATTGCTGATGTGGGAAGAATGATCATTAGGAATCCATGTTTATCCCTATGTTTATGACTTCTCTTGATGTTGCTGGAGAAGCATCAAGATCCTTATTCCATATTGCAGTAGATTGGTACTTTTGCCTATGTCTACAGGCCATGATCTCTGTTTTTTTGGTCTTGAGTTGTAGGCTATACTCATCATCCAGGTGTTAATGGTGCAAATGCAGTTGTCAAGTTTTGAGTTGTAGAGGTCTTCAGGGCCATCCTTATATACAAGGACATGTGTGTCATCTGCAAAGTTGTAACAGGTGAGTTTGAATGATTTACTCAGGTTTGCTAAGGGTATTAGGTAGGTTTTGAATAATAGAGGCCCCAAGGTTATTTATCAGCAAATTTTCATTTAGAGTTAAAAAGGAGGTTTGATCCAGCATTGATTAGGAGCAAACGACTCAAAAGACTTGTTACCAACTTGGAAAGGCAAAAATCATATTGCAAACTGTTGCCTATGTGGATACCACAATGAATCCATAAGCCACTTGATGTGTGTCTGCCCCACAGTCAAGGACTTAAGAACGACACTCCTTTAACCAATTTGTAATGAAACTAAACATTTGCACCTGTAGGCAAGCTGTAATCTGCTGGATGGGGGGCACATCCAACATTTTAACCTGACGAAGGGTAAACATTTTTATACAAATTAATAACCTCCTCCGAGAAGCAAACTCATCAAAGCCAAAGCGCCACACAAAGGACAGTTTTCTTTAAATAATCTAAAAGAAATGAATTTATCAGAAATGAGTGTCTACTATTTAAGTTAAACATCATAAATATAACATAAAGTATTTTATGGGAAAGATCACTACTTTTAACCTTTGTATATTGAACATTTGTAAGTGATAAAAGTATATTTTATTTATTGAGCTTTATGGTTATGAAAAAAACAAATAAAGGAGTAGAATCCAACAGAGGGGGGTATGATGGACCCCTGCGGATTATAACAGTGTTGGGTCTGAGCAGCTGACAAGGAAGGTAGTAGGTAAAGCATACTTTCTCTGTCTCTGATGTCAGAAGTAATCCATAGGCGAGCATTTTCACATACTGAGAGATGATGGGGTCTTTATAGTAATATGGGGTGGTTGACAACAGCTGAAAAATCCAGACTAAATAGAGCTGCTACTCCATTCTTGCCCACTGTGAGCTGTAGGTCATTCCAAATGGATATGATGGCTCACACTTTGTCTCTGCCTTCTCTGCAGCTGGACTGCTGGTTTTATATCAAGTAATTCTTTTCTGTCATTTTTGAAAGTCGAGTAAACACTACTGTTTCAACCATTTGACATCGGCCTGTGGTTTGCTGAGTCAGATGTGTCAGGGTTTTTCACTTTGAGGAATGGTCTAATGTAGGAGGTTTTCAGTTTGAATGGGGATTACGCTAGTTCCAGGAAATTATTGAGTAAGCTTCCAGCTACCTCCCATGCACAGCTTGTGCAAAGCAGATCTTTAAATATTGTTGAACATTCTGGCATTAATCCTGATGGTTTGTTTGTGATTATAATGCCAATGAAACGATTTTCTAAAATTGTATTAAAAGTATTTAACACTAGTTGAAGAGTGCTTTTTATGGTCTCTTACTATGGTGGTTGTGGCATGTGTTGGGGTGGTGTTGCCTATGTTCTCCTTAAGGTAGCCTTACATTTTAGAGCTCAATTCCATTGAGATTTTGTCACAGAAGTCTTGCAATTGTGATGTATACGTATTCTGGCACTCTAGATTGTGAAATTCTTCTACAGTTTCTTTAGAAGGGCAATTGGCTTAAGTTATGCATGTGGTGGGGTGTTGTCTTTTTATGGGTGGGATCGCCCTTCTGAAGCATCTGTTATAGTGGTGTAGTGTAATTTTGTCTTTTTCGTCTTTTGATTTTTTACACTTGCATTGTAGTAGGGATTTAAAAAAACTGTTTATGTAGACCATGGATACTAGCAAACATTTTCCCAGGGGCCAATATTTTTGGTCAGTGATGTGGCCCAGGACTGCACTGATGCCAGCAGGGTGGCAGTTAGGGATTGGGGAGGGAGGTTGGCGGTAAGGTGGGTGTAGGGGAAACTAAGTATATATATATCTGGTGGCTGAAATCCACAACGTGAAACGAGAAAACCTAGGATTAATCCCAGCTTCTCCACTTAACCAAATTGTGTGGTCCTAGGCAATTATTTTATTTCACTTTCCCACCTTTTTCTTCATAATCACATATAACCTTGAAATACATGACTTGAGGATGTATGCTGTACATATTTTTCCCAGTGTTTGATTTTGTAAACTATGATGTTGTTCATGTATAATAGGAACACCAGCCACCCAAAGAGTGCACATAAAACTGATTTACCTCATGGTTCACTACTGGCATTGTTGTCGGGTGTGGGGAATGGAAGAATGAACTTTTCCAAATTCATGTTTGAAAACTATAGCTTTTAGAAATAAATCTAATGTACTAAGGTGAAACTGTTCTGCATGTTAATTAATTACTCTTTCTAAATTTGGAAGAGACTTTATCATACTTAATGGTGCATGATGTCTTTAAAAATAAGGTATTACTAAAGTATTTCTAAAACAAATCACTCAGTGACATCCTGTATCTCAACGTCACACTGAGCAAGATACAATCTTGGTTTAACTCCAACCACCTAAAAACTAAACCCCAGCAAAACAGAAGTAATTCTGTTCTCCCCAAAAGTAACCACCTACCAACAGTGGTGACTCGAATAGGGCATGCTGAGGGGCGGGGTAGTAAACTCGGACATACGACGGAACGGAGGAAAGTAATTATTCCGTTCCTCCGTTCCGTCGTATGTCTCAGTTTACTACCCACCCCCCACCCTGCCCTTCCCCTGCCCCTGCTCACCGCCTCGCAGCACGCCCTATGCGAGCCACCACTGCCTACCCATCCAAGACTGGCGCAACTACTAAAGGCATTAAATTGTTCTCTCACTCTATCCAACTCAGCTAAATCCTTGGGCTTCACCTTGGACAAAAAATTGTCAATGAAGGATCACATCAATAACTCAACATCTCGAAAAAATCAAACCATTCATTCCCTCTGACGATTTCAAGTTGGTTTTACAATCTCTGGTCCTCTCCAAACTTGACTATGGGAATGCGATCGTCACGGGGACCCTGAAAACTCACCTCACCTTCCTTAGATCACTTCTAAACATAGCAGCCCGGCTCATAACAGATATTAAACAGTTTTAACACATCACACCTGCCCTCAAGACCCTCAACTGGCTTCTCATCGAATTAAGATGCATTTATAAGACTCCTTCTATCACCCACAAAGCCCTTCACTCACATACCCCAACAATTTAGACAACAAACTCACAAAAGCAGGTCAATCAATCAATCAGTCATAGCATTTGTATAGTGCGCTACTTACCCGGCAGGGTCTCAAGGCGCTTGGGGGAAGGGGTCCGCTACTGCTCGAACAGCCAGGTCTTGAGTTGTCTCCTGAAGGCGAGATGGTCCTGGGTCAATCGAAGGTGCATGGGGAGGGAGTTCCATGTTTTGGCTGCCAGGTAGGAGAAGGAACTGCCTCCGGCGGTAGCTCTTCGGATGCTTGGAATGGCTGCGAGGGCGTGGTTGGTCGATCGTAGCTGGCGGGTGGGAGTGTAGAAGGTCAGGCAGTCGTTGAGGTACTTGGGGCCCAGGTTGTGGAGAGACTTGTGTGCGTGGGTGAGGAGCCTGAACGTGATCCTCTTGTTGACGGGGAGCCAGTGCAGGTCCCTCCGGTTGGCCGGAGATGTGGCAGCATCGGGGGATGTCCAGCATGAGTCGGGTAGAGGCGTTCTGGATGCGTTGGAGTCTTCTCTGCAGCTTGGCTGTAGTTCCGGGGTAGAGGGTGTTTCCGTAGTCCAGTCGGCTGGTGACGAGTGCCTGGGTGACCGTCTTCCTGGTTTCGGTCGGGATCCATCGGAAGATCTTGCGGAGCATGCGTAGGGTGTGTAAGCAGGATGAGGAGACAGCGTTGACTTGTCTGGTCATCGAGAGGGAGGAGTCCAGGATGAAGCCCAGGTTGCGTGCGTGGTCTGTTGGCTTGGGAGTGGTGCCCAGGGCGAGGGGCCACCAGGAGTCATCCCAGGCGGAGGGCGATGGTCCCAGGATGAGGACTTCCGTCTTGTCTGAGTTCAGTTTCAGGCGGCTGGTCTTCATCCACTCGGCGACGTCTTTCATCCCTTCGTGTAGGCTGGTTCTGGCGGTGTCGGGGTACTGGTGAGGGAGAGGATCAGCTGGGTGTCGTCGGCGTAGGAGATGATGTTGAGGCTGTGTTGGCGTGCGATGGCAGCGAGGGGGCTCATGTACACGATGTAGAGGGTGGGGCTGAGTGATGATCCTTGTGGTATGCCGCAGATGACTTCGGTGGCCTCGGATCGAAACGGGGGGAGGCGAACTCTCTGTGTTCTTCCGGCGAGGAATGAGATTATCCACTCCAGTGCCTTCTCTTGGATGCCGATGTTCCTGAGGCGTTGAACTAGGGTGCGGTGGCAGACAGTGTTGAACGCTGCAGAGAGGTCCAGGAGGATGAGTGCCGCTGTTTCTCCGTTGTCGAGCAAGGCTCGGATGTCGTCGGTGGCTGCGATCAGGGCGGTCTCGGTGCTGTGGTTGGCTCTGAAACCGGACTGCGAGGGGTCGAGGGATCCGTTCGTCTCGAGGAAGGCGGCCAGCTGTCTGTTGACGATCTTCTCAATGACTTTAGCAGGGAAAGGGAGGAGCGAGATGGGGCGGAAGTTCTTGAGGTCGGTGGGGTCCGCTGTTGGTTTCTTCAGTAGGGCGCTGAGCTCGGCATGCTTCCAGCTTTCCGGGAAGGTGGCGGAGTTGAAGGAGGTGTTGATGATGTTCCGGAGTTGGGGTGCGATGGTGGAGTCGGCTTTGTTGAAGACGTGGTGGGGGCAAGGGTCGGTCGGAGATCCGGAGTGGATGGTGTTCATCGTGCGGGCGGTGTCTTCGGTGGTCACTGTGGTCCAGGTGCGGAGGGTGGTGGTGGGGGGCGTTGGTTCGATGGTTGGGTGCGTGGGTGGTGCGCCGAAGCTGTTGTGGATGTCGGCAATCTTGCGGTGGAAGAACGAGGCGAGAGAGTCGCAGAGATCTTGTGAAGGAGTGATGTCGTTGTTGCCGGTGCTGGGGTTGGAGAACTCCTTGACGATGCTGAAGAGTTCCTTGCTGTCGTGGGCGTTGTTGTCCAGTCGATCCTTTAGTGATTTCTTCTTGGTGGTGCGGATAAGCTAGTGGTGCTTTCGGGTGGCTTGTTTGAGGGCGGTCATGTTGTCTGTGGTCTGGTTGAGGAGCCAGGCTTTCTCGAGGGTGCGGCAGTTCTTCTTGGAGTCCTTGAGTTCGTCGGTGAACCAGGAGGCCTTCTTGCTTCTGGGCCTGCTGGGAGGGTTCTTCAGTGGAGCGAGGTCGTCGGCGCAGGCGGTCAGCCACTGCGTGAAGTTGCGGGCTGCTTCGTTGGGGTCCGTTGTGCTGGTGGGTGGGCTCCGGCTGAGTGAGGTGGCGAGCTGGTCGGCGGTGATCAGGTAGAACCAGAACTCTGAGAAGCTCCAACACACTTCTTCCCATTCCTCCTAAACTAAAAAGAAACTCGTCCCAGGCTCGCTCTTTTTCTAGAAATGCACCCAGCATATGGAACTCTCTCCCTAGAGACCTACAAGGCAACCCCTCCTTCTCTTGCTTCGAAAGAGACCTGAAACTCCATCTCCTCAACAAATCCTGGAACACATGAATCCGGTTAAATAGTCTCACTTTCTAAGTATAGACCTTTGGAACAGTTGACTCTTTTGTTTGCTTCTTCTGTCTATTATGTCTTTCTCTCCCTGGACTCATACTGTGCTAATTGACCAAAATCGGTAACCACCCTCATTGCCTAACTTTTTTTCCTTGTATATATTTTGTGTGTACGCAAACCTAATATTATTTCACTTCATATGCTCAGTGACTTGATTATTGCGGTGCTCTCTATTATGTAATGTGCTGTGATACCTTCGGATCTAGCTATAGCTATATAAAACCTATAAATAAATAAAGTTAAGCGGCACAAGACACCCTAGTTCCTTTCTTTCTTTAACTTTAAGTAACCTTTAAATACACATTTGCCTGTTTACTTAACATCTTTTTCATGTTGGTGCCGTGTTGAGTAAACAGCAGCCCAGTGCTGCTGTTGACTAGGGGGACACGTGTAAAGGTCAGGAGGGCTGCATGCATTCCCTGAACCGTAATTTGAGTACCACTGATTTAGACCTTAGTCTGTAAAATGAATAAATAAGTCATAAACAATGATTGAAACATAAAAAAACATAAGATAACATCCCCTATACAAAGATAGACTTTAAGAACCTTCCCAAACCGCAAGCTACATTGAAGAATTCCATATTTAACAGAAATGAAAAGCCTCCCTTCGATGTTGGATGTTATACTTGATAAAAAATTTGATTTAAAAATAGATGGTTAGCTCCTAAAAAGTTTAACCTATCAAAAAGTAAATGAACATTAAAATTGTTATACCGTAGACCACATATACAATTGCCAATTGCCATGAAATTTGATATGGTTTCCATACAAAAAATGTAAGCAACACAAAATTTAAACAACAACAAGGATTTAGTAAGGCAGACAAATAATGATAAGTTTGTATTGTCTGGCATGGTTCCAACGTATAACTTGCGGACCTCTTTGTTGCCAGTTAACAAAAATCTGTGAGTCTTGATTCCCTATTACAAATTTCTTTTAGGTTTTAGGTCTTTTTTCAAGTTGTAGTATGTTGAGTTATGTTTTGATTCTTTTGATGCTGTCATCAATCCTGGGTGTGGTCTTGATCAGTATATGTTTGTCCAGTGCAGTGGATATCTGAATATAGGAGGTGTGTATGGCTAGAGGTTGCATATTTATTGGGGTTCTTTCATGATGTGATTTCAGCTTGTGCAGAACTAGTTTTTTTCATTTTCCATGAGTGTTATTTGTTGGTGGTTTCTGGTGTCTTTGAAGTGTTGTTATTACTGGCTATGCTGATCTTTAAGGCGATGATGTTGTGGTCACTTCAGCTTACAGGAAAGTTGTCAGCAACTGTGGCCTGTAACAATGGAGGCAAATTAACAACAAAAGTTTGTCCACATGAGTGAGTTGGGCCAGAAACAATTTACTGGAGGTTGAAGGCATCAAGGTTGGTTGTGATAGCTGTGGTTGTGGTTCGATTATTCTTGTCAAATTATATGTTGGATGATCCTAGAATGTATAGGTTTGGTTGTTTCAGATGAGTCTTGGTCACTGTATTTAGCAACACAGTTTAAATTGTACATTAGTGGGCGGTGGTCTATATATTAATAGGAAGGAATATGTGATAATTGGAGTGGGATGACATCTTGTCATCAAAGATTTACAGCCATCCATGGTGTGATTTTTGATGTATGTTATTTTTAGTGTTTTACTATGGATGACAGTCAGGTCTCTATCAATTTTTGCTGATGCGATTTTTGTTGATGATGCCTAACTCGTGTAGGATGTCTTTGTGTTATATGGTTGGAAAGTCTTTGATGAACTATGTTTCTGTAATGAAGGTGAGATCTTGTGTGAGTTCTCAGAGTAGATCAAAAATGTGAAGTGATCTTTGTGGATATTGCATTGCAGATACATGCTTTCATTTATGCACAAGCACTAAAATTGTCCTTGTGTGTTTACACATATACAACTTGTAGTTTGTGGAAATTGGGAAAACCTTGCCACTTAGGCCCTAAACGATTTACTATTGGAGTGACAACATGTTTCTTAAACATATCTCTTGGGAAGTGGCTCTTAAACCTTTGACTTCTGTGGACCCCAATGAATCACAACTGGAAGCCAGGGACTCGAAGCCATTTCAACGATTTGTGCCTCAATGATAATACACAAACAGCACAAACAAGTACACACCTCATGAACTCAGCACATCAACTGCATTTTTAAATATGAGAGTATCTACCGGTATAAGATCCTGCTTATATTCACAAATCAACAAGTAAAATCAGAGCTCTCAGCAGAAGTGATGGGACAGATGTAATATGTGAATTGATATTGACCTTGGACAGAAACAGACCAGGAGTCGATTAACAAAGAGATTTCGGAAATGCCAGTAGTAAGAAAACATAGACATGTAATATTTCATATGATTGACTCAGGAAGTTTAAGTACAGATAATTGGTATGTAGTACTCACTTCAACTATGCACTTAAAATGTGAAGTTACCTCTGCACACAGCAAATGTGATAAGATCAAACGATGGGAATGGTTGGTGGTAAACAGGTGCTGGTGATACTCAAAAGTGTCTTTATACATTTATAGAGAAACATATTAGAGAGCAGTATTTTAGTTAAGTGAAATAGGAGGTACAATACCTTTAAGTCAGAGTTGTAGGAAGATTCACATGGCTCTTATTGGATCTCAAAGAATTATATATATATGGCAGAAAGGAAAATTTAGTGGGGAGAGCTGGGTTGGTGAGATTTACTAAAACTGACAGAAAAATCTCAAGGGCATTATTATGTGGTGTACTAGGTAAGTTGTGCCACAATTGGGCCCGCAAAGTGGTAGTCTACACTTTGGGCCTAATTACAACTTTTGGCGGAGCTGTGGTGCGGTTGTGTCAACTGTCATGCCACCGCTCCGCCGAAGGTCTCTGCTGCCCAACCGTTGGATTACAACTAATTTTGTGGTCTGGTAGGCAGGCGGCGTGGCAGTCCTCCTGCAGTGCGTCTTTCAAGAGGCAACGCAATGGGAACGCCACACAGGGTTCCTTCACAGCATGGACTCGAAAGTCCATGCCATGCAGGACCTGGGTATATGCATACAGGTGGGCACCCATGCATCCCTGGCTGAGGGGGCACAGAGGTCCAGCCTTTTCATGGAGGGAAGACCTGCATGAAACCTCTGACTTGTATTATGTCTGGGGTGCCGCAGCAGCAACACCTGCATATTACATAGCCCTTGACCCCTGCACCACTGCCAGATAATGGAGGTTCCCTGGCAGAACCGGAGGTCCAACTATGGTCCAACCGCCCTAGACGTTATAGGGTGGTCAGACCCCCGGTGCAGTGGTGGCTGGGCCACCGCACCACCATGGGTCAGGCAGTCCTCGGACCACCAGACTCGTAATTTGGCCCTAAGCGTCTTAGAGATAAGGAGTTACGTTTTCAAGGCTTTTGGGCTAGTGTGTAAAGGTGTGGGTATAAGTACATAGCAGAATGCCTGAGAAACAGGCAATTTAAATACACAAAGGGCATGAGGAATCTGTAAATTCTGTGAGGTAAGTGTCACCAGTTGGGCAATGGTAGAGTTGGATGTTGTATTCTCTTGAAAACAATGATGAGGGTAGCAGTTTAAAAATAAAATAAAGAAGTAAACCCATAATTGGGATATGAGAGAGGGCATACCTGGTAGGAAGGTGGGATAGCTCCTGTAAAGAGTTGAGGTGCTATTCACTTCGAAAGGTATGAAAGAGAAGTGTGCGGATAAGGTTGTGTGGAGATAAGCAAGTGGAAGTTTGAAGTCAGGATGAGCAAAACATGGTTGATAAAGTACATTTAATACCTGGGGCAAAGGGAAGCTAGGTTCTCTATTGGTAAGAGGAGTATTAGAAGTAGCCTACAAAACAAAGGAATTTGCAAGTATTAGTGCTAAGAGACTGTCAGAAGCAGGGAACAAATCGCAGTCTTTTTGGAGAGCAAATAAGGGGAAAAGGAAAGCGCTTGCACCAACTTGCAGCAAATACTGAAATGAGACGGACTAGATATTGCATAAAAGTAATTCATGTTTACCAAATTGACGTTATTGGTCTTTATTTTTGCTAGTCGTTTCAGAGTTCCAGTTGAATAGTTCACATGGTGTGATTGAGGGTGGCCATTTTGGTGTAGGTCAGATAAAGCGCTGCTGTTATGGGCAGGATATATGTATGATAGTGTCTGCTAATGTATGTAATCTGTTTGTAATTTGTTCTTAACACGTGCCTTCATGGTCTTTGACTGAATAAAGATTATTTTGATGCTGATGATAGGGTCTACTATGTCTTGATTAGTAGCTCATAAAGAGCCTAACTATGATTTCAATACCTGGTCAGTCAAAAAGGATTAGTTAACTGTTTCGTATTCCAAAGGGGTTTTATGCTTGTGGTTAAGGCATGGAAGAAGAATGAGCTTGATCAGAATTGAGAATTGGATTTTTTACGTAAATGAGAGATTATGAAGAAATCAACAAAATTATAAACATAACTAGCAGCCCGTCCCGACGTTGTCCGGGAGCAATTTGGCTTCAGGGCCCCCGCCCGCCACGACGTTGTCCGTGGGTCCCCCGGAGCCTTCCTCCATATATTGCAGTATTATACCTCTATGTTTACTTTGTACGCTTTTGTAACCTGCACACGTCACTTTTTCCTCCTATACCTCTATGTTTACTTTCTACGCTTTTGTAACCTGCACACGTAACTTTTTCCTTCTGTAATGCACCGTTTGGCTCACTTTTGTAATGCTCCATTTGCTTCCTCTTGTACCTGCACACGTCACTTTTTCCTCCTATACCTCTATGTTTACTTTCTACGCTTTTGTAACCTGCACACGTAACTTTATCCTCCTGTAATGCACCTTTTGGCTCACTTTTGTAATGCTCTGTTTGCTTCCTCATGCTCACGATGTACGCTTTTGTAACCGGCACACGTAATTTTTCCTCCTGTAATGCACCGTTTGGCTCACTTTTGTAATGCTCCGTTTGCTTCCTCGTGCTCACGATGTACGCTTTTGTAACCGGCACACGTAATTTTTCCTCCTGTAATGCACCGTTTGGCTCACTTTTGTAATGCTCCGTTTGCTTCCTCGTGCTCACGATTGTCATTTTTGCTTCATTTTTCCGCCGCTCACCGCTCCTAACTAAATAATTAAATAACCTACCTCATCCGCCGCTCACCGCTCCTCCCCACCTGTCCGCCGCTCCTCATCGCCTGTCCGCCGCTCCTCACTGCCTGTCCGCCACTCCTCACCGCCTGTACACCGCTCCTCCCCGCACCATGTCCGCCGGTCCTCCTCGCGCTTCTGGACGCCGCTCCTCCCCGCGCTCCTCACGTCGCTTCTTCCAAGGAACTACTTTTTTTTCAGTACATTTTTCAAATAACGTATATTTATTACGTTTATATAGCCTATGTCCATCTGCACACCCTGACGATTACAACGATGTATCGAGTGTGTGGATTGGCGCTATGGTTCCCGAGTTTACCCGCCTCAAAGGTTCAAAGTTCTTCCTTTATAATAGTAGTATAGATATAGATTATAAGATATTCTAAAATGAATTCAAGAGCCTCCACACTGAAATGATTTTAATCAAATTTGGTTTGATTGACGTAAAATGATTGATAGAAAATATGGGTATTAATGTGGCACATTCCAGATAACAGTGGTATGTATCCATCCTAAGTCAATCTATTACATATTAGAATTGTGTATTCAACATGGTTTGATTATATTGTAATATGTTGAGGCAGACCTCATGGCAGTCTGTAATAGTAGAATCAATTTAGCACTGTTAACACTAAAGACTATTGTGATTCCTTCTGGAGTGCATTGGTAATCTTCTGTTTTAAAGTAATATGAAACACAGCACACCATATGAGTAAAGCATGTTCTGGTACGTTGTAGAGGATTTCACAGCAGCTTATAACACTTATGTTTATTACTCTTGCCTTATTTTATCACCGATTTCGAGAGATTAATAAGGTTGAAAAAGAAAAATTAAAGTAATTTTTCCGGAGTCGTAATACAAAGAGTGGGTTGGTTCTGTATTGTGGGGAAGTTTCATCCTGATGGTATAGACAAAGGTACATGGGAAGGGAATTGTCAAATACAGCGGGGAGCTGGGGGCTGTTGATGTTTCATTGTAGCCAGAAGTGCACCTTAGCATCTTGTTGAGGCCAAACATTGTTGTTCCTAGCCTGAGGATCAATTTTTATTTTATATTGCACATTTAGCCTGACTTTTCATGCAAGCTTAGCCTCATTCTGAAGGCATAGCCAAGCAAGAACTGCAGTATTAGTGAAGTCAGCTTTTTTTACCGTATGGTGTTGTATTTTTCTCTCAAGGTCTTTTCATATTCTTCCCATGAGAAAACTTAGGGACCTGCTTCTTAGTGTCTATATAAAGCTTTGGTTTGATCCCATGGTGTATCCTCAGCTTATTGCATTGAGAAAGATTCTATAAAAGTAGTAGGAAGATGTATAGAATTTAGGGTGATGTGCTCCAATTGACCATTTGGTAAAGCTCTGGTCCAAAGAAATTGCAAATTGCACTTAGAAAATGTTTTATGCTTTCTTGCCTGCCTATTTTTGCATTAAACACATCTTAGACTTCTAGAGCTTCCTGAGTGTCTATTTTATTTTAGTGCCAAATGGTGACACAGCCTTTGATTGCATAAAAGCTAGGAGACCATGTGCTCATTAAGTTAGAGTGCATGCTGTCTACTGGGAAGTTGTACTTCACCTGTGGAAGTATTTCAGCTCTGTAGGTGCTTGGGGGTCTGTAAATGCATGTTCATATAAAGCAGTGGTTGAGAGCCTTTTGGGCAGTTTACCTGTGTATGCATTCATTGACCACCAAGTGGTTAGAACACAGCTAGGCCAAGCTTACTAATATTTAATGTAACCGAACACAGAAAGGCAACTGGCTATGTTGCATTGTGTGAAAGGGAGAAGAAGAGAGAGAACAGAAAAGCACCATATATACTAAGATATAGTGCACTTCTGCTCTGTCCTAGCGCTGATGCAGTGTGTGGTGCCTAGCACCAATGCAGGCACCCTTGCGCCGCGCTGCAAGGGTGCCTGCATTATAGGCAGGATTGTTTTTTGTGCAGGATGTCACTGACCATGTCATGGATGATGTAATATGTGACATCATCAGCAGTGGATTGCGGGTGCGTGAAATATAGTTAGTACAAATAACTATATAGGATCAATTTCAATGGTGTTGTATGAGTGAAATGTCCAGCTAACTATAACACCCTTAAAACTTATAGTTTTTTGAGTGAATTTTAAAGGTTTTTTAAATGCTAATTCCTAACTATATAAGGCCTGAAACCTATGGTTTCTTCAGTGAATTTCAAAGGTTTTTTAAATGCTAATTCCTAACTATATAAGGCCTGAAACCTATGGTTTTTTCAGTGAATTTGCAAGGTTTTTTAAATGCTAATTCCTAACTATTTAAGGCCTGAATCCTATGGTTTTTTCAGTGAATTTCAAAAGTTTTTTAATGCTAATTCCTAACTATATAAGACCTGAAAGCCCACCAGGAATCTCCAGTATGCGACAGGGGACTGCATTGCAGAGAGGTGTAATGAAGCCACGCCCCTTTTTACACCTCTCTGCAACGCAGCCCCGGGGCGTGTTTGCAGAGGGGAACTAATTCCTCTTGCATACTGGGGGTCCCTGGGGGCCAACTAGCCCACCTTGAACCTGCAGTATGCGCCAGGGAGCTGAATTGCAGAGAGGTGTAATGAGGCCACACCCTTTTTTAGACCTCTCTGCAACGCGGCCCCCGTGCATGTTTGAAGAGGGGGAACTAATTCCCCTTGCATACTGGGGGCCCCTGGGGGCCAACTAGTCCACCTGGAACCTCCAGTATGCGCCAGGGGGCTGCATTGGACAGAGGTGAAATGAGGCTATGCCCTTGTTACACCTCTCTGCAACGCATCCCCCTAGCACGTTTGAAGAGGGGGAACTAATCCCCTTGCATACTGGGGGTCCCTGGGGGCCAACTAGCCCACCAGGAGCCTCCAGTATGCACCAGGGGTTGCATTGCAGAGAGGTGTAATGAGGCCACATCCTTTTTAACACCTCTCTGCAACGCAGCCCCGGTGCATGTTTGAAGAGGGGGAACTAATTCCCCTTGCATACTGGTAGGGTCCCTGGGCACCAACTAGCCCACCAGGAGTCTCAAGTATACGCCAGGGGGCTGTGTTGAATTGCCCCGGAGGTCGGCCGTCCCCGGGGCAGTGTGGGGGGGATTGGGCACCCCCCACACTTCTTTATCACTATGCCCCCGCGATTTGGTCCCCATGGGGGTAATTTTTAAAAAACATACCGGGTTTTAAAAAAAAAAGAATTAGCCTTGGTTTCCTTTGTGGGACCACCTTAACAGGCCTAGGAGGTCAGGGTGTTTCTACCCTGCCCCCTTTTTGTGTTCTACACGTTTGTTTTTCTGCTTTCTTGTGCCTCAGTCTAATGAGCACAAGATGGCTGCCATCACTTCCTGGTTTGGAGTGTTGACAGCCAATAAACATGCAGCTTTCTCAGAAAGGTATGCGCACCGTCTGCGTACCGTACGCATACGTACGCGGACCTGTGCGCTGACGGTATGCGCACCCCGCCTTTTTTTGAAAATTTCTTTTTTTTTTTGCCTTGTGGGGTCCTAGTGGGACCCCCTGAGCAGGCCTAGGGGGTCAGTTTCCTGCTACCCTGCCCCCTTTTTGAGTTCTACATGTTTGTTTTTCTGCTTTCTTCTGCCTCAGTCTACCGAGGCACAAGATGGCTGCCAACAATTTCTGTTTTTGAGTGTTGACAGACATTGGCAGCCAATCAGCATGCAGCTCATGCACGCGAAGGTCCGTGCACGTCCGCGCACGTATATATAAATATATATATATTATAGTTAGCTGGACATTTTACTCATACAAAACCATTGAACTTCCCTGTTATAGTTAGTTGTACTCACTATAACTTGCACGCCCACAATCCACTGCTGATGATGTCACATATTACATCATTCATGACATGGTCAGTGACATCACTGATGACTTCACTGATGACATCATCCAGTGAATGTGGTTTGCTTTGATATTTAAATATGTATTATAAATACACTACTTTGCATTGAAGAATGAGTGGATATATAAACATAAATGTGTGGATGGTGGATTTAGTAACAGTGTCATTGATTGTTTCCTTGACTAATTTGTAGAGCCTCACTATATATAATGTGTAGTTACTAAACTGTGTGAAAGTCTTTATTGCTTTGTCTTAATTGCTGTGTTAAAATCTATATTTGTTATTGGTTTCCTAACTGAGTAGTTATATGGGTAAATGAATGTCTATGTGGTTTGGTGGGGGGTGTGTGATTGCCAAAAAATGTGTGAATAGTTCATTCAGTAGGTATATGAGGTTAAGACTACATGTTATAACAGTTGTTTCAGTGAGTGTATATGTTTATGGGTGTGGTTTAGATGAAATATTTCTCTCAATGTTACATCTCCATTAAACTTGAAAAAAAGGCAGTGTATGTGACAGTTATATCTAATTAAGTGTGCCTAAGACTTAGTGATTGTATGAGTCACTATATGGATAACTGTATACTTGTAATAGTGATTTTATAACACACTTAGTGTGAGTTACTATCTATATAAATAGATGAAGTGGTGTTTGTATAAGTGTGTAAATGTAAGTATAATCAATTGTTTGCATAAGTCAGAAGGATGTCTTTATAAGTGAATACAATGTGTGCTGGTGTGTAATGTTGAAATAGGCGTATAAGTATATTTGATAGTGTTCTGTTGATTATTCACTGCATATAACACTGAAGCTATAGGTAAGTGATTAAATGTGTGTACAGTTCTATGTATAACTGAGTGGGTGTTTAGAAATTTCTATTGGTGTGTCAATGGTTTCAAATATGGCACTTTCTATTTTACAGTGAGTAATGTAAGATTATACTAGTGTGTGATAAGGTGTATTTGATTGTCACATGGATGATGTCATCAGTGATGTCATCAGTGATGTCATTTGAGATGTCATCAGTGATACCATCAGTGATGTCACTGACCATGTCATGAATGATGCACTTTTTGTGACGTTCCGGTGGCGCAGAAGACTGAGTAATATTTATCAGGCAGGACTAAGCCACTTTTTGTGGCGTTATCCTACCTGATATATATCAGTCCCTTTAACGCAGTGTCCTGCGTTAAAGGGGTGTGCAATGGGTGTTGCTGGGGGCGTTCCCAGCAGCATCCATGGACTTGAGTAATTTATAGCATCCTCAAAGTCAGTCTTTCAAAAATTCCAAAGTATAGGACATGATAATCCAAATCCAAATGTTTCTCAAGAAAAGTAATAAACTGTGTGTTATAATTTGATGTCTGCTTGCTTTAAGGAATTATCTGATGTCATTTTGTGTGAGGTCATTTTAGAATGTAAGCCTCAGGCAGAGCAGTTTGTCTTAGCCCTGGTACTGACTGGACGTTGATGCTGTTCCTGATTAAAGACAACTAGCCTACAACTTTCGAATAATTGTCTTTTTAACAATGGCGACGAGGGAAACTATCTAACTTGATTGGGGACAAGTGAACTACAGCATCAATTCCCCTGCTGAATTTTGGAATCAGATTTTACTTGGACTATCACTCGTTTCACTTGGAAGGAATTACTGACGAGTCCTGAATCTCAGACTGACTTTCTTCTTCAACTTTCATTCAACTTTCCTGCTCTAACGTCGTGTTCAACATTTTAAGGTAATATTTTACCTTTTTCTGATTCTCCTCCGTGTTATGCCTGCAAACTGTCTGTGCATCTTTTGACTCCGGCGAAGGTTCCAACCTCGAGAGCCCTGAAGCCCCGTGAGTCAGGCATTGTTTCTGCACGTTCGTTCACTGGAACGTTTCCTGAATGCCGTGAGGAGAATGCAGAGGCTGTAAGCTGCAAGTGTCATCACGCCCTGATTGACCTTGATGCGACGTGACCCCGCGCTTCAGCGTAAGCGCCATCTTGTGTTTACCAAAACCTTATTGAAGGTTACTAAACGCAGACTTCGGCAGTTCCTAACCGGCATCGTTTTTTCACATCATCGGCGGTCAACGCAGATCGTACCACTGCCATCGCAGATCTGCTATTGTTAACTGTTTACCGGTATTTAAAGACCTTTATTTCCATTTATATGACTACATATTTTTTTTTTTTTGGGTTGTTTTACTCGTTTTTCCAGAATAACAGACTTATCAAGCCCATGACTGCATCAAGCCATATAAACTTACAGATATAACCTGGATTACAGATATAACAGACTTATTTAGATTTACCTGGATTACAGTTATAACAGACTTATTTGGATTTACCTGGATTACAGATATAACAGACTTACCTGGATTACAGACACCATACACCAAGTCTACAAACTGTGTTTTTCAAAGTTTAACAATACAAGGAATTATTACTTGGAGTCCTAACTACACGCCATTTATTATTATCATTATGGCTACTTCCACCTCTATGTCTCAACCCCCCCCTTTCCTCTCAGAAAAAGGTGATCCAATACTACCTTGGAAAAGATGGAGAAATCTTTTTGATTCTTATATTTTAGCTATTGGGGGTGAAAAGTTTTCTGCTGTCAGAAAACAAGCTATACTTTTACACAATTTGGGTGTTGAGGGACGCAACATATATGATAGTATGGATTTACTTACAATTGGTAATGGGGAAGGTGAACCTTGTGACGTGTATGAAATGTCAATGATGATGTTACAAACATATTTTGGTCCTCGTATAAATATTGTTTTAGAGCGACATAGGTTTTTCACGAGAACGCAAGGTTCAACTGAACGCGTCAAAGGTTATGTAGCCTCTTTGAAGACCTTAGCACGTACATGTGAATTTGAGGAATTATCCGATTCTCTGGTCAGAGATCAATTAGTGCGTTGCACTAATAGCTCTCGTGTGCAGGAGAAACTTTTATCCAAAAACCCTTCTCTTGACCAAGCTATTAAGATTGTTGAGGGAATGGAAAACACTTCATCCTGGGTGAAAGAGATAAAAAGAGGACATGAAGAAAAGAAAGAGTTAGAAAGTGAGATACATGTTGTTCATGATGAACATTCTCCTGAACAACGTACGAGTGTGAGTAAAGTGGTAGCTAATGAAAAATTCAAAAAGTATGATAAGGACACGACGCGCAGTTTTGTCAAACCTCAAGCAAATAGTGATGAAAAAGGTAGTAAAGATTCACTCAAACCTAAGTGCATGAGATGTGGGAGTTTGACACATTTTTCAAGTTATCCACAATGTTACGCAAGGGATGCTGTATGCATGAAATGTGGCATCAAGGGACATTATGCTCGAGTCTGCAAGTCAACAAAAACTTCAGATAAGAAGAATACTGATGCAGTACGTATTGTTGTATCTAGCATCAGGGAAGAGGATGGTATGATTGATGCTGACAAAATTACGATGCCAGAATGTGACATCTTGGTCAACAATGTCAAGTTTGTTGTCTTGGCTGACTCAGGGTCTCCATATACCATGATAGGTAACAAAGAATGGGATGAGGTTATTGGCTTGGATGAAACTTTAATTCCACCTGACATAAATCCAGTCGGTTATGCCAAGGGCAGAATTAATGTTCTTGGTTACATAGAAGCTTGTATTAAATTCAAGGACAGGAAGACATTTGGCAAAGTTTATGTAGCTATGAGGGGTGACAACTTATTGGGTTGGAGACATCAGCGTGATTTAGGGATCACACTTAATCCTTCTGCAAAGAATCCAAAAGATCAAGTTATGCTAGTTGAATGTGATAGTGATGGCAATATTGCTGACAATCTGAATGGTGTGTATTTCAGAAAATTTCCTGAGGTTTTTTCTGAAAATTTAGGATGTCTCAAAGAATTTGAGCACAAGATCATTCTGAAAAACAAAGCCATACCTTGTGTTTACAAAGTAAGGAAGGTTCCTAACATGATGATAGACCCATTGAAACAGGAGTTAGAGAGATTACTAAAATTGGATGTGATTGAGGAGATAGAAGCTTCAGAATGGTTGGCCCCCATTGTTTTGGCCCCTAAGGATGGGGGGGCCAAAATTAGGATGTGTGTGGATTTGAGGGGGTTAAATCAGTGGATTTGGGTTGACAGACAACCGTTACCTAACATTTCAGAGTCACTTAGCACTCTTAAAGGTGCACGGGTATTTAGTGTTTTGGACTTATCGTCCGCTTATCATCAAATTGTTTTGCACAAGGAATCGAGACATCTCACGTCATTTGTGACGCCCTTGGGTGCATACTGTTTCAAAAGAATGCCTTTTGGGTTAGCTTCGGCTGCGGCATGTTTTCAGAGGGTCATGAAGAAGGTCTTAGAGGGAATTGGTAACATCATGTTTTTTCAGGATGACATTCTAATTCATGGGAAAGGGGAGATTGAACATAACAGGACATTGTGTGAAGTTTTAGGAAGGTTGAAGGAGAAGGGACTAACTGTAAAGAGAGAGAAATGTCGAATTGGAGTGGAGACTGTCACGTATCTTGGTCATGTAATTTCCGGTGCAGGGATACAACCAAAGCTAGAACTTGCAGAATCTGTTAAGAAAGCCCCGGTACCGAGTGATAAGGACCAGGTGAGGTCATTTCTAGGATTAGCAGAATTTTACGCTAAGTTTGTTCAGGGTTTTGCTAGTGTGTCTCAACCTATTAGGTTATTGCTTAAAAAAGGTGCACATTTTGTGTGGACAGAAGATTGCCAAGAAGCTTTTGACAAAATCAAGGAAGAGATTGGGAAAATGCCCACTCTGGGACATTTTGATGTGAATAAAAAAACTATTTTAACAACTGATGCTAGTCTCAGAGGTTTGGGAGCGGTGCTCTCTCAAGCTGTAAATGGCGAACAGAGTACTGTTGCTTTCGCTTCAAGGGCACTCAAACAAGCAGAAGCAAACTATTCCTGCATTGAGAGAGAAGCACTTAGTGTGTTTTGGGCGGTTCAGCATTTTAAGTTTTATCTGTGGGGAATCCCATTCTTAGTAAGGACTGACCATAGACCCCTTGTTCAAATTTTTTCTTGTAGACACAGTGAACACCTAACACCTAGGATTAAGCGTTGGAGCGAGGGATTGCAGGAGTATAACTTTATTGTACAATATATTCCTGGGTCAAATAACAAATCTGCCGACTGTTTGTCGCGGTTGCCACTGGAGGAGAACATTGATGCTGATAAAGAGGATTGTGTATTTTGGGTGGCTGAAAATGCGCTGACACAAGATGAGTGGAGGGAAGGTGTAGCTAAAGATAAAGCTTTGTCTGAACTCAAAATCTGGATAAACCAAGGTTGGCCTGATTACAAATCCTTGGATCAAGAGATGAGAACTTATTGGTCTGTCAAGGATGAAATTTCTTTTGTGGGAGACAATTTACTGAGGGGCTTAAGAGTTATTCCCCCAGTTGAATTTAGAGACAAAATTATAAACACTGCTCACGAGGGTCATCTTGGGAGGAGTCTCACCAAAGCTAGAGTGAGAGAGAGATACTGGTGGCCTACCATGGACCATATGATTGAAAATGTTGTCAAAGATTGTATGCTGTGTGCATCTAATGACAAATCTTATGCAACTAATCGTGCGCCTTTGTCACCAGTAAAAATCCCTGAAATGGTCTGGACTAAGTTAGGACTGGATATTATGGGACCATTTGATCTTTTACCACCAAGTGAGCGTTTTGTTATTTTGTTGGTGGATTACACGTCCAAATGGGTGGTGACTAAGTGCACTTCTTCCGTGAGTGCTAAAGTTGTAATTGAATTTCTCAAAGGTGTGTTCACTTTTGAGGGCCTACCTAAATGTCTTGTGACAGACAATGGGGTGCAATTTGTTTCAACTGAAATGAGAGATTTTCTGATGAATTGTGGTGTGACTCATCAGAAGACTGCATTATATTCTCCTCAGGCCAATGGCCTAGCGGAGAGAATGAATCGTTTAGTAAAATCTTGCCTTCAGCGTGCCTTACTTACGAAGGTTTCTCTTAAAGAAATTTTGAGAGATACTTTGTGGGCACATAGGACAACACCCAATGCAGTTACCTTGACATCTCCTTTTGAGGCTTTGAGAGGTAGGAAGGCTATCTCAAAGTTGAATCCTGTTTGGATGCCAATAATGGATGGAGAGGCTTTATCAGCTGATACTAAAAGAGAGAAAATTTTAAGATATCAGCGTTTGTACAAGACGAGATATGATTCCAAAATGTGTGTGAAGGGGAGGAAGTGGAATGTTGGAGATAAAGTTCTCATAAAAAATCCCAGATATATGCTTAAAGGGAGAAGTACCTTCATGGGTCCTTTCACTATTGTTTCCATCAGGAAAAATGTTGTAAAAGTTAGCAATGGCGGTGTATGGAGTATGTCTAGATTAGTCAAATGTTTGGAGAAAAATTCTAGTTTTCAGAACTCTTCTTACGATGATGTTGATGATGTTGAGTCGTTTTCTAATGGCCAACATGCTGGAACTTCTGGTACTGATTTAACTTCTCCAGATCTTAGTTCTTACCAACCTTCTGGAAGGCAACGTCGTTTACCTTCCAAATTTAAAGATTATATTATGTCTTGATCTGGTTCTCCCTAAGCTCCTGTTATACTGTCTTTACTGTATTTATCCTCTCCTTTTTCTTCTCTTTCTCAGTCTTTCCTTCTTCTAAGTTTCTTTGCTGTGTCCCCTTATTGGGAAGGGGATGTGTTATAATTTGATGTCTGCTTGCTTTAAGGAATTATCTGATGTCATTTTGTGTGAGGTCATTTTAGAATGTAAGCCTCAGGCAGAGCAGTTTGTCTTAGCCCTGGTACTGACTGGACGTTGATGCTGTTCCTGATTAAAGACAACTAGCCTACAACTTTCGAATAATTGTCTTTTTAACACTGTACTTTGGAATTTTTGAAAGACTGACTTTGAGGATGCTATAAAATACTCGTCTGCCCGAATTGTGTGGGTAAAATTGATACCTAGTCACTTTGAATAAGAATGTACTTACGTCTCATCTAACATTTGGAAGAAATATCTAGTTATATGACAACAAGACACCAACATAACTTGAAGGAAATAAGAACGCCCTGAAGAAGTTCTGTTGTACAGAACGAAACGCGTCGGCTGGCTGTGGTACATAAACTTAAGGAAAATAAAAGCATTTGAATATACACCAAGATTCAGTGCATCAATAAGGACTCTAAGTGATATGATTTGATTGGACTTGTTGTGCAAGTGGTGCTGTGCCAAACTTTGGAATATTCTCTACTACTCTCTACTACTCACTCTCTACTACTCCACTACTCTCTAATACTCACTCTTTACTACTCATTCTCTACTATTCTAGTACTCTCTACTACTCTCTCTCTACTACTCACTCCCTGCTACTCACTATCTACTACTCTCTACTACTCACTCTCTACTACTCTCTACTCTCTACTACTCACTCTCTACTACTCTCTCTCTACTACTCTCTACTACTCACTCTCTACTTCTCACTCTCTACTACTCTCTACTACTCACTCTCTATTACTCTCTCTACTACTCTCTACTACTCACTCTCTACTACTCACTCTACTATTCACTCTCTACTACTCTCTAATACTCACTCTCTACTACTCTCTCTATACTACTCTCTACTACTCACTCTCTACTACTCTCTACTACTCGCTCTCTACTACTCTCTCTCTACTACTCACTACTACTCACTTTACTACTCACTCTCTACTACTCTATAATATTCTCTCTCTCTGCTACTCACTCTCTACTACTCTGTCTCTACTACTCTCTACTACTCACTCTCTACTACTCACTCTCTACTACTCACTCTCTGCTACTCTCTACTACTCACTCTTTACTACTCTCTACTACTCACTCTCAGCTGCTCTCTACATCTCACTCTACTACTTACTCTCTACTACTCTCTACTACTCACTCTCTACTACTCACTCTCTACTACTCTCTACTACTCACTCTCTGCTACTCTCTCTACTGCTCTCTACTACTCTCTACTACTCACTCTCTACTCTCTATTACTCACTCTCTACTCTCTACCTCTCTCTACTAGTCTCTACCTCTCTACCTCTACCTCTCTACCTCTCTCTACACGCACACATATACACATATATATATATGCATATGCATTTATATATGTGTATATATATACATACATATATAAACATATATATTCTGCATATCTATATAAATACAAATATAAATGCATGCATACATATACATATATGCATACATATGCATGTTATTTACATGAAAGTTTGAAAAACACTAATAAAAGCAAAGCTAAAAAGCCACCTCATTACAAACAGAATGGCTTTAACTTAAACGAGGACAAGATCTATTGCATTTTCAATGCTTGTTTACTTTGGTTCCATCAAGAAGGCATTCAGATGTGTCACACATTTGCCATAAATTCTGAATGTTAGCACTCTAGTTGCTCATTAGATCACTGTAGTAAAACTACTGCTCACCAGGGAAGTCTGCTGCTGGTATTCAAAGTGCATGTTTCAGTCTGCATGTCAGAATTGTTTTAATGAAATAGAAGAGGATTTGAGAAGTCACTCAAAATGTGCTCTAATTTTTCTTTCTGAAGCACTAATCATACTTTATATGGCAAAATGAACCCCCTCATGTTGTTCCTTTTTAAATTAAATGTTTTCAGACTTACCACTTCATTCCAATCAAGATAGCTTCTGGTGTGCCATTCTTTTGTCATAAGTGAGACTGTTAGCGCTCTAGTTGTTCTTTAGAAAACTCTGGGACATTCTGTTATTGGGCTATACTTGGGCTACATCTGGGTGATATTTGGGCTACATTTGGGCTCTTTTGCTTTTGGGGGCCATCTTGGAAGACTGCATGTCAGAATGTTTTAATGAAAGAGAAGAGGATTTGAGAAGTCACTCAAAATGTGCCCTAATTTTTCTTTCTACAGCACTAATCATATTTTCTATGGCAAAATGAACCCCCTCATTTTGTTCCTTTTTAAAATAAATGTTTTCAGACTTACTACTTCATTCCAATCAAGATGGCTTCTGGTGTGCCATACTTTTGTCATAAGTAAGACTGTTAGTGCTCTAGTTGTTCTTTAGAACACTCTGGGACATTCTGTCATTGGGCTATACTTGGGCTACATCTGGGTGATATTTGGCCTACATTTGGGCTCTTTTGTCTCTGGTGGCCATCTTGGGAGACTGCATGTCAGAATTTTTTAATGAAATAGAAGTGGATTTGAGAAGTCACTCAAAATGTGCCCTAATTTTTCTTTCTGCACCACTAATCATACTTTCTATGGCAAAATATACCCCCTCATGTTGTTCCTTTTTAAATTAAATGTTTTAAGAGTTACCACTTTATTCCAATCAAGATGGCTTCAGGTGTGCCATACCTTTGTAATAAGTAGGACTGTTAGCGCTCTAGTTGTTCTTTAGAACACTCTAGGAGGCTGCAGTAGAACACAAAGGAATCAACTGACAGTCTCTGTCCTTGTTGAATGTACATGTTTTACTGAGAATGTCAGACTTCATTCTCACATGACTGAGAAAGATAATGTGAATTTACAGAAAATATGCTTTCAGTTTAGCTGATAGATCCCCTTCCAAACCACTGTGGGAAAATCATTAGATAATAGTTTTCTTTCAAACATGATTCATGATATCCCAGCAGAAGGCCTTTGCACATGGTAAAATCACCTTAGAACATACCACAATTCCTAAAATGAGTATGGTACCATCAACAAATGATTTATAATGTAACTAAAGTCTTAAAACCTTCAATTAACTGCAATGCTTTTTAATGAGGTGCTATCATGTACGCGTATCCCGCCCTTGTGGGACCCCCTGAGCAGGCCTAGGGGGTCAGGGTGCTTCTACCCTGCTCCCTTTGCGTGTTTTGCACCCTTGTTTTTCTGCTTTCCTGTGCCTCAGTCTACAGAGGCACAAGATGGCTGCAGACACTTTTTGGTTTGGAGTGTTGACAGACATTGGCAGCCAATCAGCATGCAGCTCGTGCTCGGAACGGTACAGAGTACAGTAAGCTTACAGTAAGCTGCTGTAGATATATATATTTTTTCTCTTTTGATTTTCTCAGGAACTACTGGAGGGATTTACACCATTTAAACAAAAGGCACTTCTGCGTACCAGTCCCTACAATTTTGACAAGTTTGGTGTAATTCCATTCAGCGGTTCGGGCTGTAGCTGTGTCTAAACGTCCTATGGAAATTAATATGGGGAAAACGCGTTCTGGGACCCCCCTTTTTTCTCAGCCCCCGCTTGACGAATACCCCCCAAAACTTTCAGGAAAGGAGCAGAACTGAGCTGGCCAAAATTTTGGAAAATTGCATGCAAATTCCTCAATCGACGCCAAAGTTATTCCAAATAGAATGTTGCGGATTTCCTATGGAAACTAGGTCCTAACTATATATACCTACTGGCGACCGCCAGTAGGTAATATATATATATTACACGGCTGTCCCTGCATAGCCAGAATCCACGTAACTTGGTCCAGCAGCCCGAGGGGACCTGAGGAGGCACTTTGGGACGCGGAAGTGTCAAAAAGAGTCACACCATACGAGGCTACAAAAAGACATTGGAGCGGACATTATTCTGCACCCATATCACCGGCCGAGCTGCAAGACCATGTTGCATGCTGGGAGTTGGAGTCTCTTCATACCTACGTGACGTCCAACAGGTGAGCCAACGCTTAAGGGAGGAGTCCAATGTCGACTGCAGCACTCGCAAAGCAGCCTTGATGGAATAAGATGTGACTTTGTGTTGGGGCGTGAGCACTGAGGAAGGCTTTATGACAAGCCGAAATGCATTTGCTGCTACCAACGAAGGCAACCGTGAAATAAAGGGCTTTCAAAGGATCCCCCTCTGACCTCCGCGCTTTTCTTTTGGAGGGAAGTGGTTTGTTTATATTTTCGCGCCAAGCCAGGAGCGCGTCCCGGATGGTCCTGCTGACAAGTGACACGAACTAGACTGGCACCGCGCTGCTTGCAGTGAGTCTTGTGCTCGAGGGATCGAGTAGTTCGTTGTCCGCCAAAATTACTTGGGAAGGAGTGCTTGAGGTGGTAATTACCCCGTCAGGACGCTGTGTGTTTACACGGCTGTCCCTGCATAGCCAGAATCCACGTAACTTGGTCCAGCAGCCCGAGGGGACCTGAGGAGGCACTTTGGGACGCGGAAGTGTCAAAAAGAGTCACACCATACGAGGCTACAAAAAGACATTGGAGCGGACATTATTCTGCACCCATATCACCGGCCGAGCTGCAAGACCATGTTGCATGCTGGGAGTTGGAGTCTCTTCATACCTACGTGACGTCCAACAGGTGAGCCAACGCTTAAGGGAGGAGTCCAATGTCGACTGCAGCACTCGCAAAGCAGCCTTGATGGAATAAGATGTGACTTTGTGTTGGGGCGTGAGCACTGAGGAAGGCTTTATGACAAGCCGAAATGCATTTGCTGCTACCAACGAAGGCAACCGTGAAATAAAGGGCTTTCAAAGGATCCCCCTCTGACCTCCGCGCTTTTCTTTTGGAGGGAAGTGGTTTGTTTATATTTTCGCGCCAAGCCAGGAGCGCGTCCCGGATGGTCCTGCTGACAAGTGACACGAACTAGACTGGCACCGCGCTGCTTGCAGTGAGTCTTGTGCTCGAGGGATCGAGTAGTTCGTTGTCCGCCAAAATTACTTGGGAAGGAGTGCTTGAGGTGGTAATTACCCCGTCAGGACGCTGTGTGTTTACACGGCTGTCCCTGCATAGCCAGAATCCACGTAACTTGGTCCAGCAGCCCGAGGGGACCTGAGGAGGCACTTTGGGACGCGGAAGTGTCAAAAAGAGTCACACCATACGAGGCTACAAAAAGACATTGGAGCGGACATTATTCTGCACCCATATCACCGGCCGAGCTGCAAGACCATGTTGCATGCTGGGAGTTGGAGTCTCTTCATACCTACGTGACGTCCAACAGGTGAGCCAACGCTTAAGGCAGGAGTCCAATGTCGACTGCAGCACTCGCAAAGCAGCCTTGATGGAATAAGATGTGACTTTGTGTTGGGGCGTGAGCACTGAGGAAGGCTTTATGACAAGCCGAAATGCATTTGCTGCTACCAACGAAGGCAACCGTGAAATAAAGGGCTTTCAAAGGATCCCCCTCTGACCTCCGCGCTTTTCTTTTGGAGGGAAGTGGTTTGTTTATATTTTCGCGCCAAGCCAGGAGCGCGTCCCGGATGGTCCTGCTGACAAGTGACACGAACTAGACTGGCACCGCGCTGCTTGCAGTGAGTCTTGTGCTCGAGGGATCGAGTAGTTCGTTGTCCGCCAAAATTACTTGGGAAGGAGTGCTTGAGGTGGTAATTACCCCGTCAGGACGCTGTGTGTTTACACGGCTGTCCCTGCATAGCCAGAATCCACGTAACTTGGTCCAGCAGCCCGAGGGGACCTGAGGAGGCACTTTGGGACGCGGAAGTGTCAAAAAGAGTCACACCATACGAGGCTACAAAAAGACATTGGAGCGGACATTATTCTGCACCCATATCACCGGCCGAGCTGCAAGACCATGTTGCATGCTGGGAGTTGGAGTCTCTTCATACCTACGTGACGTCCAACAGGTGAGCCAACGCTTAAGGGAGGAGTCCAATGTCGACTGCAGCACTCGCAAAGCAGCCTTGATGGAATAAGATGTGACTTTGTGTTGGGGCGTGAGCACTGAGGAAGGCTTTATGACAAGCCGAAATGCATTTGCTGCTACCAACGAAGGCAACCGTGAAATAAAGGGCTTTCAAAGGATCCCCCTCTGACCTCCGCGCTTTTCTTTTGGAGGGAAGTGGTTTGTTTATATATATATATATATATATATATATATATATATATATATATATATATATATATCTCATCCAAATGCCCAAAAGCTTTGCAGGACGCACTCGGCAGCAAGCCTTCCTTTCGGCGTACCTGTGACAGCTGGTCCCACACCCGGATTATTTCTCGTGTGCCTTACGCGTTTCGAGACCTCATGTCTCTCATCAGAGGCAGCTTTCACAATTGAGTGGCAAGTTGTTCCTTTTAATTGTTCACATTCATGCGCCACAATAGATGTTCACGCCCACTTGAAGTTGCGTATATCATGAGATTTGCATGCTGGTAGTTATAGTCCAGAGGAACACTTCATTGTTTTACCTTTAGTAGGTTCCAACTCACATTGTGTTGATAAAAGCTTGTATTTCCTTAGTAGGATTCGGAGTGTTTCGGCCAGCAGATTTTGTCAGACTCGCTGCGCTGATCAGGTTTGAACATGGTTTCAACCACAGCCTCTTAAGGTTTCAAGATGGTGCGCCTTGCCACGACGAGGGCCGCCGTGTAATTTTTCTCATCCAAATGCCCAAAAGCTTTGCAGGACGCACTCGGCAGCAAGCCTTCCTTTCGGCGTACCTGTGACAGCTGGTCCCACACCCGGATTATTTCTCATGTGCCTTACGCGTTTCGAGACCTCATGTCTCTCATCAGAGGCAGCTTCCACAATTGAGTGGCAAGTTGTTCCTTTTAATTGTTCACATTCATGCGCCACAATAGATGTTCACGCCCACTTGAAGTTGCGTATATCATGAGATTTGCATGCTGGTAGTTATAGTCCAGAGGAACACTTCATTGTTTTACCTTTAGTAGGTTCCAACTCACATTGTGTTGATAAAAGCTTGTATTTCCTTAGTAGGATTCGGAGTGTTTCGGCCAGCAGATTTTGTCAGACTCGCTGCGCTGATCAGGTTTGAACATGGTTTCAACCACAGCCTCTTAAGGTTTCAAGATGGTGCGCCTTGCCACGACGAGGGCCGCCGTGTAATTTTTCTCATCCAAATGCCCAAAAGCTTTGCAGGACGCACTCGGCAGCAAGCCTTCCTTTCGGCGTACCTGTGACAGCTGGTCCCACACCCGGATTATTTCTCGTGTGCCTTACGCGTTTCGAGACCTCATGTCTCTCATCAGAGGCAGCTTCCACAATTGAGTGGCAAGTTGTTCCTTTTAATTGTTCACATTCATGCGCCACAATAGATGTTCACGCCCACTTGAAGTTGCGTATATCATGAGATTTGCATGCTGGTAGTTATAGTCCAGAGGAACACTTCATTGTTTTACCTTTAGTAGGTTCCAACTCACATTGTGTTGATAAAAGCTTGTATTTCCTTAGTAGGATTCGGAGTGTTTCGGCCAGCAGATTTTGTCAGACTCGCTGCGCTGATCAGGTTTGAACATGGTTTCAACCACAGCCTCTTAAGGTTTCAAGATGGTGCGCCTTGCCACGACGAGGGCCGCCGTGTAATTTTTCTCATCCAAATGCCCAAAAGCTTTGCAGGACGCACTCGGCAGCAAGCCTTCCTTTCGGCGTACCTGTGACAGCTGGTCCCACACCCGGATTATTTCTCGTGTGCCTTACGCGTTTCGAGACCTCATGTCTCTCATCAGAGGCAGCTTCCACAATTGAGTGGCAAGTTGTTCCTTTTAATTGTTCACATTCATGCGCCACAATAGATGTTCACGCCCACTTGAAGTTGCGTATATCATGAGATTTGCATGCTGGTAGTTATAGTCCAGAGGAACACTTCATTGTTTTACCTTTAGTAGGTTCCAACTCACATTGTGTTGATAAAAGCTTGTATTTCCTTAGTAGGATTCGGAGTGTTTCGGCCAGCAGACTTTGTCAGACTCGCTGCGCTGATCAGGTTTGAACATGGTTTCAACCACAGCCTCTTAAGGTTTCAAGATGGTGCGCCTTGCCACGACGAGGGCCGCCGTGTAATTTTTCTCATCCAAATGCCCAAAAGCTTTGCAGGACGCACTCGGCAGCAAGCCTTCCTTTCGGCGTACCTGTGACAGCTGGTCCCACACCCGGATTATTTCTCGTGTGCCTTACGCGTTTCGAGACCTCATGTCTCTCATCAGAGGCAGCTTCCACAATTGAGTGGCAAGTTGTTCCTTTTAATTGTTCACATTCATGCGCCACAATAGATGTTCACGCCCACTTGAAGTTGCGTATATCATGAGATTTGCATGCTGGTAGTTATAGTCCAGAGGAACACTTCATTGTTTTACCTTTAGTAGGTTCCAACTCACATTGTGTTGATAAAAGCTTGTATTTCCTTAGTAGGATTCGGAGTGTTTCGGCCAGCAGATTTTGTCAGACTCGCTGCGCTGATCAGGTTTGAACATGGTTTCAACCACAGCCTCTTAAGGTTTCAAGATGGTGCGCCTTGCCACGACGAGGGCCGCCGTGTAATTTTTCTCATCCAAATGCCCAAAAGCTTTGCAGGACGCACTCGGCAGCAAGCCTTCCTTTCGGCGTACCTGTGACAGCTGGTCCCACACCCGGATTATTTCTCGTGTGCCTTACGCGTTTCGAGACCTCATGTCTCTCATCAGAGGCAGCTTCCACAATTGAGTGGCAAGTTGTTCCTTTTAATTGTTCACATTCATGCGCCACAATAGATGTTCACGCCCACTTGAAGTTGCGTATATCATGAGATTTGCATGCTGGTAGTTATAGTCCAGAGGAACACTTCATTGTTTTACCTTTAGTAGGTTCCAACTCACATTGTGTTGATAAAAGCTTGTATTTCCTTAGTAGGATTCGGAGTGTTTCGGCCAGCAGATTTTGTCAGACTCGCTGCGCTGATCAGGTTTGAACATGGTTTCAACCACAGCCTCTTAAGGTTTCAAGATGGTGCGCCTTGCCACGACGAGGGCCGCCGTGTAATTTTTCTCATCCAAATGCCCAAAAGCTTTGCAGGACGCACTCGGCAGCAAGCCTTCCTTTCGGCGTACCTGTGACAGCTGGTCCCACACCCGGATTATTTCTCGTGTGCCTTACGCGTTTCGAGACCTCATGTCTCTCATCAGAGGCAGCTTCCACAATTGAGTGGCAAGTTGTTCCTTTTAATTGTTCACATTCATGCGCCACAATAGATGTTCACGCCCACTTGAAGTTGCGTATATCATGAGATTTGCATGCTGGTAGTTATAGTCCAGAGGAACACTTCATTGTTTTACCTTTAGTAGGTTCCAACTCACATTGTGTTGATAAAAGCTTGTATTTCCTTAGTAGGATTCGGAGTGTTTCGGCCAGCAGATTTTGTCAGACTCGCTGCGCTGATCAGGTTTGAACATGGTTTCAACCACAGCCTCTTAAGGTTTCAAGATGGTGCGCCTTGCCACGACGAGGGCCGCCGTGTAATTTTTCTCATCCAAATGCCCAAAAGCTTTGCAGGACGCACTCGGCAGCAAGCCTTCCTTTCGGCGTACCTGTGACAGCTGGTCCCACACCCGGATTATTTCTCGTGTGCCTTACGCGTTTCGAGACCTCATGTCTCTCATCAGAGGCAGCTTCCACAATTGAGTGGCAAGTTGTTCCTTTTAATTGTTCACATTCATGCGCCACAATAGATGTTCACGCCCACTTGAAGTTGCGTATATCATGAGATTTGCATGCTGGTAGTTATAGTCCAGAGGAACACTTCATTGTTTTACCTTTAGTAGGTTCCAACTCACATTGTGTTGATAAAAGCTTGTATTTCCTTAGTAGGATTCGGAGTGTTTCGGCCAGCAGATTTTGTCAGACTCGCTGCGCTGATCAGGTTTGAACATGGTTTCAACCACAGCCTCTTAAGGTTTCAAGATGGTGCGCCTTGCCACGACGAGGGCCGCCGTGTAATTTTTCTCATCCAAATGCCCAAAAGCTTTGCAGGACGCACTCGGCAGCAAGCCTTCCTTTCGGCGTACCTGTGACAGCTGGTCCCACACCCGGATTATTTCTCCTGTGCCTTACGCGTTTCGAGACCTCATGTCTCTCATCAGAGGCAGCTTCCACAATTGAGTGGCAAGTTGTTCCTTTTAATTGTTCACATTCATGCGCCACAATAGATGTTCACGCCCACTTGAAGTTGCGTATATCATGAGATTTGCATGCTGGTAGTTATAGTCCAGAGGAACACTTCATTGTTTTACCTTTAGTAGGTTCCAACTCACATTGTGTTGATAAAAGCTTGTATTTCCTTAGTAGGATTCGGAGTGTTTCGGCCAGCAGATTTTGTCAGACTCGCTGCGCTGATCAGGTTTGAACATGGTTTCAACCACAGCCTCTTAAGGTTTCAAGATGGTGCGCCTTGCCACGACGAGGGCCGCCGTGTAATTTTTCTCATCCAAATGCCCAAAAGCTTTGCAGGACGCACTCGGCAGCAAGCCTTCCTTTCGGCGTACCTGTGACAGCTGGTCCCACACCCGGATTATTTCTCGTGTGCCTTACGCGTTTCGAGACCTCATGTCTCTCATCAGAGGCAGCTTTCACAATTGAGTGGCAAGTTGTTCCTTTTAATTGTTCACATTCATGCGCCACAATAGATGTTCACGCCCACTTGAAGTTGCGTATATCATGAGATTTGCATGCTGGTAGTTATAGTCCAGAGGAACACTTCATTGTTTTACCTTTAGTAGGTTCCAACTCACATTGTGTTGATAAAAGCTTGTATTTCCTTAGTAGGATTCGGAGTGTTTCGGCCAGCAGATTTTGTCAGACTCGCTGCGCTGATCAGGTTTGAACATGGTTTCAACCACAGCCTCTTAAGGTTTCAAGATGGTGCGCCTTGCCACGACGAGGGCCGCCGTGTAATTTTTCTCATCCAAATGCCCAAAAGCTTTGCAGGACGCACTCGGCAGCAAGCCTTCCTTTCGGCGTACCTGTGACAGCTGGTCCCACACCCGGATTATTTCTCGTGTGCCTTACGCGTTTCGAGACCTCATGTCTCTCATCAGAGGCAGCTTCCACAATTGAGTGGCAAGTTGTTCCTTTTAATTGTTCACATTCATGCGCCACAATAGATGTTCACGCCCACTTGAAGTTGCGTATATCATGAGATTTGCATGCTGGTAGTTATAGTCCAGAGGAACACTTCATTGTTTTACCTTTAGTAGGTTCCAACTCACATTGTGTTGATAAAAGCTTGTATTTCCTTAGTAGGATTCGGAGTGTTTCGGCCAGCAGATTTTGTCAGACTCGCTGCGCTGATCAGGTTTGAACATGGTTTCAACCACAGCCTCTTAAGGTTTCAAGATGGTGCGCCTTGCCACGACGAGGGCCGCCGTGTAATTTTTCTCATCCAAATGCCCAAAAGCTTTGCAGGACGCACTCGGCAGCAAGCCTTCCTTTCGGCGTACCTGTGACAGCTGGTCCCACACCCGGATTATTTCTCGTGTGCCTTACGCGTTTCGAGACCTCATGTCTCTCATCAGAGGCAGCTTCCACAATTGAGTGGCAAGTTGTTCCTTTTAATTGTTCACATTCATGCGCCACAATAGATGTTCACGCCCACTTGAAGTTGCGTATATCATGAGATTTGCATGCTGGTATTTATAGTCCAGAGGAACACTTCATTGTTTTACCTTTAGTAGGTTCCAACTCACATTGTGTTGATAAAAGCTTGTATTTCCTTAGTAGGATTCGGAGTGTTTCGGCCAGCAGATTTTGTCAGACTCGCTGCGCTGATCAGGTTTGAACATGGTTTCAACCACAGCCTCTTAAGGTTTCAAGATGGTGCGCCTTGCCACGACGAGGGCCGCTGTGTAATTTTTCTCATCCAAATGCCCAAAAGCTTTGCAGGACGCACTCGGCAGCAAGCCTTCCTTTCGGCGTACCTGTGACAGCTGGTCCCACACCCGGATTATTTCTCGTGTGCCTTACGCGTTTCGAGACCTCATGTCTCTCATCAGAGGCAGCTTCCACAATTGAGTGGCAAGTTGTTCCTTTTAATTGTTCACATTCATGCGCCACAAAGATGTTCACGCCCACTTGAAGTTGCGTATATCATGAGATTTGCATGCTGGTAGTTATAGTCCAGAGGAACACTTCATTGTTTTACCTTTAGTAGGTTCCAACTCACATTGTGTTGATAAAAGCTTGTATTTCCTTAGTAGGATTCGGAGTGTTTCGGCCAGCAGATTTTGTCAGACTCGCTGCGCTGATCAGGTTTGAACATGGTTTCAACCACAGCCTCTTAAGGTTTCAAGATGGTGCGCCTTGCCACGACGAGGGCCGCCGTGTAATTTTTCTCATCCAAATGCCCAAAAGCTTTGCAGGACGCACTCGGCAGCAAGCCTTCCTTTCGGCGTACCTGTGACAGCTGGTCCCACACCCGGATTATTTCTCGTGTGCCTTACGCGTTTCGAGACCTCATGTCTCTCATCAGAGGCAGCTTCCACAATTGAGTGGCAAGTTGTTCCTTTTAATTGTTCACATTCATGCGCCACAATAGATGTTCACGCCCACTTGAAGTTGCGTATATCATGAGATTTGCATGCTGGTAGTTATAGTCCAGAGGAACACTTCATTGTTTTACCTTTAGTAGGTTCCAACTCACATTGTGTTGATAAAAGCTTGTATTTCCTTAGTAGGATTCGGAGTGTTTCGGCCAGCAGATTTTGTCAGACTCGCTGCGCTGATCAGGTTTGAACATGGTTTCAACCACAGCCTCTTAAGGTTTCAAGATGGTGCGCCTTGCCACGACGAGGGCCGCCGTGTATTTTTTCTCATCCAAATGCCCAAAAGCTTTGCAGGACGCACTCGGCAGCAAGCCTTCCTTTCGGCGTACCTGTGACAGCTGGTCCCACACCCGGATTATTTCTCGTGTGCCTTACGCGTTTCGAGACCTCATGTCTCTCATCAGAGGCAGCTTCCACAATTGAGTGGCAAGTTGTTCCTTTTAATTGTTCACATTCATGCGCCACAATAGATGTTCACGCCCACTTGAAGTTGCGTATATCATGAGATTTGCATGCTGGTAGTTGAACAATGAAGTGTTCCTCTGGACTATAACTACCAGCATGCAAATCTCATGATATACGCAACTTCAAGTGGGCGTGAACATCTATTGTGGCGCATGAATGTGAACAATTAAAAGGAACAACTTGCCACTCAATTGTGGAAGCTGCCTCTGATGAGAGACATGAGGTCTCGAAACGCGTAAGGCACACGAGAAATAATCCGGGTGTGGGACCAGCTGTCACAGGTACGCCGAAAGGAAGGCTTGCTGCCGAGTGCGTCCTGCAAAGCTTTTGGGCATTTGGATGAGAAAAATTACACGGCGGCCCTCGTCGTGGCAAGGCGCACCATCTTGAAACCTTAAGAGGCTGTGGTTGAAACCATGTTCAAACCTGATCAGCGCAGCGAGTCTGACAAAATCTGCTGGCCGAAACACTCCGAATCCTACTAAGGAAATACAAGCTTTTATTAACACAATGTGAGTTGGAACCTACTAAAGGTAAAACAATGAAGTGTTCCTCTGGACTATAACTACCAGCATGCAAATCTCATGATATACGCAACTTCAAGTGGGCGTGAACATCTATTGTGGCGCATGAATGTGAACAATTAAAAGGAACAACTTGCCACTCAATTGTGGAAGCTGCCTCTGATGAGAGACATGAGGTCTCGAAACGCGTAAGGCACACGAGAAATAATCCGGGTGTGGGACCAGCTGTCACAGGTACGCCGAAAGGAAGGCTTGCTGCCGAGTGCGTCCTGCAAAGCTTTTGGGCATTTGGATGAGAAAAATTACACGGCGGCCCTCGTCGTGGCAAGGCGCACCATCTTGAAACCTTAAGAGGCTGTGGTTGAAACCATGTTCAAACCTGATCAGCGCAGCGAGTCTGACAAAATCTGCTGGCCGAAACACTCCGAATCCTACTAAGGAAATACAAGCTTTTATTAACACAATGTGAGTTGGAACCTACTAAAGGTAAAACAATGAAGTGTTCCTCTGGACTATAACTACCAGCATGCAAATCTCATGATATACGCAACTTCAAGTGGGCGTGAACATCTATTGTGGCGCATGAATGTGAACAATTAAAAGGAACAACTTGCCACTCAATTGTGGAAGCTGCCTCTGATGAGAGACATGAGGTCTCGAAACGCGTAAGGCACACGAGAAATAATCCGGGTGTGGGACCAGCTGTCACAGGTACGCCGAAAGGAAGGCTTGCTGCCGAGTGCGTCCTGCAAAGCTTTTGGGCATTTGGATGAGAAAAATTACACGGCGGCCCTCGTCGTGGCAAGGCGCACCATCTTGAAACCTTAAGAGGCTGTGGTTGAAACCATGTTCAAACCTGATCAGCGCAGCGAGTCTGACAAAATCTGCTGGCCGAAACACTCCGAATCCTACTAAGGAAATACAAGCTTTTATTAACACAATGTGAGTTGGAACCTACGAAAGGTAAAACAATGAAGTGTTCCTCTGGACTATAACTACCAGCATGCAAATCTCATGATATACGCAACTTCAAGTGGGCGTGAACATCTATTGTGGCGCATGAATGTGAACAATTAAAAGGAACAACTTGCCACTCAATTGTGGAAGCTGCCTCTGATGAGAGACATGAGGTCTCGAAACGCGTAAGGCACACGAGAAAAAATCCGGGTGTGGGACCAGCTGTCACAGGTACGCCGAAAGGAAGGCTTGCTGCCGAGTGCGTCCTGCAAAGCTTTTGGGCATTTGGATGAGAAAAATTACACGGCGGCCCTCGTCGTGGCAAGGCGCACCATCTTGAAACCTTAAGAGGCTGTGGTTGAAACCATGTTCAAACCTGATCAGCGCAGCGAGTCTGACAAAATCTGCTGGCCGAAACACTCCGAATCCTACTAAGGAAATACAAGCTTTTATTAACACAATGTGAGTTGGAACCTACTAAAGGTAAAACAGTGAAGTGTTCCTCTGGACTATAACTACCAGCATGCAAATCTCATGATATACGCAACTTCAAGTGGGCGTGAACATCTATTGTGGCGCATGAATGTGAACAATTAAAAGGAACAACTTGCCACTCAATTGTGGAAGCTGCCTCTGATGAGAGACATGAGGTCTCGAAACGCGTAAGGCACACGAGAAATAATCCGGGTGTGGGACCAGCTGTCACAGGTACGCCGAAAGGAAGGCTTGCTGCCGAGTGCGTCCTGCAAAGCTTTTGGGCATTTGGATGAGAAAAATTACACGGCGGCCCTCGTCGTGGCAAGGCGCACCATCTTGAAACCTTAAGAGGCTGTGGTTGAAACCATGTTCAAACCTGATCAGCGCAGCGAGTCTGACAAAATCTGCTGGCCGAAACACTCCGAATCCTACTATGGAAATACAAGCTTTTATTAACACAATGTGAGTTGGAACCTACTAAAGGTAAAACAATGAAGTGTTCCTCTGGACTATAACTACCAGCATGCAAATCTCATGATATACGCAACTTCAAGTGGGCGTGAACATCTATTGTGGCGCATGAATGTGAACAATTAAAAGGAACAACTTGCCACTCAATTGTGGAAGCTGCCTCTGATGAGAGACATGAGGTCTCGAAACGCGTAAGGCACACGAGAAATAATCCGGGTGTGGGACCAGCTGTCACAGGTACGCCGAAAGGAAGGCTTGCTGCCGAGTGCGTCCTGCAAAGCTTTTGGGCATTTGGATGAGAAAAATTACACGGCGGCCCTCGTCGTGGCAAGGCGCACCATCTTGAAACCTTAAGAGGCTGTGGTTGAAACCATGTTCAAACCTGATCAGCGCAGCGAGTCTGACAAAATCTGCTGGCCGAAACACTCCGAATCCTACTAAGGAAATACAAGCTTTTATTAACACAATGTGAGTTGGAACCTACTAAAGGTAAAACAATGAAGTGTTCCTCTGGACTACAACTACCAGCATGCAAATCTCATGATATACGCAACTTCAAGTGGGCGTGAACATCTATTGTGGCGCATGAATGTGAACAATTAAAAGGAACAAATTGCCACTCAATTGTGGAAGCTGCCTCTGATGAGAGACATGAGGTCTCGAAACGCGTAAGGCACACGAGAAATAATCCGGGTGTGGGACCAGCTGTCACAGGTACGCCGAAAGGAAGGCTTGCTGCCGAGTGCGTCCTGCAAAGCTTTTGGGCATTTGGATGATATATATATATATATATATATATATATATATATATATATATATTACCTTCTGGCGGTCGCCAGTAGGTATATATAGTTAGGATTTTTTCTCTATGGGATTTTTGAAAATTCTATGTCTAATAACTTTGGCGTTTGTGGACGGAATTGGCTGAAATTTTCAGGAAAATGGAACATTTTGTTTATGAGCAGCCCCTGACAATTTGGGGGGGTTTCATCAAGGGGGGGCCGAGAAAAAAGGGGGGTCCCAAAACGCATTTTTCCCATGTTAATTTCCATAGGGCGGTTGGCCTCACTTTTAGCTCGAACGGCTGAATGGATTTGCACGAAACTTGGCAAAATTGTAGGGACTGTTAGCCCGATGTGCCTTTGCTAGGTCTCAATATATGTGCTCCAGTGGATTTTGAGTAATTTAGGTTCAAAAAAAGATATATATCTGGGCGGAGCCTAACCACACATCTGATCTGATTGGCTGTCAGCACTTCATCCAAGAAGTGTTGGCAGCCATCTTGGGACCAATATACATGATAGCACGTCATTAAAAAGCATTGTAGTTAATAGAGGGTTTTAGGACTTTAGTTACATTATAAATCATTTGTTGATGGTACCATACTCGTTTTAGGAATTGTGGTGGGTTCTAAGGTGATTTTACCATGTGAAAAAACCTTCCGCTGTGATATCATGAATATTGTTTGAAAGAAAACTAATATCTCATGATTTTCCCACAGTGGTTTGGAAGGGGATTTATAAGCTAAACTGAAAGCATATTTTCTGTAAATTCACATTATCTTTCTCAGTCATGTGAAAATGAAGTCTGACATTCTCAGTAAAACATGTACATCCTACAAGGACAGAGACTGTCAGTTGATTCCTTTGTGTTCTACTGCAGCCTCCTAGAGTGTTCTAAAGAACAACTAGAGCGCTAACAGTCCTACTTATTACAAAGGTATGGCACACCTGAAGCCATCTTGATTGGAATAAAGTGGTAACTCTTAAAACATTTAATTTAAAAAGAAACAACATGAGGGGGTATATTTTGCCATAGAAAGTATGATTAGTGCTGCAGAATGAAAAATTAGGGCACATTTTGAGTGACTTCTCAAATCCTTTTCTATTTCATTAACCACATGCGCGCTGCTCTTATTCTGCTGGAATGCTGACTTTTTAAAAAACCCATTGTTCATGACGAGCTGGGCTCGTCATCAGTGTGCGAGGAGGCTACACCATGACGAGCCCAGCTCGTCATCAGCCTCGAAGGGGTTAAAACATTCTGACATGCAGTCTCCCAAAATGGCCACCAGAGACAAAAGAGCCCAAATGTAGCCCAAATATCACCCAGATGTAGCCCAAGTATAGCCCAATGACAGAATGTCCCGGAGTGTTCTAAAGAACAACTAGAGCGCTAACAGTCCTACTTATTACAAAGGTATGGCACACCTGAAGCCATCTTGATTGGAATAAAGTGGTAACTCTTAAAACATTTAATTTAAAAAGAAACAACATGAGGGGGTATATTTTGCCATAGAAAGTATGATTAGTGCTGCAGAATGAAAAATTAGGGCACATGTTGAGTGACTTCTCAAATCCTTTTCGATTTCATTAAAACATTCTGACATGCAGTCTCCCAAAATGGCCACCAGAGACAAAAGAGCCCAAATGTAGCCCAAATATCACCCAGATGTAGCCCAAGTATAGCCCAATGACAGAATGTCCCAGAGTGTTCTAAAGAACAACTAGAGCGCTAACAGTCCTACTTATTACAAAGGTATAGCACACCTGGAGCCATCGTGATGAGAATAAAGTGGTAACTCTTAAAACATTTAATTTAAAAAGGAACAAAATGAGGGGGTATATTATGCAATAGAAGTTATTATTAGTGCTGCAGAAAGAAAAATTAGGGCACATTTTGAGTGACTTTTCAAATCCTCTTCTATTTCATTAAAAAATTCTGACATGCAGTCTCCCAAAATGGCCACCAGAGACAAAAGAGCCCAAATGTAGCCCAAATATCACCCAGATGTAGCCCAAGTATAGCCCAATGACAGAACGTCCCAGAGTGTTCTAAAGAACAACTAGAGCGCTAACAGTCCTACTTATTACAAAGGTATGGCACACCTGAAGCCATCTTGATTGGAATAAAGTGGTAACTCTTAAAACATTTAATTTAAAAAGGAACAAAATGAGGGGGTATATTTTGCCATATGAATTATGATTAGTGCTGCAGAAAGAAAAATTAGGGCACAATTTGAGTGACTTCTCAAACCCTCTTCAATTTCATAAAAAAATTCTGACATACAGTCTCCCAAGATGGCCACCAGAGACAAAAGAGCCTAAATGTAGCCCAAATATCACCCAGATGTACCCCAAGTATAGCCCAATGACAGAATGTCCCAGAGTGTTCTAAAGAACAACTAGAGCGCTAACAGTCTTACTTATGACAAAAGTATGGCACACCAGAAGCCATCTTGATTGGAATGAAGTGGTAAGTCTGAAAACACTCAATTTAAAAAGGAACAACATGAGGGGGTTAATTTTGCCATAGAAAGTATGATTAGTGCTTCAGAAAGAAAAATTAGGGATCATTTTGAGTGACTTCTCAAATCCTCTTCTATTTCATTAAAAGAATTCTGACATGCAGACTGAAACATGCACTTTGAATACCAGCAGCAGACGTCCCTGGTGAGCAGTAGCTTTACTACAGTGATCTAATGTGCAACTAGAGTGCTAACATTCAGAATTTATGGCGAATGTGTGACACATCTGAATGCCTTCTTGATGGAACCAAAGTAAACAAGCATTGAAAATGCAATAGATCTCGCCCTCGTTTAAGTTAAAGCCATTCTGTTTGTAATGAGGTGGCTTTTTAGCTTTGCTTTTATTAGTGTTTTTTCAACTTTCATGTAAATAACATGCATCTGTATGCATATAAGTATATGTATGCATGCATTTATGTTTGTATTTATATAGATATACAGATGATATATGTTTATATATGTATGTATATATATATATTCACTGAAAAAACCATAGGCTATAGACCATATATAGTTAGGAATTAGCATTTACAAAACCTTGAAAATTCACTGAAAAAACCATAGGTTATAGACCATATATAGTTAGGAATTAGCATTTACAAAACCTTGAAAATTCACTGAAAAAACCATAGGTTATAGACCATATATAGTTACGAATTCGCATTTACAAAACCTTATTTTACTCACACAAAACCATTGAAATTCCATATATAGTTAGTTGCACTAACTATATATCGCGCACCCGCAATCCACTGCTGATGATGTCACATATTACATCATTCATGACAGGGTCAGTGACATCACTGATGACATCACTGATGACATCTCAAATGACATCACTGATGACATCACTGATGACAACATCCAGTGACTGTATGTTTCTGTAAAGTTAAAATATGTCTTACATATTGAAGAATGAGTGGATGTATAAGTGTCTGGATGAAGGATTTAGTAGGTGCATGACTGACTGTATGAGTGAGTGATTAAATGTGTCTCACTGAGTGCATGGGTTAGTGACTAAACTGTCTTAATTTGTGCATCATTATGTCTGTTGTTCTGTAAACTGTTGCATGTGTTGATAAGTAGCTATATGAGTAACTATATGGGTAATTGATTGGTTGCCCAAGTATTTGTATGGGAGACTGAGTGTGTGTGTGGGTGGCTGGGAGGTGTATGACTCTGTGCATAGATGTGTGAGCAGTTGATTCACTAGATGTATGGTTTCAAAAGTGCATGTGGAAACAGCTGTATGGGCGGTTGACTGTGTGCATGAGTGTATTGGTGAGTGAATGGATATCTCAGTGCTACATGTCAAAGTAAGTACATATGTAAAACACAGTACATGTGAGAGTTGACATATATAAATAACTGTGCATAAGAGCCAGTGAATGTGTGAGTGGCTGTATGGATCATTGTGAACTTGTATCAGGGATTGTATAAGAGAGTAAATATGTGTTAGTATATGTTTGAATAAGTAAAGTTTGTATAACTTTATAGTTGAGGAAATGGAGGTGTGATTGATTCTTTGCATGACTGACTAGGTGTGTGAGTAACTCCATGGATGAGTGACAGTCTGTGAGTGTCTGTTTACACTGATTGTATCTAAGGTTATATTAGAGTCTGAAGAGGTTCATCGTATTATCACATGAATGATATCATCAGTGATGTGATCAGTAATGTCAAATGAGATGTCATCAGTGATGTCATCAGTGATGTCATTTGAGATGTCATCAGTGATGTCATTTGAGATGTCATCAGTGATGTCATCAGTGATGTCACTGACCATGTCATGAATGATGTAATATGTGACATCATCAGCAGTGGATTGCGGGTGCGCGATATATAGTTAGTGCAACTAACTATATATGGAATTTCAATGGTTTTGTGTGAGTAAAATAAGGTTTTGTAAATGCAAATTCCTAACTATATATGGTCTATAACCTATGGTTTTTTCAGTGTATATATATATATATATATATATATATATATATATATATATATATATATATATTGTGAAATATATATATATATATATATATATATATATATTTCACAAACGTTATAGTTAGGAATTAGCATTTAAAAAACCTTGTAAATTCATTGAAGAAACCATAGGTCAGTGACATTACATGTCACTGACCATGTCATGAGTGATGTTATATGTGAATCATCAGCAGTACACTGCGGGCACACAAGTTATAGTTAGCTGAGCTAACTATAACAGAGGAATTTCAAAGGTTTTGTATGAGAGAAATGTTTAGCTAACTATAACGTGTGAAAACTAGGGTTTTTTTCAATGAATTTGCATGGTTTTTTAAATACTAATTTCCTAACTATAACGTGTGTGAAACCTATGGTTTTTTCAATGAATTTGCAAGGTTTTTTAAATGCTAATTCCTAACTATAACGTTTGTGAAACCTATGTTTTTTTTCAGTGAATTTCGAAGGTTTTGTAAATGATAAGTTATAAATGTATTAATTATTATGTCTCTCATTTTACACTAATTTCTTATATTTTTAATATAAATATTTATATTTATTTAATGTTTTAGATTATATTTCATATTCTTATTATAAAATAATAACAAAACTAAATTGCAAAGTAATTTTTGGATTAATTATTGCTTCACTTCGGTTGCAAGTATAACACAACTCCAGCAATGCTCTGGGGCCCTATGCTCACAAAGCTGTATTAATCCTTACACCTGCTTCAAGCATGTGCAAGGTTTTGACACAGCATAACCTCAAAAGGGACTGAATGAAATGTTATACATTTCACTCAGTCACTTTTAGGAGGCGTTGCTGCACCCCCTTCTGCACAGGAAAGCCTCTTCTGGCGCACAGCTTTACAATGTAATGCACCCTCCAGATGCGCGCATTGTTAATAGCACACACCATGGCACATCTTTTGCACCACCACTGTGTCACAAAAGTGATGCAACGGCTGTGTAAAAGCGGCACAAGGGGATTGTAAATCCGCCCCTAACACATACAAATTCACCCAGGCAGTTTCACCAGCAGCGCAAATTGAAGCATAGACTTCTAACATATTTATGTAAATATGTTACATTCAAGTGCTTCGCACATACTACAGTATACTATAGGTAAACACTTTATAGATTTATGCTGTAGCACTTCCTTATAGTTCTGCACTTTTACATTCTCCATACACTAGTAATATATTCATTCATTCATTTATGAACTACACATTCATTCTGACAAACTTTTACACACTAACATAGAAATATAGTTCTTTCTTTGACCAGTGAAGGTAGTTCTAAAAAGAACAGTTTTTTTTGTTTTGTATCTTTTTTGTGTTTTCTCATAAATTCCAAGCGGAACAAAAGAATGAAAAAAAGAACAACTAATCTCGGGGACAGCAATGATCCTGTATCCTGCGTTTTATCAGGTCGATAGACTGTTCCCATTAACACAAAAGTTTATCTCAATAAATGCAAAGAAATTTAACTTTAGCAAAGTCAGAATCAATTTGTGGGTGTTGACTGCTTGCTGAAAATGCTGCCGCAGTTGATGTGCTTGGTGTAGCAGCAGGTGGGGTCTCGTGCAACCTCCGTCTTTCAGCTCGAGCAAGTTCTTGGGGTGCAAGTTCTTCACGTGTCGCACCATATTTGCTGTGCCAAAGGAGTATATTTTACATGGATCACCCCTTGAAAGAGTAGTTTGGCAAATTTTACAGGTTACTTTTGCAGCATTAACCTTTTTGAAGAACTGCTGGAAGATGACTCCATTGCTCTTATTATGGTGATCTTCCTTCTATTTGAGAAGATTCTCACAACAAATGCTTCTTCTTAGAAAGTCAAAGTCGAATAATTATAATGAGACGGAACTTTCAACACTCGTAATAGGAAAAGTTACAAACCAATCAAATCTCTACTTTTAAAGTCACATGGCTTTGCGTACGCTTATGGTGTGCTTGCGCAGCTCTTTCAATACGAGTACGCATGATCTTCTACTGCGATTTGTGTAATTATTTTTTAAAGTATTATAGGATTATTAAAAGTATTTTTAAAACATTATAGTTATCCCAAATGTCTGCCCCTAGTATCTACATTAAATACATAAATAAATGTTTTAAACCAAGTAGAAACATTGCCCCCTTACGCGTACACAACGCCGGACATGACATCACACCGAAGCTTTAATGCGACGTGTAACGTCAAAGCATATTCATACTGTATGCGCGGGTACACGCTGAGTATGATAAGCATTACAAACTATGGTGCGATCACCGTCTCAGTGACAAATCAGAGCTCAGGGCGCGCTAAGGAGAATAATTAGAAGTGCTGACTCATTGCAGATCCGATTCTGGGCCTGCCTCTGTGTACATTATAACACCGCCCCCATCTCTCTCTGTTGTTGATTGTTAGTGCACACAATCATACTTGCACATGCGCGGTGCAAGCCCGCCCACACTACCCACATGCCACCACCAAGCATGCTTGCTATCATTTAGCCTAGAAACCAATAAATTAGCCAATATGATCTGACCCAGGGCCATCATTCTTATAGACTGCAAAAACGCTACCAATGACGGCCCTGGGCTTGGTTCGGTCAGCCCCTGCGGTTCCCATATAATGCGGGCACTGACGTGAGCACGCTCTCTTTTGCCTGCCTCTGCTGCGATGAGACACAGACTGTCGAAAACACCCCAGACTCAGCGAAAACACTGCCTTTCAAGACACGACAAAAGACGACAGAAACAAAGGTAAGAAAAGACGTCACAACATCAGCCTCCACTGTAAATTGTATATGCATAATACTATTTTTTTATCCTTCATATGGCTTTCCTACCCCTAAATGATTTTAAATTGTACTTACATAATTGAAATATTTCTTTATAGGTCACGAGGTCCTATACACATCTAATCTTAAAAATTGTGCATGCATAAATTTCTGTGTCGTATTTCTGTACTGCGCCACATGCTTAGGCCTCTATTATTAATAATTATGCATCCATGATAGTATGTTTTTTTTCTGCGTCACGACGCCGTCCCAGGCCTTTATTAACTTATTGATCTTCCTTTGTTTGCTGGAGCTGCAACAGTCTTAACTACGGAATATTAAGAACCCACATTAAAATTCACTTTTGATAGTAGTTACGCAACTCAGTTTCAATGACTAATCAAAATCTCCTTTTGTTTCCTTCACCAAACATCGTTCAGAAGCAACTACGGTCTATCGAGCAACAGCAATGGAATTCTCTGAAACGTATTGAATATACTTTGACGTATAGAAGCAGAGTTCAAGTGGAGTGGTGAACTCCGGTGGCCGCACTCTTTATTCAAGGTAAGCACAGCAGCCTAGATCTCCAAAGCCTTCATAGGAATGCATTAGCAATAAGTCGGCATAACGGGCGTCAGTAACGCAGCAGGCACTTCCATATAGACACCACTTGAACGCGGCACTATAACAAGTAAAATGTACCAGGTACACTGCACTCGTAAAACTGCTGTGTAACTTTTATTTATGAAAAACGAGAGGGCCATATTATCAAACCTTGGCAACAGAATTATCGCCACTTTATCGTCAGGAAAGAGGCGATAATAGGTTTGATAATATGCTCTATGGACTTCCAATCGAAGTGCATGTTAGATATGAAGGACATCTGACATGAGCTTCAATTGGAATTCCATAGAGCATATTATCAAACCCATTATCGCCACTTTAGCTACACTTTCCTGCCGATAAAGTTGCAATAATTTTTGTCACCCAAGCTTGATATTATTTCCCAGAGTGCGTAGTGTACAGCAGCTTCTCTGTAAAATGTATAATTACCTCCAAGCAGTAACAACAGATAGGTTACAACAGTCTGACAAACAGATCATCAACCTTATTACGCCACTTTTGAGTCACTTTTAACATAGGTAAAGTGATGCAAAGAGCTAGTAAATCTACGTCTAGTTCAACAAAAAATCTCAACTCCAGACTCTGCGACACAGTTTTAATGTTGTTTTCTCTCTCACTCTCACTCTCTGAGACATCATTTCTCTATCTCTCTTAAACTTAGAAACTGCTGTCTGCTTGTACGTCTAGAAGATCAGCCCACCTGAAGTTGTCCATCCCAGTGCCTGCAGTGTTTGGCCGCAAGCTTTATACAATGGTAAGCACACAGGTCTAGATCTACAAATCCTTCATAGAAATGCATTAGAAATAAGTCGCCATAACGGGCGTCAGTAACGCAGTAGGCACTTCCATATAGACACCACTTGAACGCGGCACTATAACAGAACTGGAATGTACGAGTCACACTGCACATGTAAAACTGTAGAGTTACCACAACTTGTAATGCTTCAGCTCATTTACTCACTTCTACATAATTCTAAACTCTAATTTTCTTTTTTCTTTTGCAGATTACCAATCGGACACCTTTTGGAATCCATTTCACAATTTCTTTATAACATTGTTTAACTTATTTTGCCAGTTCTAATATAGTTATAATCGAGTTTCGTTTATATTTATTGTTTAATAAAAGTTAATAAAAAAAACTACATACTTCTTTTATTATGTGGGGGAGGGGTATGACGGTCCGCAATAAAAATAATGTTGAAATACTATAGTAAGATATTCAGGACTAGGATTGAAAACTACTGAGTTCTAACTAACTGATATAATAAATACAACGGTGAGAAACTACTAAAATGGCGGTGGACAGAGTACGTAATCAACGTTTGGCGCTTCGACACTACCTTTCAAATAAATATATAAAAAATATGACTATTAATACTGTACAAAAGTACAGCACCGGATAAATCACACAAACCAGGAAAAGAAAGCGACAGATTTACTAACTGATATAAAGAAAGGTTTGCTCGTTGAACTTGAAGAAAAAAACGTGAACTTCGAAACGACGCTGATCATGCGGAGAAAGTAAACTGATACACAAAAAAAAAGGAAAGCTTTACATACACAAAGCGATACATTATCGCCACTTTTATCGACAGGAATCTGCTGATAAAGCGGCGATAATGTGCTTGATAATAGACCCTTGTAACTTCCCATAGCAGTCCAGGTTCTGATCCTAACCTAGGCTGCTATGGTTATTCACAAGTACATATTATCAAGCCCATTATCTCCGCTTTATCGGCAGTTTCCTGCCAATAAATGCGACGATAATGTATCGCCTTCTGTTGGTAATATGGACCATTGCTCTTTTTTTTACCAGTAAACTTAGGTGCATATTATCAAGGACCAGTGTTAAAATGATCGCTGTTTTATTGGCAAGAAACTGCTGATAAAACGGCGATAATGAGCTTCATAATACGGCCTTGTTATTTCCCATAGAACCCCATGATAGCACCAGAACATAGGCTTCTTTGGGACTTAACAAGGACGTATTATCAAGCCCACCCTCCCCACATTAATAAAAAACTCCAGACAATGCAGATACCCGGAGCTAGAAGGTCATTTTACATATCACTGCCCCAGAAATGTGGCGTTTCCCGCGACGTGTGCGGGGACAGAGAGAGAGAACTCAAAACATTTTTTTTTTAAAAAGACCCGAGGGGTGCCGGTCCCCAAGACTGTGGGGAGTAGGACCGTAACCTCCCCGCATACTTTAAAATAAAACCAGAGGAGTGCCGTTCCCCAGTGCTCGGGGCACATTACAAGCCCCCATTATGCAGAAAAATTGCACCCGTAATTTACCACACACACAAGGAAGGAAACGTGCTGGATTTAATATTTGCCGCAGAGGATCTTATTACCATGGGAACAATACTACCTGTAGGGTGGTCAGACCACCATCTCTTACTATTTAACATCCATACTCTGACTAACTCAGGACCAGCAATCACACAGACCAGGACCTTCATTGGCCGCGACTGGAAGGGTCTGCTAAAAAGGAAAGAGAAAGGGAAGTCAGACCTCCTTCAAGTGGGGGACTCGTTCAATCTAGGAAACGATATTACTACGAACTATCACCTTCTATGCAATGAGATAACCTGGAAACTGGATTTTATTGCACCGTTGAAGGCAATCAGAAAAAAAGGAAACCCTTCTGCGCCCTGGTACTCGGATAAATTGAAAAAGATGAAAAACGCCTGTAAAAAGGCGGAGAGGTACTGGAGGAAAAATTACTCAGAGCAGGAGAGACTGCACTGGAGGCAGACAATTGTGCAATACAAAAAAGAGATAATCATAGCCAAAGCAAACTATTATGCAGACCTAATTTTACATAGCTCCAACAAATCACGTGACACCTTTAGGATAGTTAAAGAGCTGTCCCATTCTGAATGTGCTAATAGCCAAATCAAGCCCTCACAGGAACTATGTGATGGTCTGGCGTTCTTCTTCCAGGAAAAAATCACCAAGATCATTAAGGGCATGAAGGATGCCCCCCCTCTAGCGCAGCATAACAGTAACACCAAGAATGGGGAGAAGAACAAGGGAAATATAAGACACCTCACACCAAAGGCTATCCTGGAGAATTTCGAGACTCCGACAGAACAAGAATTCGAACAAACAGCCCTCAACATAACATCGGGATCCCCTTTGGACCCTCTACCTCACAAAGTAGTAAAGGAGTTCAGGGACGAACTCTTTCCAGTACTTCGACAACTGTGTAATCAATCTCTTAGCACAGGTATGGTACCAAAATATTGGAAATTGGCAGTTGTCACCCCCCTACTGAAGAAATCAAAGCTGGACCACAACTGCCATAAAAACGACCGACCGATATCGCTCTTGCCATACCCAATTAAGATCATGGAGTGGATGGTCAGCAAATCATTGTCCCTCTTCTTGGAAACTAACAACATCCTTGAAGAGGAGCAATTCGGTTTCAGACCAGCTCATGGAACCGAGTCAGCTTTACTGACGGTTCTGGACGACCTGCGAATGAGGGCGGACAGGGGAGAATCAGCAATACTAATTTTGCTGGACCTGTCCGCCGCATTCGATACGGTGAGCCATGATATCCTGCTGACAAGGCTGAAGAGCATTGGAGTCTGGGGAGTTACGCTCAACTGGTTCCACTCCTATTTGACAGACAGGTGGCAGGCAGTAGCACTACCTCCATACCAGTCGGAATTCGCCACAGTGCCATATGGGGTCCCACAGGGATCTGCAATCAGTCTGATACTTTTTAATGTATACATGCAACCCCTGATGGGCATCATCAAGGCTCACGGCATTAGTGTGATCAACTATGCGGATGACACGCAGCTGATGATCTCTCTTGATGGTGCCCATGCAGACTCACTCGAGGCCTTCCATACTTGTATGATGGAAATGACATCCTGGCTAAAGAAGAACTCACTACAGTTCAATAGTGAAAAAACCGAAATATTGCACTGTAAAGTAGGTAGAATCACTAGAAGCCTGGCCGCTGATTTCTAGCCTCTGGAGTCAGGAGAGCCATTAACCCCAGTAAAATCAGTGAGGAACCTAGGAGTCAGTTTCAATGCAAGTTTGAGTTTGGAGACCAATGTCAACAAGCAGGTGAGCAGCTGCTTCGCTTTAATGCGAGGACTTAGAAAGCTGCTCCCCCTTTTACCAGTACAAGTTAGAGCCACCATAGTAAGGAGCACCATTCTCAGCCGCCTGGATTACTGTAATGCTCTGTTACTGGAATCACCTGCCTACCTGATTTCCAGACTTCAGAGCGTCCAGGCGGCAGCAGCTAAAATGGCACTCTCCCGAGGGCGAAGATCCTCCACTACTCTTGCACTGGCAGAACTACACTGGCTGCCTATACACCAGAGAATCCTCTTCAAATCCCTATGCACCGTCTTCAAGGCAGTGCATGGGATGGGTCCCCTACCACTACAAAACAAATTCAAGTGGTATGAACCCACTCGGACTCTTCGATCCTCCTCCACTAACCTCATCAGTATACCCAGGATCAGGAAAGCCACCTATGGTGGCAGAGCCTTCAGTATAGCGGCAGCCCGTCTGTGGAATAGATTGCCTATTGCCATCAGGAAAATAGATGAACTGATGGCCTTTAGAAAAAAAGTAAAAATATGGCTGTTTCCCAAAATGTAACTGCTCGGAAACAAAGGACCACCTTTCTACTCAGGATGCACAGCGTTTCAACTATATTCATGCAGTGCCAGGATGCCCGTAGGGTTGCAGAGCGGTATAGAAACACTATAAATAAAATAAATAAAATACCCACTGGGACCTAATGAATAAAACGGACTTCTAATTTTTTTTCACGTTTTCCACCGCGTACAAGTACTGCACGAGTACCCCGCCATTTTCTTTTAATCAAAATTGACCCTAAAGATCCATGTACCACCCACTGACCAAGACTATAGGCTCAGAATGTTTCTACCCTGTCCCCTTTCCTTATTTCTCAACTTTGTTTTACTGTTTTCTTGTGACTCTGCTCTTCCGACAAACAACATGGCTGCCAATAATTCCTGGTTTGGAGTATTGACAGCCAATCAGCATGCAGCTCCTGCTCGTAATTGTAGGTATTTACATACGCGAACGCAGCAATTTTTCTTAAATTTTTCTTTAAAAAAAAAAAATAGAGCCTAAACATCCATATACGACCCCCTAAGCAAGCCTAGAGGGTCAGAATATCTCTACCCTACCCCCTTCCCTTATTTCTAAACTTTGTTTTACTGTTTTCTTCTGACTCGGTTCTAGTGAGGCACAACATGGCCGCCAACACTTACTGGTTTCGAGTGTTGACAGACAGTTCACAGCAAATCAGCATGCAGCTCGCGCTCGTAATTGAACAGATTTCAGTATGCGTACTGAACTCCGACTCTAGATATCGCTATGATTTTACTTGCAATTTTCTCAAAAACTACTGAATGGATTTACACCATTTAACAAAAAGCACAATCTGTGAACAGAACTCTAACTCTCTGCCAAATTTTGTGTAATTCCGTTCAGCCGTTCGGGCTGTAGCCCTGGCTAAAGGTCCCTATGGAAAATTGCATGGGGAAAACACATTTTGGGACCCCCATTTTTTCTCACCCCCGCTTGACGAATCACCCCCAAACTTTCAGGGAAGGAGTGGAACTGAGCAGGCCATTTTCTTGGAGCAATTCGCGAAGATTCGTCCACCGACGCCAAAGGTATTCCAAATAGAATGTTGTAGATTTCCTATGGAAACTAGGTCCTAACTATAACTACCTACTGGCGACCACCAGTAGGTAAGATATATATATATATATATATATATATATATATATATATATATATATTTGGTATTTCCTTTTTACTTATTGGTGGCTGCCAGAGGACAGTTAAGTTAGTATTTCCATAGAAAATGCCTTTTGTTTTGCTAAAATGTAGAGGGGCCACCACACTTACTTGTCTTACACAACAATACCTACATTGATAGAGTTAGTACATTTTCCATTGAGCCCAAATTGAATTCTAGCCAAAACATTCAGCTACAATTGCCTCAAAAAATGAACAATCACCTCATCAACACCTTGCCCCAACAAGATAGCCCAAAGGTTCGATTGGACTGGATGGTCAGGTACATAATTGCCCTTGTTTTGCCACAGTGTATTTGCTCGTGATTAGATTCCAATTGAGAGCTTGTTATACAATACCTGTCCCTTTTTGTAAGCCTTACTGGGTGTCTGACAAAATATTCTTGCCTTTTGCCCAGTGCTCGAACCTGGCAAGGAGAATTTGTCCTATCGCCTTCACTGGAGAAGTGTGGCTCACTGGTTAGAGCAGGCAGACCCTGAAGCAGAGGTCAGACCCAGGACCAGGGTTCAATTCCCGACGCGGCAGGGTCTTGAGCTCCACGGACTCGATAATTCTCGCTTCGGTGCCTGACCTAATCATGGGTTCACACTCTGCAACTCTGGGCATTAAGCTTGCTTAATCTCCACAACGCCCCCCCCCCCGCGGCGGGATGCCTGGCTTTCACCTTGGGGATGCCCTGTAGGGGCTATCTCACAGGGAAAAAGCCAGGATGGGTTCCCAAGGCAAGCGCTTAGAGACCCCTGGGTGATAAGCGCTATATAAATCCAATATACAATACAATACAATACAATACAATACCTGGGAATCTAACAGAGAAACAGGTTGATAATATTTAGGATCCTATTTCCCTGCTTAGAAATAGGGACAATCATATATTCTGACCAAAATTGTGGTGGACCAGACTTAACTGTAGAATTAAAAACATTTGTAAGGATTGGTGTCCAGATTACTGTATTATATTTAAATGAATCAATAGGAACTCCATAAGGGCCTGGGGCCTTACCTGATAGGCTTAATTTCAAAGCTAGGAAAACCTCATTGAGATTGTAGATTAGGGGTTGCAGTGTCAACAGGTACCTGAGTGAGTGTTTCCCTACATGGCCTCAGAGGTAGATTGATTAAAAGTAGCTGTCTGGAGGTATAATAATTTCAACAGATGGGGCAGCTAGCTGTCTCCTTGAGGAATGGCATATTTACTACCTTCCAAAAGGCTATGCTGTCCCTATCACAACAACCTCTACGAGTGAATCCACGCCTCACCACAAATTGCAGATTTTCGCTTCTCTAATGCCCTGTTATAATTAACCCAGTCCCTACACACCTCGTCCTGGTGTTTCAGTACTATGTCAAGTGGTAATCTTAAATTTCTGTTCTCTGTTGAACATGCATGATAAAACCAGCCTGCAGGTCTGTGTTTGGTAATACATTTCAGCACTTTTAGAATGTTTTTAATAGAGCTAGATATAGCAATAAAAGCAGTACAACTTTTAGAGGTGCCAATATCATCATTTAAACAGACCATGAAATTAGAAGGATTAGCACGCAATCAGTTTTTTTTGTATAAAATTCCTAATTGACACCTCTCCATTAAATCCATGAAACCATCATTCCTAGCCATGGGTAAAGTATTTTGATAAAGAAACAAACTAAGATTGGATGTAGCCAATACAAATGTGACAGCTAATGGATTGTGATGACTCAGACTATTTGCAATTACATTAAATTCAAAGGCCAGAGAGCAAAGACAATCCGACACAAGGATTAAATCAATTGTACTAGAGATATCTGTACTAGAGAAGGTGGGTAAAATTTAGTCAAAAACAGGAGCAGGATATCAACTATGAGTAAACATTGAATTACTTTTCATGAGCATATTATTAAGAGTTGCTCTGTACTCATTGTGAATAAAATGCGGTAGACCCTGCAATCCATCAGACTACATACCTGTTTTGATGGTAAACTAGATAGGTGTATATCAAAATCTTCTGCCCATATTATGCCACTTGGATGCTGTTTTTACTGGAAAGTAGGACCAGTGAAGTCTATACATTTTTTCACAATATCGCTGTTGGGTGAAAGCAAGTTATTATAAAAGTGTAGCACTAACAGTTCTGGACCACGCCTAGGGGCCAGCCATATGACATACTAATGTGAAGAGTTCAAATCTGTCGATATAGCTTTGCCTGGCAAAGAAGAAACTAATGTGACAAGGTGACTCTTGCACTTACCAGCTTTATAATAAAGCAGGCTGATGTGAAAGGTCATAAACCTGTTAAAAATAGTTTAGAGGCCCAACTCAATTGCAGATATATAAAATTATGTTTATTTAGGAAAGAAATCCAATCTATGTTTTGCAATGTTGTTCCAACCCTGGTCACGTTCCATGACAAAATATTAATCTGACTAGGGACAAGATGGACCAAGACAGGAAGAGTTGGATTCGTTTTTCACCATATCAGTTGAGATTAAGGAAGGCACGTCCCTTATCGGAATCAGGGCTGAGCCGGAATAGGCCAAAAGTGGATCCATGTTTACACCTAGTTGGTCAGTCTAACTCACATAGCCCCTCCAAAAGCATAACGGTGTTAAAAAAGGGCAATGAATAATGGTCATTAAGGCCAATATTTGTGTTGCCTGCTGTATTACTTGTGGCAAACACAACAAGATGATGGACGGAGCTCTGAAACCTTTCAGACACTCAACCCAGTCACAGATCTGGGTTGAATCGATCAGCATTCTTTAGCTCACTTCGCCACCTCAGTTCAGACCCAGCTATATGCAAATCAGTCTTGACCCTGTGCCCCATGGGAACAGTCCAGTCCGAAATGCCAAGCCAGAACCTGAACCGGAAACAATCATCCTGGGACCAGTTTCTGGGTAACACCCTTCACCAGAATAAATTGTGATAGGTGTTTCTTGTATACAGGTTTATAGAAGTGGCCCAGTGGTACTGGTCAGTCACATTTTTTCCAAATCATGTGTTTTTGAACTTGTCTAATAAAGTGAAAATTATGTAGTGAGATCTGATATTGACATGTTGGGCCCTTTACCTACCCAAGATACTCTTCTCACCATGTTGATAGTATTACTTAAAAGGCTAGTGTTCCTCTCATATTTTTCCAACCAATGCACAACTTTATTTTTGAAATTGATAGCAGTCTTCTGTTGGGGATGGACAAAGATGGGGTCATTTGTGTAGTACAACGAACTACACAAGGAGTAGCATCCGGTGGAGGCTATAAAGTTATAGATTCATTGGAGGGGTGTGGTGCAGCGGCCAGGGCAGCTGACTTCGGAGCACAGGGTTCACGGTTTGATCCCTGGCTTCAGTGGCAGCTCAGCTCAGCACCATGTGACTCTGGGCAATAGCTCACTTAATTTCCACGACGGCCCCCAGCGCCTTGAGTAGTTTGTGCTTTACAAATACAGATTTACATTTACATATTTTGGATTGCAGAATAGAAATCAGTCTATCTGCTTTGGTGGAACTTGTAGCACAACTAAGCACTCTGTCAGCATCGACGGGCTCAGTCCTTGCCTGGCAGGGTTTATTTTTGGCTGGGGACGAGCAACGGCCTTGCTTATTTGCAAAGAATCTGGAGTAACAAAGGCCTAGATGTAGGTAATTCTATTTTACCACTTCTTAAATACCGAATTTTACCGATTCGGTATTTAAGAACTGGTAAAATAGAGGGGGGGGATGTAGGTATCACAGAAACGGTAAAGACCGAATCGTTAATATTCGGTATTTACCGATTCTGTAAATACCGATTCGGTAATGCCCATTGATTCCTATGGGCATTGAAGCCCATAGGAATCAATGGGCATTACCGAATCGGTATTTACCGATTCGATAAATACCGATTCCAGCAAGGGTGCAGGGGGTGTCACTTTGACACCCTCTAGCACCCCAAATACAGGCATGTGTGCCATGTGGCACACAGACATGCCCTAAGGGCATGTCTGTCTGTCACATGGCATAGGTGTGCATGCACACATGTGTATGCACACCTGGATTCGGTATTTTACCACCCAAATGGATTGGGTGGTAAAATACCGAATCTGAAAGGCCTTTGGGACTCAGAAGAGTCCCACCTACATCTAGAAGTTACCGAATCGGTAAAAATACAGATTCAGTATTTTACCGATTCAGTAAATTTACCGATTCGGTAAATTTACCAATTCGGTAAAATTGGCCCCCTACATCCCAAAAACCCATTTACCGGTCGGTAACGGCCGAAATCGGCCGTTACCGGCCAGTAAATGGCCACCTACATCTGGCCCCAAGTGTTTTAAATTGTTAAAGTAGTCTACAAGTTAGGATAATGAGGCTTCAACCCATTTAACCTCAATATAAGTGGTGGAATAATGAGGCTTGAACCTCATTTACCGTAATAAGAGTGTCTGAACCACAGATTTTAACTACTCTCCCACATATTGTTGACAATTGGAGACAGCATATAACAGGGGCTATTTCAGATCAAACACATCAACAAATCCTGAAAGCCCATGTGCCCCTTCCTTTTCCCAATTACAATTACAATGATCTTTTATAGTATTTATTATAGACACTTTTTGTTTAGTAATTCTTGGCACCAAATTCTTTTCTGTGCTTGGGGCAATGGGGCAGAGAAACATCGGGGGTTAAATCAATGGTCTGTTTTTCACTATTGATACATGGATTAGGCAGATGCCCTAAGATTATTAGTGGTTCGGTCCCTTGACACAAGGTAACTTCCATTTATGAAGTGTGTCCTTTTATTCTATTCTTCATCAAATCAAAAAAGTTATTTCTGAACTTCTCTCCACCAATGTTGGGAATTAATATACACCTTAACTTAATAAGCTTTCAAGTGAAAACAGTTAGATAGAATTTCCTCTTAATCGTATTGTAATTTGCAAATGTTGTAATCTCTTGAGGCTGATCCAATATTTCACTGATACTCCATTAACTTCTACTAATCCAGCTTCTAAATAAGATTCTAACCAGGGCATTGGCCTACTATGTGCAATGAAGAGTCCCAGTGCGAACATCTAAAATATTCATTTCAGATTGTTTTTCTGGGGTAAATATAGCTTGAAATTTATAGTATCTTCAGTTTAACTTTCCTGAATTTGAGCCAATAAGCAAACCAGAGTTCTGTACATCAGCGTGATGGCATTCATATGTTCTCAAGTGTCAATGGACTAGAATAAAAAACGAGATCAAAACCCCTAATTAGCGGAATATCGCTGCTCAATAATATCAATTGAAGGCCTTCACCTAGGTCAAGTCAGCTACTTCCAAGATATTTCTGGGTAATTTGTGGCTCCAGGCAAAATGTTATATTTTTTTCCCCTGAAACTTTATAAGCACTGTTTTGGGAGTATAATTGTGGAGCATCTCATATTGAAAGAGTAACTTTACCTCACCAAAATTAATCTTCCTGATTAAGGATAAATTTATTTTGTACTCCCTTTTCATATCTGTTCATGTTTTATCAATGTATCCTTCAATTTTCTTTGTAAGCATTGACAAAGGGTGAGCCATAATCCATATCCTCAATATTTTTGGGGTCTATTACTGCATTGGAGTTTAAGGTGACTAGGAACGTTTTGAACTAATGTGTGTCAGAGCCTGAAACTTTGGGAACGTTCTCTATGATCTTTTAATGCATGGGCATTCTTCTTCCAAGTTCCTAATATTCAAGTCCAGATCACTGGCATACAGCCTGGACACCAGGTGTGGATTCGTCTGTCCCAACCCTAACACATTGCATAATCATATATTATCTTCACTCGCTCAGTAAAGAGGCACATTTTCTTTACAGTCCATTTGAATGCAGTAAAGAGTACCTTTTCTGCATCCACGATGGCCAATGGGCCAAATCAATGGCAGTAATTAGTTTATGAGTTTATGGGAATAACTATCTTCTAAAAGTGACATCCAGTTGCCTGTATGCATGAATGGTTCCATTAAACTTACCAACGAAGTTAATGTCTTGAAAATACCTTTGCTTCGAGCAATTGGGCCATACACTGCCACTCAGTGATAGTTCTGCTCTTCTTCGGAAAACAACAGTACCATACATTATTCCAAATAAAGGTAAAATAGGATCAAAAGTGACTATTGTTGCATTAAATTGCCTATCGGGAGACCATCCGATCAGGGAAAAGAGTCCTTTTCAGACCACTGCATGTTTATTTATCTTTAATTCCATAATGTGAGGTCCTAGAACTTTCTGCTCCACTACTGTGTCTATTGTTGTTTTTTATTGCCATGGCATTCATTAGTCTGGGAAGATGATGGCTGTGCCTGGGAAGATAAGATTGAGACTGGATATACAAATGCAGTTCATGGCTTATGATAAGCCTACACTTGATTATATGATGGAGGTGCGTGGCACATATGAAGTAATGTGTCAGAAAAGCACTAACCTTATACTCTGGATCCAAAGGGAGTAGTGCACTCTTCCGTCTCACCACCTCCACCGATGACCACATACAACACAAATTTGAAGGACAGGAGTAGAAATGGGTAATGAGATGGAGTAAGAGACAAAACAGGCATGAGACACCACCACTATGACTCATTTCTGATGGGCACTGACATCTGTAGGTTGACTCCCACACCAAAGACATCTTGTTCAAAGGCTATGATCATCCATTAGGTAGATAAGCAAGCAACTGTTAATTAGAGACTTGGTCCGATAGTCACTGCCAGGGCAAAGCCATGAAGAAAAGGTGAGAGATGCTGGGCATGGCTGAAGGTGGTTTCCATCCAGAACTAAACGTCAAAGCTGAAAAATCCGGCTTGCTTGTTAAAGACTGGAAAATGGTGGAACACAGCACCCCTATTCCAAGCTGCTAGGACCATGACCTCTAGATTGGTCCTCTGATCCGAGTATCAGACTAATATCAACAGCAAGGTCCTCCAACTGATTCTGGAGCTGTGGCATTGAGGTTTGTTGACTGTCCAGGCAAAGAGGTATGCCCAAAAAAGGTGATCACAAAGGAAGCAAAGAAGCAAGTATGTCATCCAAATATTGATTAAACCGTGAAAGTATTTCATACTGGATACAAAGTGAGTGGTGACACTAAATGTAAATGTACAGGAATTTATATAGCGCAAATCACCGAGCAGTTTCTAAGCGCTTGCTTAGGGAACCCGTCCTGGTATTCCCCTGTGAGATAACCCCGGCAGGGTATCCGCAAGGTGAAAGCCAAGCATCCTGCCGCGAGGGGCCGTTGTGGAGATTAAGCAAGCTATTGCACAGAGTCGCAGAGTGTGAACCCGTGAATCGAGTAGGCACCGGAGCGAGAATTGTCGAGTCCATGGACATTTTTAGGTCTCAAGACCCCGTCGAGCCGGGAATTGAACCCTGGTCCCGGGCTGACCTCTGCTTCCAGGTCTGCCTCCTCTAACCAGTGAGCCACACTTCTCCACTACATTGAAAGAGTTAATGCACTGATAATCCTTTTTAAAGAACAAAAGGCCCTCACCCACCCTTACGTTGCATGTTTGATCATTAGGCCCATTGATCATTAGGCCCCTCACTAAACCATTGAGAGTGCTGGTGTGAAGTACTACAGTTGTTTTCTTGAAAAAAGTAAAGGCGGGGTCTCAGTGGAAAAGCAGGCATGGGTTTATGCAATAGGTTGTGGAAATGAATGAAATGCAGAGTGAGTGTGTGTAACTTAAACTATATATTGGCAGAAATCATGAACTTTATTCAAACCCCGAATATTAGAAAAACACGGGAAAACTATGGTTGATTTGGCCTGAACAGAGAGATTAATATGTTTCTTCCTGATAGGCACCTTCAAATGAGAGGTAAAGGCATTCTTCAGGACCATATATCTCCTCACTGTTAATGGTTCAAATTCATGGAAAGATAAATAAAATAATGTAAAGTAGTAGAGCCAATGGCCAAATGCATCCTTAGATTAAGTCCACAATGTAGTATGACCTGTATCAGAAAGAATATAGTAACATTAAAGGTGGTACGGTTACCAGTCCAATAACGTTGAATTCACTCGAAAAACAGTTTATTGAAATAAGTGTTAGCACTCTGGTGAGATAACACAGTGTGGGTGCATGCCTGAATACAGCACACACATTCTTTGCTTTTGCCTTGTTGAAAATTTAGACTTTGGCTTAAATATACACACAATGGTGTGTCTAGACATGGACTCGCTTTACACCTGTATACCCCAAGACAATGCTCTGAGAACTATTAAAAACGTATTAGAAGCTGCCTCTTATGAATATTTGCCTCATTTTAATTTTTTAATAGATTGTGCAAACCTTCTCACAATGGACAATGTCCACTTTTTTGAGGAACAGTTAAATCTTCAACCACTGGGACACCAATAGGCAGTACATGCGCTCAGAGTCTAGTGAATTTATATATGCACTAATTTCAGGTGACTTTCATCTGTTTACCTCACAATCCTTTCCACAATCTCATCAAAATATGGAAACAATACATCAAAGATTTTTGATCATCTGGCAATGGGATGAAGAGACCATATCATCTTTTATTATCTGGTTTAATAGTCGTAGCCCCTGTTTCAGACTCACCAGCCAATACAACAAACAGAGCCCCCCTTCCTAGATCAGTAACTGTACCTTGGAAGATGAAGATTGGTTTCATGAGTATAAAGGAAACTCACAAATAGGAACTCCCTGTTCCAGTTTGACAGTTATCATCAAGAAGACCATAAAGACAATCTTCCAGTTGGCCACTTTTTAAGTCTTATAAGAAACTGTGTCACTATAGAAACATTTATCAAACATGCGGACCTACTGACTAGACAAGTGAGACAATGCTTTAATGTTTTCAGACTTATAAAGTAAGCAGAAAAGGACCAAAAATAACCATAGGGATGCCCTTTTGGAAACCAACAACCAGCCTCCTTTAGACAGACTGATTGTGTCAATAATTTTTCGAGCTTTTCAAATAACAGTAAAAAAAAATAATCAATAAGAGCATTGGCACCTACTCAACATAGGTAATTTTCATTACAGAAACCCATTTTTGGCCTTCAGATGGACCCAAATTGAAGGGACCTACTGGTGCACAATCGTCCTAGAAAAACACTTCACACACAAAACCGTTATGGGGCTCAACCAAGGTCATAGGACACTATCATTGTGGTTCATGTTGTGTGCAGTTTCATGGAACCTAAGACTCAAATTGGGATGGACCTCCAGACACTCTGAGAATTATGAAACGTCACCATCTTTAATATTTATGGGGTGATCTACACGACCACTTACCCGTTACATTTACATTACATAAACATGATAACTAGGAATGTATGTGCAAGAATCACTGAATATAGGAACAACATTAGGTGCAAATGCTCCACTATTAAGATGACTACTCACTTTCTGCAACAGAGGCATAGTGAAGATGACATTAGATAGACAGTTATTGATAAACCCAGCTTTTATGGCCACACAAATATTAGATGCAATTTCCTCTCCTGGAGGTAACAACTCTGAGTCTATAGGTTAAGAACAGATAGGACTTAATGATGATATCCCATGGACCTTTCATTTGCAGATGCAATAAGAGAAACTGCCAATCATCGGGTTTCTCAACTTATTTGGATAGTATTGTTAAGACAGAAAGTATGATTTACCAACCGTTCAGCACAGACACCTTGTATTTCTGCTCTTACTCAGCCCTAAATAAACTTCTTTGGTATTGCTGGCTGCATCATATTGGCCTTAATCTCCTCCTTCTTTTTCAGAGGTGACTTTTGACATTTAATGTTCATAGTAAGCATCCTCTCACAGTGGTATTCACACATCGCTTTCATTTGTGAGGAGATCATGATGTCCTCCAAGGCAGGAATTATAATCCTCATTTAAGGTTTTTCATCGTTTTTATGTATGTGTGCGTGTGTATCCGGATCCTGTGATGTTCATCACTGATACCCACACACTTTTGAACATCTTACATGGTAGGAACTACCGTTCCCAGGGGGTCACTGCGGCTAAGATGTAATGTGTTCTAACCACACCTGTTCCTCTTCCCTGGCTGCCTCTTATTTAGGAATTCCTCTTCCTGCTCTGCCGGCATCCATTTTGTTCACGAGGCAACTCTCTCAGCAGGGACACAATGATTCTAAGTAACCGTGAACCACAATAAATGCAATAGGGGCTTTTTTTGTTCTTCCACGCTTTCTCCAAACCTAAATCGTCTTAAAACTGTATTCATCTGATACAATAACTTTATAACTGGAGGCTGTTCTGTTCATGAATATTTCCCATGTGTTGACAATTTACACTTATTAGAAACCATAGCATCATAACATCAAGCTACTCCTCACTACTCCAGGATATTTCTTATGGATTTATCCTTGCTAACATACTAATATGCACCAAGTCTACTCCATGGATATTTGCACTTGAGGAAACATTTGCAGAGTCGCCTTTGCTTCAGAACGCTGCTGCAGGGGATATTGAACTAGCGCATTTGCCTGCCCGCCCGCCTCCTGCTCTCTTGACCTGTCCTGTGTGTAAGATCGAGCGGAGCGCTGAGAGCGGAGCAGGGGCAAAGAACTCCAAATCCCAGCGGCCCTAGCAGCATTTGCCGCGTCACTTTCGCGCCAGGAGGCGCTGAAATACGGCGACACCCCGGTCGAGGGGGTGTCACTTGAGGAAACATTTGCAGAGTCGCCTTTGCTTCAGAACGCTGCTGCAGGGGATATTGAACTAGCGCATTTGCCTGCCCGCCCGCCTCCTGCTCTCCTGACCTGTCCTGTGTGTAAGATCGAGCGGAGCGCTGAGAGCGGAGCAGGGGCAAAGAACTCCAAATCCCAGCGGCCCTAGCAGCATTTGCCGCGTCACTTTCGCGCCAGGAGGCGCTGAAATACGGCGACACCCCGGTCGAGGGGGTGTCACTTGAGGAAACATTTGCAGAGTCGCCTTTGCTTCAGAACGCTGCTGCAGGGGATATTGAACTAGCGCATTTGCCTGCCCGCCCGCCTCCTGCTCTCCTGACCTGTCCTGTGTGTAAGATCGAGCGGAGCGCTGAGAGCGGAGCAGGGGCAAAGAACTCCAAATCCCAGCGGCCCTAGCAGCATTTGCCGCGTCACTTTCGCGCCAGGAGGCGCTGAAATACGGCGACACCCCGGTCGAGGGGGTGTCACTTGAGGAAACATTTGCAGAGTCGCCTTTGCTTCAGAACGCTGCTGCAGGGGATATTGAACTAGCGCATTTGCCTGCCCGCCCGCCTCCTGCTCTCCTGACCTGTCCTGTGTGTAAGATCGAGCGGAGCGCTGAGAGCGGAGCAGGGGCAAAGAACTCCAAATCCCAGCGGCCCTAGCAGCATTTGCCGCGTCACTTTCGCGCCAGGAGGCGCTGAAATACGGCGACACCCCGGTCGAGGGGGTGTCACTTGAGGAAACATTTGCAGAGTCGCCTTTGCTTCAGAACGCTGCTGCAGGGGATATTGAACTAGCGCATTTGCCTGCCCGCCCGCCTCCTGCTCTCCTGACCTGTCCTGTGTGTAAGATCGAGCGGAGCGCTGAGAGCGGAGCAGGGGCAAAGAACTCCAAATCCCAGCGGCCCTAGCAGCATTTGCCGCGTCACTTTCGCGCCAGGAGGCGCTGAAATACGGCGACACCCCGGTCGAGGGGGTGTCACTTGAGGAAACATTTGCAGAGTCGCCTTTGCTTCAGAACGCTGCTGCAGGGGATATTGAACTAGCGCATTTGCCTGCCCGCCCGCCTCCTGCTCTCCTGACCTGTCCTGTGTGTAAGATCGAGCGGAGCGCTGAGAGCGGAGCAGGGGCAAAGAACTCCAAATCCCAGCGGCCCTAGCAGCATTTGCCGCGTCACTTTCGCGCCAGGAGGCGCTGAAATACGGCGACACCCCGGTCGAGGGGGTGTCACTTGAGGAAACATTTGCAGAGTCGCCTTTGCTTCAGAACGCTGCTGCAGGGGATATTGAACTAGCGCATTTGCCTGCCCGCCCGCCTCCTGCTCTCCTGACCTGTCCTGTGTGTAAGATCGAGCGGAGCGCTGAGAGCGGAGCAGGGGCAAAGAACTCCAAATCCCAGCGGCCCTAGCAGCATTTGCCGCGTCACTTTCGCGCCAGGAGGCGCTGAAATACGGCAACACCCCGGTCGAGGGGGTGTCACTTGAGGAAACATTTGCAGAGTCGCCTTTGCTTCAGAACGCTGCTGCAGGGGATATTGAACTAGCGCATTTGCCTGCCCGCCCGCCTCCTGCTCTCCTGACCTGTCCTGTGTGTAAGATCGAGCGGAGCGCTGAGAGCGGAGCAGGGGCAAAGAACTCCAAATCCCAGCGGCCCTAGCAGCATTTGCCGCGTCACTTTCGCGCCAGGAGGCGCTGAAATACGGCGACACCCCGGTCGAGGGGGTGTCACTTGAGGAAACATTTGCAGAGTCGCCTTTGCTTCAGAACGCTGCTGCAGGGGATATTGAACTAGCGCATTTGCCTGCCCGCCCGCCTCCTGCTCTCCTGACCTGTCCTGTGTGTAAGATCGAGCGGAGCGCTGAGAGCGGAGCAGGGGCAAAGAACTCCAAATCCCAGCGGCCCTAGCAGCATTTGCCGCGTCACTTTCGCGCCAGGAGGCGCTGAAATACGGCGACACCCCCGTCTCGCGGGACGCGAGCGGGACGCCCGGAGCGAAGCCCGGGCAAAGGGCGGGCCCTCTGTGGCCCTCAGTGACCGAGGTAGGCTGGGCTGGGCCCGGTCATTTATATTTTGTTATTACCCCAATGAACATGTGTTTACTTCTGGAGGTTTGTGAACGATCAGTGTACTGATATAGTTACATCATTCCTCAAACTTACTTGGCCGGTCAGGGACTGACGTCACTCCAGGTTTTTTATAAGTTTTACACTTTTACATTTTGATTAAGTTTATCGCTGTGGAAAATTGTGCGGAAAATGTCTAAAACTCTACGCTCAGGAAGGGTAGTGGGAGAAAAACTTGGCCGAAAATTAACCACCACCCGCACAAGAAACAAATCAGTGAATAACCCACCGTTGAAAGGTCAATGCCAATTATCTGAACTTTGGGATCTATCTGGTGTAAAAAAATCCAAACTTGCTTCTCCAGAAAGATCAGATACTAAAGCTCTGGAGTTTCATACACCAGCCCCCATAGACCCCCAACTGCCTCTGGTACAGCAAGGGGCCCTACAATCAATGGTAGGGGGGTCTTCCTTACGGGACTCCACAGAGGGGAAGGTGATGGCTGTAGGTGATCTAGTGCATACACCACCGATCCCTCAGTCCCCTATGATTGAAAGGCCGGGGGGCGACTTGTCTGCACTATCTATCGACCTGGAACTTTGGGGACGCTACGTAAGCCCAGCTAAAGTGGAGTCTTTGGAGCAGTTTAAAGCTTCAGGGGGTGCCACCCCGTCTGGGTTACTGCTGTATAGTAGCACCCCCTCGTTAAATGGCCATGAAATATCCGATTTGTTAAATGTTTCTAGGAGCTCTGACCTTAATCTCTTGGATAATTGTTGCGCTGCGGAAACACGAGAAAAGCCGATCTCAGAGTCCATGATCGCTCTGGAACAACTCCTAGCCTCAATTTTACTGCTTTTGGGGAAATTTGTAGGCAGCTCGGACTGTATTCTCGAATCAGTCACTCAAATTTTAAAGACATTGCTGCAGAAATCGCCTGATATGAGGAATGCCTCTCCCCCCAAGACTGAGCATTACTTGTCTGAGGAGAAAACCAGAGACACTAGAGGGGAACTGGATAGGAAGGATGAATCTCCTACTCTGGAATCTCACAAGGATATGCCTCTTACTGCAGCTCCCAACTGTATCAAAAACTCAGTTTTGGAGATAGAGGAGGATGATAAACCTTTGCCTGGCCCTAAAGTGGTCCAGGAGTTATTTCCTATTTTTGTGCCTGAGAGCGGAAATAAACCCCTGGACGATAAACCGGAGGTAAAAGTAGAAAGGGGAAAAAATGGTAAACAAAAAATTAATAAAGGGAACAAGAGGAAACCAATTCGAAAACACAGAAAGAAAAAGCAGCGGAGGATTATTTTCCAAAATATTACAGCATCAAGGGAGAATGAGGAAATCAATGTGGAGCCCTCCTCTACTTCCTTAAAGGTGGACATTGATTTGAACTTAACTACTTTAACCTCTGTAAAGGGGGAAAATGAACAACGTAGTATGTTTACGCAGGAAGCTACACCGCAAGCAGGGGGCTCTCTCATATGCTCTCCTCCACGGAGCGCATTAGGAGTGCCAATTTCTTATCCACCTGGGGCTCTTAACCCTTTGGCCCCCCCCTTTGCTGTAGCATTAGAGTCTGAAAATCACTGTCCTCCTGCCCGATCTGTAAATATTACTAAGGCCCCGGTGGATGTGCGTGTGTTAGATTTTGTACCTTTATTTGATACTGACCTTTTGTTAAATAGAGCCTGGCTTCTCAAACGTTTTAGTGAGGTTGAAAGTCTCTACCATATTCAATCTAGAGACATAGAATTGGTGTCTCTGTTGGGTGGAAGTAGGGTACTGAGTATACGGGTGAAATTTTATTCGCCTATTATAGTAAACTTGATACTTGAGCAAGCTGAAAACTTTCAGCGCTTAGGTATTGACATTCTCCCTATCTCCAACCCAGGCAAGCCAAATCTTTTATGTAACCAGGTGCTGGGGGTGGTGAGCAGAACGGGGTAACCTCCCCCCTTAGAGACCTAAAAATTTGGGTCTCTAGGGGAAAACGCTCAGTTTCGCACGTGAAGCCACTTCCACTAACTGAGAACTCTTCACTCATAGATGACTATAACCGGTGGAATTGGCTCCATAGTGCATTATCAACAAAAACAAAGGATAACCCCAAATTGTTTCACCATCTTTAACACCGCTTTAAAAATAATTTCCTGGAATGCGGCTGGATTCCACAGCAGCCCAGAGAAACTTGCCTTTTTATCTTCTCTGGGTGCGGATGTATTGTGCATTCAGGAAACATGGTGCATTGATATGCTAACACCTTCCAAAGATTTTTATGTCCTGGAAGTACCAGCTGCGCCCTCTAAGAAAGGGCATGCCAGGGGGGGGATTGCTTGCTTATTGTCAAACAAATTGCAATGGAGATTCTCCCATTACATTGATCCTAGTAGACTTTTCCACACAATAACTTTAGAAAATTTGTTCCATAACGGTAAAAAATATCCTTTGGTAATTTTTAATGTGTATATACCCCCTGAGGAGCGTTTTAATGTTAGTTTGCAGCAGGTTCTCCGACATATTGAACAGATAAAAAATTCCCCATCTTCCCCTGTAATTTTGCTTGTAGGTGATCTGAATTGCAAAATTTCTAATGCTAGTCTGAAACTCTTCAGGAATAAAGTTAAGGAAGAGGTACATTTTATCCCCCAGACCCTTTTTCCTGAGAACCTGGTGACAAATAAAAGAGGGAAGATTTTGTTAAAAGAACTAGCGACTGGGGATGGTATTATCCTAAATGGAAGATTTCCATCTGACGTCCCCGCGAATTATACTCATAAATCCCCTTTTGGGTCGTCTATTTTGGACTATGCTATTGCAGATTATGGCCTGTTTCCCCATATTCAGGACCTTAAAATTATACCTACGTCACTCAGCGATCATAGCATATTGTTTTTAACAATGTCTTTAAATTCCTTGAATACGGTGTCTTGGTCGCTTAATGGCAACGAGGTTACCTTCCATGCCTCCTCTGGAAGGTGCTTCTGGAACTCTGCCGCCATTAATGGGGTGCAGGTCCTTTTGGCCGACACCCTAATGGTAATAAACGAGTGGAATGGCCGCAAATTAGTTTATTTTGAAGAATTTATGCGAAAGATTTTATTGTACGCAAAAAAAACTGTTCCCCCTAGGAAAGGAGAGGTAGTACCCAATATATTGCGTACTCTGAATAGGGAATTAAATAAACTAGTTCGCGAACAGTATTTAGAAAGAGTCCTGGAACGTGGGAAAGAAATTGCCAGGTTAAAAAGAAAGAGAAGCAGACTCAAACAAAAAATTAAAAAGGAAAGGGAGGATGAAGTTTGGATTAAACTGAGGGAATCTGCTGTACATGGTAATATTAAAGACTTTTGGGCAATAATTGGGAAGGGATGTGGTACGCGCCATAGCCCCATCCCCATACCTATACCAGAAGAGGTATGGTCCTCTCATATCCGGGAGCTCTATGCAGGGAACGGGACTACAGGTATTGATAGCTCCATATATGCTGCCCCTGAAGACCTGGTATTTTATCCCTCAGAGAAAGAAATTGAGACGGCTATAAAAAATATGCGGCCCTCTGGGGCCATGGGACCGGACGAGCTTCCTATGACGGTCCTCAAACAAGATCCCTTAAGTTGGAGTAAAATTTTGTACCCCTTGTTTAAGGCGTGCCATCTCTCCAAAATTGTTCCCGCTTCCTGGAGAGGAAGTATTTTGGTCCCCATCTTTAAGAAGGGTACAAGGGATAGCCCTAGTAATTACCGCTTGATTGCACTCCTCGACTCCATCGGAAAGGTCTTTGCGAAATGCCTCCTTAGTTCTCTTTCCGATTGGGTCGAGGACGGCAATATTCTGCCGTTTGAACAGACCGGTTTCCGAAGGGATCATGGTACGCTTGATAATCTCACTGCCCTTCAGGTGATTACAGATAAATATGTCCAGGTGAGAGGAGGAGTGGTATATGCCGCCTTTATAGATTTCTCCACAGCGTTCGATAAAGTAGATCGTGGAACGCTGTGGAGAAAACTGGCGACGCTTGGTGTCCCTACCCCCCTGCTGGAACTGGTTCGGGCTCTGCATACTGAGACTTGGTGCAGGGTTTTAATGGGGGGCGAAAGGGGGCTTTCGGCCAAAATACCATCTCGGAATGGCCTTAAACAAGGCTGCTTATTGGCCCCCCTTTTGTTCTCCTTATATACGGCTGACCTCCCGGCTGCCGTGTCTGCCAGCGAGGGGATTGCCCCGATGATAGGAGGGACCTCAATATCCTGCCTGATGTATGCCGATGATGTTCTTATTCTTGACTTGACTCCAATCGGTCTTGCAAATCGGCTACAGGCTCTCCAGGCCTTTGCTGGTGATCATCACATGAAGATTAATATTACCAAAAGCAAAGTGATTTGTATAGCCGGTAAGAAGAAGTGCCGCTCTACTAATTACGGTTGGGCTATTGGGGGGCATAGTTTGGAGGTCGTAACTTCCTATACGTTTTTGGGAAAAATATTTACGGCCAATATGAGTGAGAAACTCCATATAGAGCACTGCTCTCGCAAAGCTCTTGCCCATGGCAATGGGCTAAAGTCCCTATACCAGGCAACGGGGAAAAGGCATTTTTCTAGTCTTCTAGAAGTTTTTAGAGCAAAAATCCCCGCAACTATCTTGTATGGTATTGAAATAATAGAGGTGAAAAACTGGGACTTTTGCCATAAGATTGAGGGGAAACTCTTAAGATCTCTCTCGACTCTAAACAATGCTTGCCCACTGGCCGCTTGTAGGCTTGACTTTGGACTCAGGAGTACCTGGGTTCAGGGTCTATGCGCCCTAATAAGATGGGTGGCCAGTTTGGCTAGAGCGGGAGATGGCACCCTGCGAGTTCTCCTCAAAAATGAACTATTGGGCAATTTTAAAGAGTTCTCTAAACTCGTAAGCAACTTTAGAAGGGCTGTAACGATACTTAAACTTGATGAAAGTGTTTTATTCTCCTACTCCCTCACGCAGTTAAAACATGTCCTTAAGGAGGCTTCATGGGAGTTTTGTTTCCTTTCTGATAAAAAGTCAGTTGGTGAAAAAAGGAACACGGAACCTCTCATCTCTTCCTATAGGTTGAAGCAGCCACAACCCTATGCCCTATGGAATTTACCGCATGGGATACGTAGATTTTGGTTTCTGCTACGCTATGATTTAATTCCACTAAATCTACTGTTATCCAAATGGCATGGCACTTCTGCTTTGTGCAATTTATGTAAACTGAACACCCAGGACTGTATGCATGTATTATTGATTTGTCCTATGCTACGTAATTTGCGCAATCGATGGCTAAAAGTAATTTGTCTTCGCCTTAGCATTGTCACCTTAAAGGATTTTCTTCATGCACTTTATTGCCCTCCGAACGAAATGTTCTGTTCTTACATTTTTAACTTTTTTAAAGGATTTTTAGCTATTTATTAATATAACTGGAGATTTTTTTGTATGTCCGGCCTTGCTAGATTGATGTGTTGATGTATATATATGGTGGATTGAATTTTTGTTCTCCAAACTCTTTTATTTTTTGTGTATTGGCTGTTGGGTATTGTATATGTCTATGTGGCCCTCTTTGAGAACCAAAACATAATAAATGAATTTGAATTTGAATTTGATATTTGCACTGATACCTAATGTATTCAATACCCAGGAGACATTTTCTTCCTTTATTTTATCTACTTTTCAGATCCCTTTCGATATTTTTACATATTCATGCATTCAATATTTTTTATGACTCTTTGAATATATGCCTATCTCACAGAGAACCTTTATCTGGCCTGACTCCAGAATTAAAAGACTATTTCAATTAACACTAGGTAGGAGAAATGAATGGCCACACTTATTTCACTGTACTGTTTTTCTGTGTGAATCCAGCCGTATTGGACTGGTCGCCGTACTCCCTTTGATGTTGCAATTTTCTTTATGATACAGGTACAGTCTGAAGACGGATTTGGCGATTGGTTGTACTAGTTTGCTTTCTTTCACTTCCCTTCCTTTATATTGGGACCATTAGCAGAGATAGTATATAATGTCCTAAAGAATGCCTTTACCACTTCATTTGAGGGAGTATTTCAGGCAGAAACATGTTGACTACTCTGCACTTGTCGAACCAGCCACTGTTTCCCCCTTTAAATCCATCATTGGGTATTTGAATAAAGTTCCAGGTTTCTGCCAATAGGTAGTTTTGTAATACACATGCCTTCAGCATTTCATTCATTTGCACAACCTATTATATGCACCCACAACTGTTTTTCAGACGAGACCCCTCCTTGATTTGCCTCATGCAACACCCCAAAAGCTCCCCTCTACTGGGGTGGTAGCTCACACACGCCCTGCCAGTGGTGGTTTAAGGAGAGGCCACCTAAGGATGGATGAGGGACTTACATCATTGAAAAGGGATTATCAGTGCATCCTTAACTAGTTCCTTATGGTGTCCCCGCTTAATTTGTGAACAGCAAGGAATACTTTTCTGGTTTTGTCCAGGGAAGTGCAAGCCGTTCTACATTCACTCTGGCCAAGCAGATTGGAAGCTGCAGAATAGAGATAGAAATCCATGTCTCTTGGCAGGCAGGAATGACCCAGAATAACCTATCCTATTGAAAAGAGTACTAACCCTGATGAAGTTTGAATTGAACTATAAGGGTTGCCAATATTAGATCCCAGGAAAAGGCTTTCTAAAATGATCGAGATAGCCATTGGTGTGACTCGCCCTGTTCCCAAAGCACAGACACGAATGTGCTAAATGTGACCCAAAGTCCTCACTAATGGAGTAAGATTTGCACAGAAAACTAGATCAGAAGGTTAAGCCAGAGATAAGTAGCACATTCCAAAATACCTGGGTCCATGGTAAACGCTTTAGAATTCAACCACATGAGCAGGGCTGTAATATTGTGTATCCTCTACTGAAAATGCTCCTACCCGGACCTCTGAGGAACCAGATAGCTGATTTTGAGACCTACTATAGCAGGCCTTTGTATGTTAATCATGGACCAACATGTGAAGGCTGTCCAGCCTCTCAACCATGACAGCCAAGCCCCAAGAGTTTATTGGATCCTGAAGTGCACAAGCCAGCACTCTCACTTGTGGGTTCCTAGAGCTTTCACAGAAATGCACTTCAGTCGTCAAATTTGAAGATGGAGTGAGGAATGGAGCCTAAGACTGCTGAACCAGACATTTTCTCAGGCCAAACGACACCCTGAAACTATCTAGCTGCACCGGCTTAATCACAGGGATGGGAAGCCTGTGAAACCTCTGTGTGGAAACTACAGCTCACATATACAGATTGGAAGTTATAAGGTAGTGATGTAGATTCATTAATTAAGGCAACGTTGCTTTTGTGTCTAGACTGGCAGCGGTCAGGGAATGAAGTGACTCTTAGGAGATGGAGACAAGCAGGGCCAGGAAGGAAGTGGGGGTGGCTGTATTGTGGTCCCATGAGTAAAGAATTAGTTAAAAAATATATATATACTTTTTTTCTTTAAACTTCTAATAAAATTACTTTTTACTTGTTGCATTGGAGGTCAGAGAGTTGTTTGTGTCCATGGTGAGGTCCCACTTTCAGAAAGTAAGAACTGTGACGAGGAACACAGGTGACGGGGGGGAGGGTAAAAAGAACCTTAGCATAATAATCCCATTCAATAATTTGTCACTAGAACTGTAGTTGAACTCCACTTAATTTTGAGGATTTATATGGTGTGAACCTGACGACGAGCGCTACCAAATTGTGTTCTATGAAGAGTATTTTGGTGTGCCTGAAAAGAATAAAGCCTTCTTTGACCATTCGTTTCCCCATGTTATTTTAGTAAACCTCTTCCTGTCTTGGAGTTTTCTCAATGTTTACTGAAGGGTCTCTGGTAGCTGCACCTGCAGCAAGTGCTGCTGTTTTGACGCTGTTATTCATCCATGTGAGACTGCCAGCAGGTGCGCCATTTTAAACACTTTCATTGAGAGGTCCCAGTGCTGACCTTTGCACTGACCTTCATGATTGTAGGGCGCAGTGGAACCGGCACAGGACTGTTCTAATGTGTTCTCCTAGACCTGCACCCTCCTTGCAAGGTGCAGTTTTAGCTTGCAGATCCAAGCCCAATCTGCCTCGCTTTCATTTTCTGATAAAAATGCTTACTATTTTTCAGCCAAATGTAATGTTTTTTTTAAATAACATAGGTCTCATCATTTTTGCCAACCCTGATATATTTAACACGGTGCAGCTGCTCTGCTGTTAAAGATTCTAGAGAAGCATGTTGGACGTTTTTGTAGGCTCGGGTCAAAAAACTGAAGCATGAAAGGATGAAGTCCTGGTTTAAAATTCCTCAATGGAAAGCATGGCAGATCCAGCTTCTGACGCAAGGTAGTGGTATTATCAGTGTTAGCTGACCTACCTTGTCGTTGATAAATAGGGTAGCTTTGCTTTAAAATCTATAGGGGGATATTCTCAAGAACGTGTGATAATGATTGAAAAATAAGCTTAACGCAACTCTTCACAGCGCAGTCTATCACGGGAAAATAACGCTGTGTTAACGTTGTATTCTCAACACGGCGGTACCATGCAATAGGCTCACGATAACGCATCAAATGCCCGCGATAAAGTCAACGCGACTACGCAAAAATGCGAAATACGAACGCTAAAAGAGTCGCAATGAGGCCAATCGTGATACAAAAATCTGCGAAAACCATTGACAGGCCTGCAATTCACACACGTCAGGCGGGAAAAATCACCATAAAAGTAGAAAAAAAACACACAAACAAAAGACAAACAACAGCAAAGCACAATGGATGTTGCCGGAACAAGTTCCAAAGGCAACCTGAACCCCACAAGCCCCGTGGAGGATCAGCCTGGGACCTCGGGTCTGGGAAGGTCAAGAACAAGAAGAGGAGGAAGAAGCGGTTCAGTCCACAATAAAAACAGGATCCTGATAATGGAGGTGGTACAACTCCATCAACAACTGTTCATCACCTTTACTGTGTCATAGGCAACAAAAAAATGGAATATGGTAGTCCATCATGGACAAGGTGAATGCAGTCGGAGTGCTGAAGAGGACAATGGAAGAGGTCAAGAGGCGCTGGAATGATGTGAAGTGCAAAACCAAGCAGAAACTCGCAAACAACCGGAAGGCAGCAATGCAGACTGGAGGTGGGAGTCCAGCGCCACAGGAGGAGCTGGACGAGATGAAGGAAATGGTGTCCACAGTCATCAGTGGGAAGACGCTGGCAGGAGTTGGGGGACCGGACACTGCTCAACATGACCTGACACAACAGCACCAGGGTGAGTAATGACCAGGGACTGAGAGAACTGGGGGAGATGGGAATGATGGCACACATGCACAATTAAGTAGAGCACATCTGCGGACAAACCATGCCCCAGAGCCCCAACTCCTACCAAGAGACCAATGTACCCAAGTATACAACATCTCAGCACTGTATAAGCACAGAAGTCAAAGGCATATCGCATGAAATGGAGAAGGAAAGCACAATCAGAGCTGCAGGGGCGACTCCCCAAAAAATGCGGCACACACACATAACATGCAGAGCACATCAACATTGACAACAATGTGGTACAAACCGCATCAGATCCACAACAGAACAGAGGACACAACTGGTGCCGCTTGTGTGTAGAAACTGGCCAATCACAATTGGCATTGCAGGGAAATGTGAGTTGACAATGTACAAGTACAAACACACATCCGTGATGTTGTCCAAATGTCCACTGTCCCGCATCAAATAAGCAGCTCCTCCCAAACAGTCACAATGTACACTGTCATGCAGTCTGAATGTAAACATGTACAATGCGTCAACATACATGTGAACACAATGTTAAACTGTATCTCGCTTTCATATTGCAGAGGGAAATCCAACACCTCCTGCAGAGCAGACCGAACGTCTCTTCTCTGATGACAAAGAGGACCACTTCACCTTCGACTCTGACGCACTCCAACAGCTCGCGGTCCTGGTTGCGCAGGCACTGCAACAGAGACACACGCATTAGTTACTTCCTTGTCCAGCCCAGTACAGAACCACGCTGAGAGCCCCGGGGTCATTGTTCACTCCCTTACGCTGGACTGGCATACACCAGGCCAGCCCACTCCGCTTACGCTCACAGGGGTGGACAATAACGCTACATGTCCCAGGTCTTCCCTGTAATGATCTGCTAATCACCGGTGTAGGTGTCAGCATGCCACAGCCACTCCCTCATGGCTGGTTTACACCCATACCACACCCATCCAGGTCACGCGTCACAGGACATGTAACCCTGCCAATAAAAAGGGCCGGGCGCCCGTGCTCCACTCCATTTCCACTGTCTCTCTGGGTGTATCCGTGTGGTTATTATTTATATATGAGCGCCTAGGGCCCTGCAACATCACATTCCCCAGGGCCGGAGGTGACATGATGGCGTCCGCACCACGATACTCAATCATAGAGGGTCCATGACTTGCGGTGACAGACTTGGTGGCACTGGATACACTGCGGCCGGCACAGGAACACCGCCAAGGGACGGTGACTTTCAGTGCACTGAGGTAGGGGCACCTTAAGTGCTGAGCGGGTGTGCAGCCTGCGATGATGCCCCGTCCTGGTGGTCCGGATTGGTGAGGATCAGTGTGAGCCCTGCTGGACCGCAGTGTATGCCTGAGCCAGCGGGCAGTGCTGGCCTACCGCCAAGTGGCGTTGCCTCGCGGGTCACAGAGTTAGTGGCACCTAAAAGGGCTGAGCGGGTGTGCAGCCTGTGATGATGCTGTGTGCACTGATATGTCCTCTGCCATAGTGAAATCAAGACCCAGAATCAAGTGTGAGACCTGGTGGCCCGCGGCACGGGGCTGCATGATGTGAAGGGTGCCATGTTTGCGGGCCCGGGCTTGGAGCTTGCACCGGCACATGATGGGCCCTCTTGAGACACGCCGGTGGCGGACGGTGAGCAGTGAGGCCTGGGTGCGCTGGGGTGGGCATGCACCGCTGGGCGGTGGGAGGGGCTGAGGTGCAGCAGCCTGGGTGCCCAGGAGCGGACAAGCGATGATGGCGTGTGCAATTGTTTGTACTCTGCTAATCATAACTCTAGAATCATAGAATCTAGAATCATGGAATCATAGAATCATGTAGGGAGGGGTAGGGAGGGAAACACCAAGGGGAAAAGAGGAAAACAATGTCAGATGACTGGCTGGGTAGGTGACGGCCGAGGGGGTGAAACCAGGGCCAGACTCCTCTATAGCTGCATATGACAGCTCCACCGGGAATCAGCCAAGGTTGCTCATGCACCGAGGTAAGTACAAACAGTTTTGGTATCCACCCAGGGGGCATCATCAAAGGTCATTCAAAAGTTCCATCAAAGTTCGACCGGGCATGGGCCATGTTGATCCGGCTCCTTGCTATGCATAATGTTTAAGGTTTCAGTCCGAGGGCATCATCATAGGTCAATTGACAGCACCCATCCTGGAGTAACTGGGAAGCTAAGACCTACTTTGGGGTTGATATGCACACAATAGCAAGACTTCCAGGGGACAAGCCAGGACAGCCATCCTAAGGTCAGGCATATAGACTGTGTAGGCCTGGGGATGTAGGGCACTTGGCAGTTGCCCCAAGTTATTTTCTCGCTGTGAGTGAGGCTGTCATAGGACTAAGTGTAGAAGACAGTCTCATTGCTAGTCTTTTGCGCAGAGGAGACCCTGAAGTGAGCAACGGGGATATGGGCTGAACTTAATCGGATCAGTGATTAAGGGGTTCTGAGGAAAAGTTAATTGCTTAATTTTTCTGATCTTGCTTTCCTTTTCAACAGTGAGTACAGTTTTCAAAGCGGTGGGAGCCAGAGTTTGCTTGATGTTGGATTGACAGATGAAATTACAAAGGATGACACAATTGTCAGACCAGCCATTTAGAAAATGCGCAGCGTATTAGTTTCTACAAAGCAGGGTAGCCAATTAACATTGCGCTTTGCAGCTCCCACGTTGTCTACTATTTTGGAAGAGGTGAGCCACTGTTAGTGTTTGTAGAGTTGCCCTAAGCTTAAAGATTTTTGCTTATTTTGAAGAGTTTCTATTTGTTTTGTTTAGAAGAAGACGACAATGGTGATTGCAGAAAAATGAACTGCAGCCACAGAGTTGCAGTTTTCTTTACTCCTGCCGCTCTAAGCAGTTTTCCCTCTGAGATCGGCTCCAGGCTGTCTCTTTTAACAATGGACCTCGCTGTGTCCTCTACTCTGTCAGGGGCCGGCCAATCCAAAAAAATTCTCCCAATATGGCCGCCGTTCAGGATATTAGCTTCAGCCCAGCCTTCACGTGTGAGCAGCGGGGGCCGTTGGGGGAGCTTGATTTAGCCTCACAGATTTTGGCTAAGGCTGCTTACTTAGAAATCTCCGCCCACCATTTTAAGGTCAGGCAGGCCGTGAAGCTGCTTCCCGACGAGTCTCTACTGGGTGGGGTGGTGCATTCTGCTGGTCTCCTGGGATAAGTTTGCTGATGACTGCAGTCGCTGCGCCCCTGCAACTCGAGTGGTTGTTGTTTCACATTTAGGCTACGCCGGCCACCATGTTGGAATCAGGCAGGTCGCGTGTCAGTGTCCCAGTGAGTCTTTGCTTAGCGCGAGCATGGAGCACTACACCATTCCCTCCCGGTGCAGGGCAGGCCGATACCTGTCTTTTTATTTTCACCCCGAATTGGCATTACACACGGCTCGCTGTTTCTGTGTCTCCCCCGCAGCTCACCTTGTGGCATGCACCGGACTACGGATTTCCCCCGTCAGGAACGCTTTGCCACTGGGGGATCGCTCGTACTTCTGGGGGTCAGAGAGTAAATCCCTACCCCAGCGGACCAGCCGTGATGTCATTTGCAGCGTGGTGGCTCGTTTCACTCCACCCGGTGGAGTCCTCGGCGGCACTGGCTGTGTTACAGGATAAGAGCGGGGGTGCCACAGAAGTCCAGCGCAAGTTCCCACGCTGCATGATCGTTGGCTCCATGGCATCTGTTGTTCTTCAGGTGGGGCTCTGTTCTGGGCTCTCTTTTATGGTGCAGGTTATCATCCGACTTTACACCAGGTCAGAGCAGGTGTTAAATTCCTGCTGCTAACGTGCCTTATCGCCTGTTTTGTGTACTTATCGCCGATCTGGCTGGTCGGTGTGAATTTTGTGGAGTGGTGTTGTTGCGGCTTTTTGCACGGGTACGCCTACTCTGCATCTAATTAGTGATAGTTGCCGAGGTCATCTGTGGCGAGGTTTTTTGCAGATGCTATCGTAGGTAAACTGGTGCTATGGACTGTTAGCACCAGGTTGTGAATGGGGGCGATACATTTTTCACCACTTTGGCTGCGATAAAGTGCCGATAACTCGGCGATAAATCCTTGAGAATATGCCCCATAGTTTGTTGCAGTAGGAGCACAGGGTACTCAAAAAGCGTGGGGCCGTGGAATAACCCCTTCTATTCTTCCCTTTTTTGAAGGGACTTTTCAATAGAGAATCTAGTATGTTTATCTCAGCTCAGACCACCATTAGTTGCCAAATAAAAATTCACTTAATGGCGTAACAAGTTACAGACCTGTTGCAAAATGCAACATCGGGCAATGAATGGACCGCACAACAGATTGGTATTTATTACTTTTGGATTTTGACCCAAAGTTACATATGATCGTTACGCAAAGAGCTTCACACTAAGGGCGTGATTTACAGCTGGGGGCTAATGGAAAATCTGCAGCAGAGACCAAAAAAGTAATGTCCTTCGTTGTAGGCATTGTATGGTGGAAGTAATATGGCTGGCTTATTTTTCTCCGTATGTAGCTCTTCCTCCAGGAATTCATCCAGGTAAATACCAGGCATTACACATCTCGCATGTAGGAATATTACGCAATATTCAATGTGCCCCTTGTTTGTCCCTCGTTTCACTTGGCAATAGGATTCCTTAAAAAATCAATGCAAGCTATTTTAGTAGATCTGGTTTTGTGTGAAAAACTATCAACGTATGTACTGTTCCTGTCCCGTTAATCACCTTTGCATAAATAATGCGAGGGTGTGACTCACTACTATACAAATGCATTTTGCACTGCATCTGATTTAACTTTTCAAAGCAAAATATCTTTTGCTCTAGAAAGTTCATCAGCAGAGCCGTTTGCACAATTGTGTATCACAAAGTACTGCTTAGAGTACCATGAGAGCCCACTCTAATTATTAGTAAATATGGACCAAAGTCAATGCCTAGTGGAAATCTGTTTGTAGCCAACAATGTCAGAGCTTAACATTGCTTAAATATGCTTATCAGCCAGTCCCAACATTCACTCACAGGCTTAAATCACTCAAACACGTAAATAGAACCCTCACAACACACAGACCTAACCTCATGCACATCCCAATAAAAATCACACACCCTTACCAAAAGCAAGCTTCATCTCGTCCTCATTAATGTACGCTTTACACTATTGCATGCTTTAGACATCACAGAGCTTCACCTATCTCAATCTTTGAAAAAAAATGTAAAATCTTTTTATTGGTACTTGCATAATACTTGTACATACAAATAATCAACATATTAAAGTTACAGTACATTTTTATGCCTATCTTATAATTTACAGTGTCTGTAATTATTGGTTATCCACAGGTCCACTCCAACACCATTTGAACATTTATAGCCCCTGATAAGTCTGCCAGGCCTCCCAAATTTTCTCTCCCTTCTTAAGACACCCTCTACTCCTATCAATTGTGAGCTCCGCCTGCCAGTCCAGATCATTTTCCCATTCTTCAAGTGTCGGGACTTCAGCCACCCTCCACTTCTTTGCCACATTCCTCTTTGCAACCACTGCCACCAGTGTTAACCAGAGCTGTGTATGTCTTGGCCAATCTTCATTCTCTGCAGTTATCAGCAGGAACCATTTGGATGCAAGCGGGACCTCTAGACCCACCACAGCAGACATTGTCACAGCCACCCTCTGCCAGTATCTCTGCAGGGCCGGGCATTCCCATATCAAATGGTAGAAGGTCCCTTCCATCCTGCAACCCTGTGGCACTGCGTAATCTCGCATCTCCCCATCCATTGTAGCACTGACCTGGGGGGAAGTATACCCTGTGTAATACTTTCATTTGGATCAAGCGGAACCTTACACTAATTGCTACCTCCCTCAGGCCTTGGAGTGCCTCTACCCATTCTTCGTCTTCCATTGAACCGACATCATATTCCCATGTCAGTTGTAACTTGCCCATTGGGTCTGGGGCGTTGTTGTTTTTTTGATACAGTAGGAAACTGGTTTTGGTATGCAGGTGGTCTGTCAGGATCCTGTCCTCCAGTGGAGTGGCGGCTACCAGTGTCTCCCCCTCTCTCAAGTGTTGCCGTAGGGCATGCCCCAACCGGGTATATCTAAGCCATTCTCCCTTCCCTAGTTCGTCTTCCTGTTGTAACTCAGTGAACGGGATGTAGGGCCGCCCTCTCCATATGTCTCCCAGCAATTCCAGACCCGCAAATCCCACTTGGAAAAGCCCTCGAGGTTATTTATACCTTCTAGTTGGTTGCCCGCCCAGAGGGGTGTAATTTCTATAAGACTGCCCTCCCATCCCAGGTACTTTGTAGCTGCCTTCCAAGCTTTTACCACTGTTCTCGTGTGGTTCGGTAGGTCCACACTCCCCTGTTTCAGATACAGAATTGCTCTTGGGCCTTTTCTCGCCCATGGCTAGCCTGTCTACTCTGTAGGATGGGTCAGATCTATTGTCGAACATCCACCCATTTACATTCACCAACTGGGCGGCCCAGTAGTAGCTATGGATGTCAGGTACCACAAGACCCCAATCATATATCCCTTTTGGAGTTTATTTAGAGCTATGCCCGGGGCCACCCCACTCCATAACAATGCCCTGAGTTAACGCATTGGAAAATCGAGGGGACGTCCTCATAGGGCGTATTTTGTAGAGTATATAATAACCGGGGAGAGCCTTCATTTTGAACATGGGTGCTCGTCCCATCATGTTCAGAGACAGGACCCACCAGTTTCTACTATCCACAACAAGCCTGTCCAGTTGTCGGCCCAGGTTCTTTTTGTAAAATTCTTTAGTGTCTCTTGTTATATGAATGTCCAAGTACTTGAAACCTTCTGTTTCAATAGAAACCACACACCTAGACGTGTAGTTCGGTATGCTTCCAGAGAGGGGGAATAGCAATGACTTATCCCAGTTGATTCGGTATCCCGAGTACTCTCCGTAGATACAGATCTGCAGTATTCGGTCTATCGGGTGCCTTGGTTTCCTCACACACAGGAGGACATTGTCAGCATATAGCAAGATTCTGTCCTCCCATTCCTCGCCTATCGGGATCCCCCAGATCAGAGGGTCCTGTCAGACCCAAGCTGTGAGCGGGCCAAGGGCTAGCGCAAACAGGATTGGGGATAACGGGCAGCCCTGTCTAATTCCCCGCTGAAGGGTGAATGCTCAAGACACTGTGGCGTTCACCCGCACCCTAGCCATGGGCTATTTGTATAAGAGTCTCACCCATTTGATAAATTGAGGGCCCATGCCCAGTTTTTCCAGGACAGCAAATAGAGAATTCCACTCTACACTGTCAAATGCCATTTTGGCATCTAGAGACAGGAGTGTTGATTTCTCTGTTGAGCTTTCACCTGTTAAATGTAGTATACCAAACAATCTACGGAAGTTTAATCTTGTACTCCGGTGGGGCATGAACCCGGATTGATCTGTGTGTATGAGAGTGCTGATCACCCCTGAAAGGTGCATCAACAAAGGTTTGGCAAGTACCTTGACCTCGTAGTTGAGTAGAGAGATCAGTCTATATGACCCGCACTCCGTTGATGGTTTGCCTGCTTTCGGAATTTCTAGAATTACCGCCACTCTTTGGTTGGCAGGGAGTATTCACTCTTGTTGTGCCTGCTTGAACATGTTTGCTAGGTGTTCTGCGGTGTTCTGCGGTTACGTCCAGCATACTTTTGTACATCTCAACTGGGAGGCCGTTCGGCACCGCTGATTTCCCTGATTCTAGGGCACGAGTCGCTAGTTTTATTTCTTCCACTGTTTGGTCGCCCGCTACCATCTCTCTATCCTCCTCTTTGAGTTTTGGCAGGGTGATGTCACGTAGGAACTCCCTGCATTCCTCTTCAGTTTGGGTTGAGTGGGATGTCTAGATCCCTTTATAGTGTCTGGCTAACTCTGCTGCTATTTCCGCCCGGTCTCGTGTCTGCTGCCCTTTTCATCGATTAACCAGGGAACCCAAGCCCTCGCATTAAGTGTAATTATAATCTTGATGTTTTCGTCCTTGAAACCAAGTCCGTCGTCCTTTTCTCATTTTGATTTTCTGTGCGTAGTATGACGACATATTGCAATGCTTCAGAACAACGCGAGAACATCACATATAAATAAAGCTTGATGTTCAACAGTATCGTTTCTGCCAAATTATATCCGGAAGCCTATTGGGAGGTCTGGAATAGTACCTAATTGAGTAAGTTCACCTTAATTGCGGGACTTCGTATTAGTTTGCCATGTTGTTTTGTATTTGGCTTTAAGGACCAAACTCGCATAGTTGCCACTTTTTTAATGGACCGATTTTTGGTAGCTTTAAGTTTAGCGAAATAGCGAGGTCATCAGTTTGCCCATCTTATCTAAATATATACACCGTTGTCATTTATGTAGTAAAGTCTAACGGGAAGGTTTTCGTCTGTATAGTGCGAGAGTAACAAATTTAAATCAGGTTCAGCTTTATTGATACTAGCTGTGCTGCATTTTTAATGGAATAACTTTTTGAGGACATGTGAATTGATCTTTTGTGCCAACATTATACATGCCATATTAAAAGTAATAATCAGTAGACTTGAATAAGATCTTTGTTTGTTAGTGACGCTCCAAGCCATTGAAAGTCACGAGCATGTTAGTATCACTGCCGTCATACTTGATATAAGAAATGTGGGCTTTTCTAATATCTAAAAGTCTGCTATCTTTTGATAAACTCTACAACTTGGTGATTTGAGCACCACTGGGATACCAGCAGGACTATCCAACATAAGACACAGTGGGTCTTTCATGAGCCTTTTTCTTTTAGTGCGAAAAAATTATTTACATTTTGTGCAGACATACATATAAACATAGCATGTAAATTAAACTTTACCTGCTCAGGTGCAGGCATTGATGACAACCTTTGTGTATTTAAATACACAGTAGTCACCATTACTAGGAGATGTCTCAACTTATATCAACTAATAGTATTTGCAATACTTTGACATACATCTTTTTAATCTACTGCATGTTTTTGCAGACTGGCTGTTCACAACATACAGATATAACTACATATCTCAATTGATAAGAAGAAGAATGACATAGGATCGGCAATCATATTACCCATAATTCGCAAATAGGTAAGATAGTGATATACCATGGTAGTTTTTGAGAACTAGAAAACTTGTATCACACTAACTTAATTCTCAAAAAAACAATTGTTCCCTTTTAGGACTATCTGGGAATATTTGATCAATAGTATATCAGGACTCAATGGATTGAAGCATGTTTTGTACATCCCTTATGGAAAATCTGTAATACTAAGGAAGAGACCCATTACTTCTCGAGTCAGCTGTAAGTAGGCTCTCCTAGGATAACCAATATGTCACATATAAATACCATCACTTGCAGACAACTAATTGTTAGGTCTGTGTTTTTTTTTCTCATAGTTATATGCACAAATTTAACACGGCGATATTTTGAGCCAGAGATGTAGGAAAGACACCTACCCATTTTCTGAAAACATGTAGGTGATATTAATTAGTTATATCTACTCTTGGTGTAGGGTGATTTATAGCACAAACTATGATATCTCCACATCTGGTGTCATTTACTGGACTTCTGTCTAAACCTTAGGGATCTTTGTTTCTTTACCACTTTTCTTATTTTTCTTATTCTGCTTACTATCACAATCTTTTTTTAGGTTTAAGACTATGATGTGGAACCCTTAGGTTATTGCAGCGGTCACAATTTTTCAATTTTCTATTCTTTAGCACATAAGTATACGTTCAGAAACAATAACTGAAGGAATTAGTATTAATATCTAATGTTTTTTTCACTTTTTTTACATGTTATTGTAATGATTTGTAAATTGATTTTACTAAAAAAAGAGAAAATAGACATATTTATATAAGAAGAGACAAAAGAAAAAAATTATTTTGAATAATAAAATATAATCTAAATGAAAGTTACGTTTTCTTGAAAATTAATATCTGTGCTGTACATTTGAAAATATTGACAGAGTTATAACCTACTGGCAAATTAGATAGGTCTGATAAGAGGTTTTTGTATATATTGTTTACTCCCTTTTTCCCTCTCCTCTTGGGCGTCAAAGTAAATAGTGGGTACCTCAGCTTAATAGCAACCCAAGCCCCAACCGCATGTCTCTTATCTAGTGAGGCTAGCAGCTTGCCCGCCTTGTCTCCCACTTCATATATTTTATGTTGTCTTACCAGCGCCGGCGTCCTAGCACTGTCCTCCACCAGGTCCCTGAGTTCTTTCTGTCACACCGTAAGGCGCTGTCTGTCTGCGTCTGCCCCAGGATCAGACCCAGTAGCTCTAGCCTCCAATTGACTAATTTCTTTCTAGAAAGTCAGGCATTTGAGATATTTTCCTTCTTTAGAGCCCCGATTTTGGCTTGGGTCCTACCTCTCATGACCGACTTGAATGCCTTCCATGGGGTCATACACGAGCTGACCGAAACAACATTATCCTCAAAGTATTGCTCCGTCCCCTCTCTCATGTCCTTCCTAAAGTCCTTGTCCTTGAACTACCATACGCTATTTCACTGAGCCAGTGTGCAGTCTTTTACTGGGTCAGATAGTCTTGCCTCTACAGGGAAGTGATCTGAGACCCCTCAGCCCACGTGTGTGGCATCTACAAACTCCCCCAGTTCGGGGGACCGAGTAGTTAGATAGTCCAGCCGGGCAGGACTGCCTGTCGTGGATCATAAGTGTGTGAACTGCTGTGTTGCTGGGTGGTGGTGTCCCAACACCTCGAGGGTTGCCGACTGTAGAGCAGGGGGGGCGTATACAGAAGACAGTTTGAGTTTTCTTTCTTCCCATGTTCCCTTAAGCACTGTGTATCTCCAAAGTGGGTCTGCCCCTGTTTGGTTTAGAATAAAGGGAAAGGCTTTCCAGACCATCACACCCACTCCCCGGATCCTGAATTGTATCCCACATGGGCCAACAGGGTATAACCGTAACTATCTAAGGCTTTGCAATAACTGCCCCTCAGGTGCGTATCCTGTAGGAGGACCACATCTGGTGCGTGTTTTTTAATTAATTGCAGGACAGTTGCCCTTTTTAATTTGCCATTAAGCCTGATAACGTTTCAGAACCATATTTTTGCTAGGGACTGATTCTGCTCTTCGGTTGCCATTGTCACACTTCTGATTTTTCAAGAGACTTTAGTGGAGTGGACACTATTATCACTGCAGACATGTGCTTGTACTTATTGCATACCTCAAAGAATACATACCTATCTATTAACCCCCTCCCAACTATCCCCCGCCCCCTCCCTGCTACCCTGCTATGAAGGTTGATAAGACCCTAACTTACCAACCTACCGAGTGCCTGTCACCCCGACTATCCATAACAGTTCAACTAGTAACTAAGGTGGTTGCTCAGTCCAACAAAGCTAAGTTCTATTGCACCGCTCCGTACCTTTTCCTACCCAAGCCCATAATAGTTCTGTTGCCTCTCTGAGTCTCGGAGTTGTTCTTAAACCGGCTGTTGAGGTTGGACAAACTCAGTGTCCCAATGTTCCTCAAGATGGGAGAATAAATTTGGGGAACAGGCTCAGTCTCTTTAATCTTACCGATGCCTCAGTGTCAGTGTTTCTAACTCGAGGACCACCTTAGCTCTCAGGGGGCCTGTAGACCAAGGTGAAGCGGGTCGGTGTTCGTGTTGCTCGGACCTCTCCACTTACTTTACCCTGTCCACCTATCTGTCTCTCTTCACGTTCTTTGTCCTTGCCGGTGGTGCGCCAGCCTTCCAGCCACTCCTGGGCCTTCTCCAGGTTTGTGAAGTGCCATGTCTTCCCCTCTGCGATTACTTGTAGTCTTGCTGGGAAGAGCATCATATATTTCATGCCCCTTGCACTCAGTTAATTTTATACTGAGTCAAAACTCCTTCTTTGGCATTTCACTTGTTGGGTGTAGTCCGGGAAGAATCGGATCACAGTGTTTTCGTATGTCAAGTCGCCTTTGAATCTTGCCGCCTGCAGTAGGACTTCTCTGTTCCGGTGGTTAAAAATTCAAGCTATGATCGTGCGTGGTGGGGCCCTGGGATGAGGAGGCGGTACCAGAACCCTATGTGCCATCTCAACGGAGAAGAATTTTGGAGAGGCGTCAGAGCTGTAACTTGAGGGTTATCAGGTCTTCTATGAACAGGTCTATGCTCTGCCCCTCCACTCCCTTCGGCACCCCCATGACCCATGTGTTATTCCTTCTTGCGTGTCCCTTCTGATCCTCGAGCCGTGCAGCCATATGTGTGGCTTGTTGCGTTAGCTTGTGCCTCTTTTCCTCAAGACATTTGTTCTTTGATTGGAGCTGGATTATCTGAGTTTCTGCTGTAGACACCTTCTCACTCAGCTTGGATAAGTCTGCCCTGGTCAAGGTGACCTCCATGGAGACCGAGTCAATTTTTGGTTCCAGGGACCCCTTGATGTCCTGGATCGCCAGCGAGGGCAGCACCGCTCCTCCATCCTTCTCCCCCGTGTTCGTGGCTGGCCTGGTAATGGCGTAGTTATCCATCTTATTAACCTGGACGGGGCCTGAGCCCTAGGTCTTACTCATTGTTCCTCAGATCGCCCTGTCTATCACCTGGGCTGTGTTGGAGGGGGTGAGCAACACTTGTGTCCCTGGAGCTCCGCACTTTAGAGCATTCCTTTTTTAGTGAATTTAAAACTTGATCTGTGGCGTGGCCTTACTGGTCAATGTGACACCGGCTATTGACCTTATCTGATTTAAACCTTCAACCTCAGCGCGGGTCTGCTGCGGTCTACTCGTCCCTCTGACGTTATCAGGCTGTATCGTGCTATGTTCCTCTCCATGCGCGCTGCTGCCTTACTCTGGGGCCCCTTCTGCTGGGGCCTATTTCCCTGTAATGGGCATTTGTCGATGCTTGTTGATCATTTTTTTGTCTTCCCCGTCAATTACCGGAGTGAGGGGAAGGAGAATGCCTCCTATGCTCTATCACCCCCTTGCTGCAGCCCAATCACAGACCTGGGCCTTCTGGGCCCCTCCCACCTCTGCGGGCCTCCTCCATGGAGGGGGGGCCTTGGCATCTCACCCCCACTCAGCCGCTGTCCTGGTGGCGGCCCGCCCACAGGGCGCGCAAAGCTGCCAGCGGGGCGTTCACACTCTTGTGACCTCCTCAGCGGGTCCAGGCACACCGCAGGCAGACCCAGGTCATACGTTTCCTGCTAGGCGCCAAGTCCCTTTGGTGATCTTGGAGATCCCACGTCCTGCTCTCCGATCTGCACTCTGGCTGGTAGCTCCCTGCTGGGGTCCGCCTGTCTCTGTCGTCGGTGCACCACCCTCCTACTGGTGAATTAAGCAATGGGGGCGGCGACCTTGCTCCACCGTCTTGCCAGCCCGCGCCGCCTGCCCGATCACTGGTCTCGCTGCGCCGGCTCCAAATCAGGCTTCGTCAGGTTCTGCGGAGACCCAAGGCGGAGTGCTCTTGACTACACATGGCAGTGAGCTATCGGATGCCCTCCAGGGCAGGATTATCGAAGTACTTTCGGGGCTTGGGTCGTAGCTCCTCTAATCTGCTGCCATCCTGTTTCATGGACAAGCCACACCCCCACCTTTCTCAATCTTGATGCACTCTTGGTCAAAGAAACATGGCTCTCTCCCACATCCTTGCACATCATAGACGTCCTTCTTTCTACAGGGTCCTACATCCAGTGATCGATCGTACTCATAAGAAGAGAATAGACCATTCATAAGTCTTCTGGGTCATCCACCATAGAAAAGCAAGCTACACTCGACTTCATGAGTTCACATGCTACTTCTCATTCTCTGCGTCTCAACCCGCCACTTTTCACTTCATCTATAGGCCCCGTAGGTAGAAGAAGGATTTTATAGATGAATTCTCAGACCTCCTCACCACCTCATTTAACCAACACTCCTTTACCACATCCTCTGATCCTGGGTCATTTCAATCTCACAGACAACTCAGCATGGAAAAACAAGAGACATCCTCTTGATACTCATCAACATACTAGGTCTCATTCTCAAAGTGCACTTTGTAGTATGTTTTGCCATATTACAAACGTACTACAAAATGCAATTTACTAACTACGCAGGGAGTTTTACAACTGCACACTCCCTATACTCATGTGTATGAAGTTCTCCTCCCCAACTATGGAGTCTCCTGGTGTGGAAAACTCTGCACTCAAGTATAAGGAGGGCGAAGTCATAAAACTTTGCACATAGTTTGGGAACAAACTTGGTGCCAAGTAAAAGTTTACTTTTATGATTCAGGCCATCAACATGGTATAGTATTTAACTGAATCAGAACACCCCATAGGCCACTCCTAGACCTTATTTTCTCAACATCACCCACCACTGAGTGCAAGTCTCCCATACCACTAAACTGGTAAACATCGTTTACCACGAAGTTTTCATAACGCAGTACCTTTAGCACGCATGCCTTACAACGCAAGTCGTTACCACGACTTGCGCTGGAGGGCGCTAAAGGTTTAAAAATAGTTAATTTACTATCCCAACACCTTCCCTAGGGTCCATGGGGACTGGTGTTAGAATAGTAAAATATACTATTCGAAATCCGCACCCCCAACGCAAGTCGTGGTAATGACTTGCGTTGTAAGGGATGCGTGCTAAAGGGATGCGTTGTGACGGTACGCGTTGTACCGTCATACATCCCACTAAACTGGACTGATCACCTTTCCATCCTGCTTAGCAATCCACAAACATGTCAAGGCAAACCCAAAAGAGCTCAACAAACCTTCAGATCCTTCAAAGACTTCTCCATACACAGCCTAAAGCTCAAATTCATCTATCATCCTGCTACCTACAGGTCCAATGTCAGATATCTTCTAATCAATTACAGTGCAAATTAGGAAAAGTATATGAACTCCTATGCTTCAATGAAAACATGAATGTTCGAGCCAAAAACTGTCAGCATCATCGTACTCCAAAGGCCTCCTTAACAACAAATGGTCCATCTACTGACAGGAAAGAAAATGGAAGAAAAAACATAACTCCAAAGACCTCACACTACTTAAGTCCCTCCACATACCATGCAGCCAACTCCTCACATAAAGACAAAGCCAAGAACTATACAAACAAAATCAATTTATCCAGCAACAGAAGCAGAACACTCTTCAGGTCAATCAAGCACTGAATCAACCCCCGTCTGAACCTCCTGTTCCACAATCCACAGAAAAGTGCAATGGCATCAACCAATTGTTCAATGGAAAAATATGGAACATCCAACAGCACGCTGATAACACCAAACCTGTTTCTTCTGTTACACCCACTCCTCCCTGCTGGGTGTCACAATAGACATCCTTCTAACCACTGTCTCTCAAAGGCCTCACTGGTATCCTCAATTTTCTCAAAGCCCCTAGCTAACAAGTGCAGATGGGTCACACAAGGTTTAACATAACTCAAGTAGCATTTTAATGTGGTGTAGTCAGTCATTTATTCTTTCTGCCTATTAGCCTGATTTGCAACTGATGTTGTCTAAACTTAAAGTTGGAGTCTGGTACTCTATCATTGTGTCTGCCACCCTGACAGACAACTGTGTGACAAATTTAGAGATCACCACTGACCCAGTAGTGATCTCTGTACCTTGACAGGAACCACTGTCATGGTGATTTCTGTCAAGGTACAAAAGATTTTTTGGATGGATATCCTTGGTTTGGCCGTCCCAAAAACTTCTACAAAGTTTTTCAAAAATTGTATTGAAAAACAAAAAACGAATGTCCCCTTCACCATAGGCGTAGCGGTCATTATTTGTTGTTTTCTGTCCTCAGTGCTATGTTTTACCTGGTGGAGATGGACAGAATAAAGGATATCACCCCGTTCACCCTAAGTATGGCAGAAAGTGTAATGCCCTTCCTCTGATGGCCCCTATTCTGTAGGGCCATTAAAGGAAGCTACCTGACTTGCATACGGTGGTCGTCCTGACACTAAATAGGACAACCGAACCGTCAGTTTGGCAGACGGGGTACTTTATCAGAGGTGAAACGTAGTACCCTTTCAGAAAAGTTCTAAATCTGGTCTACATAGGCAGGGGAATAATTCTTGAAAAAGACTGCAGAGCCAATTCATGACATGTTTATTTAAAATCTGCATTAATGCGACAGGCAATGATCCTCTTTCTCAGAGATGAATAGTTGCAGCTGACAGCAAGATTTGTTAAATTTATGGAAGTTGCTGAGAAACTGTTGAATGTGAATGGCATAAATTAGATAAATTGTGGCAATTGTCTGCAGCTGTCAATGTATTGGTCAGAAATAATGTACTTTTAATATCCACTATGCAACTCCACTCAATGCGCACCAAGATTAATAGTATTTTATTTTCTCTATTGTAGGCCCTCTATCACAGTGAGCAAGAAGTTTCTTTGCATTGTATTGTATCTAATAAATTGTTCCTTTTACATTAAGTTTATGACTTGAACAGGTAAGTTTAAGCTTTGTGTTAATGTTGACTTAAGCCTTAGTGTACCGGTTTTAAATAAAAATTGTAAATTGATACTTGTATAGCGCACTACTCACCCGCAAGGGTCTCAAGGCACTTGTACGAATACCGCTGTGGGGACCCACCCTGGCTTTCCCTGTGAGGCGTCCACTCCTGGGCACCCCCAAGGTGGAGGCCAGGCATCCTTAGCATTGTGGGGGCTGTTGTGGAGATTAAGCAAGCTATTGCCCAGAGTTACAGAGTGGGACTCCATGATTGGAATAGGCACCAAGGCGAGAATTATCAGGTCCGTGGAATTTTGAGCCCAAGACCCGCCGAGGTGGGGAATTGAACCCTGGTCCCGGGCTAGACCTCTGCATCAGGATCTGCCGCTCTAATCATTGAGCCACACTTCTACTATACAAATATATATTTTCACTCATTAAATGTAATTGAACAAAGAATTCACCTGTCTCCCGATCACAGTCTAGAAGGAAAAAGAGATTGTGTCAAGGCGGAGAGTTGTATTCAATCACACCGTTAATCCATGGGAAAATCTGTTCCAGAATTTACTGGATTGTCCTGGATGGTCTTCTTTTTTTGCTATTTGACGTTCCAGTTCTGTCTTGGGGCAATCTATCTGTCATGAATTCGTTTGAAAGAATGCAATGTGGCTACTTGTGAGCCTGGACTGGCAGTGTGGAAGCAAGCTCTGGAACACAATAGTGCACTTAAGGACAGAGTTAAAGATATTAATTCACGAGGATACTGGTGATTGCTTTGTTAGTCAAAATACACAATAGTGATCTTTTGTTGACAGTTTAATTAAGTTTGTGGAGAAGGATGATCATAACCTTGGACAGAATTCTGCAAAGGGGTGGAGCCCAGACACAAGTTCTGATTGACACTTTCTGCCTAGGCCTTACTAAAAGGGACCGCTTTCAGATATTGCCTCATAATGAGGAAACATCCTACTGTTGGGTAGTGCTATAGTATGTAAGATACCCAAAACATTCTTAGTGGCTCACCTTCCCTTCCCTTTTCATGTTTAGGATTCTGAACAGTCTTCCGCATCCCTCGATGTTCAATGCTCAGTTGCTATCCAGCAAGTTATACCAAGGTATGTAAACACAATCTATCCTGTAGCTAACCTTCAGAAGCAGCGTCAGATTACTAGTAAATTGTCAGTGAAAGGGGCTTAGCGAAATATGCCAGGCATCTTGATTTGGCCCAGTGTGACATTAATAGAATGTTATATGGACAATTGACCACAATGTCACATGCACAAATAAGGGTGGAATATGGTTTCATCAAACAAGCTCTCTCACTGCAAGAAGCATATGTGGTGTCCTACAATTTAAAAATGCCTTATATGTGCCACTTAAACACTATGGGCCAGATTTAAAGCTTGGAGAACTGTTCTCCATCTGTCTGGATGGTGGAGGACATTTCATCTGCCATCCAGATCGTATACCGTATTCCAAACTTAGAGATCACCACTGACCAAATGGTCATCTGTGTACATTGATAGGAACCACCGTCATGGCAACCCCAGTCAGCTAGCTGCTGTCTTTTCCATTACAATAAATGCATCAGTATCCAAGGGAATTGTCCTTTGGCCTAATGAAACCCATAATTGCTTTCTTCTGATAGAAAACCTGAAAGGCCTGGCGAACTGAAACCTTTTTCTAACCAGCCTTATCTGAGTGCATAAATCATCTCATGTGTGACTTCCTCATCATCCTAGATGAAGGGAAAAAAGCAGTACTGATACTTTGTAACGTCTCTGTAGCAATGACAGCATATACCATGAGATTGTACTGAAAAGGCTAGGTGAAGGGAGAGGTTTCTCTGGCGTTGCCTTAAAATGGAGAACTCTTTCCTCTTCAAATACATCCATCAAATGTGCATTGGAGCAGAGAAATCACTGATTCGAAGGGTGCCCTGGGTTATAGAGAGATTCAACCCAGCTCTTTAGTATCTAGAAGGTACTACTGTCACATTCACTTCAATGTCTTCAGGTTTATTTCGAAAATGATGCTATCCTAAATTGACTTAGGATTCATTGAGAATTCTGGACGCCAGACAATACCTTGCATTTTCCAGATCACATACTCGGGTATGTGAAAAAAGAATTGCCTCAGCTGAATGTAGTGAAACGTATAATCTTGGTATGGGGAGTGTCATATCATGAGTCATGACATGCTTTATTTGAATTGGTCGGCATCCTGTTCCACCACAAAACCACATATCAGAAAGTAATGTATATCGGTGTAATTTTTAATGCACATCTTTCATTCAAAGTCCAAATTAAGCACTCATTAGAGGTGCCAAACTCCAATTGGTCTTTTTCACAAAAAGCCTCCCTCTTTTTCAAGCCAGTAACCAAATTGAGCCATTACGGCCATGTTTAGGGCAGGACTTCCGCAGCATATTTTTCCAGCCTCGGACTACCATGTGAGACTAGGGAAGAAAAAATGAGAATCCAATCCCTGGCCCTGAGAGGAAACCTAATGTGTGTGTAAAGGCCATTTCTTTGTTCTATACAAAATCAAATATTGCTTTAAGTGTTTGTTTGAAAAAAAAAATACATTCCAAAAGGCCACCAGATCTGGTGAAACAGCTACCACCAGGTCACTTGAATCACTTTTACCAAAATGATTCCCACCGAGCTGGCAGGGACCTCTAAGTATGGAGGGAGGAGTGGCACAAGACTAAACCCACGATTACTGTTCGGGGTCCTTACTCGGCCACCACGAATATATCTGACCTGGCAGCCCTACTGTCCTTGGACGTCAGAAGGGTTTCAATAGCATGGAGTGAAACTATCTCTTTGCCGTTCCGGGCCGTCTGGGCTTCGAAGCCAAATGTTATTGGATGGGCTAGGCTTCTCTACAACCAACAACGGGCTAGGGTGCGAGTCAATGTGTTAAAGGGACACACACTGGCAGGTTTCACTGCCTTTTATTTATTTTAATGTTGAGCTACTGACATAAGCTGCTCGTCTGTCTGTTCCGCCACAGCAACTCCCTATCCAAGCGCTACCATGGAGACAGAACAGTGAAACCACTTTGAATCATTACAACAAACCCCCCTTACTGGAAAAACAGAAAGGAGAACGAAGGAATTAAGGTACAGAAATAGGGAAAAAAAGGAAGAAAAAGGAAAGAAATGCGCAAGTCAAAACATGACTTCATTTCAACCCAAAACAACACGAACATCAATGCATTATATAATCACCATAACGTTTTGGAGGACAACGAGACCAGGAGAAAGGCCTCGAGAATGAAAACTCGGAGTAAAATTGCACTTTGGAAAACTTGGGCCAGGCAAAACATCTGGGCATGAAGGAAACAGAGACTTGTCGCCTTTGAATTTCACTGGGTGAGACATGCTCCATTTAACACCATTATGCACAGTAACCACATTCTTATAAACAGAAGTAATGACAAAAGGACCCATACATTCAGTGACACCCTTTCTATGCCAATGTGGTCTCTTTATAAGTGCCCACTCACCAACCTTCCATGACGTAGCCAAAGCTGATTTCTTAAAATCAAACCTCTCCTTGTACTTCTCCTGGTAGGACTTGATTATGGCACCCTTCTCCTCCTTATCCAAAACAGGACCATCAATGAGGGGTAACCAGCCAGGGTTGAGTTTGGATAATGCAACCCTCCCTCTCAATATCTGAAAGGGAGACTTCCGCAGCACCACATTGACGGCAGTGCGATGTGCCCACCAAGTATCTCTTAGTACACTCTTTAGGGGAACTTTCATATCAATATCCCGTGTTACTATTTCACATTCTGGCATACTGATGAGATCAGCATCAACCATGCCATAACCTCTCATGCCTAACATAACAGTTCTTGGGTCTCATTAATAGTCTTGACATTCTCCACAGTGCGAACTCTCCCACCAGATTCGCATAATGGCCTTTAATTCCGCACTTGTGGCATGTAGCATTTCTAGCATAGCAGTTAGGATAATTGGAGGAATGTTTGGTACTCCTACACCTATAACATTTCATCCTAGAATCCATGGAAGACTTGACTCTAGTTCCATGCACCACTTTAGAGACATTATCAATAGAGTCTTGATGTGTCTCTCGTTGGGTCACTTCATGAATGCTACTGTCAGTCAGTCAGTCAGTCAAATAGGCTTTATTTCGATAAAAACATATCTTTAAAAGCAGTACATACAAGATAAAAAGGATAAAAGGAAATCCAAAACATATAAGTACAATCATGAATTTATACAATACGTATGGCATCAATAAATTACCTAAACGGTCTAACATAATGACCCAAATTAAACAATTTAGTTGAGCCTTTTTGACCTGATCAACCATGCCCAGCTTAAAAACTCATCAATAAGAGATGGGAGTTGTTATCATCGGAACCATTTTAATGTTGAGCTACTGACATAAGCTGCTCGTCTGTCTGTTCCGCCACAGCAACTCCCTATCCAAGCGCTACCATGGAGACAGAACAGTGAAACCACTTTGAATCATTATAACAAACCCCCCTTACTGGAAAAACAGAAAGGAGAAAGAAGGAATTAAGATACAGAAATAGGAAAAAAAAGGAAGAAAAGGGAAAGAAATGCGCAAGTCAAAACATGACATCATTTCAACCCAAAACAACACGAACATCAATGCATTATATAATCATCATAACGTTTTGGAGGACAACGAGACCAGGAGAAAGGCCTCGAGAATGAAAACTCGGAGTAAAATTGCACTTTGGAAAATTTGGGCCAGGCAAAAAATCTGGGCATGAAGGAAACAGAGACTTGTCGCCTCTGAATTTCACCGGGTGAGACATGCTCCATTTAACACCATTATGCACAGTAACCACATTCTTGTAAACAGAAGTAATGACAAAAGGACCCATAAATTCAGTGACACCCCTTCTATGCCAATGTGGTCTCTTTAGAAGTGCCCACTCACCAACCTTCCATGACGTAGCCAAAGCTGATTTCTTAAAATCAAACCTCTCCTTGTACTTCTCCTGGTAGGACTTGATTCTGGCGAATCACTGACAGAATTTCGACTACAGAAATATCGACCTACAAGAATATCGAGTCAACAATATCGAGGGCAAAAATATCGACATCCTATCTACAACATGGTAAGTACAAAAATATTGAAAAAAAAATATCGATGTCAAAAATATCGATGTTAAAAATATCGTTTTTTTTTAAATATATAAATGTAAAATTAAGTCTATAAGACTAATAAATAAAATAAACATATTTAAAAGTATCTAATAATGTTTCAAAGTAATAAATAATACATATATATTAAGAATACATTAATTAAATATATACAGTAAATATGTAATATATATGCACTGAACAATAAGTATTAATAATTATTTTACGAATTTATAAATTAATGAAATATATTCTAATTTACTAACACATTTAGAAACATAAAAGAGTAACATAAATAAAATGTAAGTAATATAAAAAATAAAAAAAACATTTGATATTTTAACAATTAATTAAATAAAACGTTGGATAGCGTGAGGGTAAAAATTTCTATTCCTACTCCAGAGAGTGCAACAGTAGGGAAAACTGACCCTGAACTCAAAAAACACCCCTTTACCCAAGAACTGAAACTGACCCTGAACCCTAAAAATACCCCTTTACCCAAAAACTAAAAACTGACCCTGAACCCAAAAAATACCCCTTTACCCAAGAACTGAAAACTGACCCTGAACCCTAAAAATACCCCTTTACCCAAGAACTGAAAACTGACCCTGAACCCTAAAAATACCCCTTTACCCAAAAACTGAAAACTGACCCAGAACCCTAAAAATACCCCTTTACCCAAAAACTGAAAACTGACCCTGAACCCTAAAAATACCCCTTTACCCAAGAACTGAAAACTGACCCTGAACCCTAAAAATACCCCTTTACCCAAGAACTGAAAACTGACCCTGAACCCTAAAAATACCCCTTTACCCAAAAACTGAAAACTGACCCTGAACCCAAAAAATACCCCTTTACCCAAAAACTGAAAACTGACCCTGAACCCAAAAAATACCCCTTTACCCAAGAACTGAAAACTGACCCTGAACCCTAAAAATACCCCTTTACCCAAAAACTGAAAACGGACCCTGAACCCTAAAAATAACCCTTTACCCAAAAACTGAAAACTGACCCTAAACCCTCAAAATACCCCTTTACCCAAAAACTGAAAACTGACCCAGAACCCTAAAAATACCCCTTTACCCAAGAACTGAAAACTGACCCTGAACCCTAAAAATACCCCTTTACCCAAGAACTGAAAACTGACCCTGAACACTAAAAATACCCCTTTACCCAAAAACTGAAAACTGACCCTGAACACTAAAAATACCCCTTTACCCAAAAACCCAAAACTGACCCTGAACACTAAAAATACTCCTTTACCCAAACTTAATTAATATTATTTAATTAGCAATTAATTATTAATGAACAATAACAAATAAAGTAAATATATTAGCACATTAGCTGTAATTAATATAATTTAATAATTAATATTATTTTCCCCCAATTAATTAATTAACAGTAACTAAAAATTATATATAAATAAATTACTCTAATTAATGTAACTAATTAATATTATTTAATTACCAATTAATTAATAATTTTAAATATGTAAAAAATTATAATAATTAATTAACTAATTAATATAAATTATTTCCCAAAAAATTAAATATAAATTTTAAAAAACATATATTAATTAATTAATTATTATTAAATTAATCCCCACCCCATTCCCCTATAAACCCACATCCGGCTACAGAAACTATATATCAATTAATCAATTAATTTTTTTCCCAATTAATCAATATTAATTAGCAATTAATTATAATTAATTAATTAATCATACTAATTATTAATCAACTAATTAAATTACTTTCCACCCTATTCCCCTATAAACCCACAACCCGCTACAGAACATATATATCTATTAATAAATTAATTAAAATTATTTTCCTATTATTTTCACATAATTACCAATTAATTATAATTTATTAATAAATCCTACTAATTACTAATCAATTTACCATAATTAAATTACTTCCCACCCTATTCCCCTATAAACTCACAACCCGCTCCGGTACATAAACATAAAATTTACTTATAAATGTATTTATTATTATATAACATTTATACACATATAATAGTAAATATTTTAAATACTTAAATTAAACATATAACACATACATAATAAAAAACTATACAATAATACAAATATCGATATTAGTGTCATCGAAATTAGTAACATCGATATATATGCTATCGATATTACTAACTTCGATATTACTTACATCGATATTAAGTATTTCGATATTACTTACCTTGGGTCGATATTCTGTCCAACGATATTCTTGCCTTCGATATTATGCACCTTCGATATTTCAGACTCAATATTATGCTAAGTCGATATTTCCTACTCGATATTTTGACTGTGTACCGATTCTGGCACCCATCTCCTCCTTATCCAAAACAGGACCATCAATGAGGGGTAACCAGCCAGGGTTGAGTTTGGATAATGCAACCCTCCCTCTCAATATCTGAAAGGGAGACTTCCGCAGCACCACATTGACGGCAGTGCGATGTGCCCACCAAGTATCTCTTAGTACACTCTTTAGGGGAACTTTCATATCAATATCCCGTGTTACTATTTCACATTCTGGCATACTGATGAGATCAGCATCAACCATGCCATAACCTCTCATGCCTAACATAACAGTTCTTGGGTCTCATTAATAGTCTTGCCATTCTCCACAGTGCGAACTCTCCCACCAGATTCGCATAATGGCCTTTAATTCCGCACTTGTGGCATGTAGCATTTCTAGCATAGCAGTTGGGATAATTGGAGGAATGTTTGGTACTCCCACACCTATAACATTTCATCCTAGAATACATGGAAGACTTGACTCTAGTTCCATGCACCACTTTAGAGACATTATCAATAGAGTCTTGATGTGTCTCTCGTTGGGTCACTTCATGAATGCTACTGTCAGTTAGTCAGTCAGTCAAATAGGCTTTATTTCGATAAAAACATATCTTTAAAAGCAGTACATACAAGATGAAAAGGATAAAAGGAAATCCAAAACATATAAGTACAATCATGAATTTATACAATACGTATGGCATCAATAAATTACCTAAGACGGTCTAACATAATGACCAAAATTAAACAATTTAGTTGAGCCTTTTTGACCTGATCAACCATGCCCAGCTTAAAAACTCATCAATAAGAGATGGGAGTTGTTATCATCTGAACCAAACTTCAAAGATCTATTCAAGGAACTACCCTTACATGCCTATACAAGAGGATCAAATCTGAGGGAGAGATTAAAACAGACACACTTGGCATCACCAATAATGGTACACAAAGGAACAATCAAATGTCACAATTGTATAAACTGCAACAACGTCATAGTAGGAAATACATGTTTTCACCCAACTACTGGAAAAAAAATACATTTGAAACATACCAGTGACTGCAACACGCAGAATGTTGTATATGGCATTAAATGCCCATGTGGCAGAATGTATGTTGGAAAGACGCAACGAAAGGTGAAAATAAGAATAACGGAGCATAAGAGCAGAATTCGCAATGAGAATCTAACATCACCATTGGCCTACCATTGGAGAGAAGCAAAACATACTATTTCCCAACTACGGTTCTTTATCATAGAACAAGTACCAATGAGGCCAGGCATTGACAATCATCAGAAACTGCTGCAACAAGAAATATATTGGATCAAGTACCTTAACACGATGTCCCCCATTGGGCTTAATGATAAATATGATATATCATGTTTTTTGTAAAAGGTTAGGAGGAATCATGAACGATTAGAGTAACAGCAAGTTAAACAAACTACATGGTTATGCACAGGGACCATCCAAAACTAAACACAAGGATAGAACATTAACAGCCGCAATAAGCAAGGGTCATATTCAAGTTAAGAATCCATAAATAATGAAAACAATGATTGCATTAACAATTGTATATATAGTAGGTTATGATCTGTTGCTTTCCAAACAAGTAATTAATAAATGAGTAGGTTTTTACAACATGTCACCACAGTACAATACTTCACATACAGCACAAACAACACAGTAGAGTTAGCATGTCACAAACCCAGTCTATCTGGATTGATCAGAGTTGTTAGTAAACACGAGAAAGAGTTGTTTTAAGACAGGTGTAACTGGAAGCATAAGATTATGAGGATCAACCATGTAATAAATCGGTGAAGTGAGGTAGTTTAATGTTTCCAAAGTTTAATTAAGGAAAGCATGGATTCACTTCATATGACTTTGTGTTATCGTAGGAAGTAAACAAAGAAGAGTGTATAAGTTTTCTAAAATATTCACCATGCTAAGATGGCGTCCATAGTAAGGGAGATCGACGGCATTAGTCTCTTTGTTTATAGTCCTTTGTTTATTTTGAAAACACCATGACGGGTGTTAAAACACACAAACGGATGGTGGCGTTTGGTAGTGACCGGTAGCGTTTGATTCGGGACAGCGGTTATCTTTCAATGAGGAACGGACGTGGATAGAGGTACGCAATGCGGCGGGTTTCAATTCGGAGATGATTTCTCATAGCGGGTGTCTAATATAATGACACGACTTTTCTCGGTGTCGTTTCAGATAAGAGAGAAGACAAGAAAATAAGGTACGCAAAAGAGTAAAAGAAGCGTTAAGATCAACATATTAACGCAGTATTGTTCGCTAAGATCCTTTATCTTGTTTTCACAGTGGTCTAACTTTGGAAATCGGAGAAAGGTAGGCTTCCATAAGGTGTTTCTTGCTAGAGAGTAGTTATAACGATTAGTTATGACTCGTTCTGATAAGTGATTGTTACAAATGTGTTCCTTTTATTTTGTCAACAGATAAATAGCGGTCATTGCGATATTCATGAGGTCAAAATATTTCACAAAGGTTATTTCAATCAGGTATGGTACAATTACAAAACACAAAGACACAAGCTCCCATGGACAATTAAGACACAAACATTTACATTTTTGAAATTTTTTTTTCTTCAGATTTTCCCCTGATGAAGGCACCATTCCGGTGCCGAAATGCATTGGGCTCAACATAAACTTTGTGATCATGTTATAATGTAAAATGCTGAATTGAAATATCAATGAAAATAATGTTTTCTTTTCAAATGTAATTGTTGACAATGATAATTGTTTGAATTTTGTATATATTGAGAAAGGAAAAAAAGGTTAACATTGAATGTGTAATTAAAATAAACAGAAATAACAGCAAAACAAGATTTAGAGTGAATAAGTGAATGAACAAACCTAAGGTGCGGAGCACCAAGTGAACAGTGCGTGATTAGATGGGTTAGTATACCCATCATAACTGACCATATAACTAAGGAGTGACTATCCTTATTAATCACAAGCACCAGTGGATTAATAACACCATTTGAGTACAACGGAGTGCTCCTCGCAAACCCAATAACTCTAACAGCTTAAAAACTTTGCCATGCCACATACAAACAAGTGCCGGGTGTCGGACTTCAAAATTCGCAAAGCCACAATGTAGTTTCTAGTACCCAGCTCCTTACACAAGGGTTTTAGCCACCTAGATCGCAGAGCTTTATAAGCAGGACATTCAAATAGAAGGTGGGACACCGACTCAATCCTAAGTGCACAAAAATAGCAAAAAGATGTGGTTTGGGCCAAGATTTTCCAGCGAGCAGTCAATTCGTCCACTGGAAGTACTCCTATTCTAAATTTAAAATACAAGGCCCTATCTCTGGGTTTTAAAATTATGTCGAGATAGGGTTATCGGAAGGCCACATCCTTCACCATAATAAATCCGCTGGAGGATCTGCATTGGTTGGGGTCAGTGATTCTCCTACCCGCTACCCAGTTCCAATAGACTCTCTTCAGGACAGACTTAGGGGGGCAGTTCTAGTCTGCCATGCCTCCCCAAGTCCCAACTCCCCAAGAAGGGATTTAATGTCCATCAGCCACCTTATTTTTGACCAACCAGACATCGATAAAACCTCCTTCAGCCCTACCGCGTAACTGGCAAGTTCGGGGACTCTCCATAAGCAGGCCCAGAGTAGAAGGGGGCGCAACTTTGCCTGATCTTTAATTGGGCGGCAACCCATATCTAAAAGCAGGGGTAGTGTGGGAGTGCTCTGGGGGTGAACCATCAGGTCCTTCAGGAATTTATTCTCTGAACAGGATAGCTGATCAATATTCAGGGATCCCCAAAGCTCTGCCCCATAGAGAGCCGCACTAACGCCTCTCGCCATATAAATATCCAACACAGGGGCAATTGGTTTAAAAGTAGATGACTGCTGTTCTTTAAGGAGAGCCCCCATCACACTTTTGTGACTCGATACCATCTTTTGAAGATGGGAATTCCACTGCATGGTATCGGTAAGATGGATGCCTAAATAGTCAAACTCTTTAACCCTTTCCAAGGGCACCAGATTTAAGACAGGCGCCCGTCCAAGCTTTTTCGGGCGGTTCAAAACCAAATATTTGTTCTTTTCTGTATTAATTTTTAACCCCCTGCTCTCACAGAAAGATTGAAAACTGTCAAGGAGGCTCTGTAGGCCCACCGGGGATTTTGAGATCAAGAGGGTGTCATCAGCAAATAATAAGGTAGGTATTCTCCTGCCCGCCAGGGATGGTGAATCAGAAGGATTCTTCAGGAGATGCTCCACCACTCCGTACACATACAATGAGAACAGAGTGGGGGCAAGGACACACCCCTGGCGGACATCCCCTGTTCACTGGTATTCTAGCAGTCTTTTGTCCCTGCTTACCCCACCTCACCTGCGCGAAGTTCTCTGAGTAGAGCTTCATCAATAAGGACAATAAATATGTGGGCATTCCCAGATCAGACAGTACCTTCCAGAGGCAGCCACGGGCACTAGGTCAAAAGCAGTCCGCAAATCAATAAAGGCAAGATACCAACTGCCTTTGACTAGTACAACCACCTTCCAATATAGGAGCAGTAGTCTAAAAGTCTGCTCAATAGTCCCGGTGCCTGACCTAAATCCTGCTTGGAAATCAGAAAGTATTTTATTATCATCTGCCCACTGGGGCACTCCCCCAAGGACCACCTTTCCTGCCACCTTCTGCGAGGAATCAATTAAGCTTATGGGAGGATAATTGCTACTGGGAGATGGAGAGTAATCAGTAGTGCCTTTATGAGCTTTCATCTCCTTGACCCAACAAGAGGTGTTTCCATCCCTTCTACGATGGCCACTACTTCCTTAAGGGAAGGGTTTCTGGACAAGAGTTATTCTTGCACCCTGGGACTGTTGGTGCACCTAACTAGTTGAGCACGTATCAATAAATCAGTGAGGTCCCTAACTCACAAGTGCGTGCAAGTGTCTTTAAAGAAGCTATGTAGTTCCCAACCTTCTCATTGCTCTCTTGCGTTCTCATGAAAAACGTATGTCTCTCCAAGACAACGATGATGTGTGGCCCAAAGTACATTTCTAATATTTTTATGGACATTTCAAACACATCAGATGGTTCACCATCACCTTCACCATCAGGAATTACCTCAATGCTTTCATAAATGGTACGTCATTCTATTCCATGATTGTGAAGGAGAAAAGCTTGTCTCCTATGAGCCGAGAATTTCTCACCTCCAATAGCCACCAAATATGAATCAAACAATAGTTTCTACCTTTTCCATGGTAATAATGTTTTATCTTTTTCATACAAAAAATGGAGGAGGGTGGTTCAGAGAATTGGCAGCCATGGTGTAGCTTTTTGTGTAAATGGAACAGTTCAGTAATAATTAGCTTAATTATGACAAGAGTGGTATAAATTGAACAATATTCATGTAACTTGAATTAAAGTCTTTGTAAATGTAGAAAAAATTGCAAGGTAGATGAAGTATGCAATCCACATCAGAACATCAAGGGCAAAAGCAAACATCCACAAAAATAATGTGAAAAGGAAACCAGCTAGCAGGTATCAGATCAGAGTCAGATCAATCAGTGGAGAGAAAACAGTACCTGTAAGATCCTTTGGGATACATCCACTTTAATAAATAATACTAGTGACAGAAACTCAAGATTTAGAAGCGGAGAGTCGGGCTCCGAGGCGGTGTGCGGAGCTAACTATGGTTGTCATGGAGATTTAACACCACATCAAGATGGCGGGACGCACGTAACGTAACGTGAGTGTAACGTGATGACGCGATTTGACGCTGTGGAACAGAGCGCGTCAGGAAGTGAGCAGCTTCACAAGAGCAGCGTCACAAGCAGCTTCTCGAGAAGTAGGCACGTTTGAAAAAAAAGTGCCAAACTCATAAAAATTGCCTAACTCCACCTAGGAAATGCACAGGAAGTCGGGAAAATCAGGATCAAATGTCCAGAATCCTGAAGTGTCGCTTCTTCTCTGGTCACTCTATCTGGATCAATGTGGAGAAGATAGCAAGTCCGTGGGTTTAAGAAAAAAAAAAGAAGACCCGATGGCAGTCTTGTCCCCTGGAAGTTTTGCTCGTCGCCAGTGTTAAAGGGACACAAACTGGTAAGTTTAATGCCTTTTATTTCTTTTAATGTCAAGTGACTTACATAAGCTGCTCGCCTCTCTGTCCCCCCGTAGCAACTCTCGATCCAAGAGCTAATATGGAGACAGAACAGTGAAACCACTTTGAATCATTACAACACAACGCTACCATGTCCCGAGTGTTTACCCTCCAGAAAGGGACTAGGCAGGGATGCCCTCTGTCCCCTATATTGTTTGACCTCTCCCCAGAACCACTGGTAGCGTGGGTGCAGCAGGACCCCCTGATATGAGGCATTCTGGTGGGAGAGGAGTGGGATGAACCTATCTCCTTATATGTGGACGATATTATGCTGTATGTTAGAAGACTAAGACAATCCATTAAGCTACAAAATTCCTGGGTTGGGAAGGTAAACTAACAGAGGTGACCCTGCTCTAGGGCAGAAACCAGCTTCAAAGAGTGGTGCAGCTGTGCAGCTTCGGTAAATGGAAATTGCTGGGCCTGGATAAGCTGGGTCACAACCTCACGAGCCATATTTGCGAGTGGGAGGACCTGGAGGAGGTGTCTCCTCTGGAAGATCAACTGCTGACTGGCCCACTGGCCGAAAGAGCAATATCGTTAATATATAGGGAAATACTGAACAATTCCTTTAGAGCCTTAAAGACTGCATGGGAGGGTGACTAAGGCCAGCTTGACGATGAAGAATAGGCGGAAGAGATACAAGGTCAAAGGGAGATGGCGATACTTTCCAGATGCTGACTTATCCAACTGAAGGTCTTACATTGGGTATATTATGCAAGGACAGTGCTACACCAGCAGTGACATGCTGATAATGCCCTTTGCCAAAAAGGGTGTGGGCAGGAAGGGACTTTCTTCCATCTGCTATGGGACTGCCCTTTGAGAAAAAATATATTGTCTCAAAGTTGGTAGAATCATGGCCATGGTGGTGGAGGCTGAGGTCCCGGTTGAGCCCAAGTGGTTCTTGTTGCTGATCTCGGGTGAAGAGGTGTGGCCTAGACATGTGAGACTCTGGCTGACATTAGCCGCAGTAGCAGCAAAACACAACATTGCAAAAATGTTGGGGAACCGCCGCCCCTCCAAGAGGGACTAAGTGGAAAACTGACTTAGACTGGTGTCAACAGGCCGAACACACAATATACCTAAGTAAAGGTTGCCCATGGAAATGGAAGAGGATTTGGGAGTCCTGGCAGGCCTACCGGGGACTGCAAGGAAAGGGAGTTGTGTTCCATTGAGAATGTTACCTCAAGATGCTGATGATTTCGTTATCCTATTGTAATGACCAAAGAGACATGGATCATATGATTTGGAGATCCATACTGAACTCTGTACTTGATATATTGTATGCTAAGCACATTGTAATAAAAAGAGTTAAACAAAAAAGCTACGAGGGAGGTCTTGCACTTAGCGAGCAGAAGTGACGGCCACCACTGACCCAGAGGATTTGTGGACCACTGTCATACTCAAAGTGATAACAAAGTCTGTCCGGGCTCCCAACAAATCTCACTGACAAACCAAGAGGGTTAAAAATTAGGGCACCAAATTACATGTAAACATTTAAAAACAGCCTTGGCTACTTGCAAAAGTTGAAAACACATCATATAGCAGGCAGAAACCTACTGTCATCTAATTTGCACCAGATCCACCATCAAGCTTTCAGGCAAGAGAAATGTGGAGGCATATCACTGGGCCACCATGGCATTAAACTGTATTTAATAATATTTTGAGATCAGAACCCAACCAACTTCACTTCTAAAAACTCAACAAAAATGACCAGGTAGTGTTTCTTTGAGATCTTGTAGCATTATGGTTAGGGATGGACGTGACCCTCTCTGCAAATTCACCCCTGATTTCAACCTTCCTCTGTTTTCCTTTGCTGAACTTGTTTTTGTTGGCTTTTAGCACTCTGTGCACTTTTTCTCTGCTATCCAATGGTAAGGTGTTATGCTCACTTCCTAAAACATGGTGAAACTGGTCTACACCTTATTGGCACATTTAATTTACTTATAAAGCCCCAGTGAATTGTACTACATGTACCTAGGTACAGTAAATTAAATGATGCCAGTTGACTACCGCATTTATTCTGCCTCTCACTAATGTAGACTTTTGAAATATGTCTCAGGCCCGCCACTGCAGCCTGTTGTGCAGTTTTAAACTGCCTTTTTTTGACTTGGCAAAATAAACCATTTTCCAGGTCTAAATCTTACTTTTTAGTACCTATAAGTCATCAGTAAGGTAGGCTATAAACGCTCATATAACAGGGCCTTAACATCACTAGCAAGGGCAAACCTGTCTTCTCTCTGCACATCATCTGTCACCCACCAGGTGAGAACCTCGCCTTCACCAAACACTTCATGGACATGGTATCTTCAAACACGGGGCAACAAAATACCCAAATATTCCTCGGAGACTTCAATCTCCATTGGGATGATCCTAATGATACAGCAGTGAACAGTCTCAAGAATTTCCTTGTTGACCTAGACCTAACGCAATTCAGCAACATCCCAACACACGACAAAAGGATCGATTCTGGACTTGATAATCTCTAAAACAGACTCCATTTAGCTAGAGTCGATCCAACCCTGTGATTGGTCAGACCAATATATCACCACCTTCACCATTACGGAAACAGTGAAACTAAACTCAGCTCAATCCACAAGACCAAAAGTGTGGAAAAGAGACCTGAAAAAACTCAATCCCAACACCCTGCGTTCCTCCTGTTCCAACCTACTGTTGCCTCCCGCAGGATCTTCTAAAGTACCCGATCTCACCAACCACTACCTCTCGACCATGACATCAATAATAGACGAGGTAGCACCTCTGCAACTAAAAAGAGTCTCTATGAAAGATTCTAAACCTTGGTACAACGGTATACTCAACGAGGACAGGCATTCACTCAAAACTTCGGAACGGGCCTGGAGATCAATACCATCCGCCAACCCCCTCAAGATTCACAGGAAAAAGAGAAACGCATATTTCCAAAAGATCAGGCGCACCAAAGCCGACTTTTTCAGCCTTCAACTTGACCAAGCAAGAAATCGTCCCAAAAAAACTCTACAAACTGATCAAAACCCAATCTAAGGAGGCACCTCATGGTCCCCAAGATATAGAATGCCCGCAGCCAAACTGTGAAGAATTCTCCACCTTCTTCACCTTGAAGACCGACACCATCAAGAATGACCTCCTAAAGGATCTAACCTTATAAGCGAGATCAAATACACAAACCCCCCGCTCCCTGAACCACGACATGCCAACTCCCATCAAAGCCCAACCCAAAAAATAATGCAGACTGGTCATCATTTACCTCCAACCCGAATATGCCATAGGCAAAATACTAAGTATGGGTGAATTTTGCAAATTCGCGGTTCGCGAATTTGCAAAAAAAATCAGTGAATTCACGGATTTACCAGCAAAATCGCGGATTCTTTTGCAATTTCAATATACTCAACTGGAGTACTTTTTACTGGCTAATCAGTAAGTGCTACCTCATTGGGTAAATGTATCGTGCTTTTCCTACGCTACAGCTGCGTAAAGGCCCAGAAGAGTTGGCTTCAGTGACCACGTGTGTGTGTAACTTTGCCACCGCGCCGATAAGCGCCGAGGTCCCTCGAGTGAGCTGCCCATCACAGTGGGGGGAAGGGCGGGAAGAGGTTGCATAGCCTAGTGTGTGTGGGGCCGGGCTTCTGTGCGAGTTCACATGCCTCTTGTTTATAAAGGGTCAGAGACAGATCAGAGCAGCAGATGAGGAGAAAGCTGGTCACTGGAAGTACAGGGGGATTGCGCTCGAGAAACTCGTGGATGCCTAGACCTCCATCACGGATTATAGCTATTTGTAGATGGTAGATTTGGGGAGAAAGCACACCTGCCTAGCATCGACCGTGCTCACTAGATTCTTGGGCTGATTATAATGTGTTACTGAATTTGAGCTTCAACTCGGGCACCTGCTTTATTTATATCTGTAAGTGCTTCCTGCAGAGGTTTAATTTTTGTGACAGGAGCCTCGTTGCCTAATTGTAACTATTCTCTGACCCTGCTTCGAGGGTCAGAGTAGGGTCAGAGAATAGTTGCAAGTAGGCAATGAGGCGCCGCTCAGGAAGCACTTACAGGCTTACACCAGGTGTCCAAGTTGAAGTTAATTTCTTTGTAACCCTTTTGGAAATGGTTACAAAGAAATTAGCTTCAACTTGGGCACCGGCTGCTGTAACCCTGTAAGTGCTTCATGGAAAATTCGTCCCGCTCGCGGATTCGTGGATTCACGGATTTTTCCACGATTTCGCGAGATTCATGGATCGCGAAATTGCAGAAAATCCGCAAATTCCGCAAGCGGAACGAATTTTCGGCCCACACACTCAGTGCATTGAACCCAGCCAACCACTTCTCTGACCCACTTCTGGCAAACACAGTCAAAGACCTTACTCCACTGCTTCTACCTCTCTGGTCCAAGATCATAAACAGTTCACTTCAACAAGAATGCATCCCAGTTACCCACAAAGTAGGCCAGGTTTCACCAATTCAAAAGAAGCCCACGGCAGACCCCATGGACCTAAACAACTACTGCCCCATCTCCAATATCCCTACCTTAGCCAAGCTGCTGGAAAAATGCGTACATCTACAGCTAACGAAGCATATTGATCACTTTGACCTTCTCAACAAACACCAATCAGGTTTCCGTGCAGGACATAGCACAGAATCAGCCATGACACACATCATTGACGATGCACTGCAAATACTTGACCAAAATAGATTCTATTTACTCATCCTATTTGATCTCTCCTCGCCCTTTGATACGGTCAAGCATGAGAACCTGTTAGACCTCCTGAAACACAGAATGGGTTTGTCTGGGGCAGTGCTAAGCTGGTTCACTTCATTTCTCCAATATCGGACACCTCAATTCAAAGTCAATACCACCCTGTCCAAATCCGTCCCAGTATCTTTGGGTGTCCCGCAAGGATCCGCACTATCCCCAACACTGTTTAATCTCTTCCTGGAACCTCTCACCGAAATTTTACAAACCTCTAACGTGCAATATCACATGTACCCAGATGCCACACAACTATACCTCAAGATACACACCCTAGAGGACATCAAACTACTGAATACAGCTCTTAGGAATACCCAAACTTGGCTGTCAGAAAATCACCTCAAACTGAATGCCCTAAAGACTGAATTCCTACTAATAGCTCTTCCGGCCCAAATCCCCATAATGCAAAATTGGATCAAACATATTACGGCGTTCAACGTTCAACCTACCATCGTGGACTCAGCAAAGTCACTAGGAATAACTTTAGACAGTAACCTCAACATGCAAAAACATATCAGCAATGCTACAAAGTTAGCTAACTTCCGGATAAACACACTGAGGAAACTGAAACCCTTCCTATCACACAATGACTTCAAGCAGGCAGTACAAGGTCTGGTTATACCTAGAATACAATACGGATGTGTCTCTCTCTGTGGCCTACCCAAAGCATCAACTGCACCTCTTAGAGCCTCAATCAAGCAAGACTCATAACTGGATCTAAACGTAGCTCCCACATCTCCCCGGATCTTCCATCCCTAAACTGGCTAGCCATGGAGGCGAGAATTTAGCTGAAAATTGCGTGGATGACGCTCAGAGCCATGCATCACAAGACACCCAGCTACCTGGCACAGAAACTGACGATCTCGGGTGGGTCCAGATCCTCAAGAAATGCCGAAAAATTACCACTGAAACCACAAAAATTCCATAAGAAAAAACTTATAACAGATCCTTCACTGGGATGGTACCCAGAATTTTGAATGCCTTACCCCCAGAAACCAGACTTAACCCGTCCACTACCTCTCTTAAAAAAGAAGTTAAAACCATCCTCATGGCCAAATTCACATGAGTAGGGTCTACTGAAACACTGTGAGGAGATGCACACGCACTCCCAACCACAAGACACTGTTTGATGTTACATCTAACTATGCTGTTTTTTACTATATGCTTTGTACATATGTTTGGATCTGCTCTTATTTTCTGTATAAGTAACATTTATTGTATGTACGGCGCTCTGATGTACGCTAGGATCTTGTTCGCGCTCTATAAAACTTTCAAAATAAATAAATAAAATAAGGGTGCATGGTAAAAGTGGAACATATGTGCTTATGTTTTACATACCCTGGCAGTGAGTCTAAGGTTAGACCCAAAGCCTAACTTTATTAGTAGTAAAGATAGACTTTTGGTCTAAGTTTAGATCAAAAGTATAGACTTACACCAAAAGTCTAAATTTACTAGTAGTAAAGTTAGACTTTTTATCTAGGTTTAGACCTTTGGTCTAAGTTTAGACCTTTAGTCTAATCTTAGATCAAAAGTCTAACTTTACTACAAGTAAAGTTAGACTTTAGGTCTAACCTTAGACTTTTGGTCTAAGTTTACTTTTGTGAATCAGGCCCTTTGAATTTTTCTACCCAAACCATCTGTTTCTTCCTGTCAGTGTCCTGGATCACATCACTGGGAATGGCTCTCCTATTGTGGGTTGTGTATAGCTTCTAGACATTGAGACAAAAGAGGCCTAGGTGTGAGAAGAGAGTATATTCATAACAGGATTGCTGGGGAGGTGATGTGGCTGTGGCGAGATATTCCGAGGACGAGGCGTGCAGAGGAGTTTTGTATGCATAGGAGTATTTTCTGGAGTTTGGCCGTGGTTCCCGCGTAGAGGGCGTTGCCGTAGTTCAGCCGGCTGCTGACGAGCTCCTGGGTGACCGTCCTTCTGGTTTCACTGGGGATCCATCCGTAGATCTTGCGGAGCATGCGGAGGGTGTTGAAGCAGGAGGAGGAGACAGCGTTGACTTGCTGGGTCATAGAGAGCATTGAGTCCAGGATGAACCCCAAGTTGCGTGCGTGGTTGGTGGGTGTGGGGCAGCTCCCAGCGTGGGCGGCCACCAGGAGTCGTCCCATGAGGAGAGGGTAGAGCCGAGGATGAGGACCTCTGTCTTGTCAGAGTTCAGTTTCAGACGGCTGGTCTTCATCCACTTTGCGATGGCCTTCATTCCCCGGCAGTGGTTGGATTTGGTGGTGGCTAGGTCCCTGGTGAGGGAGAGGATCAGCTGGGTGTCGTCGGCATACGAGATGATGGTGAGGTGGTGAGCTCGGACGATGCCAGCGAGTGGAGCCATGTAGATGTTGAAGAGATTCAGGCTGAGGGATGATCCTTGGGGTACGCCACAGGTGATCGTGGTGGCTTTGGAACAGAAAAGTAGTGTGGCTCACTGGTTAGAGGCGGCAGACCCAAGAGCAGAGGACGGCCCGGGACCAGGGTTCGATTCCCGGCGCGGCAGGTTTCTGGACCAGGGTCAGCGGACTCGATAATTCTCTCGCCTCGGTGCCCACTCTGATCAGCGATCACACTCGGCAACTCTGGGCATTAGCTTGCCTCATCTTCACTAACGGCCCCACCAGACCGCCGGGGATGCCTGGTCTCACCCTGGAGATACCCATTAAGGGACCATCTCTCAGGGAAGCCAGGAAGGGTTTCGCAGTGGTCGAAGCGCCTTGGGACCCTACGGGTAAGTAGTGCGCTATATAAATGCCAATACAATACACAAAGGGGGATGCGGACTCTCTGGGTTCTGCCGGTGAGGAAGGAGGTGCTCCAGTTCAGAGTTTTGTCACAGACCCCTATGTCGCGGAGGAGTGTGCGCACGGTGTGGTGGCATACGGTGTTGAAGGCGTCCGAGAGGTCCAGGAGGATGAGGGTCGCTGTCCAGCATGACCCTGATGTCGTCGGTGGCAGCAATGAGGGCGGGTTCAGTGCTGTGATTGACGCAAAAACCGGATTGGGAGGAGTCCAGGACGTTGTTCTCTTCCAGGAAGTGGGTTGATCTTCTCATAGACTTTTACCTGGAACAGGAGCAGGGAGATGGGACAATATTTCTTGAGGTCCTTTGGGTCCGCCTTGGGATTCTTGAGTAGGGCGTTGATCTCGGCGTGTTTCCTGCTCTCTGGAAAGGTGGCGGCTTTGAAGGAGCTGTTGATGATCTTTCGGAGTTGGGGTGCGATGATAGAACTTGCTTTGTTGAAGATGTGGTGGGGCAGGGGTCGGAGAGTGAGCAGGAATGGACGGTGTTCATGATTTTGATAGTGTCTTCGTTGTTGACATTGATCCAGGAGAGTAGGAAGTCAGTGTCTTTGCTGGGCGTTGGGTCGGGGGTGTCGTCGTTTGTCGTTGGTGTCTGTGTGTCGAAGCTGTTTTGGATGTCTGCGATCTTGCGGTAGAAGAAGGTCGCCAGGGAGTTGCAGAGTTCTTGTGATGGCGGGATGTCATTGGAGCTGGGGGTGGCCCGTTCTTTCACAATGTTGAAGACCTCTTCGCTGTTGTGTGCATTGCTGTCAATGCGGTCCTTGAAGGAGGACCTTTTGGCGGATCGGATGAGTTTATGGTGCTTGCGTCTGGCGTTCTTGAGGGCTGTGTCTTTGTCTGGTCTTGGCGCCAGTGCTTCCGGAGTTTTCAGCAGGTTTGCTTGGAGGGTTGGAGGTCGGTGTTAAAACAGATGGATCTCTTGAACCGTGCCTGTTTAAGGGTTTCCTGATCAGGGCGAGGGAGTTGGCACAGTCGTTGATCCATTTTCTGAATTGTGGGTCACTGCGTTGGTGTCAGAGGGCTCGGTGGAGGGTCTCGGGTGAGGGTGGTGAGGAACTGGTCTTCTGTGACTTTGTTCCTGCTGCGGTGTGGCATTCATTGCAGTTGGTTGTGCGCTGTGTGTTACTCAAAGGAGAAGTGGATGTAGTGGTGGTCGGTCCAGTGGAGTTCGGTGGTGTGTCTGAAGGTGGTACAGTCACTACCGGAGAAGAAGGGGTCGAGCTTGTGTCCGGCGGAGTGGGTGGGTGTCGTGACAAGCTGTTTGATTCCGAGGTTGGTGAGGTTGTCGATCAGGGTTGCAGAGATGCTGTTGTTGGCATTCTTGAGGTGGAAGTTCAGGTCTCGGAGGAGGATGTAGTCTGTGGAGGAGAGGGCGTGCGTGCTGATGAGGTCGGCAATGGAGCCACTGAACTGTGGTTGGGGTCACGCTGGTCTGTAGCCAAGGGTTCCTCTGAGGGGGTGTTGTGATCGACGTGGATCTGGAAGTGGAGGTGTTCGGTCATGCTGGGGGAGTCTTCGGTGTTGGTTGAGATGCTGATGGTGTTCCTGTGGACGATGGCGATTCTTCCTCCTGGTTTGTTGTTTTGGTCCCTGTGGGGGATCTTGTAGCTGTCTGGGTTGAGTAGTATGCATCTGAGATTGTTGCAACCTGTTTTGGTGGGAAGGTCGGGATGTGCAGGTGTGCGCTTGCTGGTGTAGCTGGAGTTACGGCAGGTGAAGGGTCCGTGGGTGTGCTTCGGGGTGACCTGGAAGCAGGTGGAGGTTTGGCCGGCGTTGAGTGCGTGGAGGGTGTTTGTGTCATAGCGGCGTCGGGTGTTGTGGTGCTCACGTGAGCTAGAGGGTCTGGCGCTGGGCGCAGTCCAGGCACGGATGGGTGCAGACGGGCTTGCCTTAGGCACACCAGCGGCGCACATACTACACAGCGGTCGCCATATGAACAAACAAAAGGAACCTGACATCAGGCATGCCTTTGTCTTTGCTACCCTGGACAGTACAAGACAGGACCATGAGAAGAGGATGAACTGACCAGATTCAGCTTTGGGGATAGGTGAGGGAATTCCTCCATGCAAAGGCTGGCACCAGGTAAAAAAGTGGAACCTTTAGAACCTCTCATCAGAGCACTCCTGGACCTGCGGAAGATTCAGAAGAAGCACTGCCCTGCCATCTAAAAAAGATGGACTACTACTCTACTGACTGAAGAAGATTTGTTACACAGGTCTAGTGTAGATTATTTCAGCAGTAGAAGGATCTGGCCTGTCGTGAGAGTTTCTGAGGAGATGCATTAAGTGAGGGAAGCATTAACGATATTAAGTCGGGGTGAAAGAACATCCCCAGAGAGAGCTTTACTGAAGGCCGATGGTAATAAATCATCTTCATAAGAAGTGGCTTTAAGGGAGAAAAGTATGTCAGCAAGGGAAAGATAGAGCTTTGAAGCTTAACCATTGCGGGATTCTATGGGAAGGGGTGTGTATAAGTATTGAACCACGCTTTGTGTCTTTGATGTGCCACTGGATATTCTGCATTTATTCACATAAGAAAGGTTGAGGAACTTTCACTTTTCTGTAACGTTTGGAATACGTGGGTATGGCAAGGGGTTGATATAGTGCTTGATTGTCTTGAACAGCAATTCACTTTTCTTTGTGGCTTCATTGACGATGTTGTTATAGTACAACATCAAGAGGACCTTGGAGTTCTGATTTTCTTCTGTTTTCTTTCCTGTCTGCAGATGGATTGTTTATTGTCAGCAAGGCCCGAGAAACATTCTTACATTGATCAACAGAAACAGCAGTCTCACAGTCTACTCCTAACATCTATCAAAAGGCTGTAGTTAGGAAGAACCAATGAGCAGCACCCTGCTAACAACATTTTAATTGAATTTCGAAAGGCAGTCCTGTCTCCATCCACTCCACTTTAGTGTCCAGATTTCCACCCTCCAGCCACAGGAATACAGACAATATGCATCCAATGCATTGGGAAGATGCCCTCATCCTCCATTGTGTGCCATGTTAAACCAGCGCATCCAGAGTGGATCACACTGGCTTCAGTACTCAGACTAATACACCAATAGAGCCTGAATATGGTGAATGTCCTATACACACACATGCATGTGACATACACACGATGTTCGTGCAAAGTTCTGGGGAGCACATAACAGCAGACCTTTACACAGGAGGGGCCAATAGACCACACTGTCATTGACACAGATAAGATGGTCTAGTCTTACTAAGGATTCACAAAAATTGGTGTGCTACCATCACTTTATGTACTACATCCACCGCTGGAACAGTAGTCCTCTGTCCACTATGAAGACATGCTTGATGCACACCACCAGGTAACAGGACTAGTCCTGGACCTGGCATTGTCAGGATCAGCACTATGCCTCTACATAAATGCCAGATTAGTATGACACCAGGGGCAAAATACAGGTCAGGGTACCTGATTTACACTCCAACGTGCATTCTGGGTAGGTGGACACACCTCCATACCATGTAGGGGACATTCCTGTCTCAACAGTCACAATACATAATGGATGCACCCTCTGCCTGGACTGTGGTAGTTTCATCCAGAACAAAAGGCTGATACTCTTTGCCGGGATAAAGGTGATTTGTTTGATGCTTACACTAGATATAACAAATTGTAACGTTAATAAAAGATCGTTGTTTCTTACAAATGTTGAATGGATAGTAATGCATAGTTTATATAGCGCCCATTTCCAAGCGTAAAAAGGAAAACCTCACCGCAAACATTTGATTTTGTAATAGAATTGGTGGTTAGTTGTCCTTAAGTTATGCCTGTTGGTCACTGATAGATAGTCTTCAGCCCTTTGATCCAACCCATCCCGCAGAACACATTGCTATCCAGAGCCTACAACTTCTGGCCAACACACTGCAAACATTTTTCTTCTCTGTGGTTAGAATGTTAATTAACTCCAGTCTTCAGCTTACCCCTGTGGTGGTATTGAACTAGATCATTATTTGCTTTATAGAATGTAATTCCTTTCATCAAAGCATTAAAAAGCATTCTGGCAGTACTTTTAGGGCTGACCACGCAGAGCTTTTGTGGGATAACAAAAATATAGAAGGAACTTGTGTTAATGCTTTGGATAGTTGGAAGGTTTTCACTGTGCAATTATTTGTCTTTTGCTGATAAGTGCTCTATATAGGGCGGCATATAGGTGTATTGGGGATCACTGAAATAATATCGACTGACAAAATATCGACTTGCCAAAATATCGTGGACAAAATATCGACAGTCAAAATATCGAGTTTGTATCTACAAACAGGTAAGTACAAAAATATCGAGTACAAAATATCGTTAACAAAAATATAGATGTAAAAAATATCGACTTTATTAAAAACAGTGTTAAATTAAATTAATATTACATTTTAATTACTAAAATATACTTAAAACGACTTAAATTAAATTATAATAATTAAATAATAAATGAAAATAATAAAAATAATTTTTTTAAATCTTATTTGTTGACCCTGAACCCTAAAAATACCCCTTTACCCAAAAACCCAAAACTGACCCTGAACCCTAAAAATACCCCTTTACCCAAAAACCCAAAACTGACCCTGAACCCTAAAAATACCCCTTTACCCAAAAACTGAAAACTGACCCTGAACCCTAAAAATGCCCCTTTACCCAAAAACTGAAAACTGACCCTGAACCCTAAAAATACCCCTTTACCCAAAAACTGAAAACTGACCCTGAACCCTAAAAATACCCCTTTACCCATGAACTGAAAACTGACCCTGAACCCTAAAAATACCCCTTTACCCATGAACTGAAAACTGACCCTGAACCCTAAAAATACCCCTTTACCCATGAACTGAAAACTGACCCTGAACCCTAAAAATACCCCTTTACCCATGAACTGAAAACTGACCCTGAACCCTAAAAATACCCCTTTACCCATGAACTGAAAACTGACCCTGAACCCTAAAAATGCTCCTTTACCCAAAATTTATCAATATTATTTAATTACCAATTAATTATTAATTAACAATAACAATAAAGTAAATATATTAGAACATTAGGTGTAATTATTTTAATAATTAATATTATTTTTTCAAAATTAATTACTTAAAAATAACACAAAATTATATATATAAAAAATGTACTCTAATTAATGTAATTAACTAATTACAATTAATTAATTAACAATTATTTACTAATACAAAATATATTCAAAATTATATTAATTAATTAACTAATTAATATTAATTAATTATCAATTAATTATTAATTAAAAATATTAACAAACATATATTAATTAATTAATTATTATTAAATTACTTCCCACCCTATTCCCCTATAAACCCACAACCCGCTACAGAATTACATTACGCAATTATTATCAAAACAAAATTCATGTAATAAAATATTTTATAACATTAATACACACTATTCACACATATTATTACATAAAAATACACTATAAAATATTATATATTATTAAAAAATCGATATTGTTGCTATCTATATTTTATACAGTCGATATTACTTCACTTACCTGAAAAACGATATTTTTGTAGTCGATATTATGTCCAGTCGATATTTTGTCCAGTCTATATTTAAAACTCGATATTATGTCCAGTCGATATTTTGGAGTCGATATTTTGTCTCTATACCCTGTATTGGACATCACACCATTTTCTATGGGTGGTTCAGTCCACATGGAGTTTGTATTGGTGTTTGACAGTGTGTTAATTTCATCAGCTATTAGATGTAATAGACAGGCGAATAGCAAGCTACACCAAAGATGAGTTGTGATCCAAGTTATCCTCCACATGATTGTTACAGTGCTGACCACCATACAAGCATCAACAGATCAGACTCAGCACACATCACCATACACCTTTGTATCTATATCCTATTCTCATGGGCTCCTTTTATAGACGGGCACACAACTTTTATGAGGGCTTTTACAGAGTGACATGTACCTTTTTATCAGGACTGTGAATTTGTTATGTTTATTTAACTTAAAATGCGCACAAATCACCCCGAAAATTTGTGAAGCAGAATGTCTGTGTGGCTAGACAGAGTCTGTTGATCCACATATGTATCCATATTCCTACCTCTTGTGCTATGTGGGTAAGAAAAATGGTGCCTGAGAAGGTAGTGACTGGCTCGCGGGTTGGGCTTTGCAGTTCAGTGCTAAGTCTGCCACTCTACCAAGGCTTAACGCTGCCTTGTACATAAGGCAAGGCTCCTATCGCCGTGGGAACGTCACAAAAAGTGACGCTCCTGTGGCGATAGGGGCTTGTACATATGCCCCTAAGTTTTATCTGGCCTTAGTTTTTGGCACTGCCCCATTCTTGTAAATATGGGGCAGCGTCAAAAAGCAATGGTTGTTGCAGTGGAACGTCCAATACAACACCCACTGCATGCCCCTTTCACTCTAAGTGAAGCGTGAAAAGGCGCCTTATTTACAAGGCAAATAAGGAGAAGGGGATATCGCCAGCCGAACGTCACTAAAACGGATGATCTGGTGCCTATATCTCATTGTGCCTAAATTTTAAGATGTGTCTGTTAGTGTCCAGGTAAATGTAAATGTAAATGTGTAAAGGACACTTTTATAGCACACCTATCACTCCAAGGAGTATCTTGGCGCTCAAACAACCAGATGACATGGTTGAGGGAAAGAGATCAACTCGATGGAGAATGCTTTACACTTTACACCAATGCTCTGCAGGCCACATCTGTAAGAGAAAACACACAAGTTTTTAAAGCTTTCCTAAACTGAGTTTCGTGGGACAATGACCTAAGGTAAGATGGAAGCTTATTCCAAGCCCTAGCACCCAGGACGAAGAGAGATTTTCCTCCTTTGGTAGCCAGTCTGAATCTGGGGATTATTAGTAGGTTCTGACTAGCAGACTTCAGGCAATGGGTGGGATGGTACCGTTTAAAACCGTTACACAGATATTTGGGCCCTTGCTGTTGAAAAGCTCTAAATGTGATTAGCAAGATCTTAAATAGGATCCTTTTGCCAATTGGTAGCCAATGCAGCGCTTTAAGCGCAGCCGACGCAGATGAATTACCGGGTCAGCGTAGCACCAGCCGGGCAGCAGCATGTTGGACCATCTGTAGCCTATGGAGTACAGACTTATTTACTCCAGCATATAGGCTATTACAGTAATCCAGCCTCGAAGTTATTAAGGCAACTGCGACTGATTTTCTGGCTGACAGAGGAAGAAGGTCAAAAAACTTCCTCAGAGATTTAATTATGTGGAAACACATACCAGCTACGCCACCGCTTGCTGTTTAAAGCACAATTGGTCATCAAATTTAATGCCAAGGTTTCGAGCAGATAAGATGGTATCAGGGGGGGCTTCAGCACCGTCCGGCCACCAGTTTTTCGGGGAAAACAGATTTTGATTTCCGTAAGGCAAGGTCTCCGTCTTGCCGGAATTGCATTTGAGGTGGTTCTCAGTCATGTGTGTAGGTCAAATAGACGCCGCACTCATTGATAGTTGGCGCAATTGGAGTATTTCATGCTGGAATCCTAGGGGAGGCTGGAAATGTGGACACGCAGCTGCTCAATAGCCAACTGTTGCCCTTGCATTTCCTGCCCTGAGGGCAAGGATGCAGGAGGAGGGGGAAAAAAAGGAACCCTATGAGTGCAGTAATGAGTAGAAACATCGTCCATCGAGCACATGGAAGTCAATCATTCAGTTATCGTCACACTCATTAATACATGCATCCATCCATACGTTTTCACACTCTTATTTACTTCCCATGCACTCCATACTCGCACATTCATTTTATCACTCTTCCATTGAGCCCTCTATTTTTGGGCACACACGTACACACTGAGCAGAGCCAGTCAAAAGCACACATCAATAAACAACCTTTGTCATCGTTTATTTTGTGAACCCCACAGCATAGTGAAGTAAAAACATGAATTAACGACCATTCTTTCAACACGCCTGAGAGCATTTAAAAGTATATACTCTAACGCGACTGACGGATAATGTTGCACCGGTCATCTGTTTTTAATTGAAGCCCAAACGGGACTTTTCTTATCTGTCACCTCCTTCAGTAAACTATTGATTAAAATGATTAACGCTATCTCTGACAGCACACAAGTTTATGCCCGGGAGAGCTATTGGCTGATCTCACTTCATCTGCTTCTATTTTAATGCTGTTTACTGACTTTTATAATCCTCCCGTTCAAAATGGGGATTTTTCTGACTCAGTCTTGAAAGTGACTTTGACTTGCATCAGCCAGCCTTGTGCTTCAGTGATGCTTGGCTGCAGCAGCAGAGGGGCCAGGCCTCCGCCAGCGTTGTGGAACATTGCATTCACTGACAGAAAAGAGACCGAGGAAAGAAATATTTGACCTCAGGGTACACTTCAGTCACCTTCTCCAACATGACAAACGACTGTGACCCGATTCACCAAAAAAGCAGTCTCCAGCTAGAATGTCCTTTTATTCGTTTCTTTTTTAATTCACAGCACTACAGTATAGTCGCAGGTACTCAGGTGTACTCCTGGACTCCTGGTAAAATCATGTTACCTTTTCATGGTATCATTCTAAATTTCGTAATTGTATGCACATTAAAGTTCAGCATGAAGAAACGCAGATCTGCATACACATTTGCACATTTATTTAAAGGGTGCTGCTATATGGATTTTGTAGGAAGCTGCATATATAATTTAGAACCTTACTACATGACCCACATGCTGCACCACCACCCATAATTCATGCACCTTTCACCCTAAACAGACACAAAGGAAATAAGCAACAACCCACACCTCACAATTTCGCTTCTCCATGTCCACTACACAACAAGTTTCAGGGCCGGACTGGGAACCGAAACTGGCCCTGGCAAACTGCTCGGCCGGGCTCCCCTGGGGGGAGGGGGTGCAGCCCAGCGGCTTCCTAAGGCCGGTTTCGGTCGATCTTGTTACGGGGCCGATATTGCCGACCCCCAGGTAACAAAAACGCACCCCAGGGGCCAATTACTGGCCCCACTCTTGTGGACCACCGGGGAAACACCCAGTGCCCGCTACGGCGATTCCGGTCCTGACAAGGTTACACCAAAAAAGCAACACAGCGCACCAACTCACTCTCAAACACTGTCTCCACCACACACAGACCCATCAAAATGTGTTCTTACCCTGCTGGACTAAAAACACAATACGGAAAAGCTACATGATTGCTATCCTCATATACCTAATACCAACACTAAGGACACACCTGCTGCAAGCCCACAAAATACTGCTCACTCCTCTACAAAACAAAGTCACACTATCACCAATTTTGTATACAAATACAGGAGTAATAACCCTTCAACCGTGTAGGGATTGGGGTAGAGCTATATATAACACATAATGTCCCAACTGGTATAATTTAAAGACAATTAGTAAGGATATGAATGCAGCATTATCCGAAGAGAAACAAGGAGACTCTGTTTGATTATATCATGTTGTCATGACATCATTTATGTCAACAGTTTAGAAGAAACGATCAGAGCATACAGCAGTTATATCAGCACTGCGAATTACAAATGAAAGAGTTGAGATCAACCCGACATTGTACAAGGTGCTCAAGTGTATGAGTGAGGAACACAAAGGCAATGCAAGTGACAATGTGCTCAGCGTGGACGGCGCAAAGTGCTTGGTTCAGTGATATATACAGTGAGTAAAAACAGAGTGGTTCAGTTTGATTTAGAATGGTTATTCTAATTTTGAATTATTTGCGTGAACCACTTTGTAAGGGGCGCCTATGGTCTTGCTGGGTAGTCGACGGCGTTTCGATCCAATTTAATTTCGGATCATCTTCAGGACTGGGTGGGGTTGAAGGCAGTGCTGTATGGGAGAGAGAATGAAAGGGCAGGGTTCAGGGGAAGGGCTACAGGTAGTAGCGCGTAACCGCAAAGGGTGTCCTGGGAGGGGAAGGAGGAAGAGAACAAGGGGCACCCAGAAGGAGTGGGAGTATGCGAGCACTCACCTTGTCAAGCAAATGATCGTTTTTTTTGGCAATCCAATCTGTGAAGTATAGCCGCAAGGGCTGGGGCTATCCGGGAACCACGAGGGTCGTCCGGTAGCAAATAGAGGAGCTTGAACAACTGATCCTAGCCGATTCGACCATCCCTGACTCTAAAAGTCTTCTAGAGAAAGTTAATAACATTTCCACCTCCAGCACATTTGAACTTAACAAAAAAAAAGCAACTAAAATACAAAAGGACATTAAATTTTACAAAGTAGAACACACCTACCCCTACCTTAGCGAGGAGTTCTATAATACACCATACGTCCCTCCAAGAACCAAAAACTGGGGCAGATACAGGAACAACCAAAGGATTACCTTCTCTGACTAATCGAACTCCTCTGATAAAGAGTCGGACCCAGGAGAAGGTTCCAGCTCCACTAGACTGACCAACAGACCACCACCCTTACTTGCCCAAGGTTTTTTAGAACGGGGCCGCGGACGCGGCCACCCTTCAGCACGACAACCAAGAACTCGCCAATTTCAACCCCAACTGCCAGGAGAGAGACAGACATGCAACCGCTCTATCAGTGGGGTCCTCCGCAGTAATTACTCCAGTAGTGGGACCCAGCCTTCCAACTGACATTATGCCCACCACCTTTTACGAAGATACAATACCCATCTTCAACCTATCCGACCGGATCTTGACTAATGAAGAAACACGAATCCTCTCCAGGGGCCTCAGTTTCGTTCCCACTGAACGGACTAATTATTTAGAATTACAGTCAAGTCTACTAAGGTTCTTCCGTAGAATACGTCTACGACAATTATTTATAAATGAAGAAGAATCAAACGAACCCATGATCCAACGTTTCCACCTGGCCTCGACTTTCAACTATCCCTCTGCCACAATGCCACCAGAGATCTTGGCATTTGAAAGATTGGTACTTCGTGACATTGCTGAATTACAATCTCAACCACAATTCATCCCCTACAACATTTCTCTATCCATAAAACAGGCATTATTGACCCTCAAGAACAATACAGACATCATCATCAAACCCGCGGATAAGGGCGGTGGGATTGTCGTCATGCAAGCGGAGAAATACGACAGTGAGATGGTGCTGTTCCACTCGTCAATAGTGTTCAATCATTATTGACTGAATCACACAGTGTTATCCATTTGCACTCACTCCTATTCAGGAGTGATCTGATGTTTCCACCTCGTATGGGTAGTGTCATTTGCTGCCAATTGATGTCTGTGTCCTTGTGGTTGTGTTCCAGGTAATGTGATACCAAGGGCGCCGTGGTGACTTTGCAATTGATCCGACTTTTATGCTGCACAATTCTGTTCTTGATGCTTTGCGTGGTTTGTCCTGTGTAGAGTAATTTGCACGGGCATTCAATTGCCCTGAACCCTGCCCTTTCCTTCTCTCTCCCATACAGCACTGCCTTCAACCCCACCCAGTCCTGAAGATGATCCGAAATTAAATTGGAGCGAAACGCCGTCGACTACCCAGCAAGACCATAGGCGCCCCTTACAAAGTGGTTCATGCAAAGAATTCAAAATTAGAATAACCATTCTAAATCAAACTGAACCACTCTGTTTTTACTCACTGTATATATCCATGCACCAAGCACTTTGCGCTTGTCCACGCTGAGCACATTGTCACTTGCGTCGCCTTTGTGTTCCTCACTCATACACTTGAGCACCTTGTACAATGTCGGGTTGATCTCAACTCCTTAATTTGTAATTCGCAGGGCTGATATAACTCCTGTATGCTCTGATCGTTTCTTCTAAACTGTTGACATAAATGATGCCATGACAACATGATATAATCAAACAGAGTCTCCTTGTTTCTCTTCGGATAATGTTGCATTCATATCCTTACTAATTGTCTTTAAGTTATACCAGTTGGGACATTATGTGTTATATATAACACTATCACCAAAGCACATTCTAAACTGTCTACTAATGAATGCTCGATCGCTCTCTAAAAACAAACTTCACATCTACGACCTTCTCACTGATGCAAAACTAGACATACTATTCATAACTGAATCATGGTTGGGAGATGATATGGCTCCAGTCCTTTTTAAAGACATTCCTCTTGGCAATCAAACAATCGCTTAAAATCATATAGGCAAAAAAGGAGGTGGCCTAGCTGTTGTGTTCAGGGAAATATTACATATCACTAAAGTTGATGACATCTCCATTAAACATTGTGAGGCTCTTTTCACCAGATGCAATCCTAAACTGTCTTTCTCCTGTAACTTCCTGCTCCTTTACAGACCTCCACATAGCAATGACACATTCCCAGATACACTTCCAGACACAATTTCAAACCTGATAACACTACGCTCCAACCTATGCGTTCTGGGTGACCTCAACAATTTGTTTGACAAACCCAATATGCCCCATCCCAAAACAATCACCGCTTGCCTAGACGCACTGAACCTGCTGCATCAGATTGTCAATGAACCCACACACATCACTGGCCACACGCTAGATGTAATTTTTGCTAATACAGAACAAGTTAACTTTTATCTTACATGCATCCACCTATCGACCGTGTAATAAACTTTATTTGGAACACTTAGAAACACAACTAACATGCAGTACAGATCTAGAAACAGTAAATTCTGTTCAAAAACTATATGAGTGGCTACGGGAAGCTTTTGATATCATGATACCACTAAAAACCACACAACAGAACAAAAGAAAACAAGCATCTTGGAGAAATATAGAAAGAAAACAACAAATTAGAAACCTCGATCAAAACAAACGCCAATCAAGACAAACTTCCTCTACAGAAAATTAACAGATTATACTAGTCAGCTATCAAAAAAGCGAAGAAAATATACCATTCAGACAGAATTCAAAATGCTAAATGTGCAAATAAAGAATTCTATAAATATCTCAAAGACTTTCGTAAACCAAATTGTATATAAGGAGCCCATCCCGTTACTCAAGATTTCACAGACAAACTGCCAAATCGTTACATGGAAAAAGCAGACACATCGGACTCATACTTAGAACAGAGACAAAGCATCAGCACTAACCCTTTTACAAAACAACTATCCAAGAAAACTCTAACCCAGCCTCTCCGTTCCTTCTGACACATTTTACACAATTAATTTATGGACCTGGTCAAAGCAAGCAGGCTTGCTGGCAGCCTTTCTGACCCATGTCCACAGCAAACCTTCAAGACAATTCTTCTAACAAACTCTGCTGCCATTCCACTAAGGTGAATCATTAATAACTCCTTAACTAGCTGAATATTTCCAGAAGAACTCAAAAAGTTATACATATGCCTATTACTGAAGAAAAAAAACCTGGTCCCTCTGAACCCTGACAACTGCAGACTGATTACAATTGGACCTTTCCCGGGTAAACTGATAGAAAGAGCAGCATTCTCCCAGATGTCACAATTCATTGAAGTGAATGCCATATATCAGACTTCCAAATGAGATTCTGTCCAGGAAGAGGTACAGAATCTGCCCTCCATGCCATCTGGTATGACCTGAAGAACACAGTTCCCCGGAACAGGGTTGCTGCGCTACTTCTCTTGGACCTCTTGGCTGCCTCTCACATGGTTGACCATGACACTCTGATACAAAGACTCCACGAAGGCGGCATAGAGGGGGTTGCTCTAGACTGGATCACATCCTACCTTCGCAATGGAACTAATTTCATCCATACCCCACTTATCTCGTCCAAACTGTACTTCACAAAAGCTGAGGTCCCTCAAGACTCTATGAACTTGCCCATGCTTTTCAACATCTACATAAAGTCATTACTGGCACTGATCAATCAATTTCACCTCATGTGTTATAACTATGCAAATGACACACAAATACTCCTTCAACTGGAATGCCCCAAAGACATTGGAAACTCGTCAAGTTGTCTCACAGCCGTGGATCAATGGATGATGTGGAGCCATCTCAAATTGAATGCTTCCAAAATGGATATACTCACGTGTGGCGATTGGAAACATCATGACCCGCTCACCGCGTGGCTTGATAAACTGGGAACACTGTTTAAAGTATGGAAGGAAATAAGAGATCTCAACATTACCATGGACACCAAGCTATCGATGAAACTAGCATGATAAAGCTTTGTTACTATAAAAACTCTGCAACAAATCTTCCCCTATTTGGGATTTCCACACAAGGTCCAGGCTACTGTCTCCCTTGTTCTGTCCAAACTCGATTACGCTAATAGCCTGTACCACAGATCACCTGTAATGATCATGAAAAGGCTACAACGGATTCAGAGCTCGGCTACCAGACTACTCTTACATAGAAAACCACAAGACCACATCTCCCCTGCCTTGAAAACCCTGCATTGGTTACAGGCTGCCAGAAAATCCATGTTCAAGTTGCTTTGTATCACCCACAAAGCGATACATGGAACAAGACCTCTCTTTATCAGAAATAAAATCACCAAACACATTCAACAAAGGAACCTCTGCTCTAGAGTGGCACCTCGCCTCAAAATCCCAAGATACAAGAAAAAAAACACTTGGGGCACATCATTCTCTGTTCAAGCAGCCAAACTATGGAACTCTTTACCCCCAACATAAGATCCACGAATAACCACCTTATCTTCAGAAAACTACTCAAGAATTGGCTCTTCCCCATATTACCACCATACGCAAACAAAAATATAAAGCATATCTCTCTGTATATAAGCATTTATTTGTACTATATATATATACACACCTATATATGTGTGTTGCTGTGTATAAACATGTAGACTAATTATGTTTAAAACACAATATATATATGGACATTTCCTAGTTCTGCTTATCAAATGTACATATTACTACTGATAGTTGCATTATTCTATGTTTTTAACATGTAAATAAGTGACTGCTTAAATAAGTAAATCTTTTATCATAACTATTTATCTACAATTGCTTCACTATTGATTTACAAAAAATATATATAAATAACATTAATTTAAAGTACAACAACACTTTATAGCCGGAGTTTATTTAATGCATCCGTAATTTACATATACTACCTTCCTTTATGCGTCTGCATACCTTCCATGTACGAATAAATCTATATATTTATTACTTTTCTTCTAATTCAGCATATCCAATGCACTATCCTTTTTTTACCCCATACAGCTCTCAATATATCCTCTACCTCAACTCTCTGACTCATTTCAAACCTCTTTCTACTACTCTTTACAATGCACTACCTTATTTCTCACCCTATACCTCTATCAATATGTCCTCTACCTCCACTCTCTCATTCATTCCAAACCCCACACTACTACTATGATCCCCAAAATAACCCTTTCTAGAATCTTCCCTACTCTACCCCTCCTTGCATCATCTCATACCTCTTTTACTATTTCGATCCCTCAAAACAAGCCTTTCTAAACCCTTCCCTCTGACCCTTCCCCCTCCAGCTCCCTTTAACTCATCTGAAGCCTCCTCCTACTCCGAAACAAACAAATATATATATATACACATATATATACATATATATATATATATATATATATATATATATATATATATATATATATATATATATATATATATATATATATATATATATATTTCTAAATCCTTCCCTCTTCTATCCATCCACTATCCTTTTCAATCCAAATAACAGACTAACATGTCCACTACTCAAATTATTGTTAAATTTCACTATACTAATTCACCATTAATCCTTTATGAGTTCCGGAGTGGTGTGCTACTTGCCAAAAAAACCACTTCAACACCTTATCAGGGGTAGCAAGCGCTATATAAATGTAAATCTTTTTTCATCTTCTATCCATTCGCTATTCTTCTCAATCCAAAGAACTGACTAACATATCCCCCACTCCAATTGCTTTCCTATGTCACTATGCTAATTTACCACTAATACTTTATAGAATCCAGAGTAGTGTGCCACTTGCCGAAAAAGCACTTCAACACCCCATCAGGGGTAGCAAGCGCTATATAAATGAATAGAAAATTCCTTTTCTATCCCTCCACTATCATTCTCAATCCAAATAACTGACTAACATGTCCACCACTCAAATTACTTTCACATTTCACTATACTAATTCACCACTAATCCTTTATTGGTTCTGAAGTAGTGTGCTACTCGCTGAAAATGCACTTCAAAACCCAATCAAAGGTAGCATGCTCTATATAAATAGATACATTCAGACCTTTTTCCCTCTTCTGTCCCTCCACTATCCTTCTCAATCCAAAAAACTGAATAACATATACCACTCAAATCACTTTCATATTTCACTATACTAATTCACGACTAATCCTTTATGGATTCTGGTGTAGCATGCTACTCGCCAAAAAAGAGCTGCAACACCTTGTCAGGGGGTAGTAAGCACTATATAAATGCAATTACAATGCAATACAATATATTTATTCTCAGTTTTTGATTTCCCTGTAGGTTCTTAGATCTCCCATCCAGTCTCCATGCCTTCCACTGCACCCCCTCAGAAAATATAGACAATTTCACAAGCCCCTCGATAAGCACATTCACAGAACAGAAGGCTTCAGTCAGTGCTCATGATGTCCTGGTGACATGGGGTCAACACACCTCTTCAGATTTTTCACGCTCCTCACTGCAGAAAACACTAGTTATTGTCAACAGTGTCACCAGTCAAATAAGTGTCATGGTTTATAGTGAAGGAGTTATAAAGTGATTGTCTTAAAGTAAGTCATAAGCCCTGATAATTACATTGCCATGGACCATCTACTCATCCTCAGTAATCTTTGCATTCTCATGTCTTCAAATATTTTACAGTGACAGGTTGTGTTGCTTCTATAGGTTGCAGAGAAACACTAGGGGGCAATTGCCATGCTACATTATGGGGATTTGGGATAAAATTCAAGAAAGTGTACATAAAGTGGGAATGTGCACATTGAATGACACAATTACATTACATTTTACACATCTTCATTATTTGTTGGGGATAGGGAAATTAAGTGACTTGCCCAGAATCACACAATTTCCAGTCATGAGTGGTCTTGATTCAAACCTGTTCCTCAGGTTCCAGCGTCAACTAGCTTGGCGACTAGATAGCATTTCCTGTAGCAAGGGCTACTCACATCCAGGGTTGGACGTTTTGGAGTTACAGGATGTGGTCAACATTCAAAGGCATGTTTACAGAGTTTATTGGTGTCTCTTCGGTAATTTCTGGTTCTGTTCATTTATAGCCGTTTGTCTTGTCATTTTTTGCAACATATTTAGGGGCATAATACCAAGCAATAGCGATAATTATCGCTATTGCTTGGTTAGAGACAAAAATTTACCGCAGCGCTGCGGCGATTTTTACCACAAATAAACCTTGGTATTACCAAGGTTTAACGCAAATGCGGTAAAAATCGCCGCAAAGCATGAATATCGCTGAAAAGTCAGCGATATTCATGCATTAGCGAGCTAATGCTCTTAGCCATGTTATCCACCTCCCATTGGATAACATGGCTAAGAACTGCTCAGGGCAGGTGTTAGCTTTTGGAGATATTCCCGCTTAGCGCGAATATCTCCAATAGTTGGTAATAGGAGATAGCGATGTTAGCGACTGTTTTCAGTCTCTAACATCTTGGCACGCCCACTTTGCATCTCATTAGTGATAAATATCACTGACATGCAAAGTGGGGCCCAAGATGGTCGCTATCTCCTACTAGCTGTCGCTAACAGGTGTTAGCGGCAGCTAGGTAATAGGGAGATAATTTTATCTCCGCTTTCTTGGCTTTTAAAGCCAAAAAAGCGGAGATAAACCCCCTTGATAATATGCCCCTTAGTGTTTTATGTGAGCCAGTAATAACGCTGTACCCAGGCACATTGTAAATGTAAATTGCCCATGTTGTAGTGGAAACACTATTACTGCACACCTTATTATGAGGATTCGGCTGCAGACATTTCAAATCAAAATAAAAGGCTGGAGCAAATTAGCGGGATGCAAGGACTTGTTTAAAATTCGTTTAATAGTTGATGAACGAGCTTAGGATGATGTTACCTAAAGATGACAAACCATTTAAGTGATAAATAGGATGTATGCCAGCAGGGCTTACTGGTAACCACAGAAGCTCAGTGAACTCTTAGGAGGCCCAAAATAATACACAATTATCCTCTGTCTTGTTGGGCTGTGACAAACCTTCATCTTTATTCTGCAAAACCCAGAAAGCCTGGTATATCTCCGTCCTAATTTTAGCACTCTATAGTTAAACTTGTCGTGGTGTCTGACAATACTGTTTCAGGCCTGCCAGTTGCTAAGAGGTCAGCAATGACTGCGATATGCATTGATTCTATATTATATTTCTGCATGATGGCAGTCACTTGCCTTATTTGCACACTGTTGACTTATAAAGAAGCCATCCTAAAATAGCAATTTACAACCATCACAACTTTAACTTTTTGTATTGTAGGTCACCATGCTTTTATGAAAGGCTTCTGGTCTGTCTGTGAGGACCTTTTACTCTCAGCAGGGGCTGTAATATGCACACAGCCCACTTTCTCTGTTTGCGCCATGGCGTACCTTTCAAAAGTTGCGCCAGGTGCAAACAGTGACAGTGCACATATTAGAAAGAATGGGCTGCCTTCAGGGCAGCTGTGAATGTGCGCTGTCCTCGGGGCAGCGCATTCAAGTGAAGTATGGAGCTATTTAAAAGCTGTGAAGTGCTTCACAGTACAGTCGGCAAACCACCTGCACTTTCAAGAGGGGAGAAAGACCCCCTTGAGGGCGGATGCAGTGAGTGACTACCCCCACATGTAAGGGGGTGTCTTGTCTATGGTAAGAAACTTCCTCCCCTTCAGAGGGATGCCTTTAGTAGGGACACTGAAAGTGCAACACCTTTTTGTGGCACACTTTCAGGGGCCTTCTAAAGGCATGTTTGTCTCTGCGCCCGCGTCCATAGTATGGCACAGGCACAGAGGGTAACTGATTCCCTCATTTGCCCGATGCAAAAAAAGGGAATGCCCTCTTATTATAGCATTGGCGCAGTATGTGTACTACCACTATCTGTATTACAGATGTGTCAGCACAGGTGTCTACAGCCCCTTCTGTAACACCACTGTGCCCAAGGGTCGCACAATGTGTAATGCGGCCTCTGGAAGCAACATATGAGAATGGTCAGCATCCTGTTCTTCACAGATCTCGGAAACCTGCACTGCATTATTGGATAACCAAAAACACTTCTTGGTGTAGGGCATTCAAAGCAAGGTCACAAAGTGTTGCAATTCTACTTTAGCAGACATAGTACAGTACGCAGGAGAAACAAATCGCTGCCAGTAGTAGGATGCAAGTGATTGAGTCTGAGCTAGGATTCGGTTCCCCACTACAGTGACTATATCGTTTATAATCGATGCAATAAACCACATACCGCACTGTGAGATGCACACAAGATGGGAATCCTGGGTGAATGACTCCAAAGCAGGATGAGTTAGTAAAGCAACATTCAGATGCCCTTCATACTATGGTAAAATAACTTGTTCAACTTCCAAAAATTGTAGGAAGCTAGAGTGAGGAAAGTTCTAACCAGTGGCGGGTGGCATGACACACGGGTGATGGGGAGGGGGGCGCAGGGCAGGTGGTAGCGCAATATAAAACAATTAAAAAAAATTGTACACTTAACTTGCCGCCGGGTCTCTGCTCTTTGCTCCTGCATTCCTCGTGGGAAAGGAAGCCAAGAAGAACAGTCAATCTTCCCTGAACGATCACAAGGCTGCAGTGCAGCGTTGTGATTAGTTGTGAGCATTCTGGTTTGATGACCAACCATGAAATGGGGGCCTGGGCATGTTTTCCATGCAGTCTGTGAGCAGCATGCATGGAGAATGGGGAAAGTGCGCATGACTGGTTTGGGCGGCCTGATAGGGCCGACCAAACAGTCATTGTGCACTTAGGAGTGGGCAAACTACCCCTCCCCTGCCCTGCTCCGTGAGCAGGGCGGCACAGAGAAATTTAAAATGATAATAACTAAAAGTTATTATTATTTTATATTTCCTTTCCTTTACATTGCTCAAAAGCAGTGGGGCAAAACTCCGCCTCCATAGCAGAAGAGCCTCCACTGGGTCTAACCACCTATTAAAAAGGAAAAACAGCAAAATACAGCATTGTTTAATAATGATCAAATATTTGGTAATGTCAAAAGTATACCATTCTTTAAATTGAAAATTATAAGAAGGATGGCTGCAAGGGCTTCTACCAACGGGGATCATGATTTTAATTAAGGGTCCCTGTTTTCCGTTTTTACGGATTTTTATAGTTAAACACAGACAGAAAACAATGTGTTTTCTTATTTTTAAAAGTGGATAAAGACAGAAAATTGTGCTGCTTTTAAGTGACTCTCCATGCTGTCTTTCATGAATTAAAGTCCAACTGCAGAGCAGATGGACAGCATTGGAAATTAAAAACACTGGATGACATTTCTTCAAATAACGGCATGTGTCAATATACATTTGTGGTATAATGCTAGTATTTAGCAGTGGATGTATTGTTATGTAATATTTGGCAACTTAAATAGCTAAAAACACGGCAGACATCAAAGTATGAGTGCGCATGTGTCAGTTAAATATATATGAAAATGTACACTTTTATAACTTCATTTATACAAATAAAACAAAACTATGGATAAATACAGATAAAAGGGGCAAAAAATTAATATGGATAAATACAGATGGAAATGTTAAAAAAATAGATACCATAAAACCGAGAGCCCTAAATATAATGTAGGCACCTTGAACTCAGTGTCAATCCATTTTTTACAGAAAGACAATGAAAAATATTAATATACTTTAAAAAAGCAAAGAGATGCAAGAAGCACCTGATTGTCAATGTTGGTCCTATCATAAAACCCTAAGTTGAAAAGGGACTCATGCAGGTGAAAGTTACAATATATGATGTGCTGCTAAATGTAAAATGTAATTTCCATAGCTCGAGTATGTTCCCAAATAATCTTGCAATGCCTGTTCATAACACTCAGTAAAGAAAGTCAGGAATGTAGCTTTATAATGACCAGGCAAGACACTTTAGGTAAAGGTATCGATTTTTATTGAATTGGTAAGTCCAATCAGTGATAAAAAAAAGAATGTCCTATTTTTTCAGAAACAAGAATGTGATATAGAGGGAAATATAGAATCGTATATTTGGAAGAGTACCACACATCGTACTGATTTATTTATTTATAATTCTTTTACATTTTCAGTTTGCATATATTTTTTTCCATATTACCGTGAAATGAATGTCATCAAATGGAATGATTTACCATTCAAGTGACAAAGGTGGGACTGAAATACAAACTTCCAGATGCAAAAGTAAGTCAACTATCAGCTACCTACTCAGCACTTATTTTGAATTATTCCTATCAGTTGCGATAGATGCAAGGTAGTCAAAGGATTGCGTGCATCCGCTGTCTGCAGATCTCAATATCGATTCTCCCAACCTCCTGCTACCGACCGGAAACCATCAGATCTGATGGTATCTGGTATAAGTACTGCTACCATATACATCTGATATACTACAATAGATCCAGTGTGAATCATATCACCCACATCCTGGTAAGATCTAACAAATAGAAGGATATATACACTACTTTTAGCTCTACCATCATTGACCCATTTTAAATAATTACCTGTTCGGAGCCTTTGTAAAACAAAGACCAAACGATCTTGGGAACTCATACCCTTTGTGTTGACATTAAACTGAGAAAACGTGACCCAGAGACACAGGGCTGAGTTTCTAAACCAAGAAGAGTCGTTTTCCAATTTCGTTTTTTGTGGGGGGTTTTCTAAAAGAAAGACTTATAATATTGTGAGAAATAATTGTTAGAATTCCTAGAGTTCTTTGTTCATAATTGTGTCAAGAAAACCTTTCTAAATTGCCTTTATACCAAAAAATAAAAAATAAAAACCAGTAATACAGAAGAAAATAGAAAGAAAAAATATGCACTTTGAACAATAAAATAGAAACTGATAAGATTTCAATTTGTATGTGAAATATTGTACCTGTGTTGTATATTTGTAAATTGCTAATTGAGTAAATGCCATTTTGACAAACTAGATAGGTCTGAGAAGAGGTCTTACAGTGTTTGCTATTATTTCCCCTCCTCTTGGACCTTAAAGAAATAGGGGGCACCTTTATCTCATAGCTATTACTTGCGAGGCTACAGCGCAATTGAGGTGACCCGCCCTAACGAGCCAAGCACTTTAATGGTACAATGGAGGTGGATCGAGGTATCGATGGTGTGCTTGGAACGCTGTGGCCACAGGAGGGAGAACATCTGGCCTTGATGGGACCGTGATGTCACGGTGAGGCACGGAGCATTGACACAGCGGTTCCTGGACATGCCCGCAACGGAGGCTACAGAAGGAGTTGGGCAGTGCGGCATAGTACATTCAGCCCCAAGAGAAACTTTTCTGGGTCCTAGCAGCCTCTTCTGACATCCGACAATGAAGGATGCTGGAACTTGCAGTCCTCCATGTTTCCACCAATGATGAGGATGTATTTCGCATTTAAAGAGAGACTGCAACAGGCGCCAGCACAGGGAGCAAAGGCATCTGATGAGGGACAATTCCCGAGACGCGTAATTCCACAAGAATTCTGAATAAACCTACCTGAATGTTGCCCACTGAGTCCATTGTTAGTTTCTGAGAGGAGGTGACTGTGTATGGATATATTAATACATACTACCTACTGATGGTCACCAGTAGGTAGTTATAGTTAGAACCATGTTTCCACAGGAAAAGCATTTTTTGACTTGCCTATCTCTTTGGTGCCGCTTGACGGATCTTCATGAAATTTCCCCCAAAAAAGTATCACAGTGAGTCTTTTTGAACTTGGAAAGGTTTGGGGTGATCCATCAAGCGGGGCCCAAGAAAAAGGAGTGGTCAAAAGAACTGTTTTTCTTAAGTTAATTCCCATAGAGATTTTGAATTTGACCCCAACCCCAACCGCTGGACGGAATTACACCAAACTTAGCAGAAACTATCTCTTGGCCCAGAAAGAGTGATTTTGGTTATTAAAAAAGAAAACATTTGTATATCTAGCGACGCAGATTCTTTAAGGATTCAACAGTCCCTGTGCTCAAATGTGATTGTCTGCCAACACTTCAACAAGGAAGTGTTGGCAGCCATCCTGGAACTCATATTCAACTGAGGCACAAAAAAAAATACTAAAAATAGAAGGGGCAGGGTACAAATACCCTGACCCCTAGGCCTCCCGGGGGGCTGGGGATGTTCCTGCAGGGCAAAAAAAAAACATTTTAAAAAACAATTGTGGTGGAAGATGAAAAGGATTCACAGCTCCTGCTGATAAAAAAAAGAAACACAGGTTCCCACATTTCCTTAATGTTTATCCCCTAGGTGGGAAAGGTCCTAAGGGCATGAGCAATCATTTAAAGGAGGGGTGCATTGGGCCACCTCTTAGGGCCGATGAAAGCCCTGGGGCGGCACTTTAAAATAATCATGGCCAGGGGACTGCCAACTCCTGGGGCCAAACAAGTTAAATCAATGAGGGGGCGCTAAGCCCCCCGCAACCTCGGGAAGCACAACCTCCTTGGTGAACTCTTGTGAAATTGATGTGGGCTGTGCAGCTCCCCTGCAGCCATGGGGATCGCCACCTCCCCACGGTATTCCCAACCACACCCTTGGGACCGCCACCTCCCCTGGCAAAATATATCAAATAATTGCAGGGGACCCACATGCCCGCTCCACAGCCCGCGGGGACCGTCTACTCCATGGGGCAATTTAGGGATGAACTAAATAATGTAGGGGGTCCGTCGCAGAACCCTGGTCCGGGGGACCACCACCTTCCCGGGACAAAGTCTTGCGATAGACTCGGTCACAGAGGCCCCCTCGTGGAGCCCTTTATGGCCCTAGGGACCACTAACCCCCCCAGGACCAGCTCCTGCTACCTCCCGAAGTGCCCACTCTCGGAAGGTAGCTGTTTGCTTTTGCTTGGTGGGAGCTGAAGCAAACATAATTCGCTTTCTGCAAGCTGAGCAGAAATAGGTAGAATTAAGGCCAGTAACAAGCAGAAAGAGGCAAAATCGATATCAGAAATGAGCAGAACGAGGCAAACTAAAGGTCGGAAACAAGCATAAATGGCAAAATAAAGGTCAGAAAAAAGCAGAAAGAGGCAGTTTAAAGGTTACAAATGGGAGGATAAAGAGGCAGAATGAAGGGGAAAAGCAAAAAGAAGGAGGCAAACTAGAGGTCAAAAACTAGCAGGCAGAGGCAAAATAAACGTGAGAAATGAGCAGAAAGAGGCAAAATAAAGGTCAGGAAGACAGCAACAAGTACAAAGAAGCTAAATAAAGGTGAGAAATGAGCAGAAAGAGGCAGAATAAAGGTCAGAAGGGAGCAGAAAGAGGCAAAATAATGGACAGAATGAACAGAACCACTGAGAGACTCACACATACTCAGAGGCACACTCTGAGACTCACACACCCACTCACAAATTCATGCACCCACTCACAGACCCACTCAGAGATTCACACGACCACTCAGACACTCATGCACCCACTCCCAGATTCACTCAGTGACTCTTCCACACTCTCACAGACCCACTTAGACACTCATCTACCCACTCACAGACCCAATCGGACACTCACATTCCCTTTCACAGACCCACTCAAAGATTCATGCACCTTCTCAGAAATTCAATAAGAGACTCACACACCCAATCCCAGACCCACTCAAACACTTACAGACCCACTCATGCACCCACTCTGAGACTCACACAACCACTCACAGACTCACTCAGATGCTCACACACCCACTCACTCCTCCGCTCAGAGACCTATACACCCACTAACCTACCTATACAGCCACTCACACACACACACCCTCAAAGGTTACAGTTAAGAAATAAAATGTAAAAACCCTCAAAATTCACTGAAAAAACAAAGGTTATTGGCGTATCATAGCTAGGAAATAGAATTTGTTTCAAACATAGAAATTCACAGAAAAAAAGGTTACAGGGTCGTTATAGTTAGGAAATAGAATTTAAAAAATCTTAGAAATTCACAGAAAAAACAAATGTTACAGGGACATTATAGTTAGGCTCACTCATAGAAAACAAGAGAAATTCAACAGTTATAGTTTTCTGAGCTAATTATCTTACGCCCCCGCAATGCACTGCTTATGACCTCACATTTTACATCACTCATGACATGGTCAGTGACATCACTGATGTCATCTCAAAAAAAATCTCAAATTACATCACTGATGACATCATCCAGTGCGTGTACGTTTTTTCTAAGAGTTTATGATTGTTAAACCTATGTGAGAAGCTACTCCAAAAGTTACATTAGTATGGGCATGGCTGAATACTGAGTGGACGTAAAGCTTTCTTTACCTGCTCAGCATTCATTTTTTTGCTTTTCGCAAGCAAACTCACAAAGCGGGAGGCCTAGGGTGTAAGAAATTAGGTTGTTGATTATAGGAGGAAGGGGGGGTGGTGACCCCTATTTAAGCAACAGCTGGAATCCTCGTCATGGTGAACCACAAAAGTTACTAAATGAACCCTCTGTTAGCTTGGCACAAAATCAGTTAGGCTTAACTTAGAGGCAATGTATAAAATATATATTCAGAACACGAACAGTAATAAAGTGAAAACACAACACACGAAAAACCCCACACCAATAAAGATAAAAAGAATTTTGTTTAATAAATTATTTGACACATAAAAATAAAAATAAATCATATCAGGTGGTACTGGAGCTATGAATTTTTAAAGTTTAAAGTTAGAAATAGCACCTAAAAAATCAAAGCTCCAACCACAGACATCTTGTCGCACTAGACCGGATCAAAGGTGAAAACTTTGGCTGACCTCAATGGAGCAAGAAGTGCATTCGGCCCGGTCGGCACTTACCTTCGGACTTAGAGAAAATATGAAGAAAATGTTCTGAGAAGGTAAAGTTCAGCAGGGCAAGACTGCAGGAGGTGTCTGAGGAGGGAGTGTTGTCGCCAGGAAGCCTCTGGGTGAAGTCCCTGTGAAGATTTATACATTTGGACTTACTCTCCTTTTTGAAAGTCAAAAATCACGAGTAGGATGTAGCAGGAAGCTGTAGTTGACGAGGGTTCCAGGAGGCTGAAAGCCCTTAGGGGTAGGACTGCTGAACGGGATTTGCTGCTGTGGAGAAGAGCATCTCGCAAGCTACTGGGAAGTCAGGCTGACTTGCCAAGCACCTTATTTGGATAAATGAGCAGGTCCCAGTCTTCTCTCTGTTCTCAAAGCAGTTTTAGTCAAATATTTTCTAAGTCCCAAGTTTTGGATTTTGGAAATCTGGGCACCTTTATCTCTACCACAAAGGGTCCAAGACTGAAGGGTAAACACTTGGGGGGTTAGGACACACTCACGCTGGGTCCAGGTGCAGGTTTTCTCTCCCTGAGGCTGGGTTTTCTGTCCCTGAGGCTCTAACAAGAGGCCAGCAAACCAACCCTCGGAGTCACTCTGGTAGTCCTCAGGGATCAAACAGCAGAGCATGTCTATTAGGGTTCAAGTAGACTTCAGGCAACAAAGCAATGCTTCCTGGTGGAGCAGGACAGTCGTCTGAAGTGCACAGCAGGGCACAGCAGCAGACAGTCCTCCGAGAGTCGAGGATTTGAAGGACAACGGCGGACTCTAGATGCCGCACTAGCCTTGGACAGTGTGCTCAAAGTAGGGTCTAAGGTTCTAAAAGAATGGAAGGAGTGCACAATCGGCTCCTGCACCTGCCGTTGGAGGGTGCAACCAGCAAAGGTCGGGAACAAAGTAGAGTAAGCAATGGAGTGGTGCACTTCTCAGGTACGGTAATGTCCAATAAGGAAGCCGAATCAGTATCTTCGTTAGTAACAACTTTATTCAGCTACATCAAAAAAGATAAGCAAACATCAGTCAACGTGTTTCGTTCGTGTTTAGAACTTCGTCAGGGCTGGAATTAAAACATAAATGACAAACATAAGTGCTATGGACAATATACAGTGACACATAAGATATACAGTGATGAGTCAAACACTGCCACATTTCAGGGTGGGCCATTGGTATGAGTGCAACAAAGGGTACTATTTACAACAATTTAGAATGTATACAATACACATTTGAACACTTGTTAAAATTACATGACACTATAAATAAACATGCCCTGCCTAGAATGAAAAGATGGGACAGAAAGCCACTAGCTACGGCAGGAGTACTGTTTATGGTCATGTATGTTGGCGAACCCATACATGGGCATAGCTTCTAATCCTAAGGCAATGTAGCGTATGCGGTGGGAAAGCACTTTATATTATATTATGTACAGGATTGTCATAGGTGTGTCTCATGTTACATTCATACTATATTGCCTTACACAGTTGAGAATATAGATATTCCCATGAGCACTAGTTAGCAGAAAGGACAGAAAAATACTATGAGTCATTTCTATAATACCTGTTTATCACATAGAATTATGTGCAGTACATGGGATCACCTAAACCGGTCCGGTCCACAGTTAAATATAAAAACGACTAATAGCAACAGTGTGTGTCGGAAATCTTTTAGCTACAGTAACTTAAAGAAAAAAAGACAACCTGTCAAGCTAAGTACATACCATTTGTAGTGTATCTTAAACGGCGTGCGTTCGTCAATGAATAGGATCGAAGGTACCAAATGCAATTGAGCGGTCAGCATGCCTGGGCAGCCTCCATATTAAGGGCTTTCAATCAATATTATGAATCCAGGAAAAACAAAGTGAAAAATAAATATGAGAAATATGTATAACGGTTCCACATGGATCATAAAAACTAGCCAAGATGATAGAATGGACCCGGAACAAAGTAATTGGCACTCAAGTGATCAAAAAGCATGAAGAAAATGCAGAAAGTTTCATTAAAAACAGTAAGCAGTTGCTGACTGTCGAGTGTCTCGACCAGATAATATGCACATATAATAGCACATCTATAAGATAATAAATATTAACCTCCAGGGGCAATAATTAATACAAATTAAGTGCCCAGTAGCATGTGTTTATTAATGGCTATACAAAATCTATAACAAAATCAGGAAACCGACCCCGGTTGACCTTCTTGCGCACGTATAAAATATAAAAATGTGTCAGGAGGAAACACAAAAAAGAAAAACAGAGCGACATCCAGGCATACCAATATAAAAACAGACGGTATCAATGACCGCATTGCAAGCGCTAAATATTATGTACAGATGAACCGTACAGGTAATTTAGTTTGGAAGCGGCCCTGTGTGTCTGGAATGGATCTAAGATCTTGCCTGTACAAAACCCGACTCTGGGACACTATATAATAAGCCTGAGCGGAAACCATATAACGGAGTCTTGTGTGTTCTTACCATTATGATAAACTGCTGGGAAACTAGCAATCAATATAATATTATATAAACAGCACAAACTACAAATGGAATCGAAGGCGTGTACAGAAAGACTGTCAGCCTGGGACTCCGCAACAACTGCCATAATCAGTGGCCAGCAAGTAATATGGATAAGCAAGTAACCAGCGAAATCAGAGCATACAAGCGTTCTTACCTGCTGCGAGGGTCTGGGCGTGTCGCAATGCTGAACCCCACGGCTGGTGATTATGCCTTGAATACGAAACAGAACACGCAAAAACAGCGCAAAACGGCTATGCGAAAAAAAAGACAGACTGGATTGGCAATCGGCCAATCCCCGGAAAACGGTAGTCTGCTTTTGCTGTCGGAGACAGCTGATATCAGAAGAGTTCTCAGTATATGCAAAAAGATCAGTTGCCGCTCAACCGACATAAACAAAGGAAAAGGAGAAGGTACTGACAATTTTAGTCCTAACTGCCCGTTCTTAAACTCGATATCAAAGCGCGTCCTGGGTTGTCCATGTGACATGAAAGTGAAACATAAACACTAAAAGACCGGCATGCTGCACTTGCGAACAAAAGACAGCAGAATATAAAAATAAATACATGTAATTGAATAACTGCCTCAGCTTCCATGAGTTGGAACCGTGACCGTGTGAAAAACGGACGGGATGTCCGTATGTAGTCTAATGTGTCCTCCGAGAGTCCTTCACAGGCACAGAAAGCAAACTGAAGAGTTGAATCTAAGGGTCCACTATTTATACCTGATGCACACTTTGAAGTAGGAGAAGTTTCTAGAGAATTCCCTTTGAAGCTTCCTACCTCCCATGTCCTGGCTCCAAGTTGGCTGCATGAACAATGCAGAAGTGGCAAGTACTTTGTTTGAAGGCAAGGCACTGCCTATTCAGTTGCAAGTGGTCGACTCTTTTTCTTGACTGTTTTTTAAAATACGAATACATACATTATAACAAGATGTGTTTTATTAATTTTAGAATGTAACCCTTAAGGGAGGTATTTAATAAAGTGTAAAAACGTTTTTTAATCAGTTGTCTTGATATATGTTTGATATTTTTTGGTTTTGCTTATTACATAGTGACACAACTCCAGATTAGTACTAGATCCAGAGACCATAGTTGCCCTCTGAGACCCATTACAGGTCCACTCCCCTACAGACTCTCCCAAAAATCACTAACTGGAATTTATTCCTCAAAAGTCGCAGGGTCTGATTTTCTGTAACAAGGTCCTCCATCAAGACATCATCCTCCAAGTGTGCTCCCCCTCCTCATCATTTTCCTCTGGGATGGTCTACCATCTCTGAACTTCCTCAAAGGTTCTGAGGGTTGCCTGGAGATCCAGTTTGTTAGCCTTTTGCCTGTCTTTAGCCCCTTCTCTTTGAAAAGCTTCAGCCCTGCTGATGGTGTCAAGGTTGATCAGATCCATCTCCATGGTGCAAAAAAAGGAGGTAGGGCAAATTCAGAAAAAGTAAAAAGGCTTTAAAAATAGGTCAACTCTGGTGTCAAATTATTTACATGGGATTATTGTGTTACGCAAATCACTGTATGACACTGCACAGACACAAGTCCTGAGCCCACTGCTGAACACCAATGTGAAAAATTGGGTTGTTGCTTGAAGGAGGGTGACCCCAGTTCAAACAACAACCACAATCCCTGTCTGGGTGAACCACAAAAGTCACTAAATTAACCTGTGCTTAATCCTCTTGTAGCTTGACAGAAAAGCAGCCAGGTTTTAGGTAAAAGCAATGTGTAATTTAGTTATGCAGCACACAAACAGTAATAAAGTGAAAACAAAACAGACGATAAATCCCACACCCATCTAGTAAAATAGAGTACATTTTAATAAATAATTTGACACCAAAATGCCAAATATCCAATCTATCGAACTGGGTTCATGAATTTGTAATATTTCAGGTAAAAACTAGTGCCTAAAAGTTCAAAGCTTCAACCACAGACATCTCATTGCATGAGACAGGGTCAAAGTCCAAAAATATTTCTGGCGATGGAGTGCGGATCAGTTACAAGTGGTGTAATCGACCTGGTCAGTGCTTACCTTCAACTTAGAAGAAATGTTGAAGAAAATGTTCTTAGAATATAAGGTTTGGTAGAGCAAGGCTGCAGACAGTGTCCGAGGAGGTAGGGTCGTCATTGAGGAGCTGCTGGACGAAGTCACGGTGAAGAATTCTACGTTCAGACTTGTCTCTTTTTTTGGAAGTCATAAATCTCCAATGCGATGAGGCAGGGGTCCGTAGCCATCAAGACCTCTAGGAGGCTGAATATCCCTTTTGCTAAGAATGGCTGAACAGGATTTGCTGCTGCAGAGAAGAACGTAGTGGGAACTGGCGCAATGTCAGGCCAACAGATAATACACCTTGGGCGGATGAGCAAGTTGTTCCAGGTCTTCTCTGGGTTTGTTTGAAGGCAGGGTACAGCTTATTCAGTTGCAAGTGGGACTGTGCCCAGCTCCACCCCACCTCAATCCTGCCAGTTGATGGCCTATCCAGAAACACCTAATCCCTCTATTGTGTGGCTGTCTGAAAGGAATAAACAAAGTTCAACGGGCAGCTACACCCAGTCATGAGGCCCAGGAGCAGGTTGAGGCATCAAATTGGGAAGTCAAATGCTAACTTTTTAAAAGTGCCACTTTCAAAACTGTAACATATAATCCAACTTTACAATTATAGACAATGTTAATTATGTCACAGACACCAAACATTAAAAGTCTACCTGTTCCCAATCAAACATTAGCAGTTAATAAATGTAATAAGGCAACCCAATATTATTCTATGGGAGCCTCACAGTAGCGAAAAATGAATTTAGGAGTTTTTCACTACCAGGACATGTAAAACTTAGAAGTCCAACCTTTTAATTACAATGCGCCCTGCCATACGGGCTACCTAACGCCTACTCCAGGGGTGACATATGTAATAAAAGGGGAGTTTAAGACTTGGCTAGGGGGTTATATTGCCAAGCTGAGTTGGCTATTGTTTAAAAATGAAATGCATTCAGGCTGCAATGGCAGATCTGGGACATGTTTTAAAGGGTTACATAGGTGGGTGGCACCATTACGTCTGCATACCCACTAGTAGAATGTAGGTCACAGGCCCTGGATATAAGGTATACTGCTTTACTAGGCACAAGCCAATTTCATCATGTTTAAAGGAGAGAGCTCAAGCACTTTAGTGCTGGCTAGCAGTGGTAAAGTACACAGAGCCCTAAGACCAACAAAAACGAATTTCAGCAAAATAGGAGGGATGAAGGCAAATCATAGGGCATGACCCTGCAGAGAGGGCCAATTCTAACACAGGATCAATCATTGCCAATGCCACACCCTATTTAGAGTAAGGTGACTGTCAATGTGACCTGGTGACCCAGTGGCCACCTTGCTGCACCTGAAGTGAATGTTACATACAGGGGAAATGTGAGTAGGCAAATGAATATAATTATAACTATGATTTAACTGTCCCTCCCTTTGATTCCCTTACTGTGATTCTCAAAATATATATTTTTACTAGTTCTTAAATAATTAAAAATATTTTCAATTGTGAAGTTTCACAAGTCTCATGTTGACCAATGTAAAGAGAGATGGATGAAATAAATAGAGAAACAAAGTATAATGGTTTCCAAATAATTGCAATGTCTGCATTATACACTGTTTTTTATTCAAGTTTACGTTTGTATTTTGTGACTATTCTATGCAAGCTTAGATATTTAAAAACACATTTTATAGCTAATATTTAATCTGCATCTACCATCCTATGATATGCCATTATTATGTTGGTGTATTTTACTCAGTGAAAGCCTACTATCACAAATCCAGTAGTACAATCCTTGGGTGTTCTTATTTAAATACGAAAAACAGCATGCAGTTGTGAACCACAAGCATGTTAGCTTACCCTCACAAAGATGGCATCTGCACATTCCCAACTAAACAACCAGAAAGTCAGTACTGAGACCTCTATTTCAATGAAGTTTCCTGCGCGCAAAGAATTAAACTAAGTGCGGGACAGTGACACAGTTCACAGATTAGATCTCTTTTATTTATGAAATACATTTTTGAAAAGAATTAATTGGTTCAAAGTTTACCAAAAATTCAACACAATTTCGAACACAAACAATACAGGGACCACTATTCATAAAAATGACATTTTTCCTAAAACAGACATTGATAGCACAACAATTAGTGAAAAATTAGTGAAAAAACTTCCTAACATGCCAAGTTGATCAACATTTACATTCATAACTCATTCTCTCATACACAACACACACTCACGTCTATATATACAATTGTAATGTCACAAACTAATTATTTGGATACAAATAAATGGGGAAAGAAAGAGAGCACCATAGACAACAGCTCTGGAAAAGCAAATCAGCTTAATTTTATAATTAAAAAAAAAGAATAGTTTGAATTTGATGGTCTTATGGTGTGGTAGAATGGTCTACGCGTTTCGAACCCTTAATAATTTATGGGGTTCTCATCAGAACCTCATGGCTGGAAAAGAGAAAAAATAAGGGCTGAATCAGAATTGGGAAGAGATATATATGGTGGTTCTAGCCGCCTGAGCGCGCCTTCGCTTCCTACCTTGTGTGAGAACTCATACTCTGAATTAACACCCGGACGTTGGCCGACTGCAAAACAAATTAATTGGGACAATAGATCAGCCTACCATCAAATATTACGACACTACTCTGCCAGTATTGAATATGAAGCGAAGGTTGTACTTACATACACAACAGTGGGGAAGAAACAAATTATCTGTTGGTACAAAAAATAACTTGATGAGCACTGGGGAGGGTTTTACGGGAGGGCGCAGTTTTTATTATTGTCCGGCAAGTGCCGTCTTGCTTACTTGTAAGATGTGCTCGTTTGGTTCTCTATGGGGGAGTGTTCGAATGCAGCGATGCTCAAATCGATTGAATCACGGGCCTGTGGATGAAAGATAAGAGCACGCGTTACTCGCGTGTTGGTCTCAGTATGAGCGGCAAGAATTTTGCGTTTGGGCTTGCCTGGCATGCTCGGGATTAGGCTTGCGCATACCTTAAATTAAAGCCACGGCTGGTCTTCTGTATTGAAGTCAGCAAGACACAATCCATGTGTTCTTGCGCTGGGTGAGTCGGATATTTCAGTTCTACTTCCGCGGTAATCGGGCTTCTGGGACCTGTAGTCCCACTGATAGTGGAAACGCTGAAACCTTTATATGTAGAACCTTGTGAGCAAATTCCGGCACTTGGTTGCCTCCATCTTTCACATATATATGTTTTTCTGCCAATTCTAAGAAGGTTGACAACTGTGGACACATATAACATAGTGCTGCCAATTTTACCGGAGGATATCTTGTTTGTAAGTTTTCATTATTTCACAGCGCAATGTATAAAAGGATTTGTAAAAATTATGTGTGGTGGTCTTACTGGATCGCGTGCGTTTGATCCCAGATGTCACGCGTCCGATGTAGCAAGAACTGATAATCATGTTGGGGCCTACGCTGTGATCCCTTTTCATGTCGCTCATTGTTTGTATTTTCAGGAAATTCGTTATCCACTTAAAAGTGTAGTGTATGCACAAGTATTCCTTGTATGGTATTTGTGATGTAGGCCGGGTTAGAGAATGTTCTTAATGGTTTGCATCGATGTAGTTGCAGTTGTCGTGCATCCAAAGTTCAGATATTTGGCGATGTCTCGTCAGAAGTCAGCATTATGTGTCCAGTGTGTATTTAGTGTGTCACTTCTTAGCCCATGGGAATCAGTTAAGTTTATGTAATTCACACATTTCATTTAGCCCTTTGGTGACTGTATTAAATTTCAGGATCAGCATCGCTTCTTTTTGCAGCAGTTTTTTGTCCAAGTCGCCCCCTCTTTGGTCTTTGTCAACCTTTAGGATAACAGTCCATTTCAAATCTGCTTCTTTGTGGTCCATTGTTAACCAATGGTTGACCAATGGTGCTGTCAATGCCTTCATTCTTATTCGTGACTTGTGCTGCGTTATGCGCAAACTTAATTCCTGATTAGTTTTGCCAATATATAACAAGTCACATGGACACTTGATCCCGTATATCACATTTCGTGACTTGCAATTTGTAAAGGCAGTGTGCTTCCAAAAGATGTTTTTGTATTGGAAAACTGAGCCTTCTTCTGTTGATGAACAACACACGCATGTTCCGCACTTTTTGTGTCCCATTACTGGAGGAAGTCCTACGTAGCTTCTGACTGAGCTGGCCTCTTTTTGTGGTAGGGCTGCTCTGACTAGATGATTGCCAATGGATCAATTTTTCTTGAAAGCGAATAGCGGTCTGGCATTAAATGTGCTATGTAGGTTTTTAATTAGATGCCAATTTTTTGCGACCGCTTTTTTGAGTAAATTTGAATTGGGGCAGTAAGTGGAAACGAAGACTATTCTGTCTGTTTCTTTTTTTGTTTTCCTCTCTAATAGGCTCTCGCGTGGTGTCCACCATGAGCGCTTAAGTGATCTCTTGAGGAGTGTTTTTGGATACCCCCTTTCCAGGAGGTTGTCTGTCAGCTTGGCTGCATTGTCCATGAACTCATCTTTCTAGTGGCAATTACGCCGGATTCGTAAGTATTGTCCGTAGGGTAGGTTGTCCTTCATACTTTTTGGAGGATTACTTTTAAAATGGAGTGATTTGTTCCGATCGGTCTCTTTTTTATATAAAGTGGTCACAAGTCCTCCATTAGCCGGGTATACTTCCACATCCAGAAAAGGTATTTTTTCTTTTGAGTAATTCAAACTGAATTGTATCTCCTCTGCCCGGTTATTGAGCCATAAATGAAATTCTTTGAGTTTTTCCTCCTGCCCTGTCCACACAAAAAAGACATCATCTATATATCTGTTCCAATGACCAATATATTGGAAGAATGGGTTATTTTTATAGATGAAAGCCTCCTCATAGACTGCCATAAACAGTACTGCCAACTCCGGGACAAATGGACATCCCATCGCCACTCTGCTTATTTGATAGTAGAATTCATCGTCAAACTTAAAGTAGTTTTTCTTCAGTGCAAAACTCGCTAGTTTAAGAATGAAATCAGTTGGAACTTTATGTGGTCTTATTCTTGAATCTAAGAAGTGTTTTAGAACATGTAGGCCTTCCTCTTGGGGTATTTGGGTGCATAATGACACCATGTCCATCGTCACTAGAAAATGACTATTTGCCTCAAAATCAATCTGGCTGATTTTATTAATGAAATCCGTGGTGTCCTTAAGAAAAGACTTCACCTCAACCATAAAGGGTTTGAGGAAGTAGTCCACAAATGTTGAAGCTGGTTCAATAAGGGATTCGCATCCCGAAACAATCGGTCTTCCAGGTGGTTGTTTTTCATTTTTGTGCACTTTAGGCAGTACATAAAAAAGGGGAATTCTTGGATTTTTTGTTTTCAAATACTCTGTCTCTTTTTTGCCAAGGAAACCTTGGGCGTGGCCTTCATCCACAATTGCGTGCAGAACATTTTTTAGTTCACTGGTAGGGTCATGGTTAATTTTTCTATAGCAGCGGTAATCATCCAATTGGCATTTGACTTCAGTGACGTACAACGTCCTATCCCAGAGGACTATTGCGCCGCCTTTGTCAGCTTGTTTGTAAATGACTGACGTGTCTTTCTTTAAGTCCATAAGTGCCAAGGATTCATTTTTAGATATATTAAATCTAGTCCATTGCCTTTTTTGTTCCATATCCGAAATTGATGAAAGTAATGTCCTCTCAAAAGTGATGATTTCCTTTGGAATTTTGTTATTTGAGGGTACAAATGTTGATTTATTTTTTAAGCCTGTATTCTCTGTCTCACAAGACGAAACTAGGATCCTGGAAAAAGGTCTATCTTTTGTTCCATCTCAGTTCACAGACTTTGTCAAACTAAAAACGGAAACTCTCAAATTTTGTAGAAAAGTTCAGCTTAAGGCTTTCTTTTTAGAAAATTCTTTTGATACACCCACAGAGAATACAAGCCTAAAAAATAAATCAATATTTTTACCCTCAAATAACAAAATTCCAAAGGAAATCATCACTTTTGAGAGGACATTACTTTCATCAATTTCGGATATGGAACAAAGAAGGAAATGGACTAGATTAAATATATCTAAAAATGAATCCTTGGCACTTATGGACTTAAAGAAAGACACGTCAGTCATTTACAAACAAGCTGACAAAGGCTGCGCAATAGTCCTCTGGGATAGGACATTGCACGTCACTGAAGTCAAACGCCAATTGGATGATAACCGCTGTTATAGAAAAATTAATCATGACCCTACCAGTGAATTAAAAAATGATTTGCACGCAATTGTGGATGAAGGCCACGCCCAAGGTTTCCTTGGCAAAAAAGAGTCAGAGTATTTCAAAATAAAAAATCCAAGAATTCCCCTTTTTTATGTACTGCCTAAAGTGCACAAAAATGAAAAACAATCACCTGGAAGACCGATAGTTTCGGGATGCGTATCCCTTATGGAACCAGCTTCAAAATTTGTGGACTACTTCCTCAAACCCTTTATGGTTCAGGTGAAGTTTTTTCTTAAGGACACCACGGATTTCATTAATAAAATCAGCCAGATTGATTTTGAGGCAAATAGTTATTTTCTAGTGACGATGGACGTGGTGTCATTATACACCCAAATAGCCCAAGAGGAAGGCCTACATATTCTAAAACACTTCTTAGATTCAAGAATAAGACCACATAAAGTTCCAACTGATTTCATTCTTAAACTAGCAAGTTTTGCACTTAAGAAAAACTACTTTAAGTTTGACGATGAATTCTACTATCAAATAAGCGGAGTGGCGATGGGATGTCCATTTGCCCCGGAGTTGGCAGTACTGTTTATGGCAGCCTATGAGGAGGCTTTCATCTATAAAAATAATCCATTCTTCCGATATATTGGTCATTGGAACAGATATATAGATGATCTCTTTTTTGTGTGGACAGGGCAGGAGGAAGAACTCAAAGAATTTCATCTATGGCTCAATAACCGGACAGAGGAGATCAAATTCAGTTTGAATTACTCAAAAGAAAAAATACCTTTTCTGGATGTGGAAGTATACCGGCTGATGGAGGACTTGTGACCACTTTATATAAAAAAGAGACCGATCGGAACAAATCACTCCATTTTAAAAGTAATCATCCAAAGAGTATGAAGGACAACCTACCCTACGGACAATACTTACGAATCCGGCGTAATTGCCACTCGAAAGATGAGTTCATGGACAATGCAGCCAAGCTGACAGACAACCTCCTGGAAAGGGGGTAGCCAAAAAACTCCTCAAGAGATCACTTAAGCTCGCATGGTGGACACCACGCGAGAGCCTATTAGAGAGGAAAACAAAAAAAGAAACAGACAGAATAGTCTTTGTTTCCACTTACTGCCCTAATTCAAATTTACTCAAAAAAGGGGTCGCAAAAAATTGGCATCTAATTAAAAACCTACTTACCACATTTAATGCCAGACCGCTATTCGCTTTCAAGAAAAATCGATCCATTGGCATTCATCTAGTCAGAGCAGCCCTACCACAAAAAGAAGCCATCTCAGTCAGAAGCTACGTAGGACTTCCTCCAGTAATGGGACACAAAAAGTGCGGAACATGCATGTGTTGTTCATCAACAGAAGAAGGCTCAGTTTTCCAATACAAAAGCATCTTTTGGAAACACACTGCCTTTACAAATTGCAAGTCACGAAATGTGATATACGGGATCAAGTGTCCATGTGACTTGTCATATATTGGCAAAACTAATCAGGAAGTAAGGTCGCGCATAACGCAGCACAAGTCACGAATAAGAATGAAGGCATTGACAGCGCCATTGGTCAACCATTGGTTAACAATGGACCACAAAGAAGCAGATTTGAAATGGACCATTATCCTAAAGGTTGACAAAGACCAAAGAGGGGGCGACCTGGACAAAAAACTGCTGCAAATAGAAGCGATGCTGATCCTGAAATTTAATACAGTCACCAAAGGGCTAAATGAAATTTCTGAATTACATAAACTTAACTGATTCCCATGGGCTAAGACGTGACACACTAAATACACACTGGACACATAATGCTGACTTTTGACGAGACATCGGCAAATATCAGAACTTTGGATGCACGACAACTTCAACTACATTGATGCAAACCATTAAGAACATTCTCTAACCCGGCCTACATCACAAATACCATACAAGGAATACTTGTGCATACACTACACTTTTAAGTGGATACGAATTTCCTGAAAATACAAACAATGAGCGACATCAAAAGGGATCACAGCGTAAGGCCCAACATGATTATCAGTTCTTGCTACATCGGACGCGTGACATCTGGGATCAAATGCACGCGATCTAGTAAGACCACCACAAATAATTTTTACAAATGCTTTCATACATTGCGCTGTGAAATAATGAAAACTTACAAACAAGATATCCTCCCGTAAACTTGGCAGCACTATGTTATATGTGCCCACAGTTGTCAACCTTCTTAGAATTAGCAGAAAAAACATATATATGTGAAAGATGGAGCTAAGCAAGTGCCGGAATTTGCTCACAAGGTTCTACATATAAACGTTTCAGCGTTTCCACTATCAGTGGGACTACAGCTCCCAGAAGCCCGATTACCGCGGAAGTAGAACTGAAATATGCGACTCGCCCAGCGCAAGAACACACAGATTGTGTCTTGCTGACTTCAATACAGAGGACCGGCCACAGCTTTAATTTAAGGTAGGCGCAAGCCTAATCCCGAGCATGCTAGGAAAGTCCAAACGCAAAATTCTTGCCGCTCATACTGAGACCAACACGCGAGTAACGCGTGCTCTTATCTTTCATCCACACGCCCGTGATTCAATCGATTTGAGCATCGCTGCATTCGAACACTCCCCCATAGAGAACCAAACGAGCACATCTTACAAGTAAGCAAGACGGCACTTGTCGGACAATAAAATAAACTGCGCCCTCCCGCAAAAACCCTCCCCAGTGCTCATCAAGTTATTTTTTGTACCAACAGATAATTCGTTTGTTCCCCACTGTTGTGTATGTAAGTACAACCTTGGCTTCATATTCAATACTGGCAGAGTAGTGTCGTAATATTTGATGGTAGGCTGATCTATTGTCCCAATTAATTTGTTTTGCAGTCGGCCAACATCCGGGTGTGAATTTAGAGTATGAGTTCTCACACAAGGTAGGAAGCGAAGGCGCGCTCAGGCGGCTAGAACCACCATATATATCTCTTACCAATTCTGATTCAGCCCTTATTTTTTCTCTATTCCAGCCATGGGGTCCTGATGAGAACCCCATAAATTATTACGGGTTCGAAACACGTAGACCATTCTACCACACCATAAGACCATCAAATTCAAACTATTCTTTTTTGAAATTCTAAAAATAAGCTGATTGCTTTTCAAGAGTTCTTGTCTAGGGTGCTTTCTTTATTTCCCCATTTATTTGTATCCAAATAATTGATTTGTGACATTACAATTTTACATATAGTCGTGAGTGTGTGTTGTGTATGAGAGAATGAGTTATGAATGTAAATGTTGATCAACTTGGCATGTTAGGATGTTTTTTCACTAATTTTTTCCCTAATGGTTGTGCTATCAATGTCTGTTTCAAGAAAAATGTCATTTTTATGAATAGTGGTCCCTGTATTGTTTGTGTTCGAAATTGTGTTGAATTTTTGGAAAACTTTGAACCAACTAATTCCTTTAAAAAATGTATTTCATAAATAAAAGAGATCTAATCTGTGAACTGTGTCACTGTCCCGCACTTAGTTTAATTCTTTGCGCGCAGGAAACTTCATTGAAATAGAGGTCTCAGTACTGGCTTTCTGGTTGTTTAGTTGCATTGATGAGGCTTGGCCTTACTGTGGGAAGCCCACACCCAGTGTTTTTTCATCTGCACATTCCCAGCAGACAGAACTCAGTAAAGATTTAGGGCCACACGCATCAAACATATTTGCCCTCGCAAACAGGCCGCTTCACAGAATGCATCAAAGGCTTACCATTCGCAACTTAGGTAATCTTATATTTTTGCGATTACCTAAATTGCGAATGCATTTGGGGAATCACAATTTGCGATTCCCTAAATACGATCCATCAAGCCGTTTCTAATTGCAAACTGTGCATTTAGGATACGTTAATTACCATCAACTTCAAGTTTGTGCATGCTTTGAAAAATGCACAAAGTGCATTTTTCAAAGTGGTGTGCAGAGCACACCTGCCCTTAGGGCAGGTGTGTGCTGCACATGTGCATATTTACCTTTTTTGGGGGGTGCATCATAAGGGCCTTAGGCTCCTTGGCACCCTTGGAATTGCATTCGCAATTTATGATTACCAATTTGGTAAGCGCAATTTCCAAATGCATTCCCATTCATTCATATGGGCCCATAGGTCCATAGGAATGAATGGAGGGATTACCTAATAGCTATATAGCTGCGAATCGCAATTAGGTAATGTTTAGGAATCTCATTAATGTGATTTCTACATGCATAAGGAATTGCGATTCCTAAATAGCGACTCCTTAAAATTCTCTATTTAGGAATCGCAATTCCTTATGTTGATGCATGTGGCAGTTAGTGGCATCCTCCACCAAAATACAAATCAGAATATGATCATTCATGAATATAGCAAACATTAATGTTTTGTGATTAAATACAATGAAATATATTTTTCTCAGATATCCCGGTCTCATTTTGCATGTGATTCAGAGATACTTTGAAGATTTATGAAATATACTTGTAAAGAGAAACCTGTGAAGAATAATATTTATTATATCAATCAATATGCAAATATAAAGGCAGTGAATGTGTGATGAATCAATAAATGTGCCTAGCATGGCTAGCAAGAGCATTGGCAGAGCAGACAAATCATTCAAGGAGGATCACGTTATTTAAAGAGCAGTGTAGTTGTCCTGTCCTCAAAAGATTGTCAAATAGATAAGTGAGAGGGCTAAATCAGAAAGAAAGATAGGGATGGTGGAGAAGTGAAGTTGTCAAAAGATACATCAGAAAAACCATAGTACCTGGACGGGCGACTTTATTCTTTTACATTGCAAGATGTTCTGGTTCTAATTTGATTTCTGACATACATTAATAAACATTGAATTGAATTGTGGAATGGTAATACCTTCCTTGACATGATTGAATATATTATAATTAGGTTTCCAGGAAAGCATTTTCATCTTTCTGTGAAAGGCAGAGTTGCAAATCACAGAAGTAATATAAATCTGTTTTCCTTAACGGAAACAAGCTGTTTTGTGTTGTGACTCACACTGAGTTTATGATGGTTAACAAGCCATCAACAACATGTTCTCCCTCAATGGTGGTCGAAAATCATTTCATTTGGTTCAGTGTTATACAACTTTGTCCACCAATGTTATAATTTAGACAGAGATAGGAACTGTGTATTGTAATCCCGACCACCTGTTATACCTCCGTAAAAAGAATTGTTGTCCAGAGATTTTAATTTTTGATTTGTGTTTTTGGATCAATAGAGAAGTAATTTAGCTTGGGTTGACATTGTTGATCCAGGCTGAATTTTCCTGGACAACATGTTTTAAAATGATGGATGTGTTGCAGTGATGATGTAATATTTCATGAATCAAAAGACCTATGCACTTAATTCTGATGTCAAAACATTGGTTTTGGGGGTCAAGTAGTCCCCAGAGACAGAAAATAACTCCTAAGAGCAACCCATCTGCCATTTTCTTCAATAGCAGCTATATTAGAGGAAGAAGAAACATATAAAGGAATGAAACAAATAATAATAGTTTTAACCCCTTATATTGGTAAATCAAACAATGTCTGAACATGAAAACAAATAATGTTTTTCACTCCTGTTTTAGACACTTTTTCATACTTCAGCTTATTTGTTTCAGCAATAGCTCATGGTATATATGCACAATGTTGAACATTTAAGAAGAGCATATCAACAAGGACATTACTTTGTAGCACAGGTTTTGAAAGTAAATGTACGTGTAAGTTCTGTGGGTAGAGGCTTTAGAGATTTTGTACGTTTAAGCACCCAATCAATATCTTCACACTAAATTCACACAGATATTTCTCTACATATGCAAAATCCAAAACATTTACACACCTTCTTATCAAGTAGAACGCTCTATAAATGTGTCCAGGCAAAGAATATGATGTCGGTAGATGGTCACTTAGCGGGACTGAGCCCTTGAACTCACTGTACCTAAGATCATCAAATGTGTGACAGTCAGAACTCGTTTCCACACAGGCACAAGGTATTTCTTTAGGTCTTTAAAGTCAAATTCTTCTTCTGTCTCAGCAAATCATTTTGTAAACGTCACAGTCTCGGCAGTTAGAGCTCCAAGTTTTGTTCCAATTTTGCACATAGTGTCATCACCCGTACGAATATGTGCCTTGATAAGAACACTGGACATCTCTGGATCAAGTTTCTTGTACAGAATTTGAAGCAGAACTAAGTGTCTATTCTAGCCTATTCCATAACGTATCTGTAATTCTGACAATCCTTGACTTATGAACATTGCAAGAAATTTAAGTAGCACTAAAATAACATCTGTGACATTTGACAGTACAATGACTAGGTTGGAATCATTTTGAACTGCCCACTCAACATGTGGCACAACACAAAGGTCATCTTCCTCCAATTTGCTGTTAAGTTCTTGAACAACATGGCACGTACTGTTTGAATATATCTCCGCAAGCACCAACTCTTCATTGACAACCATTCCACTTGCAATAATTGGAAATTTAGTGTTCACTGAAGCATCAGCAATGTTTAGCAAGTTAGCATCTTCAAGTTCGTCTTGTTCAATGTTAAGGATTAGAATGTATCAAGTGGCTCAGGTAAAGGTATCACATTTTTGATGCAGGCATGGTCAATTGTTCCACTTGTAGACACTTGTTTGATACTCGCACATTCTTTGACAGATAGTTCTAGATAACTGTCAAAGTCAATGTGCACTTCTTGCACGGTGCACACTAACTTTGATATCTGTAGAACAGTCTGAACAACCTCTTCGAGGTTTTGCATGGATGAAATATTGACCATCACAATCGTGACATATAGTCTACAACAACAGCTGTTTTCAATGAGGACACCATTTCGAATTGAAATTTTTCGAGTGCAATGTTTTTTTTCGAGCTCTTGTACGAGTTTGTGCTTCACTGGTTTGGCTGCAGTGTCTCTGCCAAATAATGCATTTCTTGGAAGAAGATCAGGCTACAGAATGTCCATGATGAATTCACCCATTTTTTTTGCTACATCCATCTCTCTAAGTCCATGCAGAGGTTATTTCTTTGTAACCTATTTTATAGTGGTTGGTTGAGCGAAACTCTTACTATAGCAAATAAAGCGTGGAAGTTTCGTTTTAATAATTACACATGTTTTTCTCTTTCAAGACAAATCTCTCCTGCTTCAGTTTTGTGTATAGTTTTGATCCATGTTCCAAGACATCTATTAGACGTGCCTTTATATCATTATCTACATATTGTTTGGTCACAAAGTTGTGTAGTCGCACAGGCTTGGTCGTTTCCTTGCTGCTGCATGAAATGAAGAAGGCTGTCAACCAGTAGTGTCCAGCATTGTTTGCGGATGGGTGTGAGGGGTTGTGGGGGGATTCATGAGGGTGTCGTGGGGAAATATAAAACAAATGTATTTACCTTTCCGCTGGGTCCCAGGTCTTCTCGGCTTCTGGTCTCCTGCCTCCTATCTCCGACAGGAACAAGAAGCAGGCAGCCATGCTCCCTCCACTCCCTCCGCTAAGCTAATCACGATTCTTCAAGCAGTGTTGTGATTGGTCGCGACGCCGCCCAGCCAGGGGCTAATAGGCTGGCCATGTTCTCCATTCAGGCTGCAATGTAGCCTGCATAGAAAAGGGCAGAGTGCGCATGAGTCAGTGGGTACTCAGGAGTGGGCAAACCCCTCCACCCTGCCCTGCTCAAAGAGCATAGCAACCCCTACCACCCGTCAGCAATGCGCAAAGCAAAAGTAAAATGGTAATAACCTTTAGTTGACACTCCTCCACCCTAGTGAGGAACCACCCCTGCTGTCAACATGTTTAATAAAATATTCCACTCTCTGTTCCACAGGTTTGTGGTGAGGAACAGTTTTACGATGGTCTATTACTTTTGAATTTGTCCTTGCTCTGAAAGCTTTGGAAATAGAAAAGACTTCCTGGTAATCTAGCTGCCATTGAGCAACATATTCACTTTTACGTGTCTTACCAACATTTCCCTTGGAGCTTTTCTGTGATCTCTGGATCGTCGGCTCCAGTTTCATATGCAGAGCTACAGCATTGAACCTTCCCTCTCTGTCTTTTACCACAAAATGTCTTTGGATACATTTTCTGTAGGGGTATGATTTTTCCACCTCGGCTTCTTCACTCTTTCCCAATACCAGGACCCATAACACTTGTAATTTATGCAATAGAATTCGTGAAACACAGTATTCAGTGTCTCTCACAGTCTTCACATGCAGCTCCTAATCGCCTTCCCGATCAACATGTACCAAGTTTTTCACTAGAGCTATCATGTGTAAAACATTTCCAGAGTACTTGCAAAGTTCTTATTTTTTTCTAAATTCTTTGACAACCTGTAGGGAACTTGGTTTTCAGGTTATCTGATTTCGAACTGAGTATAGTGAACATTTCCTGGCTTTGGATTATATCTTTTGAATGAAGTGCACCATGTGCTTTGTTCACTTCTGAGATAAGATAGGCAAAACCTAATTTGCCGTTCTTGTTCTAGAAAGCATTCCAATGCAATGATTTTTTAGCCTCAGATATGATGAGTATGCCGCTCAATACTGACTAGACAGTTTTGCTTCCAAAGATTTCAGCCTCAATAAGTGCATCATTGATGCCACATCCACGGAGATAACTTCCTTACGCACCACAGCTTAACATTTTTCATGTGGAAAAGGGCCATCATTAGCTAAAGATCATTAAATTCTACTGGATCGCTCATAGCAATGTCAGCTACAATATTGAAAACACCTGTATCACAGAAAATTGGCAGGATAGGCTGGTCTTCGAGCTGGTACAAAAGGGGGTGGAGATGGACGGAGCATCTGAACCAATCTAACACTCACACCCAGTCAACAGATCTGGGTTTAATCCATCACCGTTCTTTAGACCACTCTGCCACCCCAGTTCAGACATGGCCATATGCAAATCAGTCTGACCCTGTGCCTCATGGGAACAGTCCAGACCGAACTGCCAAGCCATGCCTTCCCTGGACCGGAAACAAGCTTCCTAGGACTGGTTTCTGGCATTACAGCAATCTTCAGCCAGGCTTGCTTGAATACAGTGGCAAAGTGAGCAAGGGACTCACATCTGAGCATACCCTGCCAACTTATGGCGAACAAAGCGGTACAAAAGGGGGTGGTGATGGACGGAGCATCTGAACCAATCAAACACTCACACCCAGTCAACAGTTCTGGGTTTAATCCATCACCTTTCTTTAGCCCACTCTGCCACTCCAGTTCAGACATGGCCATATGCAAATCAGTCTGACCCTGTGCCTCATGGGAACAGTCCAGCCCGAACTGCCAAGCCATGCCTTTCCTGGACCGGAAACAAGCTTCCTAGGACCGGTTTCTGGCATTACAGCCGTCTTCAGCCGTCTGGCAGTTCGGGCTGGACTGTTATTATTCCCATGAGGCACAGGGTCAGACTGATTTTGCATTGTCTCCACGTCTGCAGGCCAAAGATGGGTGGAGGAATTCAGCTCACCTGTGGGTGGCTGCTGCTAGCCTGCTCACACCTGATGCATGCGATTACTTAGAGCTCTTTTAAGCCCAAGCTCCCTTCAGCCCAGTGATGGTCATTGTAGCTGTTTACCAGTGAGACCGATTCTTTTTTCCAGAGTTTCCTGAGCTTTAGTTATGCCTTGTTCCTGACCTGCTGCTGTTTTCCTTGTTCGTGAATTAGCACTGCCTGCAGTGCTACCTTGACCCCTGAGCCTTAGTATTCCTTGTTCCTGAACTGCAACAGTTTCCCTTCTCCTGAATTAGTACTGCTTGCAGTGCTACCTAGTTTCCTGAGTTCCTGAGCTATAGCTATTCCTTGTACCTGAATTAGCCCTGCCTGCAGTGCTCTGTTTTCTGAGTTCCTGAGCTATAGTTATTCTTTATTTCTGGGCTTCAGCTATTTCTTGTTCCTGATTTGCATTGCTTACGGTGCTCTCTTGACTCCTTGTTTCCTGAGCTGTAGCTAATTCCCTGTTCCCGAACTAGCACTGCCTGCAGTGCTACTTTGGCTCCTACAGCTTTAGTAATTCCCTATTCCTGTACTAACAGTGCCTGCAGTGCTACCTTGACTTCTAAAGCTTTAGAATTTCCCTATTCCTGTACTAGCACTGCCTGCAGTGCTACCTTGACTCCTTAGCTATAGTAATTCCCTGTTCCAGACCCAGCACTGCCTGCAGTGCTACCTAGACTCCTGAGCTTTAGCTCAATTTGTGTCCCTGCCCCAGCACTGCCTTCTATGGTACTTTGTTTTCTTGATTCATTAACCTGCACTATTCTAGTATACCCTTGTACCCTCACACTTCTGTATATTACTTTCCAGTCCCTGCCTTTCTTCCCAATTCCTTGGTTCCAGTTCCTAGTTTGCTGTCTTCTTATTCTGCTGTCTTGCTTTTGTTTCCTTGTATGTTTGTTACCTGCTTTCTGTCAAGTGTGCCCTGTGATTTCCTTCCTTTCCTTTTGAGCACTCCTCCTTGCTAGCTCCTTGTCTATTGTGCTTGTGTTTAATTCTACCCTCTTGCTCTTACTGCCTTGCGTGTTCCTGTTTGATCGCCAGGATCCGTGGGCACAGCTGAGTACTAGGTGTTGTTTCTTGTTCACTGTGAGTATTGTCCTTGAGTTATATTTATAACCTCACCATATGTATAAGCTCCACAGACCATGCTTTTGCATGCATATCCTACATTTGTGTATTTGCAGTCAGTATCTGCAACAGCAATTGGGGGTAAGAAACTTACTGAGCTTCAGTCATACCATGTGGAGCTCCTTAGTGCTTTATCCACACTCCCCTTTATTGTTAATGTTGTTTCTTAAATGTGTCTTGCACATTCGTCCTGGGTGTATTTTTTTTTATATAGTTTTTTTATTGCGGTGTCAACATTGCATACAAACACAGTATATCCCATTTTACATATCCGTGATAAAAGTCCCACACCCTCATGAGCCTCATACAGCCTTTGAGCCCACATCCCAGAGGCCGGGCGGCATTACACAACGGGACATCGTGGATCTTCGCATTTTGAAAATCTGTGTTACCTGCTATCATTAACATATACACCACCTTTATGTGTAAACAACCCCAAACGAGAGGTATCTGCCCACCATATCTTGCCCGGTTAAACCTGCATTATCCTACCAGTTGACATACCATGTAGGGACCCGTTGACTAAGTGGTGTTTCAAGTAGGCCCAGATGCAGAGCGGATGCTGCCCGTGTCCATGCCAAGCACAACCTCGGGGGGGGGGGGGGGGGGGGGGGGATTCCGGCCCGCAGTCATCATCGTTGTTAGTGGCCGTCATTTCTAGCCGCCTCCTCTATTCCAAAAACAGTCCCCAAAAATGTTTGGGCCGACTCTTAAGCGGCATTAGCTCACTATAGTTCTTCGACTGCGTGCAGCAGTAAGTCAAGTCTCTTGTCCACTGCTCTATCTTGAGGAGGGGCCCTCTCATCCAGCATATGGCTAGCCTTCTTTTTGCTATCAGCATACCCATTTCCACAATCCTACGTTGTGCCTTCGGCAATGTTCTTGAAAAACCTAGTAGCGCCAGCGCCGGGGATAGTGTGATTTCCGTCTCCAGTGTGCTGCTCGGTTCCCGAAATACTTTACTCCAGAAGTGTTGTACCCCTGGACACTCCCACGCCAGGTGTAGAAACCCTGCACCTTGCACTTTGCACCTTTCACATGTCGCGCACTTGCGTAGCCCAAACCGATGTAACCTCTTCGGGGTGTGGTATACTCTATTTAGGAACTTAAAATGCCCCAGTCTGTGCCTACTGTTCAGGGAGACGGATCTCGTGTTACTGCAGCAATAACGCCACATGTCGTCATCAATAATCATGTCTAAGTCGCATTGCCAGTCGAAGCGCATCTTATTGTACCCGGCCTCTCTTTCAGCTATGGCAATCTTGTACATCATAGAGACCAGTTTCCTCAGGGCATCCGACTTAATTACGTGAGTAAGTTCTAAGAGTTCTGGGGGTTCCTGCAAGTCATCACCCAACTGTTCCCGCCAGGTTTCTCTGACCCTGTGATACTGAAAGCTCTGCAGCATTGTGGGTTGTGCTTCCTGAGCTGTCGCATCCGTCAGTGTCTTAAGAGTACCGTCAAGAAACATGTCACCCATCGTGTGGACACCCAAGGTCTCCAAAGCCATAATCACCCCTTTTTCCCTGCATGGGGCCAACCAAATGGCCCACGATGTGGGCATCAGCGGAGAGTATAATATCGCCCCGGCGTGGTACTGTAGTACAGCATGCCAGGCATGTCTAGGTGAGTTTAAGGAATCAAGCAGTCCCGTGCGTTGGTCCGCCATTTCAAAGACATTGGCTGGTAGCTGTAGCGGCGCGGCAAAAAGACCTTCCATCTTTATAAACGGCGCCGTCCCTCCGTCATGTATCCAGCTATGTAATTGCACCCCTGCGCCACACGGTAGTATAGTTCGAAATCCGGGGCCCCCAAGCCGCCCATATGGTATGGTAGGATTAGTATTTTCCACTGCACCCTAGCTTGCTTACCAGCCCAGGCCAGTTTAATCATTAGCGACTGTAGGCGTGAGAAGAAACATTTAGGTAGGACCATCGGTATATTAGTGAATAAATACAACAGATGGGGCAAGACCACAATCTTCATTATCGATATTCTGCCCATCAGGGAAAGGGGTAATCCGATCCATGTGTCTACATTGTCTTCTAGGCGGGCAATGGCCCTGCCATAGTTCTCGCTGAATACCATCTCCGAGTCAGTGTGGAGCTGTATCCCCAGATAACGTATAGGGTCAGTGGTCCACCTCAGCGGATATTCCATCTCAAACCTCTCAGTGGCTGCAGTAATGGGGAATGCTATGGATTTGTTCCAGTTAACAGTTAGCCCAGATAGTGCGCCGAATCTCACCACTTCCCGCAGGAGTGACGCCAGATTCTTCTCCGGCCCCCTGACATAGAGTAGGGTGTCATCTGCATAAGTTGCTATGACTAGCTGGTAAGTAGGGAATTGCAGCCCCCGATGGGAGTGGTGTTCTCGCAGCGCTCGTGCCAATGGCTCCGCGATCAGCTCCGCGATCAGCTCGTAGAGTGTGGGCGACAATGGGCAACCCTGCCGAGTGCCTCTTCGAATCTTAATGGGTTCTGTGACATGATTCCCTATCTTAATATGTGCCGCCGGGTCATTATAGAGCACCGCCACCCTCTGCAGGAACACCGGGCCATGTCGTGGTCTAGAGAGGACCGCTCTCAGAAAAGGCCACTCCACTGAGTCGAAGGCCTTCTCCATGTCCAAAAACACTGCTATCGCTTTTGCCTCTGGACGTGTATGGTGAATGGTTCCAAAAACTGTACGCAAGTTGTAGGTAATGTTCCTTCCCAGCATAAACAACGCCTGCTCTAGCGCCACCAGCTCCGGGGCCAACAGAGCCAATCTTGTCGCAAGAACTTTAGCGTATATTTTGGTGTCAGCATCTAATAGCGACAAAGGCCTGTATGAGCTACATTCCTCTGGGGATTTGTCTGGCTTTGGTATTGCAACAATTAATGCTTCCCTCATTGTCTCCGGCATCCGCCCCTTCTCGCACATATCCGCGAACAAGGCTGAGGAGCAACAGATCCAAGAATGTCTTATAGAAGCTAACCGTCAGCCCCTCTGCCCCCGGTGCACTTCCCGCCTTCATCCCGCCCAAGGCATCCCTAATATCGTCTCGCTCAATTGGGTGCATTAAAAACTTCCTATGTACGTCAGATAAAAACGGGAGTTCAATGTGCTCCAAGTAGTCTAAGATGTCCTCCTCACCTCCCGTCACCCTGGAGCCATATAAGTCAGTGTAGTATTCCCTGAATCTTTGTGCAATCTCTACCTCTCTCGTACGCACAACCCCCTCCTTAGATTTGATTTCAGTGACCGTGATTTTCCGACGTTGTTGTTTCACCATATTGGCCAGGGTCGCTCCAGGTCTGTCCCTTTCCCCAAATATTCTAGCTGTATCATATTTGCCTAGGTGCTTGACTTCTGCATCCACCTCAGACTGAAGTCCACTAGCAGCCTTTTCATTTCCTCTCTGTCAGCATCAGAGTCTCCAGTTAATTGTCGAGCTTCACACTCCGCAATTGACGCTCCAGGCTGGCCAGCCTTTTCCGAATTGAGCTGAGTACCCCTGAGTGCTTGCTCATAGCTACTCCCCTAATATAGACCTTAAACGCCTTCCACACCATTGGGAAGCTATCAACAGATCCAATGTTCATTTCAAAGAACGTCTCTATCGCTACGTGCAACTCCTCCCTGAAGACTGGGTCCAATAGGGAATAGGGTGGGAATCTCCATAGGAATGGGGGGATTACTTTCCTCAGCTTCATTAACTCTATCAATATGGGAGAATGGACGGAAAGAGTTCGGGGCAGCACCTGACACTTGCGTATCTGTGGAAGCAGACCATCGGGGCCAGCCAGTAATCAATGAGTGTAGATATGTTATGGAAGGCCGAGTAGTGTGTGTATCCCCCTTGCGTTGGGTGCAGACTACGCCACACATCAGCCAGATCCTTGCTAATCATTATTTTGTCCCGTTCCCTAGCCGCCTTTGCTTGTTGTCTGGCCGGGCCACTCGAGCGGTCCGCAGCGGGGCATCTAGTCACGTTAAAGTCCCCGCCCCACAGGGCGGCCAGGCTTGGTAATCCCAGAGTGATTCCAGCTAGCCTAGAATAAAAATCGGGGCATTCATAGTTAGGGCCGTACAGATTAATGACTAGTGCTTCCATCCCCCTTCCTGACAACTTTGAAATAACATATCTGCCTTTCTGGTCAGCCCTAAGCATAGTCAGTGTGAAGTCTGATTTCGGGTTCACCATGTTAACACCCCACGCGCATGTGTGGTGAAACCAGCAGCAGTAACCTGTTCCTTCAACCCCCTAGCCCGCAGTTTAGGACTACTCTCAGGTAAGTGTGTCTCCTGGATTAAGGCCAGGTCAATGTGGTGTCCAGTCAAGTAATTCAGCACCCCATGCAGCTTGCGATGATCATTCAGCCCGCGTACATTCCACATCACAGCTCTCACACAGCACGCGCCCGCGCCCACACCTGTGTCACCAGATGTATCCTGCATATTTAACAGAAGTCAACACTATCTTGTACACATTGTTCAATGGAGGAATAACTGGTAGCAATTACGTACTGGTTGGCACCTCTAAGCATAAACAGAAATCCCTGAATTTCTCTCCCCCTGCAGACCACCCACCCCTCCTTCAATGAACTCCCCCAACAAGGTTGCATAACAATGTACAGTGAACCCCCCCCACTGACCACCCGCCCCACCCACAGCGGACCACCCCCAACAAGGTTGTGAAAATCTGGCCCTGGATCCTGCCTCCCCCCATCCCCCACCCCCAAACAATAGGGCCAAGCAAGGTGTTACCACGTGTGGGCGAAGGTTGCTTCGAACGATTGCAAAAAGTCCAATGCAATCACAGTTCAGGAAGCTCGTCCCGGCCACGCCAGCCAACAGCTAGCTGCTCCACATAGCCGGAATTATCTGTAAATCCCCCGACATCTAGCTCCATTCAATCCTGGTCGTCTAAACCACCAACTGATGCTTCATCCAACAATTCTCGTTCCGGAGTCTTCCTCCGCTCCTTGGCCCAGTCTTTCAGTGCTTTCTGTAATGCTTTCGTATCCTTAAAGATATGCGACTGCCCATTCCTGTTGACCTTCAGCTTTGCCGGGTAGAGCAATGCATAGTCAATCCCCAGATCATGTAGTTGTCTTTTCATTGGAACAAAGTGTTTTCTCGCCTCCTGGACTTTTGCCGTGAAGTCGGGATACAATGAAATGGTGGAGCCATCATACGTCAGCTTCTGTTTCTCTCTAGCGAGGCGTAGGGCTGCGTCCCTGTCCCTATAATTTAGTCATTTAGCATTTATTGGCCGTGGTGGAGCTCCTGGCTTCGGACATGGAGCCAATGTGCGGTGCGCACGTTCCACTGTGAATGTCGTTGAAAAGACCTCCTCACCTAGCAGAGTAACCAGCAAACATTCGATGAAGGGCTCCATCTTGCCCATTGAAGTCGTCTCAGGAAGGAAAAGGATGCGCACATTGCAGCAACGGGAGCGGGCCTTCACATCCTCCGTCTTATCCTGCAGCAGTTGCAGCACTCTGCCAAGTTTTTTGTGCTCTGTGTCCAAAGTGGTTTGCGCTTCTTCCACCTCTGTAAGACTCCTCTGTGACATGTCGAGTTTCCCTGCATGCTTATTGAGCCTTTCTCCCATTTTGTCCCTCCTGTACGTGAGCGCGTCCATCTTGGCTCCCAGTGATGAGATACCGTCTTGTACCCCTTTCTCCATGGACTTCAGCATGCAACGTATGTCTTGCTCTTTCTCCGGTGGCGTAGCAGGCGCACTGTCACCTCCTGCACCTCTGTCCTGTGATCTGGCACGCGTTTGGGCGAAGGGTAACTTTGAATGATTGTGGTACGGTTTCTTCATTATGAAGTTCGAGGGAGTTCTGCGACCCAGCCGCCGTTTCACGTAGGAACCAGGGAGCTGAGGGGTTGTCACCACGGTACTCCCTACTTCAGCCGGTGAGGGGCGGTTTGCAGCGGGTCCTGTGAGGAGGTGACTGCCAGTCAGCAGACCAAGAGCGTAGAAGACCCCCAGGAGCCCCACGCCTTGAGCACCCAGGCCGGTATTCCGTGTGAATTCGCCCTTCTCATGGTGGCCACCCACTTGCGTTCCTCAATGCCAGTTCCGCCTGCGGGTTAGCAATAGCACCCCATGCTCTCGCTGAGAGCCAGGTTGTTCCCCGGGCAACTCCTGTTCCGTGCCTAGGACCCCAGGCCTGCTCCGCTCACTGTAGTTGGGTGGAAGGCTTCCTATGTCTGGTGGTGTCTCAATATCTTCTTGGCACCACAACCAAGCACAGTCACCCTCACGCTGTTTTACTGGGGGGGACTCCACCGCGACCACCCCCGCTCACTCAGATTAGTGGGGGCAAGTGTACTTGCGGGTCTCCTGTGAACGCCGGTGACTCCAATCACCCCCCGCGAAGGCTGCATCCGCCGTCCTCCAAACTGCCGCCTCATTCGTGTCTCAGCACTGTATGGCCTCTTCTCACTCAGTGTGGGGTCTCGCCGCAGCCCCACCGCTGTCTGCACCAGGATTTGGCTCCTATTCCGGGATTTCCCTGCTCACTTCCGACCAGCAGGCAAGCTCCTGCGTGGGCCGCCACGATGAGCCTCCCGGTGCCCCCCAGATCGCCCCTGCGCCCGGCAGGCAGCGGCAGCCGTTGGCCCCAGTCAATTCTCACCGGCCAGGTAGGGCAGCAGGTCACTCCAGTTCGAGGGTCGGAACAGCGCCTAGGATCGCAGGTCCGGCGGCGTGTAGATCAGGCAGCTCGCTGTACGCAGGGTTACGTTGTAGGGGAGCTCAGCTACTTTAGGCCGGTGATTCGCGGCCTGCTTCTCCCGCCGGGTTGAAAACAGCGGGCCCCCATGTGCAGCCTGATTTGCCCTTCTCCGCTGGCCCTCGGGTGCTGAAAAGCAGCACCAACAATTACGGCAGGTAATCTCTGCCTCCAGCAAACGTAGGACAAAGGATAATTAAGGATTTTTTGTCAGCTTGGCGGAGCTCGGGAGTTACGCGTCCATCTTGGACTCGAGCAGGCTCCGCCCCCCTTGTCCTGGATGTAGTTGTTCTGAATGCTAAAATTGCCTTGTGAGTGCCCTTCCTTTCTGATTATCACCCATCTTGCTCACTTATACAGGCTCCCCCTTTGGATCCCTTTTTCTCCTTCGACTCCCTGTATGATCATGGGAAGCGCTGTACTCCTCTTCCTGTGTAAGTTTTCTACCCAGTTCCCAGTCCTTGCCCAAGTCCCTGACTGTGTTCCCCACATAGTCCGGACAGTCCCTGACAGCTGAGGCAGGCCTCTCCCAAAAGGAGGTTCAATGAATAGGCAGATGGTGATCATCCTGCTTCAAACGTTATATTCAAACATACTTACAGTAGGGGTGCCTTGTTTGCTTCAAACAGCTGTCAGGTGTTCATCTCTTCATGGGTTTTTTGTCCTCTCTTTCAGTAGAATGCGTTTAAAGGTGTTATGGGTCTTTGGACACTCATTCGTGCGGAGGCGGTGTACAGGTTGCAACTTATCCATATGGCAAAACCAGAACTGGTGAAAGACATTTCCATCAGGGGGTGCTGAGTCTGAGGTCTCTGGATTTCACAGCTTCAACAACTATTGGAAGAGACCAGAGGTCATGTGGGATTCCAGTTCCAAGATCTAGTCATCGTGCACCTGAGTGATAATGACTTGGTGAAATTGGATCGCAAAATGTCCATGGAGGCCATACTGAGAGAGTTCACCTGCCTAGGTTGGGTACTACCAGATACAGTCATCGCTTGGTCTCACATGATATTGTGTCCCAATTGGTACAGGGACATCAGGTCTAGGAAAATGAACATGTCCATCAGGCAGGTTAACGCTGAGTTGTCGAAATTGTGCCCACCCAGGGCGCCTGTGGAATATGCCTCAAAAACTGATTAGAGGTGACCATATCTTTATTCTGATTTAAGTACGGACCTTTTTATAGATGACATCTGCGCATTTACTCAGGCTCTATACTGTGGTGGGGAGGGTAAAGGACTTTTTGCCCTGGTCGCCCCTGTGACGATAAACCTACTCCCAATTTGCTTCTAAACTGCAGAAGGGGCCTCCAATTCATGATACCTAAAGAAGCACAGAGGATGGGGTGCAGCATTTCTTTTTTTTTATATATTTTATTTATTGGCATTTTAAAGACATGCAATGTCCAATTTATACAATAAACAGTGCGACCTTTGCATTACAACATCCTATATCCAGTACCATCTTTAACTTGCCATCTGGGAGTATATCAATAAAACAGTTTTATTATACACATTCAGTCCACTTGATTTGTTTGTAGGTATGCAATGAGGAACATCCAATAGTCTCTAGGTTTCGACCCAGTGGGAAGTTCTTCTTCGTACGTTTGCAATGTATCTTTACGAATCTATGACAAAATATCGACTACAAAAATATCTACCTACCAAAATATCGCAACAAAAATATTGATGCCATTAATATCGAGTTCCTATCTCTAACAAGGTAAGTACAAAAATATCGAAAAAATAATATAGATGTCAAAAATATCGTTTTTTTAAAATATCATTTTTTTTAAATTAAAAAACATGGAATATTAACAAAATATTACTTATAAATTTAATAAACAGTTAAATATATATTATAATATTCAAAATTAATAAATAATGTAATAAAAATTAATAATAATAAATATATAATACATAGTATATAATTCTAATAATACCTCTAATAAATTATTTTAATAACTTATAAATAAATGAAAATATAATAAGTTACAAATAAATGTATATACATCTAATAATAATATAAATAACAATTAATAAAAATGTAAAACAAATGTTTTTTTTATACATTTTGGATAGCGTACGGGTACAAATTACTATTCCTACTCCAGAGAGTACAACAGTAGGGAAAGTGTTGGATAGCGTAGGGGTAACAATTACTATTCAAAAATCCAGAGAGTGCACCAGTAGGGAAAGTGTTGGATAGCGTAGGGGTAGCAATTACTATTTCCACTCCAGAGAGTGCAACAGTAGGGAAAGTGTTGGATAGCGTAGGGGTAACAATTACTATTCCCAGAGAGTGCAACAGTAGGGAAAGTGTTGGATAGCGTAGGGGTAAAAATTACTATTCCAACTCCAGAGAGTGCAACAGTAGGGAAAGTGTTGGATAGCGTAGGGGTAACAATTACTATTCCCACCCCAGATATGCAACAGTAGGGTAAGTGTTGGCTAGCGTAGGGGTATAAATTGCTATTCCAACTCCAGAGAGTGCAACAGTAGGGAAAGTGTTGGATAGCGTAGGGGTAAAAATTACTATTCCAACTCCAGAGATTGCAACAGTAGGGAAAGTGTTGGAAACCGCCTCCTGGGGCGATCAACGCTTTGTTGTTTCAACAGCAAAACTATGGAACTCTCTCCCTTTGGAGATTAGCTCTTGCCATTGCTGGTTTTCAGAAGAAAAATAAAGACCTGGCTGTTTAATCAATAACTTCTTCCATTTTCTGTCACGTCCGTAGCGCCGAGACACCTCCGGGGATTTTCACGTTTTACAAGTTTCAAAAAGAAATAAATAAATACATAAATATTTCTTTGTTATGTAGCGGGGGACTACAGTGCGTTATGATTGCGTTTAGGAGAATCGGCGCAGCATCACCCTCCTCAATAGCCACATGTGTTAGGTAGGGAATATTGTGGTACCAATAGTGTACATATTGTGCTTGGGCACATAAATAATTGAGCAAAAAGTCTGGCACCCTGAATCCCCCTTGTGAGTAAGGCAGGGTCAGGTATTGTAGTGTAATCCGGGCATGCTTACCTGCCCATATTAACTTAAGTACCATCGTGGATATTCTAGGAAACAACTCTGCTGGAGGTCTTATTGGGATATTATTAAACAAATATAACAGTTTTGGTAGAATAACCATTTTACCAAAGGCCAGTCTATCTGCCAGCATCAATGGCAGGTGAATCCATTTTTCAATGTTCTCCTCTAAGGTACTGTTTGCTCTACCATAATTAGTGCATATCACTACCTCTGGATCCCATTGGTACCAAACTCCCAAATATCTAACAGGTTCCTCTTGCCACTCTAGCTGATAATCTGTGATATGGGGGACTGTAGAGTCCGTTAAGGGTATTATTATCGATTTAGACCAGTTTATTTGCAGACCTGAATGTTGCCTAATTCTAATATATTCTTTCAATAGGGGGTTCAAATTTTGTTCTGGATCACGCACATAGAGCATCATATCGTCTGCATATAATGATATATGCAAGGGTCTTTGCGGGAATTGTAATGCCGAATAATGATGCTTTTGCCTAATTTTACAGGCTAAGGGCTCGAGCACAATTGCAAATAGCAACAGCAAAAGGGGACAGCCTTGCCTCGTCCCTCTCCCAATAGGTATGGCATTAGATATATATTTATTTACTTTGATCCTAGCCGTTGGTTTCGTGTATAAAAATTTCACCCATTGCAGGAAAACTGGTGGGAAACCCATTCGTATTAATACTGTTTGCAAATAGACCCATTCAACAGAGTCAAATGCTTTAGCAGCATCGAGGAGAATCGCAGCTGCTTTAGTGCTTGGAATCAAGTAATGGGACAAGGCAAACAGCGTTCTAGTGTTGTGTGCTGTGGAACGCGAGGGAATGAATCCAGATTTTCCGGTAGAACTAGATTAGGCATGAGTGGTTGGAGTCTAGTTGCAAGCACTTTGGCCAGAATTTTGGTATCAACATTTATGAGGGATAGCGGCCTATATGAGTCGCAGTATCCCGGATCTTTATTTAGTTTTAAAAGGGCAATCAAAACCGCTTCTCTCAATGTTGGTGGCAATATCTGCTTTTCATGCGCCTCCCCATAAAGTTCCACTAGGTGAGGCGCCAGCTTATCCACAATGGTTTTATAGAATTCACAGCTGAAGCCATCGGGGCCTGGAGCCCTACCATTAGGTAATGACTTTATCGCTTCAGTCACCTCCTCTACCGAGATTGGTAATGCCAAATATTCTTTTTGTGTATCAGATAACCACGCTATGGCCACATCTGCCAAATATTGCAAAATCTCCTCCAAACTAGCCAAGGGTTGTGCAGCGTATAACTCCCCATATGTGTGAATAAATTCCTGTAGGATTTCTAGCGTATCATGCAACAGGGTCCCGTTTGCATCCCTGATCTTTGCTACTATCTGGGGCGTGTGTCCTGAGCAAATTTTTCAAGCCAAAGCTCTACCCGGTCTGCCCCCCTCCCCATATGATCTCGCCACCTGTCTCCTCATGATATATTTAAGCTCACCTGCTGCATATTCTTGATATTCTGAAAAAATGTGTCTAATGTCTCCCAGTAATGTTGTAGATCCTGTTCTCTCATATTCGTGTTCCAACGCGCTTAGCTGCTCTTCCCGTATTGTGAGTCGCCTCCTGATATCTTTAAGAATGCCGGCTGCCGTACTGATACAGGTGCCTCTATTTGTGGCCTTGAATGCTTCCCACAAAAGCCCAGGGTCATTAGTGCTCGATTGATTGAAGTCAAAGTAATCAGTAATTGCTTGAGTGATAGCATCTGTGTATACTGGATCCAGCAGCACCCTCGCATTAAACCTCCAACTTTTCGGTGGTGGAGTATAATATGGTATGTCTGTCATAAGTTTGACTGGATTATGATCAGATAATGTTCTTGCTATATGTTGCACACATTTTGTCCACAATATGATATCCTCAGCCACCAGTCAGTAGTCAATTCGCAACCAGCTATTGTTCCCTGCTGACACATGCGTGGTTTCCAGATTCTTAGGATGGCGGGATCGCCAAACATCAGTAAATTGGTGGATTGACATGATATCACGCACTACTACCAATGCCCTTTTGTGTGGTTCCGTTGTTGTCCCTGACCTGTCAATGTCTTCTTGTAGGGCAACATTAAAGTCTCCTCCCCAGATTATGGGTATGCCCGATAAGTCATGTATTTTCCTCTTTAAGTCTCTGAAAAAGTCAGTATTGTCAGTATTTGGTCCATAGGTATTAATGATAGCAAGTTTACGGCCTCTCAGTGACATAGCGGCCTTTAGTATCAGAAGTAGTAGTATCTACTTGAAAATGAACTCCTTTCTTAATCAATGTAATGACTCCTCTCGAGTAGGAGGACTAGTACGACGTGTGTATTGATTCTGCCCATCTGTATCCTATAGTACTATTGCTGTGTGGTGCCAAAGGCGTCTCCTGCAGGAGAGCAATGTCTATTTGTTGTCGGTCTAAGTACGCAAAAACCTACCTTATTTTTTAGGGTTATTTAACCCCCTTACGTTCCAAGTGAGCAATTTCAACATTGTCGGTTTCAGTTTGTCAGTGGACATGTTTAAACCATTTTTAATTCACCATATGTGATATAATGTCTATAGCACACTACTGTTGCATCTCCCAGTACAACTCTTTTAAGATATAATGGTCCGATAGTGAATTGGATTACAGCAATGCCTCTCAAATGCATTGGTCTATCAAACAATAACCAACACCCCTCCCTCCTCCCTCCACCCACTTCAGCATCCTAACTATGCCAAAGACACGATCCCCTAGGAAATAGTAACATATCTTAACACAAATTGGGGTACACCCGCCTAAGGGGTCCACCGAGTTCGCACAACTTCATCCATCAAAGTGGATGTGGCCAGGTGCATCATATAGTCACGGAGGTAAATGCCATTACAGCGCGTTGGTACTGTGTACCAGTCGGTTATATTGCCCCATTAAGTCTCATAATATGCATAACAGTGTGAAGGTAATGCATGTCCTGCAATACATAATGCTATGCACTAAGATGACCATGCACAAATGATCTGCATATATCAAACAAAGGCACGCATGGTCCTTTCTACAGTCTTTAAATTGCTCTTGTGCCCCTAGGTCTATACCTGTTTGTCTGTGGAGTAGCATGGCACCAGTGTGCAGGTCTTAAGCTTACCATACCAAAACAATGCGTGTTCATATAAAGGTGGTTGTGAAGATCTGCTCACTCCGAATCTTGGTTCTTCTCCACTCTGCGCTGCTCCTTACGTCTGTTGTTCAATTTCTTGATGTAGTCCTGCGCCGCCGCCGGTGGTTGCAAAATTGTGGCTCAACCCTCATATGTGACCCGCAATCTGGCCGGATATAACATTGCATATTCCACCCCCATATCTCGCAGCCTTTTCTTCCTGGGGTTGAATTCTGTTCTCGCCAGCTGCACCGACATCGTGAAATCAGGATAAAACTCTAATTTATTCCCCTGGTATGTTATCTGCTGGTTTGCACGGGCCAGTCTTAGGATCACATCTCGGTCTCTATAGTTGAGTACTCAAGCAATTATTGGCCTTGGCGCGGCGCATGGCTTAGGCCTCGGAGCTAAGTATCTGTGCGCTCGTTCGATCAGAAAGACTGACGAGAGATGTTCTGTGCCAAACACACTTTGCAGCATGTCTTCCGTACGACCGGTGTTCGTGGATTCCGGAAGCCCCACGATTCTAATTTTGTTCCTTCGAGAACGCGCTTCTAAATCTTCCGCCTTACTCTTTATCATTTCCAGAGTCTTTTCCATTTCAATACATTTAGCAGTCGTGTTATTAGACTCATCTTCTACCGCGGATATGCGCGTTTCTACTTCCAACAATCGCTCACCATGTTGAACGAGTTTGGCTGCCATATTATCGACCCTCAGAGTAATGTTATCTAGTTTGCCACTTATGTCTTGTAGGCTTAGTCGGGTAGCCTGCAGCACACCTTCCATGATGGCACTGTAGCTCCCCTCAATATATTCGTCCGCATCCGAGGTTGACCCCGTAGGTTTGGTACTCTTTTTCGCCTCAAATTGCAGTTTGGCCTGTTGTTTGTCTGGTTTGCCCATGGCGGCGCAGGTACCTATCCAAGAGACAGATTGTTTATTGACCAGGGCGCAGGCAGTGAACTTCACTCCACTCTGGGGATCCAATCACCCTTCTTCTGTTCCATACACTGGAATCACTTGGCTGGCAGTACACACGCAGTGCTGGGTAGACAGGCACTGCTCCTAGACCCCACTGGCGATGCACTTAATTGTACTGCTTATTGACCCCTATTGTCATATCGCCCTTCAATGCGCTGCACGCTATGTTTCCAGCGAATCTGGACCACCGTTATAGTTGTGCAAGTTGAGCACTCCACTATTGCCTGCCGAGCAGCTCAGAACAGCCACGGCCAAGAGTCATGGATTCACACTGACAGTCACTGTGTGTCATGGACGTTACACACCACTCGGGGCAGCCACAGTCCCCTATATCTCAGAGGCTCACTGTAAAATAGTGGCGTGGCAACAGGACTCCCTCACCAACAACACGATCAGTCAAAAATAGCAGCACGCTCCTTGTCCTGCAGGTACTATGCAGTTTCCAGTACCGGCAAGCATTACAAGCTACCCATAGTCGGTTCACGTAATGCAGGCAACCTCGGTCAGTCGTTTTGTTTAAAATACGTATGGGTGCTGCTGACAGGTATATTTAACAATTCAGAAAAGGGGGTGGTGATGGACAGAGTATCTGAATTAGGCAGAACACTCCTACCCAGTCCAAAGATCAGGGCTTGATCCATCCCCGTTTTTTAGCTCAGTGCACCATCCCAGCTCAGAACCTGGCTACATGCAAATTAGTCTGTCCCTGGCCCAGTGCATCATGGGAACAGGGCAGACCAAACTACCGAGCCAATTCTTATACTGGGATGGAAACAAGCTTCCGGGGACCAGTTTCTGGCATTTCAGCCGTCTTCGGCCCGGCTTGCTTGAATCCTGATGGTGCAGTGAGCAAGGGACTCACATCTGAGTATACCCTTCCACGCTTATGGTGGACAAAACGATTCAGAAAAGGGGGTGGTGATAGACAGAGTATCTGAATTAGGCAGAACACTCCTACCCAGTCCAAAGATCAGGGCTTGATCCATCACCATTTTTTAGCTCACTGCACCATCCCAGCTCAGAACCTGGCTACATGCAAATTAGTCTGTCCCTGGCCCAGTGCATCATGGGAACAGGGCAGACCAAACTACCAAGCCAATTCTTATACTGGGAAGGAAACAAGCTTCCGGGGACCGGTTTCTGGCATTTCAGCCGTCTTCGGCCCGGCTTGCTTGAATCCTGATGGTGCAGTGAGCAAGGGACTCACATCTGAGTATACCCTTCCACGCTTATGGTGGACAAAACGATTCAGAAAAGGGGGTGGTGATGGACAGAGTATCTGAATTAGGCAATTCTGTGCCAAACACACTTTGGAGCATGTCTTCCATACGACCGGTGTTCGTGGATTCTGGAAGCCCCACGATTCTAATGTTGTTCCTTCGAGAACGCGCTTCTAAATCTTCCGCCTTACTCTTTATCATTTCCAGAGTCTTTTCCATTTAAATACATTTAGCAGTCGTGTTATTAGACTCATCTTCTACCGCGGATATGCGCGTTTCTACTTCCAACAATCGCTCACCATGTTGAACGAGTTTGGCCGCCATATTATCGACCCTCAGAGTAATGTTATCTAGTTTGCCACTTATGTCTTGTAGGCTTAGTCGGGTAGCCTGCAGCACACCTTCCATGACGGCACTGTAGCTCCCCTCAATATATTCGTCCGCATCCGAGGTTGACGCCGTAGGTTTGGTACTCTTTTTCGCCTCAAATTGCAGTTTGGCCTGTTGTTTGTCTGGTTTGCCCATGGTTGCGCAGGTACCTATCCAAGAGACAGATTGCTTATTGACCAGGGCGCAGGCAGTGAACTTCACTCCACTCTGGGGATCCAATCATCCTTCTTCTGTTCCATACACTGGAATCACTTGGCTGGCAGTACACACGCAGTGCTGGGTAGACAGGCACTGCACCTAGACCCCACTGGCAATGCACTTAATTGTACTGCTTGTTGACCCCTATTGTCATATCACCCTTCAATGCGCTGCACGCTATGTTTCCAGCGAATCTGGACCACCGTTATAGTTGTGCAAGTTGAACACTCCATTATTGCCTGCCGAGCAGCTCAGAACAGCCACCGCCAAGAGTCATGGATTCACACTGACAGCCACTGTGTGTCATGGACGTTACACACCACTCGGGGCAGCCACAGTCCCCCATATCTCAGAGGCTCACTGTAATATAGTGGCGTGGCAACAGGACTCCCTCACCAACAACACGATCAGTTAAATATAGCAGCACGCTCCTTGTCCTGCAGGTACTATGCAGTTTCCAGTACCGGCAAGCATTACAAGGTACCCATAGTCAGGTTACGTAATGCAGGCAACCTCGGTCAGTCGTTTTGTTTAAAATACATATGGGTGCTGCTGACAGGTATATTTAACAGGCATTGCAGCATCTGACAACACTACAACACTCTCAACGCTCTCCGCACAGCGCACCATGGTCACAGCTTACTTTTCCACCCGCCATTTTGGGCGTCGTTGGGTCCGGTGTGGTTCGCAATGCTCTTCTCAATGAACCAAAACGGAGTATTGCCGGTACGACCACCCTCGTCCACAATAGTCATTAGATGAGACCTCTCGGATCCCTGTAATGCACCATCAGGGCTCGCCGTCTAACCGTGTCTCGTGAAAGCATTGGAACTTCACTAGGGCGCCGCCATCTTCATTCGTTCACGCGTCACCATTGATCAGCAATTTTTCCAGTTTTTACTGCAGCTATCGTGGTTTTGTGCAGCGCCGTCCCTCATAATCGATAGTCAGCACCTTCCGACCTCTTGCCAGTTGAATCTATCGGCATGGGGAGGTCCGCAACCCGCTAATTATTACATATTTGGCACCTGCCCGACGGAGCTGTCTTAAGAGGCAGCCATCCCGTAGTGCGCCCTCTAGCGCCCCCCGGGGTGCAGCATTTCTGATCACTGTAGAGGATGTACACTCTGGGTTAGGGGCTTGTGCTCATAATTCACCAGTATAGGGCATGGGCTGTAGCTCCTTGCCACACTACTTCTAGCTCCTCAGACAGCCTGGTAATAAAGGGCAGGACCCTGGGGACACGGACAAGGGCACGTGAGATGGAACCCCCCATCAGAGAAGCAGGTGGTTCTACCTTTGTGGTCATTAGGGGATGAAGGATTGACAAAGACCTTGGTAGTGGAGTGTTCCCTTCAGGACATCCTCTAAATAATTTGTATGCTGTCCTTAGATTGTAGGACATGTACTCATTTCTACTTACTGTGTATTAGCCTAGATTTTGGCAGATGTAATACCATGCTTGCTTACACTCACGATGTACATGTTATGTTGTGCTCTTCTCATGCTTGCAATCAACATGACCTTTTCCTTGAAAAGTTGTTTATCTTTTCAGTGTCTCGTTTGGGTTTGGGGGATGTGGGGTCCAGACTGGGGGTCTACGTGTCCTATAAAATTGTAAGCCACTGAAGGAAGAACTGCATTCATACCAATTAAATATTACAGGGTGAAAGTGGGGATTATTATATTTTATTCAGGCTTATTTTATTAAATATGCTTGCCCTTATTTTCCCATTCTAGAATTGATTGTGAAATCAGCGTGTCCCACTACCACAGGTGGGAATGATAGGGGACATTTGGATATCATTTTTGCATTGTGATGTTTTGTGGATGGGGGAACAATGCAATTTCTCAGTAACAACGTATTTGGTTCCTGCTGAGAAGTAACTGTGCTGCCCCATTACAAGCATAGCAAGCCTGCTGTGAAGTTCAGATTTGTCCCGGGTGTGCAGAGCAACCCTACTGAGGCATGTTGCTCCTGTCTCATTAAAGTGGTGAGATTGCCCAATTAAATGTATTTCAGTCTTATTTAGAAATGTTGATGTAGTCCATGAAGGGCATACCAAGCCTCTTGTGATACTAATTGGTGTGGGCTTGAAGAGTTCCTGAAGAACATTCAACTTAAGCTGCTCCATACCACGAAGTCTCAAGCCCTGTCTCTCGAGCACACAGTTCAGCCCCCATGGCAGGGAGCTCCTAAAGTACATTTCTAAATTTCCCATCCTGGAGATAGTTCATAGTGCTATCTGTAGTCAAAGTGAAGAAATGTAATGTTCCAATAAGGCCCAGCATGCGCACATTAGACCAAGTAAGATTAGGGTTTCCACCACACAGAAGGCTGTAGATTAGGTTTACTGCGAGGCAATAAAAACATGTATTCTTTCTCTAGTTGGAGGTTCCCTCTTCAGAATTTGAAAAGCACCCTCCAATACAAGTGGGGGGGTGGTTTTACAATGTAACTGTGCAGTGGGAGACCACAGCTAGAGCAGAATTCTGGATCTTACTTATGGCACTCCGACTCATAGCCACAGCAAGGCGTGACAGTAATACTAGTTTGGGCAGCTGCCTGCTGGCTCCTGCCCCTATATTTGGAGATGCATGTGGAACCAGTTGTATGCAAAGAGGCAAGAAACATCCTGACTCTCTGTGCTTTACCAATGCTCTAACACTTGCCCATCTTGCTAACAGCTCTCCCAGTCTCTGACTCTCATCCTGTTGGTTAAAGGGCAAGCCCTCCCATCTCCATGGCCATGTGTCTGCTTGGTAGTCCATTCAGTCATAATGTGTTTCAAGGATCTCCCAAATGCGTGAAAAGTTAACAATTTTTATGTTATTTAGTGGGAACAGAGAATTTTTTTGATAGCATTAAATACTTTTTTAATATACCATGCTCCAAATAACACAATAATGTCTCTTTATCTCTATGATGTAGTTGTCCTCTCCATGATACTGTTGTCTACTTGCAGTTGCCAATAGAACCTTACTGACTTCCCTTTTACCACTTGTCACATGTATGCAGGGCTCGAGTCGGGGTACCACGCGGGTGGACGGTGTCCCCCCACTTATTTTACCGCGGGACACCGTCCCCCCTGCCAAACAGCTGGACTTCACTCTTTGGCCTCTCTGGGACCAGGAGCACGGCACCTTTCGCGACGTCACTTCCTGTTGTGACATCACTTCCGGTGACAGCGTCCCCCCACTTCTCTTTTTAGGACTTGTGCCCTGCATGTATGGTTTCACCAAACTCAGCGAAGTAGCATCTGTGGCCTTGTGATTAAGTTCTCTGACCTTCACAAGGTGTTTCAAAGATAAATGGAAAGTCAGTAGCTTTCATATTGCAACAAAATTACCTTTTTTCGATAAGGGGAAAAGAGTGTTCTTATAGTCATCTACAAAGCCTCATTGAAGTGAATGTTCAGATCGTATGTCGTTGGTATATTTTCAGACAACTCAATAGCGTGTCACAGTCGCCTTCTGGTTAAGGGCTCTGACTCTCAATTGAAGGTTGTGTGTATCACTTCTGCTGTCAACATGATTATGTGCCTGCTTGAAAGTCCATTCAACCACAAGCAGTTCTAAGGATCTCTTCAATAGTGGAATAATAGGGAAAAATCAATAGCTATAACATTGCATAAACATAACTAAGGTGCATGTTATCAAGGACAGCATTAAAATTATCGCCGGTTTAGCGGCAGAAAAATGCAGCTAAAGCAGCGATAATGGGCTTGATAATATGCCCTGGAGAATTCTAATAGAAGCCCATGTTCACATCAGAACATGGACTTCTATTGGAATTCTCAAGGGCATATTATCAAGTCCATTATCGCCGCTTGCGATAATTTTTAACGCCGTCCTTGATAATATGCCCCTAAGTTTTTTGGTAATGGGAGAAGCATGAGCTTCCAGTCACTCATAATTCCTCCCTAAATTATTCAATTTTCCAGAAGGACACAATTTGCCTGAGATTTTGTAATTTTGTGTTTTGCACAAAAAACACTAAATCAGCACTTTAGGACCAATCTCCAGATTTTATCAAATTTCTTCAGAAATATATATCTTTTTTTAAATGAGGCAGCCCGTCCTTTATTCACTCTGCACGGCTACTGGGCCAATAAGGGATGGTGAGCAGCAGGCAGCAGAGATGCTTGTTGCATTGCTTGCCTGACGTACAGGACTCTCTCCTTTACAAGCAGAATGCCCTCCCCCCACTATATTTTAAGAGGAGACTAGGAAGTCACCCCAGAGAATAGGATTGGCAGGTATATGCACAATCCAGTCCAGTCTCATTCACCACCATACAATGTTCTGTGCCCCCTTCCTACAAAGCAACCATCTTCCTGTGGGATCTGCTGCACACTGTTGACCTCTCCCTCTCCCATTGACCTAAGTCATCTGTGAGCCCTCCTCCCTCCATATCCGATGTCTACCCTCCCCTGTTTACCTTTTTCTCCTGTGCTCCCCTCTCCACAGCTCCTCTGGTTCCCCCAACTCATATGTCTCCTCCGTGTGTCTTCATTTGCCTCCCACCCCTGCTGCCTTATAACATCCTTGTCATCATGACTCTTTTGCCCTCCTTCCCTATGTCTCCTGTGTCCACCTCCTCATCCAGAGACTATTGTGCCTACCCTCAACCTCCCTGTGTCTCCAGTGCCCCATTAACACCTGCTTCCATGAGCATTGTTCTGCTTACTGCAAAATGCATGCAAATGTAGCTTTTTGCCACACAATTTGCAATGCATAGGCAACAAAATCCTTGAGGGAATGTTCTTGAGGTGGTACGCCATAACAATTTCATAACAATGTGTTTTTTGGCATATTCAGTAGACATTCACCAAATAGATCACCACATGATTTTTGGTCTGAAAGATTCACGGCCCACTGAAAGAGTCAATTTCACACCCTACAATGAGTATGAAATGGACGGGTGTGCCTATCTCTATTGTTTGTGCATATCTGTGCGCCACAAGTGCCTTTAAAATTCAACCGGTTGTCAATGATAATTTTAACATTTACTATTTACAACGCATTTCACCCAAAATCATTGTAGACATAACACAACTTTCTGTAACGGTGTGTTTAATTTCAATCATATTTTAACAAAGGCTCTCAGTTAGTAGAAATTCCATTTACCTAGTATAAGCATGTCTTATTTTTTGCTTTTCCGCCACTGCAAATTTGACCTTCAGTAGAAATAAAGGTCTGCATTTTTACATTTGCCCCTTAGCGCTTTTTTTTTAAATGCAAAAACAACAGTTGATGGACAGAATGCAGAACAATGTCATACATTCATTACCCCAGTACAGAGATCTGGGCGTAAATCCATCGTTTTTTTGCGCTCCACACCGCTCCAGTTCAGACATGGCCATATGCAAATTAGCCTTGACCCTATGCCTCATGGGAACAGTCCAGCCCGAACTGCCAGGCCATGTCTTTCCTGGACCGGAATCAAGCATCCTAGGACCGGTTTCTGGCTATCAGCCGTCTTCAGCCAGGATAGCTTGACTCCAGTGGTGTGGAGAGCACGGGACTCACGTCTGAGCATACCCATCCCACTCGTGGTGACAAATGCAAAAACAACAGTTGATGAACAGAATGCAGAAAAATATCATACATTCACCCCAATACAGAGATCTGGGCCTAAATCCATCGTTTTTTTGCACTCCACACCACCCCAATTCAGACATGGCCATATACAAATGAGCCTTGATCCTGTGCCTCATGGGAACAGTCCAGCCCGAACTGCCAATCCATGTCTTTCCTGGACCGGAATCAAGCATCCTAGGACCGGTTTCTGGCTATCATCCGTCTTCAGCTAGGATAGCTTGACTCCAGTGGTGTGGAGAGCATGGGACTCACGTCTGAGCATACCCATCTCACTCGGGGTGACAAATGCAAAAACAACAGTTGATGGACAGAATGCAGAACAATGTCATACATTCACCCCAGTACAGACATCTGGGCCTAAATCCATCGTTTTTTTGCACTCCACACCACCCCAGTTCGGACATGGCCATATGCAAATCAGCCTTGACCCTGTGCCTCATGGGAACAGTCCAGCCCGAACTGCCAAGCCATGTCTTTCCTGGACCGGAATCAAGCATCCTAGGACCAGTTTCTGGCTATCAGCCCGTCTGCAGCCAGGATAGCTTGACTTCAGTGGTGTGGAGAGCATGGGACTCACATCTGAGCATACCCATCCCACTCGGGGTGACAAATGCAAAAACATCAGTTGATGGACAGAATGCAGAACAATGTCATACATTCACCCCAGTACAGAGATCTGGAGCTGAGCTCGTCATGAGCACGGAAAGTGATATTCTTTACACAACTTAACTTCTTCAGAAAGTTGTGTCTTCCTGTTGCTATGCTTTATTTCTATAGTACTGTCTTAAGAGAGGTCTATCTAAATCTTGTCTGGAATTTGTGAGTTAGCTGTCAATTAATGATCTTCATTGGACAGCTAATGAGGAGTTTGGCCACCCTCATTTCCACCTCTCCTGTCGGCGGAGAAAGATTTGTAAGACAATCATTGCCTCTGTGGTAAATGGAAATGCAGTAGTTTCTCTGATTGTAAAGGGCTTGTAATGTAGGAGCAGTAAGGATAGTAAGGGTATAATAATAACATTTTACTGCACTTCCGCTGCAACACATGCCTTCACCCACAGCAGTGGTGTAATCAAAATGATGGAAACACCTTCCACAATATAGTGAGGGGCACCTGACACTCACATATCGTACAGATACTTATAGGCCTGGGTAAAGAATGGGGGCCCCCCTGTACTGCAGGAGCCTACTTTACGCCCCTTACCCACATACATTCTTCTCAGGCCAAATTAGTGTACCGTAATGACAGGGGGCATACTGGTGTTGCATATGTCCATATATCTGATTACAAATGCACCTTTTAATTTCGCTCTTGATATTTGAATGGTATTGTTGAACATATAGTGCTCCACACCTTGACAAGGCCAATAAGCATTGCAATTGATACCAGTTTCCTGTTCACTTTCAAGTTTGGAGACATACTACAACAACAATCATGACGTAGTTAGGGTGTTCACCCACCTGTAACTTACACAGATTGTCCATAAATTAACTCTAATGTTCGATGTCCATGATGAATGTTTCAACGGACTGCATTTGTCTGTAATTTTAACATTTGTGCTGTGCTAAAATACAAATATTAAATCAGACAGTTGGGGTGCCTCAGTTTAACAGGGACAGAACCTCCTGTGCTATGATCCTGAGGCAGACAGCCAAACAAGAATCAAGCCTTCTTGCCACGGTGCCTGTTGCCTGAAAGAAATGTAAAGGTCTGCAGTTGGTTAATCTGCAAATGTAAAGGCATGCTCGGAAGTGGTTTTGGCTTTAATTGATGGAGTCACTTGAAGCTTCCTGAAGACAAATATGTATTTTTGTTAAGAGGCCCTGTAAGGGTGTTGCTAGTAGAGGTGTGGATGCATGCTTTTAATGGACAGTTATAAAACGTTTTGCACTAGGTACAATCTGCAGATCACTAAAATCTACACTTTGAAAACACTTTTTGGCCTTTAACCAGTTTGTTTTCCTTATTTAATGGTAGCCTATTTTATACTGTGAGTAATGCAAATTTAAAATAATTAAAAGGGTTGTGGAAGTATGCTGCAGGGGATGGCCAAATTATGTGGCATGGTTTACTAAGCTATGTGGCACAAAAGTTCAATTTAAGTAGCGTAATGCGGCACATGGTGTGATAGCATTACTTTATTATTATTATGTCATTTTTACACTTGTTAGCACTGCCTGGACATAGTTGGCACCTCATTAGCAGTAGTTTAACTCTCACATTTAGCCAAAGCATTAGACATGTGACCAATCAACCTTGGAAAAGGGTCTTCCGTTGTGCTGTAAAACGTGTTGCTATGTTGTTAGTAACTTTTGAACAGTTTGAGCTAGAAACACTTTTTTATTAAAACGAGCAGATTATTATCAGGAAGACGGTACACTTATACACACGGTCTGGTGTTTCCTATCATTGAATAGCTTTTGGAGGGGGGTATACTCCTGTCTCTCTGAGGTCTTAGGATGGGAGCTCCCCCGTACTCCGCTTTTGGCCCTGCTACATGTTATGGAGTGAGTGGGGGGTAATATTTATAAACGTCACCTCTTACAGCTTGGCCTCACATTAGCAAAAAGGGATATTGCCAGGGTCTGGAAGGCACCTAGGGCCCCATCAGTGGCTGCTCGGAAAAATGGGCTAGATTTTTGTATGGGGTTAGAACAACCTGTTTTCCTTGCCAGGGGGTGTCAACGCAAACACTTTAAGATATGGAAGCAGTGGGCAGGTTACCGGGGTCTGTTACTGGACCCGCCACAGGAAGCAGAGGCATGCTTACCGGACTATTTCACTTGTACATTCTTAGAGGGTGGTGGCGGGGTGGGACGGATCAGGGGGACCAGTACCCTTGGTTGTGATGCTTTGTAATGGGCAGGTTTAAGTGAACTTGGCGCAATCTTGGGGAGGGGGGGTTTGTTATACTATGGTTCGCTTATACCTGCAAAAGTTAAAGTCATTATCGATGTATGTTTGATGTGTGCAGTTGTCTCTGCATTATATGTGAAACAAGACAAATAAAATTTGTTTAAAACAAAAAATCTGCAGATTATGCAGCAGATGGATTATGTTGCAAATGTGGCAAATCCATAAATATGCGATCAACCTTTAGTGGCCCTGATATTGACATACACATTAGCAGTGCTTTCTGTGATGAGCATGGACCGCCTAGAACTAAAGATACACGAGTTAGTATTCTGTGCTGTACCAAGCAGGATTTAATTCCATGTGCCTCTGGTTGAACACACATACATCTGCAGTGAACACATTAAGCAACAGAAGTTTCTTAACCTAAAATAGTGTATTTCCCACTTACAAGTTTAACTTACATTTATTTTTCATTTAGGATGGGTTCTATTTTATATGCAGTTACTTTATGGCAAAGGATCAACAAACTAGTCACAGAAAATGTTGTTCTTTTAAGTCACACCTTTCATTACACCTCCACACTCACTGCCTCCATTTCCATTGCACTCAAGATTGCAGAATCTATACTTTTTCCAAAGCACTTCAACCACTGCATAGAATACCTATGTAAATGCTGAGAAAGCCAGTGATAGTACCATTAGGTGTCCTGCAGTCTCTCACCTTCACCATCTATCTTATTTTTTAGATATTGTGTAAAATGTATCTGTATCTACTTAACATGGTGCATTGTTGATCTGACAGAACTGTACAAAAACACTGCCTTTTGGTGTTAAAGGGGAATGGTAAAAAGAAAATGTTCTAGTCAGTGGTTTAATTGCACATCTGTGACAAGGAAACCTAGCTTCAAATCCCAGTTTACCCGAATGAATAAATTGTGAGATCTCAGTCAAATCAAGTTACTTCATCTTTCTAATTTACTTGATAGTGACATTTGAGAGCACTTTCAAGTAATTTAGCTCAAGATGGACCCTGTAGAAAAACCACACTTGCATATGCTTTAATGGCCTGTAATGTTCCACCATCCATAAAAATAATATTGGGCATGCTAGTCACACACTCATCTCCTACACCGATGACACCCAACTCATCCTTTCCCTGACAGACAAGAGAAACAAACTTCACCAATTGCATGACCATGGTAGCAGATTTGATACAAACTAACTGGCCAGAACTCAATTCAGACAAGACGGAAGTACTGGTCTTTGGCAACAAGACCCACCAATGGAGTTCTACCTGGTGATTGTCGGAGCTAGGACCAACACCCAAAGACCGCACAAGAAATCTAGGGATCATCCTAGACAACAAGCTCAACATGCCACCTCAAGTCAAAGCAGTGTGCACCTCCTGCTTCCACATCCTACGCATTCTGCAAAAAATCTTCAAATGGTTGCCTTAGAACACCAGACGTACCAGCACATAAGCACTCATCGCCAGCAGACTGGACTACGGCAACACTCTCTATGCCGGAATCGCCTAACAAGTCCAACACAGACTCAAGACCATCTAGAACGCAGCTGCAAGACTCATACTCGACCTACCATGCCGCATCCACACCACTCCTCAGGAAGCTTCACTGTCTCTCCTTTCACAAGTGAAGCCAATTCAAACTTTTCACGCACACTTACAAAGCCCTAAACAACACAGTACTTGAATACCAGAACAGCCACATACACTTTCACCAACCCTTCAGACACCTACGTTCTGCCTCACTCTCACTCACACACACTCCCCACATCCCAAAAGAAAAGCAAAACTAGAATTCGCTCATTCTCCTACATCGCACCTAAGACATAGATCGACTTCCCAAAACACATCAGAACCTCCTCCTCACTTCTTGAGTTCTGCAAGAAGCTGAAGACTTGGCTCTTCATATAAGCACCTTGGGAGCACACATCTACACACCTTGCCTAAGCAGCTGGATACCCTCTTGGGTGATTAGTGCCCTATTCAAATCAACATAACCTAACATAATGTAAGTGACACCACACAATTAGTTCACTGTGTTCACTCATGGCTTTGTTGGAAGGAGGGCTGATAAATGTTTTAAAGTTCATATTTTGAAACGTTCATTTCAAATAAATGTCAACGCAATGTTATAATCTAATGTATTAAATTGAAACACTCCCATATGTTACAAAAACACTTTCTACATTTGAAACTCTTTATCGTGTTCCTATAATTTGCTTGTTGTGTAATTTGCATCCCAAATATTTTGAATGCTCTACATGTTCTTTGGCACTTAGGGATGTGCCATACTACTGGCTCATCTGCGTAGCCATTTTAGGACATGGACAGAGTGGGCAACAGCCCAGGGCCCAACCTTACAAGGGGTCCAGCCCCTGTCCACCTTCCACAAACAAACACTATCAATGGACCATTACAACAGCAGAGTTTGCCAGGGAGGGTGGATGCTGCTTGTTTAACCACTTGACAGAGCCTTCTATGCTTCTGACCTCTCTGCTGACACTACTCTCAAAATACACAATACTTTCTGATACTCATGGAGGGCCAATCTTGTCTGATATTATGAATTGTCCTACAGTGTTCTTCTCTTTTTTATTTTCCCATTCTTAGCAATGACCCTTTGAATCAGTTGCTGTGGTTCTCTCATCTGATCTTGACTCTATCCCGCTCTTAAATTCTCTATCTGGTGGTCCAGGCTCTCCGTTCTGAGATGAATGCAGAGTCCCTGACACCCACTTTAATGCAGCAGTTGGACCTTCTTGGTGCTGTGAGACTACAGGTACATTATGGGTACCTCACATTCTGACATTCAGTTTGAAACGGTTGTCACCCACACCATCTGCTCTGCCTCATTATTTTTTCTGGTTTGACAGTGAGGTGAGACAGATGTTTTTGTTTAACTTGTATAAACTAACAGAAGATGAAAATGAAACTTATCTTAAAGTGTTCTCAAAGTGTTTGACATGGGTTTTAAAATGTTTTAAAACATAATGAAAATGTTGCCTGTTGCTTTCTCTTCAAGAAAGATTGGCTTGATTTGGGTAGGGATGATGCCCTTGACACCATTCTCAGGGGCATCAATTGACTATTGAACAAGGACATAATGTGCCATCGGAATGAAGCATACCTAGAGGCAATCTCATACAGAGCACATTGAGTAGCAGTGCACTATAAAAATAGCAAAAAAAATGTATTGATGAAGTAGTGGAGTATGGCCGCTCCTGGAATGTATCTGTAAAACTGACCTCTTGTCCTGAATTTTTGTCCTGAATTTGGACCCTTTGTCTAGAATTTTGACCGTCCTGACCTGAATATGCCTCCATGCTGGGAGGTCACCCTAGCATCCTTTAAACTGGTAGCTGAACATAAGCATATTGAATTAAAGACAGGAATGGGAGTACTAGCCATCATGCATGCGGGCACCTACAATCTTATCTTATTTTTATTTTTAGGCATGGTATGAGGCATAAATAATGGGGGAAAGTAGAGAATAGATAGAAAATGGGTTCCTCCAAATAAATACATTAAAAGTAAAAGAACAATAAGTGAAGGGCACAGGACACAGGGGATACAAAATGAAAAGGGAAAAAACAAGGTAGGAGAAGAAAGTAAAAATGATTGGACTAAAAAGAATAGTGAAAAGGATCCTGAGAGATAGAGGAGGAACAATACACCGTTATAAATAAAAACACAATATGAATACAAAAGAAGTGAACAAATTGAAGAACGTAATTCAGTAGAAATATATTTGAATTAGTGATGCACATTCACACAAATATGTGGGTAAAAAGAACAAGACTTATAATGTTCTTTGAATTTGAAGATAGTTGTCACATTTCTTTTTCTAGCATAATTGGATTTCCAGATATTGGTAATCTGGATCAATATCTGGAGAACTGCCCCTGGAAAATTATATCAAGGAGGGATGGTCAAGCATGAAGACAACCTAGAGAGTAGTGATCTAATTTGGTAGAGGGTGACGAATGGTCCAGTGCTGTGGACACCTTGGTATGTGTTCATTGCTTTAATGGTGATATGTCAAGCCATCTGCAGTGAGAATATGGCCGGGATGCCCGCCACCCCCTCTCAACACAATCCCCAAGGATGGGAGAAGTCGGACACAGGTTTGAACTTTTGGAAGGCGGGAGGGAGTCACCCTCCCGGCCGTATTTATTAAAATATGAAACAAAATTTAAAACATTAAATAAAAGTTTCATAATTATGTACAATTTTACATTTATTACATTTCGATGAAGACATGTTCTTTGGCTAACCTTAACAGATCTCAAATACAAAGGTTTCCTAGCCGAGTCTAACATCCTGCAAATGCATCCATTCTAAATTAAAATTGTACATCCTAGCATTACGGGCCAACGGCAAGGTCTTAACCGGTGTCAGATCCCTACTACCAAAACTCACGCCCTCACGGTGTGAGTGGCGCATGCGCAGAGGACTCTACCCTCGTTGCCAACTGTAACTTCCCTTGTCGTGGTGGGGGCCCCCTTTCCACTCGACGCCATCTTAAAGGTCGTCCGAGTTCCCGTGTGAGGGGTATCTGTAGGAAGGACAGCGTGGACTCCCCCCCATCCCCACCCTCTCTATCCGCCGTCGCGGATATCCGGCCCCCGGGAAATTAGTAGGAGGGGCATCTAGCCGCCTCCCTCTAGGCGACCCATCCTTAGTGGGTGCCGCCTCCCCGTGGGATGGGCCAATGGCCGCCTCCCCCGGGCGCTCCCATCCATTCTGGGTGGCGCCCCCCTCTAGGGACCTTGAAATTACTGCTCACCGATCATGACCTTACCGCCCGACCAAAATAAATACGACAGTTGTTTACCTAATAAAGAAGGAAAAAATTCTGACATTTCCTCGATGTGTCATCGACTGCTCACTCCTACCAAGATAAAAAAAACATTACCTTACAGGCAGAAGTCACATCCTTATCTTAAACACTCCTTTACTTTTATACAAAGGAAAAAAGGCCTATCTCAGCAAAACTTTATTTAAAACAAACATTGCCATAAGGGGCTGGTGGGCGGGTCAAAATTGCTGCTTGTTCCGTCGAGGGCTCATGAGCAACGAGTGGGTGCAGCCTTCAGAGCACAGGAACAAGAGGACGCTTCTTCGGATTCCCGCTCTATTTATTCTTCTGCGGGAGGGCGTGTACCCTCCTCCGGTACGCCTACTGGGCGTGGTCTTCGGTGTAGGTGTCTAGGACAACCCCTCTTGGGCGGGAAAAGGGCGGGAAAAGGCACGCCCCGGCTGCGCCGCTTCGGGCATACCAGCCGAGCCACGCCCCCGCCCAAAATGGCTTCCCGGGGGGATCGGGGCACCCAACCATACGTTCGGGGGGACCGAGTGGTCGCCCCTTTCCATATGGCCGGGATGCCCGCCACCCCCTCCCAAGGATGGGAGAAGTCGGACACAGGTTTGAACTTTTGGAAGGCGGGATGGAATCACCCTCCCGGCCGTATTTATTAAAATATGAAACAAAATTTAAAACATTAAATAAAAGTTTCATAATTATGTACACTTTTACATTTATTACATTTCGATGAAGACATGTTCTTTGGTTAACCTTAACAGATCTCTAATACAAAGGTTTCCTAGCCGAGTCTAACATCCTGCAAATGCATCCATTCTAAATTAAAATTGTACATCCTAGCATTACGGGCCAATGGCAAGGTCTTAACCGGTGTCAGATCCCTACTACCAAAACTCACGCCCTCACGGTGTGAGTGGTGTGAGTGGCGCATGCGCAGAGGACTCTACCCTTGTTGCCAACTGTAACTTCCCTTGTCGTGGTGGGGGCCCCCTTTCCACTCAACGCCATCTTAAAGGTCGTCCGAGTTCCCGTGTGAGGTATCTGTAGGAAGGACAGCGTGGACTCCCCCCCATCCCCACACTCTCTATCCGCCGTCGCGGATATCCGGCCCCCGGGAAATTAGTAGGAGGGGCATCTAGCCGCCTCCCCCCTGGGACGGGCCTATGGCCGTCTCCCCCTAGGCGACCCATCCTTAGTGGGTGCCTCCTCCCCGTGGGAGGGGCCAATGGCCGCCTCCCCCCGGGCGCTCCCATCCATTCTGGGTGGCGCCCCCCTCTAGGGACCTTGAAATTACTGCTCACCGATCATGACCTTACCGCCACAGGCCGGATAGTTGACCGACTATCCGGCCCCCCTACTCCTCCTAAAGGTCATGCTTCCTCAAACCCCTTAGCCATGCTATGAAGTCACCTATGAGTAAGTCATTCCCCTCCCTGGACAAGTGAACCCCATCATTTAGATACATGAGATCACCCAGAATACACCCGTGAGGAATGCTATGCAACTGCGAAGAGCGAAACAATTTACCAATTTTATTGTTAACCCTTTTCACCGAATGGTTCAGTGGCGACACCGAAAGGCCCCCCCGCCATACCTTCCTGGGAATCATGTGGGACCAGGCAATCGTGCACCCCTGGATTCTTTTAGCCAACCAGCTAACAGCAGACAAAATTTGTTCAAACAACACCCGTCTACCCAGTGTCACCAAGTCATTGCCTCCCAGGTGTACTATGACTACAGATGGCGGTGACCTTTGCCGCCCTAAGAGACCCTCAAAAAATTCTTCGAATTGGTCAAAACAGAGCCCGCCCTTCCCATGGAAGGCCACTCTGTACCCGTATTCCCCAGCTGCGTGAGTCACGTCACCTGCTTTGAATACGTCCCCGGCGCGCCTCACATATGAGTGGCCCACGACCCATACCACTCTCCCTCCAGACGGTGATCCTTGACCGCTGGTCTCCTGGTGCTGGGTCAGCTGCAAATTCCGCCCCGCGTGACAGGCTCGCGAAACTGTCATTCAAACAAAAGACAAGAAGCGTGAGTGCATGTCAATTGATCTTTACAACGAGTGCAATCGCACATACCTTTTGAAGCAATTCGAGGACCATCGTCCCAACTGTTTCACTTCCTCCGCACTCTGACCCCTGGCTGTAGCCTCAGTAGCGGCCCCTAAAGGAGTGGGTCCCAAAATCACACGGGTCCATGCACGCAGCAGCGATTGTCAGTGCTAGCACCCTCTGGAATTGAAACTTCGTCAGTGGGGTGCCATCCTTGTGCCTTAGCAAACTCCCCCCCCCATGTAGCCGCCCTTAGTGCCAAGTATTCCTCTATACACTTTATCGGGCACGTGGGGGACCCTCGCGCGCGCTGCACGACAACACTAGTTCCCATAGCCCCCTGGTCGGTCTTGGACCTGGATATCAAGACCACCATCGAATCACCCCTAATTTGGACGTGATCCCTGCACAAGCCTCCCTCAACGTCTTTCTTATTCCTTGCGACCAGTCCGCCCACCCGCATACCCCCATGGAATGCTAATGCGAAAGCTACCCGGAACAGAACTGCTTCGAAATGGGAGGCGCATGTCTCGTCTAGCTTCGCTACCAGTAGAGACAACCTGTCCAAGCCAATCGGGCGCCTCACATCTTGCTTGCGACCCTCGAGGCGCTGCCAGCCGCGAAGGGCCTTCTTAACCAAAAAGGAACCCGTTGGGTCTTTTATGCCATGCACCTGCGCCATGAATGAAATGGCCGCCCTATGCCTACTGGCCGTCGCCGCTGATCGGCCTTCTCTGTGCAGCGCTACCAGGAACCCCAGGAAGGATTCCTCCTGACCCCAGCTCTGACTCCCTGTTGGACCCAAAAATGTGCAATAGGAACGAAACACTCCTTCGTATGCCTTCCTTGTCCTGGGGGCTAAGCTTGCTGCCACGAGGTCTTGTAATCCGGGGCACCGATTAGCCATAGTGCTTCGGGGAATGGTGCCGCCACTAGGTCCGCTCTAGGCAGATAACCCCTGAACGCCTGCATATGTGAACGAGAGAGTGCATCAGCTGCATGATTCAGTACGCCTGGCACATGTTTCGCCCTAAACTGTACATTCAGTCTCATGCAAAGCAGCACAACTTCTTTCAACAATCTCAAGATCCATTTGCAGCGTGCTGCCTGTTGGTTAATGCATTCGACAACAGTCATATTATCAGACCAAAACACCACTGAGCGGTCCCTGAAGTCGTCAGACCATGCCATCAGAGCAACCCAAATGGGGAACAACTCCAAGAACCCAATGTTACCTGTGAGACCGCTGGAGTGCCACCACGCCGGCCATGTTTGCGCCGACCATCGATTACCTAAGATGGCGCCAAAACCCACGCTCCCCGCTGAGTCAGTCCACAGACCTAGTTCATCTGAAGACGCTGGCGGCTTGTTCCACACGACTCGACCGTTGAAGTCCGCCAGAAATGCCAACCAAATGCGCATATCCTGGCGAACCTCTGCCGACAGTCTCGTTCGGTGGTGCCCCTCTTTGAGACCAACCATAGCTTGCGCAATAGAGCGTGAGAAGGGGCGGGCCATTGGTATCACCCTCAAAGCAAAGTTAAGCTGACCCACTGTTTGTTGTAACTGGTGCAGGGTCACTTTCTCCCTGCCCAGGCAGTGCGTCAAGGAAGCCCTGAACTTGGCCACCTTTTCCATCGGTAAACGGAAACATCCCTCCACAGAATCGAGCTCCATTCCCAGAAACTCTAGTGAAGTAGATGGTCCGACCGTCTTACCTAGTGCCAATGGGACTTCAAACTCCCTCATGAGGATGCAGAAGTCGTGCAGCGCCTGCGCACATTTCGTATCGCCGGCTGATCCCAAGAACAGGAAGTCATCAAGATAGTGCATAATATGCCTATGCCCTGTGGCCTCGGTGAATGCCCACTCTAAAAAACAACTGAACATTTCAAAATAGGCACAAGAAATGGAGCAACCCATAGGCATGCATTTATCCATGTAATAACTCCCCTGAAATGCGAAGCCTAGCAAGCGCTGATCCTGTGGGTGTACCGGGAGCAACCGGAACGCCGATTCGATATCTGATTTCGCCATCAGCGCCCCGGGGCCCAGGCGATTTAACATGGTCACGGCATCATCGAACGATGCGTACCGCACTGAACAAACTTCTGGGTCAATGGCTTTGTTCACTGAGAAACCCCTTGGAGCAGACAGGTTATGAATAAGTCTAAACTCCCCTGGGTCCTTCTTCGGGACAACCCCCAACGGGGAACAGATGAACTCCGCCACCGGCGGGCGATGAAATGCCCTGCCACTCGCCCTAAGCTGACTTCTTTTGCAATTTTCTTCTCTGCCACGCTTGGGTTGTGCTGTATCGATAACTGTTTTTTACAAAAGGAGTCCCCCCGAAAATCCCCCGCCGGGATGTGGAAGCCATGTAAGAATCCCTTCCTCAACACCCCAGCGGATACATGATCAGGGTATTTGTTCAACCAAGGAGTCATAGCCATGATATCAACGGGTGTAGGCAATCGGTCACAACGTTCTACCTCACTCCTGCTTAGACCCTCCTTTTCCTCCCGTCCCGCTATTTTTAGACCTACATGTACTCTCCGGGTGTGAGGAATTCCCACAGCCCACACACACATGCTTGAACCTACATGTTCCCTGTGGTCTGTTACAATTGCCTAGATTGAAGCCCCAACAAACCCCACGCTTGCCGCCATTCCCGCCGGTCTTAGGCTGGTAATCCCCACCGGCGCCCGCTCGAAAGGGCACCGCAGGCTTTTGGCGGATGACCCTTGACCCACTCCCGCCTGGCGAGGACGTACCTGCCGCCCCTGGCAGGAGTTGTTTGTGCCATGACACCGAGTCCAGGCAATCCCAAGTCAAAGTAGCATTGTATTCTTTCGCTTTCCAGAATTTCATGTCATAACCTTTCCATTCCTCCCCCTCATACATTGAATAAAAATCCATAATACGATTTTGATAACAAGTTAACTCAGTCATCAGCTCAGGTTTGCGTTCCCCCATAACTGCAGTAAATATAGAAAAGGTCTTAACCCAGTTTGTTACTGTCTCATCCACCCTGAATTCCGCCATCTTGGCGCGCCAGACGCTCGGGTGCCACAAATCCTTCTGGGTTTTAGCATATTCCATCTCGCGATGGTCAGTTAATAATGAAAACATGTTTACATATTTGTCTCCCCATATTAACTCTTTCGTGGCCAAAGGGATGTGCTGTGCCACCTTCTCCCGCCTCGAGGGTAATGAACCCTCCCCCGCCATTGGCAATGCGAGCTTACCCGGTTCGGCCGTTGTTCCCGCCGTCTTCTCGTGACCAACTGCAGGTCCTACCGGTGCCACCTGTGGGGAAACAAGAGGAACATTCGCCTTTGTGACATCTCTCGACTGCCGCAATTGCTCGATTAGTAGTCTGGCCTCCTCGGCCGGGTCTCCAGGGGCCACTGATCCCCCTGCTTTTTTCTTGAGCCATGCCGCCAACTGGGTGGCCAATTCGGGAGGCATCTCCTCATCATTATCGGGAGTAATCACAACCGGGATCGGCTGCCCCATATCTGGATTTGGTACCGGGTTGTCTACCGGCATGAGGGGGGCGACTGGGGGTACCTCTGGAACCGGGACCTCCCCCGAAACCGCCCTCTTCTTGACCCGTTTCCCTCTACCCTCAGGGATGACTCCCGGCAAGGCCGGGCCTATTACCTTCTTAGGGTGACCCGGATTGCTCAGTGCAGCCAGCTGTTTTTTGACCTCCGTCAAACCTCTACTGATCGATTGGACTTGTCCGAGTTTTCGGTCCATGCAAGCCATCCGGTTCGACAATAGGCGTAACACCTTGTCCGTCTTGGAACCCTTTCCCGCTTTCTTGACAGCCATGATGTTGAGTATTCCGCTCCTAGCCGATAGATGAGGTTCCGGGCTCTTCGAACTCCAAGTAACTGAAAGAGAAACAACAAGATTACAAGTTCTCAAAATTGCTGCTTGTTCCGTCGAGGGCTCACGAGCAACGAGTGGGTGCAGCCTTCAGAGCACAGGAACAAGAGGACGCTTCTTCGGATTCCCGCTCTATTTATTCTTCTGCGGGAGGGTGTGTACCCTCCTCCGGTACGCCTACTGGGCGTGGTCTTCGGTGTAGGTGTCTAGGACAACCCCTCTTGGGCGGGAAAAGGCGCGCCCCGGCTGCGCCGCTTCGGGCATACCAGCCGAGCCACGCCCCCCGCCCAAAATGGCTTCCCGGGGGGATCGGGGCACCCAACCATACGTTCGGGGGGACCGAGTGGTCGCCCCTTTCCATAATCATTGAAGGGTTAGTGAGATGTGAGTTTCTGGTGTTTAGATTAAAGCATTGTTTTACAGCTGCATTTGATGTGCTTGGTATTATGTAAAAAAGGGGAAGACAGTAGCCAAGGTATAGGCATTGACTTGTATCATTTAGGGGAAACATAAAATTTGACATAAGGATTACGGTATGTAAAATGGTCCTCTGATAATTTAATTAATGTGTGCCACAAAAAAAAAAGATTAGAATCCATAATCCCCAATAATCTTTATTTGTTTTGAAGGGTTTGATGGGGGGTCACCTATTTTTGTAGCTGGAAGGAGGATGGGTGATAGTGGCTGAACTTCCCTTATGCCAGTATCTCAGTTTTAATGTGTGTAGCTTGACATGGTTAGTTAGAATCCAATTGTACCTGCTTAAAAGATTGCATTCAAAATTGTATTGATTTGAATGATGTTCATGTCACGGGCATAAGTGTAGCAGTTGAGCCTGCAGGAGGAGACGAGGTCTGAAAGAGTGCTTTAAAAGGGAAAAGAGAAGAGGTGCTCAACCCTAATATAATTTAAAAAATATTGCAGGCCTTTAATTATATTTCTAAATATTTATACATCCAGAATATTGTGGGAACTAATTTTACAGGTAAGAAAAGTAGGAATGTTGTTTACTCACTTTGTTAATAATGTCTAAGTATCTAATATTGTTTTATTTGATATTGTAGCATAAAATATTATTTAATTGTTAATTATTCACTATTATTTAGTATAGTTTATTTTTTGGCTTGCCAATATTTTGAAAGTGTTACTTTTTCAATTTTTGTTTATTAATTGATTTATTATATCTGGAAATTAATTAATGAATTCTAATATGTACACATTTGAGATGTGTTCAGTTTATATTTACTTTATTAATTTATTTTTAGAGTATTGTTTTTGTGAGTTTATACATCACAAATGATAGACTTTTTATTATGTTTTCATTTATTGTTTTTAATCACATTGTATTTGTGTTTATTGTTTTAAATATTTTAAGAATTATTTTGTCTTGTTTTTTATGAACATAAGGTTGGCAGAGTGCATAAACAAAGTCTTAATTTAAAAATATAGTTATTAAAGAGCAAAAGGTGAACATGTATTTATTTTGTAATTATGTTTTATTATTTTATAATGAGTTTAAATGTGACTTTATTTGGTTACAGTTTTTTGTTCATTTATATTTTTAACTAAGTAGTAATGCTTGTTATAATGCCTAGGTTTATATTTACTGTAGTTAGAATGTTATATTTAGTTTATATATACAATTATTTTTCCACCCACTGTGGGTTGCACCACCAAATGTCATTAACACAAGTATAAATGGAATCAATAAAAAGTGTCCATCAGTAGTAATTTGCTTTTTTAACTCTTCTTTATTCAATTTTCATCGGGCATTACCAAGGAGGGTTTTAGACCCATCTGTAAAATTAAATGTGCAGTTTCCGTCCATAAACCAGACAATGCCTGCATCACCTGGCACATCTCCTTAATCTGGAACATGAGTCGGTCTGCGCCCTACTTAAGAGAGGCAGAGAAGATAGATCACCCAGGGGGTATGAGGAATTTATAATTGAAAAACGATTTCAAATGTGTTGTTCCTAAATGGTTTGGGTTGGAGTTTGGGATAAGAAATGGGGACGATGGAATGCCTATAGAGACGAATTGTGTACTCCCCCTCAACAGACATGAAAATGATCGGGCCTAATATCCCCCTGTAATTGTGATTGTAGTATACTTCTGTAATGAACGTGCTCTGTGAAAAGATTGTAACTGTGATTGTTTTGATAAATACTACCTCTGCTTTTGATCAATAAAATATTTAAAAATAAATAAATAAAAATACTATATTAATTGTTAATTTTTAAAAATGTATTAATGGATTTTGGAATGAAATGATGAATAGGTTTTATTTTGGATATGTTCTAAACATTAAATAAAATATATTTATATTTTAAACTAGTTTAAATATTTCAATCTAACATTATTTCCTATAGGGTTATATTTTAAGTCCCCACCTCCATTATTTTCTAAGGGAGAAGTTTGAAGTACCAATGGTTGGCCATGTGTGGTTGTGATCTCATTCCAGCTTTGAGATGGTGTACATTTACTACTGTTTTGGGTCCTTTTCTGCTGTAGTAACTTTAAAATTGCAGTTTGTGATTAGCAATGGACTCACTCTTATGTGAATGGGTGCATGTTCCTCTATAAACCCCTCCTTTAAGCTCCCCAAACCATCCCTCCTTAATCTACCCTGAACCCCACATTTAGAAGTAATTATACCTATTTGTCCAGCCACTCCCCTAATCCCTGTGAAAATAACTACTAAGGGTCTCATTATGATGTGACTCAGAAAGCCTCCAACCGGTGTGTATCACTTACAACGCAACTTTTACGTCGTAATGCTGTTACAACGCAGCTATTACAACGCAGGATCCATTACATCGGATGCCATTACAACGCATGGCATTACATAGCAGATGGTATTACATCGTAAGTATTGGTAAGTATATAATTTTATTTTATTTTATTTAATATTATTTAATTGATTTAATTATTATTAATTATAAATAAAAAATAAATAAAAATATTTATTTATGTTTTTAAATATTATAAATTAAATATATTAATTTAAGTAATTTTTTAAATAAGTATGAGTATAGGAGTATATGTTTTGGGGTACTGAGGTATATGTTTTGGGGTGTTTGGGTATTTTGGGTATTTTTAGGTTTTAGGGCAGGGTTTGCGTTTTGGGGTACAGGGGTGTTTTTAGGTTTTAGGGCAGGGTTTGCGTTTTGGGGTACAGGGGTGTTTTTAGGTTTTAGGGCAGGGTTTTGGGTTTTGGGGTACAGGGGTGTTTTTAGGTTTTAGGGCAGGGTTTGGGGTTTTGGGGTACAGGGGTGTTTTTAGGTTTTAGGGCAGGGTTTTGGGTTTTGGGGTACAGGGGTGTTTTTAGGTTTTAGGGCAGGGTTTTGGGTTTTGGGGTACAGGGGTGTTTTTAGGTTTTAGGGCAGGGTTTGGGTTTTGGGGTACAGGGGTGTTTTTAGGTTTTAGGGCAGGGTTTGGGTTTTGGGGTACAGGGGTGTTTTTAGGTTTTAGGGCAGGGTTTTGGGTTTTGGGGTACAGGGGTGTTTTTAGGTTTTAGGGCAGGGTTTGGGTTTTGGGGTACAGGGGTGTTTTTAGGTTTTAGGGCAGGGTTTGGGGTACAGGGGTACAGGGGTGTTTTTAGGTTTTAGGGCAGGGTTTGGGTTTTGGGGTACAGGGGTGTTTTTAGGTTTTAGGGCAGGGTTTGGGTTTTGGGGTACAGGGGTTTGTGTTTTGGGTTAATTAAATTATATTTACCATTTTTAAATTAATTAAAATATATTTAATAAATTAAATACATTTTATTTCATTAATTACATTTTTAAATTAAATTAATTAAATTAAATAAATTATTTCAATTAATTAAATTTAATATCAATTATAAAAATATGTACATTAAGTTAATTTTATTATTTTAATTAAATTAAATTATTCCCATTTTTTATTGAAATTACATTTATTAAATAGATATTATTTTATTAAATTAAATTAATGGCTATTTTAAAATGTATTTTATTTAAATTAATTAAATTAAATTAATTATATTAACTTAATAACATTTTTAAAAAAAGGTATACTTACCTATACTTACGATGTAATGCCATGCGTTGTAATACCATCTGCTATGTAATGCCATGCGTTGTAATGGCATCCGTTGTAATGGATCCTGCGTTGTAAAAATTCCGTTGTAACGGAATGCGACGTAAAAATCCGCGTTGTACTGACACCAATCCCCTCCAACCGCAGGTCACATCGTAGGTTTCACTTTCGACCACCGCATTACAATGCAGATGGTCGAAAGTAAAACCAGCCAGTCATTCGGGTTGGATTCGGGTTGGATTCCGATGGGCACAAGGAGCTCATCAGTCAGTAGGAGGCCCCACCGTAATCCCTATGGACGGCCTCTCCGACTTCAGGATTACGATGTCGATTTATGGCAGGCTTTCCATGTTGGCCTTTCCTACATGGAAAGCCTGTCAGAAAGTGACTTTGGGGGCCCCCTAGCTAGGCCCCTTCTACTTGTGGCCTCCAGATGATGGTTGAGGGAGCACCTATGGTGCCCCACTGTTAATCCCTGCACGGCATGGCAGGGACCTTGAGGTGCCTGCCACACGGTGCAGGGAAGAAGAGATTCTCCCATTACCCTATGGGAGCTTGTGCTACTGCCGGTTTATGGCTGCAGCAGAAGCTTCCATAGGGAAATGAGAGTATGCGATCGCACCGTGTGCGGTTGCATTATAATACTGCGGTCGGGCCTGATTCCGCAATAGAGTCACGCCTGCCCGACATCGTAATAAGGCGCGAAGTAGTAAACTTACATGTGTGAGCAGCTCCTAACAGCAAAAAATACGTTTCTGAATTGCATTTTCTAATGAGTACTACTACTTTACAGAGTACAAAATGCAGTTTGTGAATCAGGCCGAATTATTCTAGAGCTCAATCAGAAATTGAACAAGGAGTGATTAATATGCCAGCAACATTACAACTGAAGAGACCAAAAGCAGAGCGTTTGTTTAGATGTTTTCATGAAGCATTGAGATTTATATTTAATTCCAGGCCTCAGAACAAACAACCTGCACAGTACTTTGAATTGTTTACATAAAAGAAATGAAATAAGATATTTATGGCCAAAAGAAACACTGTCAATGATCTTCATGTACATATATATTTCACATAAGATAAAACTGTTAATGAGCACAATACTGATGCAAGTTGGCTTTAAGTAACCACAGTATTTAAGTCTTTATTTAAAATAGCACTAGGAAATATTCTAAGTAATTGTTGTTTTAACATACCCTTCACCCAAAGATAATTTAGTAATGATATATGTACACTAATAGTTATTCCTAGAGGATTTATTTAATTTAACATCAGTGACATTTATAGCTTCATTTACTCAATAACCTTTCATATGCAGGAATAGCTCCATCTTAATACCAATACTTAAAGGTCCCAGATGCACTGACAATGTGATAAAGGTAGGGAATTTAAAACGTTGATTATTATTTGATGTTTGTGTGTACTGCATAAGTACTCTTAAAGCATTGGGGTAAACATATTCAAGAGCTCATGTTAATTTAACTTTGGCAGGACCAACAATGTGAGCCCCTCCTACACTATGCTGAGCTAATGCTTAGGCAGATCAAAAGGACACATTGTTACACTGGAGTGCACTGAGGAGACTTAAAGGTGCGGTGAAGTTAGTAGAAGGGGATGACGTATATTTGGATACCTGAACAAGCAAGTCCTGCCTCAGTCTCAATCTATGCTCCACAACGAAGGCTATACAAAGCTGTACACTCTCATGGGCGTCTTCCAGATAAACAGATTAAGAGGTCCACTACAATACTATAAGTGGCGTTGTAGCAAAACATGTATTTACAAGTTGTCTATATGAAGTGAAGCTTGTATTTAAAAATTGTCTATTTGAAGATTGCATAATAACTGGTGCTGCCTTTGAACCTCTTGTGAGAAATGAACAATGAAACTGTGCTTTAACACTAGGATTGGGCGCATAGGAGGTGATGTTTAACTTCTAAAAGTCAGGACAATGTAATTAATGTATTTCACATACAAAGCCTTACCAGCAGTGTAACTCATTAGGTAAAGTCATGAGAAAGCAATACAAAGCTGTTGGGTATTCATGTTAGACTGTTTTAATTAGGAGCACTCTGGCCCAAAGGCAGGTTCATAGGTTTGGGTGCACAGCCCCAGTAACATACAAAACTTAAAAGGAAAGTTAATGAGGTTCCGGAATTAATTTGAAGAGAATAATAAAATAGTAGAAATATGTTACAAAGTACTACAATGTCAAAATAACTCTTCACAATAATAATAAACATGGAGAAAATAGCCCCAATTTAATGTTATGGAGAACAATTACATCTAACAAATATGAAATATGAGTAGTTCCATCATCTAACAAGTAAAGGCAAACTTAGGGGCCGATTAGGATTGTGGTGATTCCGCATCCTCCGTGCCGGCGGAAGCCATCGCCAGCCCGTAGGATGCGGAATCACGGCAGCATTGCCGCTAGTTTAGGATGGCTGGGGGGTCATCGGCTTCCCGTCCGCCGCTTTTCCACCGTGGTCCCCTTCCGACCGTGGCGGAAAAGCTCTAATATGGTGGCGGTGTCTATTAGACACCGCCAGCCATATTAGGATGGGGCAGGAAACATGCTTTTCCGCCGTGGAAAAGCATGTGGTCTTTTCAGTTTGGGGGCCTGTTGCGGGCCCCCAGGGTGTCAGGGGGTGTGGGGTGCACATGGGGGGTACCTATGGTACCCCCCTGCATTTACATGAACAAAGCGGCAGGCACCGGGCGGTGCCTGCCGCTTTCTGCATGTAAATGCAATACATGCATTTTCAACCTTGCGGCGCGTGCTGCTTCAAGCAGCACCCGCCGCAAGGTTAAAGATACGGGATGTGACCGCCAGGGTGGCAGTCACATCCTAATTTGCATGGAGGGACCGCCGCTGCCTATGTGGACGGTCCCTCCACCTCGGGGTGGCGGACGGACGCAGAGAGCACCGCCCGCCGCAATGCCACAAAGGCAGGTTGTGCGTTTCAATGCACAACGTGACAGGCCCCGCGCGGTGCCTGCCACGTTGTTCATTGAAAGGCAGAGGGGTACCATAGGTACCCCCATGTGCACCCCCTACCCCCATGGAGTCCCTGGGGGCCCACAATAGACCCCCACAAGCAGACTCCACATGCCTTTCCTTGGCGGCAATGCCGCCACAGAAAGACATGTTCACACCCACATTGTAATATGGCTGGCGGGGTCATTCAGACACACCACCATATTGAACCCTTTTCCACCCGGTTGACTTGTCGCCGGGCGGAGAAGCGGCGGACGGTCTTTTAGTCCGCCGCGGACCCCCAAGCCATTGTAATATGGTGGGGGGTCTTTGCTGCAAGGATGGCGGGTGGATCGCCCCGGCCGTGCCGGCGGTGACTACTGCCGGCCCGGCACGGGCGATCGGCCTGCTATCCTAATGGGGCCCTTAGTCTCTGGTATGGAGCAAAAATTCTTCCAATATGGCAAGTCTGCAAGTGATATATGAACAGGCTACAAAAGTTCAAAATACTCTTTGTCTTAAGCATGCCATTAAAATCTTGTCTTCTGGATAGTCTTAATGCTAATATTAGCCTCCTTCTATTTTCTCTGTTGGCTGCTATGGCTTCTTGTATTATTTTGTGTCAATCTTTCGAGAGGCACCTTCTTTTATGCTAGCTTGCCTCTTGTTTTGTTGTCTCACCATCTGCCTCTGCTGGTAATGGGAAGCTTTGTGAAAAGGGGAAGAGGTGTAGTGTGTTAGAATTGTGGGGAGGAACTCTCTGGGGTAGGAATGGTAATGTGCAGTGGAAACACTTAGGCCTGGATATGTTGGAACAATGGATCGTGGCATTCTATATGTGACAGTTGGCCAAAGCATCCAGTGGCTGAGCGTCTACTAATCTAGCTCCTACTATGAACTAACTTCTAGTAATTGTAGACATTATTTCAGACTCTTCTTAAGAGAAAGAGTTATTGCCAATGTCCAGTTAACATCTGTGTAAAAAAACATAGGTGTAGTGTCTTGCATTGGAGTATCTCATTCCTCACTAGCAGATGCCTCATGATACCACTTCAATGACATAATATTGATGTAAAAAATATAACAATACAAAAATGTAGCAATAAAAATATATTGGACAAAAATATCGACTTTACATACATACTATGTAACATACAAAAATATTGACTACAAAAACATAGTGAACAAATATATTGACATTATATAGATAAGTATATATATATTAAAAAGTATGTAACATTTTAACAGGAGTGGCCCATGTAGGTAAGAGCGGTGGGGCGCTAGGGTGGGGTGGGGGGGACTCCACAGACGACGAGGAAAATAAAATTAAATAAATATTTAATTTTCGCTTGTCATCATTTGTCGACTACCCCCACACCCTGCCCCATTGCTCTTACCTTCACAGTCCGCTCCTTCATTTTAATAACTTCAAAAATATACATTATCTTTAAAAATATTACATTTAAAATAAATATGGTAATGAAAACATAACAATGAGTGTAATAACTTATAAATAATATAAAAATATGTAACAGTAAAATGTAAAAAATACAGCTACACAAAAATGTATATAAAATATTACATCAAAATATAACAATTATATAAAGTAATAATAATTTGAATTTTAACTCACTGCATGGATCTGAATGAAACTTCTTTCACAATATAATTATTAAAATCAGTAAAGTTAAAAATATATGATATAGTACCAAAACTAATATTTATCAAAAAACAAAATACAAAAATAGGTAAATATGTAAAATAAAAACACAACATTAAAATAAATCTATGCTTGAAAATGAAATTACAAAATAGCCTACACTTCTAAAATATATACAAAACAATAAAACATTCAAATACATTAATTAGAAAATAGTCAGCCAGGATTAAAGTGGGGTTCCGACCGGCCGAAAGACTCCGACTGCTGGTCGTAATTGAGTCGGAATGACCAACCAGTTTATGTTCCAACTGCCGACATCATAATCAGGCTCTCAGACCGCAAACCGACCGTGTTGGTCGTAAGCCTCTGACCGGGGTCAGAAAGCTTCCGACTAGCAGTCGGAGGCTTTCTGACCGACATCATAATCAGCCCCTTAATGTTTCCACTCTAACCTCAACAGGAGCAAAGAAAGTGTTGGACTTAGGAAAGGCCAAATTTATCATTACAATCCCAAACTGAGCAACAGTAAGGAAGTGTAGGGCTTTCCATGGGCCAGATGTACTTTTCCTATTCTTAGCTGAGCAACAGCAGGAAGAGTATGGAACTTTGGAGGAGACAGATTTCCTAAACCTACTCCAACTTGAGCAACAGTAGGTAAAGTGTCGGACTTTGGAATATGTAAAGTTCCTATCTCCACTCCAACCTCAGCAACAGGAGGGAAGGGGTCGAACTTTGGAGGGTCTTTTTTACTGTTCCCAGTCCAACCTGAGCAACAGTTGGGAAAGTGTTGAATTTTGGAAAAGTCAGATTGGCTATTCCCACTCCAAAATTAGCAACTGTTGGGAAAGTGTTTAACTTTGAAAGGATGATACTTACTGGTCCCAATCCATGGCAACGAAAAATCACGTTTACCATTCCCAATCTTAAGCAATAGAACAAAAGAAAATTCCCTAAAATCCTACTGCCAAAATATTTTTCTAAATATAAAAGACAAATATTACAATATATCATTTGCATTACAAAATGAGAATAAATAAATATGAATAAAAATAATTGTATAGAACCCAAATATAGAACAACTCAACTCTTCACATCAAAAAGACTTTTGTGTGTGCCGCACCTCTACTGGCCATAGGCCAACCCGTCTCAATTGTATGGTGGATAAGGAGCTGTTAGCTCTTATGGTGTGCACTACCACCGCCCCTGTTGTTCCTAAGAGGAAATTGTTTAGAAAAACAACAAAAATTCCACCCACTGTGGTTTTGTTTTTAACGAAGGTGTGGCTTGAACACTGAACAGTCTCACAAAAGGTAAAGAGTAGAATTATCAATGACAGAGTTTTAAGATATTTGATATTTGGCTTTTGAGTTTTTTTTATTATTATTTTGTTCCCGGCGGCAGTCCACATTTGCAAGTGAGCACCTGGATGGATGTAGTTTGAAAGTTATTGATTTTATTCGAATGTTTAGATTTTTGTATTTTCTTTTATGTGTGCCTTAATTGGTTTAGGATAGTGTTACCAAAATTGGTGAACAAAGCCATACCATCTTTGGGAGACTTTTACAAAATGCTAAAATCTTCATAACTCTCTGCTGCCTGCCCTTCGCGTTAGATAAACATTTATTAATTACTTTATTACTAAGCAGATTCCTCGTTCTGCAGTGCAGTGTGGGCACTGGTAGATGGAAAAAAGGTCCCTTGTAAATATCATCAAACGAAGAAAGGATGTGAGTTTTCTATTCGTGAAGCGTTCTGTGGTGCACAAAACGAATGCATAAATTAGTGACGATGTTGAATGAACTACATATGGGAAACGTTCCGTGTTTATCCATTGTCTGTAGTAAATCTGCACACAAAAAAGTATTTTAGCGGCATGGGTTCTGATTAGAGAAGGCCTGTGGCTGCACTGATATGGAGCCTGAATCCTGTCCGACCCTGTCGGGGTCATTGTTAGGCCACGGTCGGGGGTAGGAGGGGCGGTGCGACGCCTCGTCTGACAGCTGTCGGGCTCAGGTGGCTTGTGAAGATCAATGCGATCCCTGTTTTATTGACTTTACTACAGCTTTCACGGGGACACGGTACACATTCACCAGAAACCCTGGTCGTTGTTATGCAAGAAGAAGCGCTAGAAGGGAGCTCTTTGCTCGATGAAATCACTGCACTTGCTTTATTTTCACACATCACGCTGTCTTAACATTCTGAAAAAAATGCATTTTCACCCGCAGTAAATAGTTGCCACGGGGACTCAAAACATGTGCGACTGCGACACCCTCTGCAAGTCCTGGATTTATTTTTGGCCCATGCCCCGTTGCATTCTGGGAATCGTGGTTTACATTCCACAGTTCTAAGTTCGGGTTCAAAAATGCCATTTGTCTGCGTACTCTTGGCTGGAAGCCAGAACCGGAAGAAGATGTTGCGCAAGACAAGCGCCTTCCTCGTGACAGCTGAGCTTTAGCAGGGAGTCGCAGGGACGCGCGCATCTTTGTTTTCATGGCGTAGCTCGGTCACCACTAAGGGATGAAAGGGCTACTGTGAGTTCATTCATATCTGGATTTTGCTGGCTTTGGGCGACCGCTAATAAATGCAACCTTCGCAGCTGTGTGAGCTGTCTGAATTACAGGGGAAACACTGTTCCCATGTTATATTCCTCGCCCTGCTCTGCCCCAGAACATATGTTAGTTCAGTCACAGTTCATGCGCCTCTGAAGGTCTCCTCACGACTGGACTACGCAGTGCTTTTCCTCCTTGTCAGCCAGTGCCAGATGGCATATTTTGTTTGCGCGCCTATCCACACACCTATTTATCTTGGTAACACCTGTCATTTGGAAACTAAACGCACTTTCGTCGTACTGTTCATTTCCTGGAAAGGGCGCAGTTGTGTTTATTTTGAGAATGTCTCTCAAAATGGATCAATTCTCGCCCACTGCGCAGATAACTATAGAGTACATTAAATACTCTACGTTGCAGACCCTGTTTGAATAAAGGAAGACCGTCACTCTCGGGGCCATTCAATCAGCCTGTCTTTATTTACAACCCGAAGGGCAAGGGCTTCGCACAGCTGGTGCTATTGGACTCACTCTGCACCCATTGTCAGCCCCCCCCCCCCACCCCATCCCCTACCTCCCTATATGTACCATGGGGGCTCTTGTGGTATAGCTGGAGCCATTTAAGTGAAGTTAGAATAGTCACAGATGAAGGTGGCGCTACAGACGCCGTCCAAAAGACAATGTCATACCGTTTCTTAAATGACTCTCTGAGGGATGATATGTGGACTGTGACATCCTGAGGCTGTGTTCTCTTCTTCCTGCTCTTGCTTCCGTTGGTCTTGTGGTTAGTGTTCTGACTCGGCATTGTGGACTCTTTTTGCAGTGGTAGGCATTTCCGCAGATAGGCCTTTATTTTGGTGACCCCCCCCCCCCCCCCCCCCCCCCCCCATCGCGCGACCTTTCATTCTACTTAGTTGAACTTAGGGGTGCCGTCTCCTTTTAAAACGTTTAGGTTTATTTTTAGTCGGGTGCCTTTCAGCCATCCATGCTAACTTTAGGAAAAATCATAGCGTAAATACTCTTCAATAAAATTGAAATTCATCATATGAAATTTGTTTAATCAAAATCCCTACCTAGTCTGGAAACGCAGTAGCAGGATTACATTAGGCAAGTGATGCAGGTACATTTTCCAGCTAATGCGAAAATTGGAAATATACACACATACAACGCAAAAGAGCTAACCTTAATTTACCAAAGCCAATTCCTGTATCCTAGCCAGCCTGTGCCCATATTATATACCAATAAAGGAAGTTTATGCAGTAGCCACACTTACAAATTCATAGAAATGAGCTCTGCACACTCTTAAAGAGCAGTAGTCTCACCCGCTGTTTTGCCATGGTGTGCAGGCCCACCATGCCTGCACTCATCAGTTTTAAGGAGGGCGCAAATGTATCCAAGAGTGGGAGTGGTTATCTCTCTCATCCCTCACGTTGGGAAAAAGCCTTCGTTTCCTGCCTCAGAGCAGTGCTATTTGGCTTTGCAAAGGGGAAACGAGCCCTGTATTTAGAAGGGAGTCATGTCCAAAGGCCTCACAAAGCAGCAGTGTCTAGTTTTACCCCCAGCACCTCATCCTTGATGGTCAATACCAGTCCACCCCCTGGGTGATCTATCTTCTCTGCCTCTCTTAAGTAGTGCTCAGACCGACTCATGTTCCAGATTAAGGAGATGTGCCAGGTGATGCAGGCATTGTCTGGTTTATGGACGGAGACTGCACATTTAATTTTACAGATGGGTCTAAAACCCTCCTTGGCAATGCCAGTCTGTTAGGCTTTCTAAATAAACAGCAGAGAGTGCAGATAGCTTAAGATCCTCTCATTTACTTCCTGTCAGAGCTATGGGTTACCATTATTTTCTCATCATAAAAGGGCATACTCCACCTCCCCCTCACCCCACCCCACCGCCCGCCCCCCCCCTCCCGAAAAACCAAGAACGTCTTTGGAACCGAAAACCAGAGGTATATCCAATATGCATCAACATTGAAATATCAGGAAGGAATAGTCAATGACTGAGTTCCCCATAGGGGTATACATCATGAAAAACTCTTTCAATGTGTGATTCAAGATGCAGTGTTCTCTGTGCTATTATCAAAGGGATTGCCACTTAATTCATATAATTCACCCAAATCCAAAATACACTGTACATCTGATGGCAGTTTCGTTTTAGGATCCCCTGACAAACAAAGCCACATAATCTGTGAATAAATAATTTGTCAAATTCATGATAGGCTCATAATATGCCACCCCGTGTCCTCTTGTGCAGATAGTGGCAGTACAATGAACTACATGTATGGGTACATGTAGCCATGCTTACACACTCATTGCGCTCAAGGAATTACTTACTTGGACAATATCATAAAACTTTGCGATCTTCACAAATACTGACAATTTTCCTTTTGGCCTAGCACTATAGCTTGTCTTATCAATTCTCAGTACCAAACTAATTCCCACTTTTTTTCAGTAGCTATGTTTCCCAGGATGTAGAAATATCATGTTATATTCTTTTTTTTTTATGGCTTTATTTCGATATAGAAATATCCTAAAAGCTTGTACAACAAGTATAAAACACAACATTTGTAACAATCACTTCCCGATAACACAAAAGGGGAAAACAAGGAAGAAATGTTAAAACAATAAAAACAGGATTAAATTGACAAAGAAAGCCTTCTTGCACGAATCAACCATGACCACTTTAAAAATTTTGACACAGCACAAACAATCAGAGTGGATGTGCCAGACATTAAAATGCGTAGCGCCACTATGTGTTGGCGGGTACCTAAGAGTCTGCATAAGGGTTTAAGCCAGCACCTCCTAGGTGCGCAGTAGTCCGGGCATTCAAAAAGAACATGGGCTACCGTCTCTACTCGAGTGGGACAACGCGCACAAAAGGGGGAAAACTGGTAAGAGGATTTCCAACGGGCAACTAGTTCGCCTTCTGGTAGAGTTCCCACTCTGAACTTAAAATACAAGGCGCGGTCGAAAGGGATGGAAATCATATCTAAGTAAGGTTCATAGGCCACCACATCTTTGATCCTCACAAAAGCTACAGTGGAATTACAGTGACGTGGGTCTGAAAGTAGTTTAGAGGAGACCCAGTTCCAATACAGTTTCTTAATCGTGGCTTTAGGTGGGGCGGTTCTCGATGCCCATGCATCGCCTAGCCCTATCTCCGTTAATTGCCGTTTTACCCACCCTAAGTGTGGGAGGGTATACTCAGACGTGAGTCCCTAGCTCATTGCACCATCAGGATTCAAGCAAGCCGGGCCGATGACGGCTGAAATGCCAGAAACCGGTCCCCGGTAGCTTGTCTCCTTTCTGGTGAAGAATTGGCTTGGTAGTTTGGTCTGCCCTGTTCCCATCATGCACTGGGACAGGAGCAGACTAATTTGCATGTAGCCAGGTTCTGAGCTGGGATGGTGCAGTGAGCTAAAAAATGGTGATGGATCAAGCCCTGATCTCTTGACTGGGTAGGAGTATTCTGCATCATTCAGAAACTCTGTCCATCACCTTTTCCAAAATTGATTTTATCCACACTAAGTGTGGGAGGGTATACTCAGACGTGAGTCCCTAGCTCATTGCACCATCAGGATTCAAGCAAGCCGGGCCGATGACGGCTGAAATGTCAGAAACCGGTCCCCGGTAGCTTGTCTCCTTTCTGGTGAAGAATTGGCTTGGTAGTTTGGTCTGCCCTGCTCCCATCATGCATTGGGACAGGAACAGACTAATTTGCATGTAGCCAGGTTCTGAGCTGGGATGGTGCAGTGAGCTAAAAAATGGTGATGGATCAAGCCCTGATCTCTTGACTGTGTAGGAGTATTCTGCATCATTCAGAAACTCTGTCCATCACCTTTTCCAAAATTGATTTTATCCACACTAAGTGTGGGAGGGTATACTCAGACGTGAGTCCCTAGCTCATTGCACCATCAGGATTCAAGCAAGCCGGGCCGATGACGGCTGAAATGCCAGAAACCGGTCCCCGGTAGCTTGTCTCCTATCTGGTGAAGAATTGGCTGGGTAGTTTGGTCTGCCCTGTTCCCATCATGCACTGGGACAGGAACAGACTAATTTGCATGTAGCCAGGTTCTGAGCTGGGATGGTGCAGTGAGCTAAAAAATGGTGATGGATCAAGCCCTGATCTCTTGACTGGGTAGGAGTATTCTGCATCATTCAGAAACTCTGTCCATCACCTTTTCCAAAATTGATTTTATCCACACTAAGTGTGGGAGGGTATACTCAGACGTGAGTCCCTAGCTCATTGCACCATCAGGATTCAAGCAAGCCGGGCCGATGACGGCTGAAATGCCAGAAACCGGTCCCCGGTAGCTTGTCTCCTTTCTGGTGAAGAATTGGCTTGGTAGTTTGGTCTGCCCTGTTCCCATCATGCACTGGGACAGGAACAGACTAATTTGCATGTAGCCAGGTTCTGAGCTGGGATGGTGCAGTGAGCTAAAAAATGGTGATGGATCAAGCCCTGATCTCTTGACTGGGTAGGAGTATTCTGCATCATTCAGAAACTCTGTCCATCACTTTTTCCAAAATTGATTTTATCCACACTAAGTGTGGGAGGGTATACTCAGACGTGAGTCCCTAGCTCATTGCACCATCAGGATTCAAGCAAGCCGGGCCGATGACGGCTGAAATGCCAGAAACCGGTCCCCGGTAGCTTGTCTCCTTTCTGGTGAAGAATTGGCTTGGTAGTTTGGTCTGCTCTGTTCCCATCATGCACTGGGACAGGAACAGACTAATTTGCATGTAGCCAGGTTCTGAGCTGGGATGGTGCAGTGAGCTAAAAAATGGTGATGGATCAAGCCCTGATCTCTTGTCTGGGTAGGAGTATTCTGCATCATTCAGAAACTCTGTCCATCACCTTTTCCAAAATTGATTTTATCCACACTAAGTGTGGGAGGGTATACTCAGACGTGAGTCCCTAGCTCATTGCACCATCAGGATTCAAGCAAGCCGGGCCGATGACGGCTGAAATGCCAGAAACCGGTCCCCGGTAGCTTGTCTTCTTTCTGGCGAAGAATTGGCTTGGTAGTTTGGTCTGCCCTGTTCCCATCATGCACTGGGACAGGAACAGACTAATTTGCTTGTAGCCAGGTTCTGAGCTGGGATGGTGCAGTGAGCTAAAAAATGGTGATGGATCAAGCCCTGATCTCTTGACTGGGTAGGAGTATTCTGCATCATTCAGAAACTCTGTCCATCACCTTTTCCAAAATTGATTTTATCCACACTAAGTGTGGGAGGGTATACTCAGACGTGAGTCCCTAGCTCATTGCACCATCAGGATTCAAGCAAGCCGGGCCGATGACGGCTGAAATGCCAGAAACCGGTCCCCGGTAGCTTGTCTCCATTCTGGTGAAGAATTGGCTTGGTAGTTTGGTCTGCCCTGTTCCCATCATGCACTGGGACAGGAACAGACTAATTTGCATGTAGCCAGGTTCTGAGCTGGGATGGTGCAGTGAGCTAAAAAATGGTGATGGATCAAGCCCTGATCTCTTGACTGGGTAGGAGTATTCTGCATCATTCAGAAACTCTGTCCATCACCTTTTCCAAAATTGATTTTATCCACACTAAGTGTGGGAGGGTATACTCAGACGTGAGTCCCTAGCTCATTGCACCATCAGGATTCAAGCAAGCCGGGCCGATGACGGCTGAAATGCCAGAAACCGGTCCCCGGTAGCTTGTCTCCTTTCTGGTGAAGAATTGGCTTGGTAGTTTGGTCTGCCCTGTTCCCATCATGCACTGGGACAGGAACAGACTAATTTGCATGTAGCCAGGTTCTGAGCTGGGATGGTGCAGTGAGCTAAAAAATGGTGATGGATCAAGCCCTGATCTCTTGACTGGGTAGGAGTATTCTGCATCATTCAGAAACTCTGTCCATCACCTTTTCCAAAATTGATTTTATCCACACTAAGTGTGGGAGGGTATACTCAGACGTGAGTCCCTAGCTCATTGCACCATCAGGATTCAAGCAAGCCGGGCCGATGACGGCTGAAATGCCAGAAACCGGTCCCCGGTAGCTTGTCTCCTTTCTGGTGAAGAATTGGCTTGGTAGTTTGGTCTGCCCTGTTCCCATCATGCACTGGGACAGGAACAGACTAATTTGCATGTAGCCAGGTTCTGAGCTGGGATGGTGCAGTGAGCTAAAAAATGGTGATGGATCAAGCCCTGATCTCTTGACTGGGTAGGAGTATTCTGCATCATTCAGAAACTCTGTCCATCACTTTTTCCAAAATTGATTTTATCCACACTAAGTGTGGGAGGGTATACTCAGACGTGAGTCCCTAGCTCATTGCACCATCAGGATTCAAGCAAGCCGGGCCGATGACGGCTGAAATGCCAGAAACCGGTCCCCGGTAGCTTGTCTCCTTTCTGGTGAAGAATTGGCTTGGTAGTTTGGTCTGCTCTGTTCCCATCATGCACTGGGACAGGAACAGACTAATTTGCATGTAGCCAGGTTCTGAGCTGGGATGGTGCAGTGAGCTAAAAAATGGTGATGGATCAAGCCCTGATCTCTTGTCTGGGTAGGAGTATTCTGCATCATTCAGAAACTCTGTCCATCACCTTTTCCAAAATTGATTTTATCCACACTAAGTGTGGGAGGGTATACTCAGACGTGAGTCCCTAGCTCATTGCACCATCAGGATTCAAGCAAGCCGGGCCGATGACGGCTGAAATGCCAGAAACCGGTCCCCGGTAGCTTGTCTTCTTTCTGGCGAAGAATTGGCTTGGTAGTTTGGTCTGCCCTGTTCCCATCATGCACTGGGACAGGAACAGACTAATTTGCTTGTAGCCAGGTTCTGAGCTGGGATGGTGCAGTGAGCTAAAAAATGGTGATGGATCAAGCCCTGATCTCTTGACTGGGTAGGAGTATTCTGCATCATTCAGAAACTCTGTCCATCACCTTTTCCAAAATTGATTTTATCCACACTAAGTGTGGGAGGGTATACTCAGACGTGAGTCCCTAGCTCATTGCACCATCAGGATTCAAGCAAGCCGGGCCGATGACGGCTGAAATGCCAGAAACCGGTCCCCGGTAGCTTGTCTCCATTCTGGTGAAGAATTGGCTTGGTAGTTTGGTCTGCCCTGTTCCCATCATGCACTGGGACAGGAACAGACTAATTTGCATGTAGCCAGGTTCTGAGCTGGGATGGTGCAGTGAGCTAAAAAATGGTGATGGATCAAGCCCTGATCTCTTGACTGGGTAGGAGTATTCTGCATCATTCAGAAACTCTGTCCATCACCTTTTCCAAAATTGATTTTATCCACACTAAGTGTGGGAGGGTATACTCAGACGTGAGTCCCTAGCTCATTGCACCATCAGGATTCAAGCAAGCCGGGCCGATGACGGCTGAAATGCCAGAAACCGGTCCCCGGTAGCTTGTCTCCTTTCTGGTGAAGAATTGGCTTGGTAGTTTGGTCTGCCCTGTTCCCATCATGCACTGGGACAGGAACAGACTAATTTGCATGTAGCCACGTTCTGAGCTGGGATGGTGCAGTGAGCTAAAAAATGGTGATGGATCAAGCCCTGATCTCTTGACTGGGTAGGAGTATTCTGCATCATTCAGAAACTCTGTCCATCACTTTTTCCAAAATTGATTTTATCCACACTAAGTGTGGGAGGGTATACTCAGACGTGAGTCCCTAGCTCATTGCACCATCAGGATTCAAGCAAGCCGGGCCGATGACGGCTGAAATGCCAGAAACCGGTCCCCGGTAGCTTGTCTCCTTTCTGGTGAAGAATTGGCTTGGTAGTTTGGTCTGCCCTGTTCCCATCATGCACTGGGACAGGAACAGACTAATTTGCATGTAGCCAGGTTCTGAGCTGGGATGGTGCAGTGAGCTAAAAAATGGTGATGGATCAAGCCCTGATCTCTTGTCTGGGTAGGAGTATTCTGCATCATTCAGAAACTCTGTCCATCACCTTTTCCAAAATTGATTTTATCCACACTAAGTGTGGGAGGGTATACTCAGACGTGAGTCCCTAGCTCATTGCACCATCAGGATTCAAGCAAGCCGGGCCGATGACGGCTGAAATGCCAGAAACCGGTCCCCGGTAGCTTGTCTCCTTTCTGGTGAAGAATTGGCTTGGTAGTTTGGTCTGCCCTGTTCCCATCATGCACTGGGACAGGAACAGACTAATTTGCATGTAGCCAGGTTCTGAGCTGGGATGGTGCAGTGAGCTAAAAAATGGTGATGGATCAAGCCCTGATCTCTTGACTGGGTAGGAGTATTCTGCATCATTCAGAAACTCTGTCCATCACCTTTTCCAAAATTGCATAAGGGTTTAAGCCAGCACCTCCTAAGTGCGCAGTAGTCCGGGCATTCAAAAAGAACATGGGCTACCGACTCTACTTGAGTGGGACAACGCGCACAAAAGGGGGAAAACTGGTAAGAGGATTTCCAACGGGCAACTAGTTCGCCTACTGGTAGAGTTCCCACTCTGAACTTAAAATACAAGGTGCGGTCGAAAGGGATGGAAATCATATCTAAGTAAGGTTCATAGGCCACCACATCTTTGATCCTCACAAAAGCTACAGTGGAATTACAGTGATGTGGGTCTGAAAGTAGATTAGAGGAGACCCAGTTCCAATACAGTTTCTTAATCGTGGCTTTAGGTGGGGCGGTTCTCGATGCCCATGCATCGCCTAGCCCTATCTCCGTTAATTGCCGTTTTACGTCCCTCAACCATTTGATCCTAGACCAGCCTTCCATGGCCATTACCTCTGATAGCGCTTCTGCATAGGAGGCTAGTTCGGGCACCCAACACAACCGAGCCCAAAGAAGCAGGGGGCGGAGTTGCGCTTGGTCCTTGATTGATCTGCAACCTAGATCTAGTAACACTGGTACAGTAGGAGTACTCAATGGGAGAGCCATCAGATCTTTCAAAAATTTGCTCTCCAATTTTGCTAGTACATCCAGGTTGCAAGTACCCCACAACTCCGCCCCGTATAGGGCAGCGCTAACCCCTCTAGCTTTGTATATCTCCACAACTGGGGCTATAAGTTTGCTTGTGGAGGAGCATTGTTCTTTGAGTAATGCTCCACCCACCCTTTTTTGACTGAGGAGCATTTTTTGAATGTGTGAGTTCCAGCCAAATGAATCATTAAGGTGGATACCTAAATAATCAAACTCGGATACCCTCTCCAATGGAACAGGATTCAAAACCGGAGGTCGCCCAGGTTTTTTTGGGGGATTCATAATCAAATACTTAGTTTTATCAGTATTGATTACCAATCCCCTCAGTAAGCAGAATTCCTGAAAGCTATTCAGGAGACTCTGGAGACCCATGGGGGACTTTGAAATGAGAAGGGCGTCATCTGCAAAAAGCAGCGTTGGGATCCGTTTGCCCGCCTGGGAAGGAGCATCAGAAGGGTTTCTTAACAGATGCTCAACCACTCCGTTCACATAAAGAGAGAACAGAGTGGGGGCTGGCACACATCCCTGACGGACGCCCCTTCCCACAGGAATCCTGTCGTTTTTTTCGACATTCGTGCCCCATCGGACCTGTGCAAAATTGCCGGTGTGTAGTCTCACGAGGAGGGAGAGGATATACGGAGGCAACCCCAGTTCTGACAAAACCTTCCACAACTCCTCCCTTGGTACCAGGTCAAAGGCAGTCTTAAGGTCAATTAAGGCCAAGTACAGACTGCCTTTGCCCAGAACCACCACCTTCCAATACAAGAGAGCCAGTCTAAAGGCCTGTTCAATAGTCCCGGTACCAGAGCGAAAACCAGCCTGGAGGTCCGACAGGATGTTATTGTTATCCACCCACTGGAGCACCCTTCCCAAAATCACCTTCCCTGCCACTTTTTGGGATGAGTCGATGAGATTTATTGGCCTGTAGTTGGCTGGGTTGTCCCGACACCCCTTTTTGAATATCGGGACAACCTCAGCCCCCTTCCAGGATTCTGGTACAGGCGCACCTCTATTAATGGCGTTGAGCAATGATGAAACCAGCTTCCCCCACTCCTTGGGATTTGCCCGTAGCAAATCGCCCGGTATCCCATTGGGCCCTGCTGCTTTTAGAGGTACCAATGATTTGATTACACCTTCCACCTCTCTAGCAGTAAAGGGAACACACTCGATACCCCCTGTGCAATCAAACAAAGGGAAGGTGGTATTTGAAGCCACCTCAGTAGGGGTGTAGAGGAATGAGAAGTGATTGAACCAGTTCTGGGCAGGGATGTTACATGTCATCAGAGTGCTGACTGGCCTGTCCCTAGATCTTATAAGGTTCCAGAAACTTCTGGCATCCCTGCCCGTACTAGCTTCCATGAGGTTCGCCCAGAACCTGTCCTCCCATTCTCTCTTTGCTGATAAAGTAGTCTGGGAATACTCTTTCCTAGCTAATCTAATTGCAGCCTGGGATTTGCTTTTAACAGCATCTATCAGGGCATTTTTTCTTCCCCCTACATTTTTTAGTATACCAACCCGGCGGTTTCGACGGGTTCTTACTCTTGCCAGTTCGAGAGGCCTTATTTGGGAGAATGAATAGGTCACTCAGGGCCTTGGTTGTGTCACAAAAAAGTACTGTGACCTCCCCAGGCTGAGGAATCAACTAATCCAATTTAGACTGGGCTATATCTAAGACTGCCCCAATAGCTAGCAGTTTAGGTCCCCTGCGACCAGGACATGAGAGCTATTTCAACACTGTCTAAGCAAGGGGGAAACCACCGTTACAACGCAACTATTACAACGCACACCGTTACAACGCATACCATTACAACGCACGTTCCTTTACAACGCATGGCTTTACAACGCATGACATTACATAGCAGGTGCTATTACAACGCCTGCCATTACAACGTAAGTATAGGTAAGTAATTTAATTTATTTTACCTTTTTTTAAATTACTAAAATATTTAAAATAAATAAAATAATTTAATTAAAGTAATTTTAAATATATAGTTTGGATTTGGGGTACAGGGGTATTTTTGGGGTTCAGTGTTGGGTTTGGATTTTGGGGTACAGGGTATTTTTAGGGTTCAGGGATGGGTTTGGGTTTTGGGGTACAAGGGTATTTTTAGGTTTTAGGGCTGGGTTTGGGTTTTGGGGTACAGGAGTATTTTTAGGTTTTATGGCTGGGTTTGGGTTTTGGGGTACAGGGGTATTTTTAGGTTTTAGGGCTGAGTTTGGGTTTTGGGGTACAGGGGTATTTTTAGGTTTTAGGGCTGGGTTTGGGTTTAGGGGTACAGGGGTATTTTTAGGTTTTAGGGTTGGGTTTGGGTTTAGGGGTACAGGGGTATTTATAGGTTTTAGGGCTGGGTTTGGGTTTTGGGGTACAGGGGTATTTTTAGGTTTTAGGGCTGGGTCTGGGTTTTGGGGTACAGGGGTATTTTTAGGGTTCAGTGTTGGGTTTGGGTTTTGGGGTACAGGGGTATTTTTAGGTTTCAGTTTTTAAATAAATAATTTAAAATAATTAAAAAAATTATTTTGATTAATTTTATTTATTAATTATAGTTCTTTAATATTAATAGTTCTTTTAAAAATAAACTATTTTTTAAAATATATGTATGAGTTCAAATTAATTATTTAAAAAATAAATTAATTTATTTAATTTTTTTTTTTTTAAATTACATTTTAAAATAAAATATTTTACTTACCTATACTTACGTTGTAATGGCATGCGTTGTAATAGCATCTGCTATGTAATGTCTTGCGTTGTAAAGGTATGCGTTGTAAGTGTATCTGCGTTGTAAAAATTGCGTTGTAACGGTGTGCGTTGTAAAAGTTCGCGTTGTAACGCCATACATCCAAGCAAGGATTCCCACCCTGATACTGTGGGTGAATGCGAGCCACCCTTCGTGCCCCTGGCGTAGATATTAAAAATGTCTAAGATCAGCCCTCTCCGCGGGCCCTTGATTGATATGCTCAGAAGATCTGGTGAATTAGACACATGCTGGGTGACTTGACAGCCAAGTGAGATAGCAACCCATATTAAGAGGCCTCCTGAAGGGCGGCCCTTCCCCGAAAGGGGGGGTACTGCTGGTACAAAAAAGGATGAATAACCTACCTTGTGACAGGGCTCCCTACTCCAAGTTTCTTGGAAAATGCAAATAGAGTAGCCTTCCACAAGGGTGCTCCAGTCGGGTAGGGCCAGCTTCCTCAAAATACCCGCAACATTCCAGCTGAGAATCCTTAGATCCGGATCCGTCACAGAAGGCTCACCGCGGGTTTCGGGGCTAGGTGCCCTCTCCCTCTCAGTGGATATCCAAGGTGCTCTTTCTCCTTGTTGAATCCCAGCAACCAGGTTAAGATCCTGACCTAAGGGGCTACATGCAGCTGGTGAGAGTGGCGGACTGGCGTTACCAGGGCCTGGGGCATAAGGCTCTAACACAAATCCAGGGCTCAGGGGCACGGGAACCATCCCCGGGAAAATGTTGTTTCAATATCCTGGCGTCCTCGCATATGGCCCTGTCCATGCGGCTGGTTGGGGAGGAAAAGAGATGAACTGAGTCTCGGGAGGGGTAAAATTATACCTCCATCTTCCTCCTGGGTGGATACCGCATTGGTTACCTACAGCTCTCGGGTAGAAGTAGGTCTAGTCTACTACCCCGATGCCAGCACCACCAAACCCCTGATTCTGATTGCAAATTGTTTGGGCAACCCTAACATCCTTAAAATTTACCACCACACAATCATCCTCAAAGTGCTTGTGCCCGTGGCCTACCCACCCTACCCTTCTGACACCTAAGATCAAACCATCTAGTTCCCTAGGGAGAGGTCTATTTGTCCTTAACCAATGCATAGTTTTGTTTTTTAGCATTTGGTAGGATTCTAGCTGGTTAGCCTTCAAGGGTGGAACATTAGTAAGAATGGCAACATAGGGTTGACAGTCTGGTGGCAAGTCCATCGGTGGTATTCTAGGGGCCTCTGTAGGAGGGAGCGCATCAGGCTGGATACCGGGTAGAGGGATGAGACTGGTTCTTCTCGATTGTACTTGCCCAGGGCCTAAGCTAGTGCCAGGGTTTTTGAGATTAACAGGGCCGTTTCTACCAGAAACCTCGGAACGCACAGGCTTCTTAGCAGGGACATTTCTAGCCTTTGATATATTAGGATGTTCTGTAACGTTCATTGTGGCCAACCCAGGGTTCTGAACACCCTCTTTAGAGGCCGCAGCTAGTACAGCGTGAGCAGTTTCCGCTGCCACTCCTTCGGCCGTGCCAGTTACAATAGATGGGTCCTGTGGGGACATATGGGTCACCCGGACAACAGATTCCCCCCCTGGTTCATCCTCCCTAATTCTAGAGTGTAACTTAATAAGAGATTTTGTGGAGTAGTAATTGTCCAGGGTCACTTGCTCGAACCTGTCCAACCGCTCTACCAGCCCTTTAACTCTCTCTAAAACCGGGATCAGCAAAGATTTCATAATTTTCTCTATTTGGGCAGTCAAGGGGATCTCATGGGGTAGGAACTCGGCAGAATTTGGAGTCAGAACAACGCTTGGATTTGTTGATGTAGCGCCGGTGAGCACACCCCCATGACACCCTGTGCGCAGCATGCACCCGCCCCTGCGCCCTTGTGGATCACACCCACCATAGTGCCAAGTCTCCTAATTTTCTTATAGGGTTTGGGATGACAACCTTTGCGCGGGCTAGTAGTTCTTTTCCTTTTGGTAAGGACAGGCCTATTTACTACCGACGATACCAACACTGGTGGAGGGAGAGGATCCCCATCACTAGGAGAAATATTTGGAGAGAGCAAGTGGACGGGGGCTTTACTAGACTGTAGATCCAGAGCTTCAACTTCAGTAAGTGGGGATAGGTCTGCCATACTCTCCAATCTGTCAGACCTAGCCCTTGGAGCGGCAACCTGTGGATGGTCTAAGGGAAGAGAAGCATACACCACTGGATCGTTTGCACGTGCTGGAGAAAGAGCTTGCGCCTTGGAGCCCAGTGGCGACCGCCTCTCAGGAGGATGTTTGAGAAGTTCGATGGATAGCCAACGCTCAGCTCGTCTCTCAGCCAGTGCAATCTCTCTATCAATCTCTCGTGTAGCCCTGGCAAAATATTTGTCTCGGGGTCCCAGAATTGAAACCCCTACAGTAGAGGGTAGAGGAGTTGTAGTACACGAAGACATGCTATAGGCAACAATCAATAGTAGCGTGAAACTTAGTCCCTATGAACAGCTATGCAAAAAGTCCCAAAAGTATAATAGTCTTTTGCCAGTGACAATTAATGAAGTCAATCTAGTAACTACTCACTGTATCAGAGGCAATAAATCAGAAAGAGGTCCAGGCCCAAATGTTAGGGAGTTGGCCCAGCCCAGCCTCCTGCAGCCCCTGATGGCCACAGACGGCCCGCCCTTTGCCCGGGCTTCGCCCCGTGCTCCGTCCAGCGTGCGTCCCGCGTAGCCCAGAACAATTAAAGTAGTAGAGGAGGTGGGGCGGGAAGAGGACCAGCTGAGGCAGATAAGCAACGCACTGCCCGCTGGTCCTCGCAGTCCCGCTGGGGTCCGGTGTAAGTCTCCTCCTCCTACCCGCGATCAGCTACAAGGTCTCTCCCTCATGAGCGGCTCCCACGGAGCGGGGGCCGCGAGAAGCAGGCAAAATCCAGGGGTCAGAATCGGCAGGCAGAACACACCCGCAGGACGAGGGCAGCAACACCCCTCTGCAAAGACGGCAAATATATTCATGAACACATCAAAATATTGATGCTGAATGTTCCAGTTTCAGGCCAGCTATGGATGAATAAATGAAAGGGCATTTGTATAGTGCACTGTTACTCCGGAGAGTGTCCTGGCGCTCTGCGCTTCTATAACTACAATATCGGGGACCAAAGCAGATTTAAGCTAAATTAAAAAGCCATGTCTTTAGTTTATTTCTGAACATGGGGATAGCTGAGATGGCCTGGCGTTCAGGAGGCAGTTTATTCCAGGTGGATGGCCCTAAAAAAGAGAAGGGTCTGCCTCCGGTCCCTATGAATCACAATTTTACTGCCAGCATATAGTCAGGAACAGCTGCTGAATCACAGCAGCGCCATAACCCTACACTCAAGGAGTTCCAGCAGCTGCTGGGCAGAAACCACTTTCAGGGGGGAAAGTTAGGCCTAAGTAAAGATTAAACCTGACTCTAGCTAAAAACTGCTCTAGGCTCCTGCCTGATCAATCCAAGGCCATAGCATACTTTGGGGCAGATTTATGTTAACTGGCGCATCCCGAGGGATGCGCCAGTTAACATGCGCCACAGTGCGCCACAGCTACGCCACCCATGGTGCGCCGCATTTATGATGCGGCGCACCATGGGGCAAAAACGGCAGAGATGCGTGACGCATCTGTGCCGGAAATGTGGCGCATTGCTGGAGTTGCGTCGCAAGCGCGACGCAGCTCCAGCAATGCTTTGGGGGGGCCTATTCTTTCAATGCAGCCGCAAGCCTTACGCCTGCTTCAAGCAGGCGCAGGGTTTTGACGCAGCATTGCCCTGAAAGTGACTGAGTGAAATCTCATAGATTTCACTCAGCCACTTTCAAGAGGCGTTCCTGCGCAGCAACGCCCCCCTCTGCGCAGGAACGCCTCCTCATGGCGCAGTGCTGTACAACTTGACGCATCTCCTAGATGCGTCACGTTGTAAATAGGGCGCAGGGATGCGCCACGTTTCCGCGCCGTTGCGTCACGCAACGGCAGCGTAAACGTGGCGCAAGCCCTTCATAAATCTGCCCCTAAGTGTATAACCTACCGTCCATATGTTAGTACTCAGGCACACATGTATCTATATTAGCATTACTTTTCCTGTTTGAGGATATCAGCTTTAGTTGTAGCTGGTCATTAATTTTTCCTGCACGAGGTTTTTGTGATCTCAGTGCATTTCAATCCAATGTTTTCTGGCACCATAACCGCGAAGGGATCAGAACCAAAATATACATCCTTCAACACGGCTGGTTCCTATTGGTTAGCCAAGGCTGAGTCACTCTTCTATTTGGATATATAATGTTTTTAGGCACCCAATCATTCAACTGAGTATTAGGAGGTTTGTTTCCATTCAGTGAAAATCGGTGTGCAAATTGCAACCACTTGTTCCAAATGCATTCTTTGTACATGTATTTGTTCTTTTCATTTGTATTTCCTACCATAAAACGTGTTTTTTCTTGGCTTGGAATATATTTCGATCTAGTCTCACAACTGCACGCCTAGCTGGGGCACCTGAAATTCATTTATTTAGGAATAGTGTTGAGCTGTGTCCTTTCCTTTGGTCATGAAGGGTGACAGCGGGGCAGATCGAACATAAGTATATTTTGGAGCCATTCTCAGTTGTTTTGTTGCTCTAACTTTGCGTGCTTGATTAACAAAGCATATGGAGAAGAGGTCCCGAGAAAGTGTTTTTTTGTGCTGCGTTAATCCAATGATACAGCAGAGCCCTCTGCCCCTTCGGTTTGTGTGCCATACTGCAAGGTGCTTTTCAAAAAATGTTTCTGGCAAGGGGAAGGCAGACGCCAGAGGGCCACAGAGTTATCAGTGCTTTAAGCAGCAGTCGCAGCCCCTTTCATACACAGGGATTGATTTTCTAGTGATGGTTTATTGCATTTTCATTTACATGTGAATGTTTGCTTACTGTCTGGCCACATAAAACACAGGGCCAGCTGGTGCAGCCCTTCCTCCTGGAGGCAGCACCTGAGAGCCTTCCCAAAACAAAGAGACCTCTGTGCCTGCTCTCCCTTCCCTAAAACTCAGCCCGGGCCGGAATATATTAAGCTAACCTCCATAAGTTCCGTTTTTATTTCTGTTGGTACATGTGTATATCAATGGCTTCCTCTGCTTTTGAAATAGTTTATAAGTCCTTCCACAGCCAAGTATTCCGTTCTAACTTTCCTCAGCATACTGCCCAAGTATTTAAGTGTCGCAGCGTGCTGGTCCCTTGGGGGCCAGGCCAAGACAAATATCAAAAACAGCTGTCGAACAAGAGCCAGCGATTGGCCAGCATTTCTGCTCCATCTCTGTGTGTTTTTTTTAATCAAAATGAAGATGAGCGCCTGCCTGGGCTTGCAGCATGGAGTTGCGATGGGACAGAGATGGCAGAGGGCGCCATGTCATGAGTGTTTCGCTACCTGGGGCCTTATTATGGAAAGGGCGCACGGTTCCTGGTTGCACTGTGGTGCACTTGTAACAGAGAGTGCTGTACACGCACAGGGACACTGTGTCCCTTTAAAGATAATGTGCTGCTTCCAGGGCAGATGGAAACTCGCAGCTGCCCTGGGGGCACAGTAGAAGGCAGAGCAGCTGTTTGGAGCAACCTCTCCATGTTTCAGAGCGCCCAGCCTGTACTTTCAAGGTGAACACAGAAGCCGCTGCACGCGGGTGAAGTGAGTGTCTGCATGCACCTGCTAGGGGATGTCTGGAGGTCTTTGGGACGCCTTATCCCTCCTTGTGGAGGCCGCCTTCAGGGGGTGCACTGACTGTGTCCCTCCACGTTGTGGCGCACAATAAGTGCTCCTTCTGATGAGCGCGTAGCCTCGGCACCTGAGTCCATTATAAGGCGAGCGCACTGAGGCAAAATGCTTCCCTCATTTGCAAAGGGCAATGCATCATGCAAATAAGAGAATAGCTCTTAAGGATAGGGCAGGCAATACATGTGCGCCGGTGCTATCTATATTACAGAAGGGGCTGCTCCTTCTGCAATACCAAAGTACCCCCATGCTGCAGTCTGCAGGTCCACAAACCTTTTGCATCCCCAGGACACTTTATGCAATACGGGCCTTGGTAGAGTCTCTTAAAAATCTGTTACTGTGTATTTGATTAGGACAGCATTCATCACTTATGTAGTCTCCTTGGGCCCGATTCACAAAATGAACTTAAGACTCAATCCTAAACTTACTACTGTTTTGGTATTCACAGATTGCACTTACTACTTTTGGTATTCACAGAATGAACTTACTACTTTTGGCATTCACAGAATGCACTTACTACTTTTGGTATTCACAGAATGAACTTACTCATTTCGGTATTCACAGAAGTTAGGACTCCTAACTTTAGGACTCCTAAATGCCTTCTATGAATACCGAAAGTCTTAAAATTAGGATTTTTCTCAATTTAGTAGTAGTAAAGTTAGGACTCCTAACTTTACTACTACTAAATTGAGAAAAATCCTAATTTTAAGACTTTCGGTATTCACAGAAGGCATTTAGGAGTCCTAAAGTTAGGACTCCTAACTTTACTACTACTAAATTGAGAAAAATCCTAATTTTAAGACTTTCGGTATTCACAGAAGGCATTTAGGAGTCCTAAAGTTAGTAGTCCTAACTTTACTACTACTAAATTGAGAACAATTATGATTGTAGGACTTTCGGTATTCACAGAAGGCATTTAGGAGTCCTAAAGTTAGGAGTCCTAACTTTACTACTACTAAATTGAGAAAAATCCTAATTTTAAGACTTTCGGTATTCACAGAAGGCATTTAAGAGTCCTAAAGTTAGGAGTCCTAACTTCTTTGAATACCGAAATGAGTAAGTTCATTCTGTGAATACCAAAAGTAGTAAGTGCATTATGTGAATGCCAAAAGTAGTAAGTTCATTCTGTGAATACCAAAAGTAGTAAGTGCAATCTGTGAATACCAAAACAGTAGTAAGTTTAGGATTGAGTCTTAAGTTCATTCTGTGAATCGGGCCCCTTGTGCTTTGGGCAGACATCAATCGGCTGTAGTGAATCATCCAGTTATTGTTTTCCACTGAGGATTTTGTTCCTGGACCACATTGTTGTTGGTGGAGGGAGTTTGAAGAGTATACATTAGTGTTAGACCTGGCATCCTTGGCGTGGTTTCCGCAGACATTTTGCCTCCTGATCTCTTGTTTTGCTGACTTCATTTTTGCTGGTATTAGGATTATGAGCACTTTACCACTGCTAATTAGTGCTAAAGTGTCTATGCTCTGCACTCATGGTAACATTGGTGTATCCACAATTGGCATATTTAATTTACTTGAAAATCCCTAGTACAGTGCACTGTATGTGCCCAGGGCCTGTACATTAAATGCTGCTAGTGGGCCTTCTTCTACAGGCATCGTCCTGTCAATAATATCCGACTTATCCTTGTTAAGCTAAACCATGAAGTGGGCGTACCGTGCGCAACCAGGCGCCACCCCCATTCTTTAAGGTAAATCTCGTCACATTATCTAGTTACTATATTAGCCTTGCACACCGGTTATATGTGTACACAATTATGAGTAATGTACCCTCTTAAATTGTGTCCTCCACAGCCATTGTTTTGTACATATTGAAAACATCAACAATTACGAGCATTACGCCTTTGACTCTTTGACCACTACAGTGGTGAGTACCTTACCTGCCAAGTCCGTATTTTGTACATTAAGTGCAAGAGTTGAAATGAGCAAACCTGTTTTCTAATTACATTTTTACCTTTCAATTTCTCTATGTATGACAACAGTACCCGGCTGGGCTACCTGTAAGTCATTCTCTATTCTCTATCATGTTTGGTGTGAGAACAAGTTATTATTCAGGTACCTTGGTCCCTTGTCCATATACATAGTATATATATAAAAAATGTCACATATCATACTCACTCCCACTCCGTCCTTTTAATTGTAGATGTCCCCCACTGTCTTGTCCTGAAGAGACCCGTATTTCTGAGGGTCGAAACGCCGTCGACACCACAAGGAATTGAACCAACAATTAGTGCCTAGGATTTTGTATAGACACTATAAATAACGTATTATTAATATTTTGGTCATTTTCCTTCTAAATTGTTATTCTATGAGAAACCACTGTGCTTACACATAATGTATCTTGTTTGTATATTTATTTCTTGGTTTCACATGTACACTTGGGACACTGTGCACTTTTTCTTTCTTGTGTTCACATGAACATGTGACAAGCTGTATATATTTGTGTAATTTTGCAAATTGTGTTTTGAAGTATATAAACAGTACTGAGAAGTTTCTCAAATTGTTGGTGCAACCTTTTTTGACATCCCCGATAGTCCTTAGGTTTTTAGAAATTGCCATTAAGCTACACACTGAATGATATATTGTAGTAGCATACCACAGGAGCCGTTGTTCTTTGATATAATTTAATGCCCTGGTTCCTATGTGAGTAGGGTTCTCCTTGTTCTTCTTTGAGGCTAGTGGGCCTGCAGCACTGATTGTGCCACCCACTCAGTAGCCCTTTAAACATGGATCAAGTCTGACATTGCAGGGCGTGTGGTGGCAATTTTAAACTGTCATTTTGACTTGGCAAGTTAAACTACTTGCCAGGCCCAAACCTTCCCTTTAATTGTGTGTATGTCACCCCTGAGGTAGGCCATAGCAGCCTCAAGGGTAGGGTGCAGTGTACTTAAAATGTAGGAGACATACAAGTTTTACATGTCCTGTTTGTGAAAAACTGCTAAATTAGTTTTTCACTACTGCAAGGTATTTCTCTCCTATAGGTTAAGATAAGGATTTACTTGAAACATCTTTTAAGTGTAGCTTCACATTGGGAGCAGATAGAAAATTTGAGTTTGGTGTCTCTGGGCGTGTAATTTATAGACACATCTTTTAGTAAAGTTTATTTTTAAATTGCAGGTCTAAAAATGGCACTTTTAGAAAGGTGTATTGAGTAACCGAGCTCTGTCCTTGCGCTCTTTTATTGTCGCACTGCGATAGGTGGGAACAAATCCCTCCACTGTATCAAATTCATCCCGGTAATCCAAGGTATTCCTTTTAACCAAAGTCATTTTCATCTTCAATATTAGTCTTTTTCTTGAAATTATTCACCACAACAGAGACAGTGAGATGCAATCCATAATTTTTATTAAACATTTCTGATACTTGCTGTCTGCCATTCTAAGCTTAATACAGCAGTATGTTTTTGAATTGTCAGCATGACTACAGTCAGGTGTTATCTGGTGTTTTTAGAGCAGGTTCCATCAAGTTGTTTCTGCTGACAACCATGATTGTCACTTCTCTGTGGCTATGGATCACTTAGAGTAGGGAGTCTCAGGCTTGATGAAGGTAGCTATAAGTCCGTCCATGCCTGTGGATTGTCTGCTGGGAACAACCTGGAGCACACCGTCTTGAAGGAGGTGGAGCTCAGGTCACACTTGAAGATGATGGGGTCGCCCAAGTGGGTGTGCCTGGCAGCTCATGAGGGTGGTCAGAACGACCTGGAGCCTGAAATATTGGCCCAGGTGCCTGCCAAAGAGAAGAAGGGCAAGGGGTGCAGTAAACCTGCTCCTGAAATTCCTAGGACTGGGAGGAGGTAAAACTTGAGTGGGACGCCCCAGTACTTACAGGGAAGACGTGGTTGAACTGGGGAACCTGCCTAAGCTGACCAATCGACATCAGGAAGGAGGTCCCATCAGGGAAGAATTCAGCAAGGAGCAGAAGGAGTACCCTTATCCTAAGGGCCTTTGGTGGAAAGCCCAGGCCGAGGCAGCTGGTGACACAACTGGGCAGCACCTTATTTACTAGGAGATTGATCTCCTTTATAGTGAGCCTACGGCTCCTGAGCTTGTTGCAACACTTGTGTTGGTGGTACCCCTGCACTTCAGGGCCTTCGTACTTTGTCTGACTCATGATGTGCCACTGGCAGGTCATTTGGGACAAGACAAGACATTTTACAGGCTCTCAACCCACTTTTACTGGCCTCAAATGAGGGGGGCCTCAGATGCGTTCTATAGGTCCTTTCCTAATTGCCAGGCAAGTGGCAAGTCAGAGGGGAAGTGCAAGTCCCCCTTCTAACCATCCCCTGTTCTAAGCACCACTTTTACACGGATGGGTATCAAAATTGTAGGGCTTCTGGATCCCAAGACAGCCATGATCAACAGATTTGTTCTGGTCTTGGTGGACCATGCCACCCTGTACCCGGAAGCTATCCCTCTCAGGACAGTGATTGCAGCAGTGTTGGGGTTCTTTACCCATGTGAGTACCAAAGTTATGTCCAATTACATAGAAGGGGTGTGGTGTAACCATAAGTTCAACTATGATGATGCGCTCTCCCCAGAATAAAGAGGGTGTCCCCAAATCGCACTCTAAGACCGCTTGAAATGAAGTTATCCAGAAGGTGTAAAGTTTATCACAAGAATTCCTGTTATTTATATTTATTCGATTTTCATGTCTTGCGTTCTTTTTTAATTTAGTAAAGTCTGTTTTAAATGATTCTGATCAAACTCATCTATCCATAACATAAATGAGCCCATTGCATTTCAGGCAACGCCTTCGTCAGGGGATTAATCTGAAACAATATGAGTACATTGCAGGAAAGTTGCAGAATGTTTTCTACATTACCGATGGTTCCAAACAGTTTTAGCCCATTTAGAGGCATGGAGATACGTAGACCGATTTCTGCGAAGCTATAGTTAGTGTCCTTACCATCCCCAAAAGTAAGGGTTGGTTGAAAGGTTCAACCATACCCTTAAAGGCATGATTATGGGTCTACCAGAACCCATGAGATGTAAGTGGGATGTCCTTCTGCCATGCCTGTCATTCGCCTACATGGAGGTTCCACAGAAGGGGTTGGATTCAGCCCTTTTGAACTTCTTTATGGACACCCTGTGAGAGTATCTCTCAGTTTGGTTAAGGAGAGCTGGAAGCAAGTTCCCAAGAAACAACCCCAGGATGTAGTAAGCTACATAATGGCCCTCCACAACCAAACAGCCCGCTTCAGAAAGCTCACACAAGGGAACCTTGAGGCTAGCCAGTAGGACATGAAACGATGAATACCACTCTGATTACCATAACTCCCTTAAAGGGAGTGCCCGCATTATTTGAGTATTGTGTTTTGTGGATACTGGCACAGATAAATCACTGTAATGGCTCTAAAGGTAGCTCAGTTTTAAAGTACTCTGTATTTGCTTACTTGAACTGGACCTGAGTGGTCCCAGCACTGCCGACTTGTGCTTCTTGCAGTTGGAAAATAAATCTCTTGTCACTTTCCCCATGGAGCTTACCAAAAATATTGGAATAGAAGCACAAAAATGCCCTGCAAGTAAGACTCTAAAAGGTTTGAAATACTGCTTTTTGACCTGACTTATTTAAAGTTATGGTTCTCTAGATTTACTGATTGTATTTTTGTCATTTTGGTCTTGTTTTACCCAGGTAAATAATCTTTATTTTTCTAACACTGTGTGGAGTATTTTTGTAGTGTTTCCAGTGAATTATGGTATGTGTGTTGCACACATACTTTACACATTGCTTCTGAGGATAAGACTGAATGCTCTGCGCCAAGCTACCAGATGGTGATCACAGAATATCTTCGGTGTGTAACTTACTTGCCCTGAATAGAGTGGTGGGTTCTGCCTGGCATACCCTAGCCAACCAAAAACCCAATTTCTAACAATTATCCTCAGAGGTGTTGCTTAGAGATGAATGTCGTGTGGAGTGGTTTGTCTTCATGTCATGATATGCGCTGGGAATTTGGGTCTTGACAACATTTGTTGATCGTCTCTTTCCTATGCTAGGTATACAGTAGGTGATCTAGGATCTAACAGAAATATGTCACATTGTTTTTTTCTGTTACCTTAATGGTTGGAAGATGTCTGTTCCTTTCTGGTACTTTTCCTATTAATATTAGGTGCAACCTTCCCATATGTTTTAATTTTACATTATCAGACCCAATGTCAGTCTGTAGCGAGATTCCCTTTTTCCTCATGTACCCTGTACCCAAGTCTCCCTATCCCTTTGTTTTTCACATCCCACCAGTTGTATTTGAGGTGATATTTCTCCACTAGAGTCACCTCTGAGGTGTTCTTTCTCCACCGCTTCCAGGTTCTATAAAACAGACAGAACAGACAGGTAGACATATATTAAGACAGACCCACGCTTATCCAGGGATAGCTCAGCAGAGCAAGGCATTGCTCAACTGTCCCTGACCAATGTGGAATAGCACTGCTGACTGTGACAGGTGAGAAGATGCTCTTCTGTCTGAGACTGGAAAAAACACAAAAATGCCTACACCCAACTGCTTTTCAAACAATTATTTTTTGAGCAATAGGGTAAACACAGAAACTCTTGAGTTTGACCCGGTATTTTTATTTATACCTGTCTACTTTGACATTTTTTACACTGTTAAATATTTCGTAAAACGGGAAAAACTGTACATTCAATGCATTTCAATTACAATACATAACTATTTACAAACACATATTTATATTTCATATACATAATTATCATACATTCCACAAAGAAAACAGAATACGAACAAACAATAATAATTGAAATTTTCAATAGAGTTGATCTATATCCAGAAAGGCAGGGGACAAAGTCAAAAAGAAGAAAGAGCAAGACCTCAAAATGAGGATAACTTGAAAACCAGCCTAAGCCAGTTCAAACGCTTGATGGTATTAATTGCTCCCTCGGATGTGCCGACACGTTTCTTGTCCAAGGAAACCGGTTCCTGGACTGTCATCAGGTCTTTGTCACTTATACAAAAAATCTATTGCTCTAGCTAAAGCTGAATATTATGAGTCCCGCCTAAGTAAGGCAGTTAATGTCCAGAAAGAGACCTTTAAGATCTTGTTGGAGCTGAGCAAAAAATCTGAAAGCTCTCAGTCTCCCATAAACTGCAATGCCTTTCAGGAATACTTCTTGGAGAAAGTGAGAACCATTATCCAAGAAATAAAAAGTGGCATGGCAAATGGGATAGCTATTCCCAAAGCCCCTCATAAACCGGTTGACTGCACTATCGCACTGTTCCCAGAGATTGATACACTGAGTCTGGAGCAGTTGATGGGCAGAATAAAATCCGGATCTCCAGCAGACCCGTGTCCACCCAGGGTCTTTCAGGTAGCCCGCCCCTTATTGGAGGAATGTATCATCCCCCTCCTTAATAGATCCTTGGAGACAGGGTATATACCAGCTGAACTTAAGGAAGCACGTGTAAGACCCCTATTGAAGAAACCAGGCGCAGACCCCGCAGTGTTAAAGAACTACAGGCCTATCTCTCAGTTGCCATTCCTCTCAAATATACTGGAACAGCATGTATTAAAATCCTTGTCCATGTACCTCGAGTCTCACCACCTACTCCATGAACGACAGGCAGGGTTCTGAGCCCATCACAGCACCGAGTTGGTGATGCTCTCGGTGCTGGATGAATTGAGAGGCTTGGCTGACGGTAAGAAACCGAGCGCCCTGATTTTGCTAGATCTTTCAGCGGCGTTCGATACCGTCAGCCATGCCCTGCTTCTGGAGAGATTGAGTGACTTCGGGATCAAAGGCCTGGCCCTCAGATGGTTGCAATCCTTCTTCTTGGGAAGGACCCAAAGGATACAACTTGGGGACGAAATCTCCGAGGTGGGGACTCTAGAATGTGGGGTGCCTCAGGGCTCGGCCCTATCCCCACTTCTATTTAATCTCTACCTGCAACCTCTGATTGCTTCCTTGGCGTGCATGGGCTGTACAGTATTTAACTATGCGGACGACACGCAGCTGTTGCTGAGTGTCGATAACACGAGCACCGCACAACTCCAAGCCCAGAACATCTTGAGGTACACTGTACAATGGATGACGGAAAATCTTTTGAAAATTAACCCAGATAAGACAGAGGTATTGGTGATTCCATCTGCCACCTCACCATGGTGTGACCTCTATTAGCCTGCGGAGTTAGGCCCGGCTCCAAAACCTAGCCTGAATGTAAAGAGCCTGGGGATCAAACTGGACTGCGATCTATCAATGGTCAGTCAGATCTCTTCTGTGGTGGGAAGTTGTACCAACATCATCAGACAGCTACGGAAGCTAGCCCCCGTTCTCTCTCAATCCATGATGCGCTCAATCGTAGCAGCCACTGTGATCTTGAGGATAGATTACGGGAATGCCCTCTATCTCGGCCTGCCGAAAACCCTGACAAATAGGCTACAGGTCGTCATGAACGATGCTGCACGTCTCATCTTCAGGCTCCCAAGACGAACTAAATCTTCTCCTCTGCTACAGAGCCTGCACTGGCTCCCTATCAAAGAGCGAGTGGAATTTAAGAATCTGTGTACAGCTCATAAGGCAATCTACGGTTCTGGCACCCGCCTACATTAAAGATCGCTTGGTGGTGTACAGTCCATTGAGAACTCTTAGATCTTCAGATTCTCAGTTATTGGTCTGTCCCCGGTACAAACTTGTAACCAAGGGAGGGAGAGCCTTCTCTGTGTTATTTCCTCAGTTATGGAACACACTACCTGAGACGCTGCGCAGGGAAGGGAATCTCCTACGGTTTAGAAAGGTGCTAAAAACACTGCTGTTCAGAAGATCCATGAGTGCTATATAGGCTAGTGGATGTCTTCTTTTGTGATTGCTAAGTTATTGTCTTTACCATCGATTTCCTAGCGCCTAGAGACCTGCAGGTGATTGGGCGCGATACAAATCAAAAATAACAATAACAATAACAATAACAATCTGTCGATGTCTGATATCCTGGCCTCTCGTGATGTCATCAAGGTCAGATAAAGATAGTTTTAGTCTCTTTTTTTTGGTCTCTATTGTGAAACAGGACATCTATGCCTCTGTTCCGAAGAAACTGATACTGAATGGTAGCTGCTCTTTCACTTTTGTTGAAGTTTTGACGGGCGAGTTCTTTCTCAACGTATGGCGCGGAAGGTACTGGGTCAGATTAGGAATTCCCTGTAGTCCATCGTAAATTAATCTCGACGCGAGCAGACACAAGCTGATTATGTCTATGGCGTCGTGCTCCGCTCTCTCTGCATGGACAAAATTTCTATACCACGGCTCCTAATATCGCAGCCTGCACTGGAATGGGTGTATCAGTCCTGGTATGCCATAGACATAATCAGCTTGTGTCAATTTTCAAAAAATTAGTTACATAGAAAAATACCAACACAAATTCAATCCATCAAAGAGCTATTCTTTTCTCCCCAACACAAGATAATGAATACACCTTATTTTTAAGCTAAACAAAATGTTGCCTTATCATAGTCTCTCATCAGCATTCTCCCTGCCATACATACCAATGGTGTCTCATTTATACTTGTGTTGTGTACATTCTCCCATTCCTGCAGTCATTCCTTCTCATTCACTCACTTGAAGGTTGTAGGCGTCGCGTGCCTTAGGGGGGCCACTGCCCCAGATTTTAGATACGTTGAGACTGTTCTGCAAAACAAGGTAATGTTCTTTTCAAATGTCACATTGTTGGTAATGTTGTGATGATATTCCATTGGTATATTCTCGTTAAAAATGCCTGTCAATTGATTTTCAACACTGTGCGTTGTTGATTTAGCCAGAAATTCTGAGAAGAAGGAGAAGAATTGTTGTAATACGTTGCTCGCGTTGTCCGCAATTGAAACACTCGGCATCGCAATAATTTTTTAGGCAAACTTCCTGAATCCACTCCCGTTTAAATATCACGAGAGCACGCACTCTCGAACACATCCGATTCCTTCCGGAATGAATGGTCACTTTCTCCCCGCCAGAGCAAAGAAAAGTAAGCCGGCTCGAGCGCTTGTACAGTGTTTTTAAACTTGATGTTAGGCAACTCAAAAGACCGCCGCATGCACATTAATCTGCCGCATGCTTGCAGCAAACCAGTCCATAATAAGATTTAAGGCAGTTCGATCTTATTTTAGCTAAAACGGCACCACGAGTAACGCGATCCAAGTCCTTCCCCCGTAGCCCTGACATGCGGCTCTCCTGTTATTAAAAGTCAATTACCAAGGGAGTCTTGAACTATTAGCAATGGTGGAGATCACCAGCGCTGAAACAGAAAATTAAGTCACACCACATTGTCCAATATTTTCTAGATCTAAATAACTGCTTAGTCAACTAACAGAAATTCAATGCAACCATATACAGCCAAGTGTTTCAATTGCGAACAACGCGAGCAACGTATTACAACAATTCTTCTCTTTTTCTTCCCAGAATTTCTAGCTAAATCAACAACGCACAGTGTCGAAAATCGATTGACAGGTATTTTTAACGAGCATATACCAATGGAATATCATCACATTACCAACAATGTGACATTTGACAAGAACATTACCTTGTTTTGCAGAACAGTCTCAACATATCTAAAATCTGGAATCATGTAAAACAATCTCCATTAGTGAATATTTTGTTTAGGTTTTTTTAGGGAGAGTATGAGTGTGAATGAGAAGGAATGACTGCGGGAATGTGAGAATGTACACAACACAAGTATAAATGAGACACCATTGGTATGTATGGCAGGGAGAATGATGATGAGAGTCTATGATAGGGCAACATTTATTTAGCTTAAAAATAAGGTGTATTCATTATTTTGTGTTGGGGAGAAAAGAATAGCTCTTTGATGGATTGAAATTGTGTTGGTATTTTTCTATGTAAAATAATTTTTTGAAAATTGAAAATAAATAAGATTAACTCAAACAGAAAGAGTGGTTTAGAAAGACTTGTTTCATTCTGTCTTTCTTGTTAAATAAGGTTAAAGACAAGTGGCAGCACTGGCATTTCTATTTGTTATTCCTCATCAGCGAGGGTAGCTTGAATCCAGTGTCAAAGTGAGCAAGGGACTCATGTCTGGGCATACCCTGCCAACTTAGGGCGAACAAAGCACCTCCCGCACAGGAAGGCCTTTGTTTCTGACTCCTGGGAGTGTTTACACCTCCTGGCAGGGATCTGATTTCCGTCTTAGTGGCAGCAGCTGCCGGCTGACAGCCAGGGCACGGGAAAGGGTAGAGCAACCAGGGGGACAACCTCTAAGGTAGCCACCTGGATACATGTTACGTCAAATCCAACTTTGCTAAAAAAGTCGCGTTTGATGCAATAAGTTGTTTGATACCAAGCATGACAATTTTCACTGAGACCATAATGGAGCTGGCAACCTGGGGATGCCTGGTTACTAGTCCATGCTATCATATGGACATAAGAACAGTAGTAGAAGCCCCAAATGGAAGGAAGCTACCATAGGGACATGTAAGCTTGCACTTATATGTCCACACCTTTAATATAATGCCCCTTGCCTCCTGGGCCTAGGAGGCCTACCTTAGGGGTGACTGACATATACTAAAATAGTGTTGTGACCCTGCCACTCATGGTGAGGGCAAAGTTGAGTCTGCAATGACAGGTTAGCAGTCATCTCTTTACTTTGGTGGCACAATCAGTGCTGCACACTCTGGGGATCCTTTAACTCCCATGCCTTGGATACCACTGGTATCATTTACAAGGGACTTATAAGGGGCTTAAAGTCCTTGCCAATTTGGTTTACCTATTCATATACATCATGTTTTAGGGAGAAAGAACTGGCACTGGGGCCTGATTAGCAGGTTCCAGTACACTTTCAGAGTCAAAACCATCAGCACAGGAGAGAAATGTACCATTCAACAAGGGTACTTTCCTACAGTTTAATTTTCTTTGACTGTGGTATTACACCAAGGAATTAATTTAGTTATTGATGGAGCATAGAGCTACACTGAAAATCTTAGGAGTTGCTGCCCCTCCAAAACTTAATTTTCCCTGACCAATGTAGAGGTGGATGAACAGCTGATTGTATGCTGGTGGAGCCTGTGCTGGCAGACAACCATTAGCAGTAGCCCATCTCCAACAGAGCTGCTGCTTTTGCAGTATCAGGAGATCTTATTGCTTTTTACATGACAAAACTAATTGCTGACCCAGCACACTCTGCAGAACCACATGTAGGAGAGTAGGGTCTGCAATCCTATGGTCACCCCAGATTTTTGCTTTTTGCTTCACTGGTTTACGACTTTCCCTGGCTGTGGGCCTGCTAATCTGATCCGCAGCCTAGCTGTTCTCTCACTAAATTGACATCCATGTACTTTAGGTGCATTTACCAATTGGTACTGGGTCACTCTTGTAAGTCCTTGTACAGTGTACCCTAGGTACCCAGGGCATAAGTGCACCCAAGGCCTACCAGGGGCTGCAGGATGTATTGTGCCACCTCTGGCTGGCCATCTAAACAGACACAACTGGCTGGTAACACAGCTGGGGCAAGGTGGTGTAATCACCCTTTGCTTTAGGTATACCATACCTATATCTAACCCTAAAATGGACACATATCCTCCTATAAGTCACTCCTATGGCAGGCCTTAACAATCCTGGAGGCAGAGTGCTTGGAATTATGTGAGATGGTGCTCTAGCATGAGCTGAGCCTGTCTGCAGCTTTCGGAACCAAGTCCTTTAGCTGTTTCCATGATAACGCTACACCATATACTCTTAAGTGCATTATAATCCTCGCGGTTATTGCTAACTTTGGCATAGCATTATCAAAACATGTCGAGTAAGGTGTCATACGAATTGGAATACTACCCCCTCGCCAGTTCTGGCGGCGGGGGTATCATTCCACCGTTTTAGAGGGACACGACATGTATGTAACTGAGAACCCCGGTTAAAGTTAACTCGAGCCTCAGCATCACAAAATGGATGCTGCCACCACAGACACGAGTCTGACCTCCTGCTGCTGGGAGTCCTACCAGCGAGGGAGGCCTGGACAAAGGGTTTCCTGCCTTGGGAGGTGATAGCACCAACCCAGACAGGATTTTGTGTACTGAGGTAGGACAGGCTGAAAGGAATGAGACATGCCTGGGGCAGACAAAGTGTCCCTGTGCATACCCCGGTTCAAATCAGTTGCTGGGGCACTCCAGCCCCAGCTCTGGTGCGAAACCGGACAAAGGATAGGGGGTGTAACCACCCCCCTTCCTGGTCCCACCCATAGGAGGGACCTAGTCACAGTTCAGCCCCCTTTAGGAGAATAAAGGTAGGAGCTGGTCCCATTCCAGATTAGATTAATCCTGATTTGAAACTACAAAGAAGAAACTCTGGACTTCGACGTTCTGCTCCACAGAAGACTGAAGAAATCTCCCTTGTGGCCAAGGAGTGACCACCCTGCACCTGCAGGAACCATCAAGCGTCCTGGCGGTTCACTTTGTCGTCCTTCCCGGTGGAACCAGACTTTAGAGCCCAACGAGACCTGGACTTCCAGACCTCTCCGACCTCTACCTTCATCTGCAGCACAGCTGAGATCCGTGGGTCCGACGAGACACGTGGGACCGGCCATCTTGGAGAAACTGCACTTCGCTTCCAGCACGACTTCAGAGGCGTCCTCGAGAAAGTGCTTCGGGAACTGAGAAGCCCCTGCCCCGAGCAGCTCCTGCACAGAAGATCAGCCCTCCAGCATCTACGAGATCTGCGTGGGGCCCTTTTGCTTGATTGCTGCTCAACGCGTTGTCTGGTCACTTGCCGGCTGGCTAGTGGCCTCCTAGACGACGATCCACAAAATCTACACTGCTGGTCTGGTTGCTCCAGACTGGTCCTTGCTTCCTTCCAAAAGAGAAGCACCCCGGACCCTCCTGGTCCGCACCAGATGCCATCTCTACTCACCATGTGGGTTGCCTTTGACAAGGCCTGTTGACTCCGAATCCGGCTCTGACACCGCCGACAGCGAGAGCCTGCATGGGACAATTTGTGTCTCCATCCTGGTTGTTGAAGATACCTCCTGGTCCACGTGGCTGCAGAGTCAAGCGTCCACTCTTCACCTGATCGCGACAACAGCATCTGGTTCCTTCCTGGTTCCACTCCGGTCACTGGCTAGTGATTTTCCCCTCTGCTTTCAGGTCTCCATCTTCCTCGATCCACCCTTAAATCGCTCCAGACACCTTCCTCCTGGTCTCCTGCAGCATCTTTCTTCAAGGCTCCATAGACTTCGACGCGGAAACCCGACACACTTTCACACCTATGCACCCGCAGCCCGTGGGTGAGGTAACGAGAGCATTTCGGTGCTCAAGGGTAGATTGACTCTCCTAGTGTCCAGGTATCCTGTCATTTTAGTCTTAACCAGTCGGAACTGTCTTTTACTTACCTTTTCGTAATTTGTTGTGTCCATTGACTTTGTCCCGCATCTCGCGTGTGAGTTCACACTCTGCACACGTGTCCCGTGGGCCTCCTGCTCCTTACCTAAGGTTAGAGTAGTGTAGTCCCAGCAATCCTACAGCCTCTGGACATCTTCATTTTCTCTATCGATTTCCTTATACCATTTACTTAGTATATGGTTTGTCGTGCCCCTAGGGCACCATTGTAATTTGTGCAACTTATCGTATTTTTCTTAAGAGTCTTGTCATGTGCTTAGCCCTCTAATCTCATAAAGAGTTCAGAGGTGTTTTGTTAGTAATAAATATCTTGTTTATTTTCATAACAACCTGTGTGGTGTCCTTTTATTTGGTATTCAAGGGGTTATATGTGGTAAAACAGCTGGCTTCACATGCCAAAAGAGTTTAGGCTAAGACTGCTTTGTCCATGTTACCATTAGGATAGCTGGTCTATAAGGTTGAATTACAACCAATCACCATAAGGGTTGTTTGGACTGATACAAGATGATCACTAGAACTAGTGAGCATCATATATCAGGCCAACTTCTTACATTGGTGGCAGTGGTGAATCCTGGCCCTGTCTGTTCTGTTCTTTAGAGCTCTCAGCGCCAGGAAGCCGTTTTGGCCATCGTGCGCTCTACAAATATTTTCATTCATTCATTCATTCATTCATTCAGATATCATTTGAAAGATCACATAAGGTACCATAGGTACATATAACAAAGCTTAGAAAAACTCTGAGTTCTACTGAACCAGCTGTTGTAGTAGAAAGGGAGTAGCACACCCTGACTACAACTCTTAGCAAGGGATCAGTAGGAAAACCCATAGTGTAGGTAAGTGCACCACTTACACCTCACTAGAAAGCATGTCTATCACAGGAGAGAACACAGTGACCCCCGTTGTGATTAGTGACCCTCCACAGGTCCTTTCCAGATATGCAGCCTCCAGCTTCCAGGAGATGAGACAATTGTGTACCTCCAGGAAACTGAAACTGGGTTCTATCCCTACCCTTCCTTTTCTGTTAGGTTTCTTAGAGACATATGATGCTAGAAGGGCTTCTAATCCAGGCCCCTCAGATGCAGCAGATGGAAGCATGCCCCCCTTAGAAGGTGACCCTGAGTCTAACCTCCCTGAAACAGAAGATGTAGATGGTAGGGAAGATGGGAACTCGTCTGAGGAAGAGGTAGACAATGTCCAAGCTTTAGTCAGCAGACTTACAAGGGCCAACTTAAGCCTACATGGGGATGGAACTGAGGGAGCCCCAGACCTATCCACAAGCAGGCCTAACCTTGGGAATAGAAGAGGTAGATCTCAACCCAGAGACTCTAACAAATCTATTCACTCCCATGTCTCTCACACATCTTCTCAGACAGGAATGACTTCCCCTCAGAGAAGAGAACATGAGGCAATGATGAAGGAAGTTAATCTGAGGATCCAAAGGGAAGATCTTGCCCCTGCCAAGGAGAAACGTGCATTTGCCAGAGAGCAGAAATTGAGTGGGTTAGAACCCACCGGTGGCAGCATTATCCCTAGAGATATAGACAGGAGTTTTGACAATGGACACCTGAGTAAAATAGTGCCCTCCTATAAGGTAGGAGATGTCATCCACAAACGGATGACTGCTTTGGAGAGGGCCTGCAAAGTACAGCAGGTACACGAGAGTCAGTGGGCAGCTATCTTGTGGCTCTCCTTTGAAGGTAAAGGTAGAGATAAGCTCCTCACTGTTAGAGATGAGGATGCTAATGATTACCAAGTCCTGAAAAATGCACTGATTGATGGGTTTGGATTAACATCTGAACAGTACATGTTGATGTTCAGAGACACCCAGAAAACTCAGTCTCAGGATTGGACTGACTTTGTTGATTGTGCCACTTAGGCTTTGGAAGGCTGGTTACACAGGGTTGTATAATCTAATTATGAGAGAACAAATCTTAAATAATTGTCAGAACCAGTTGTTGCATCAGCACCTGATTGACTCAGATCTGACCTCTCCCCAAGAATTGGTAAAAAAGGCAGACAGATGGGTCAGAACCAGGGTCAAGAAGCAGAACCAGAACCAGGGTGGTGGCCAGAAGAAAGCAGACCAAAAGGGTAGTAATCAGAATCAGCAAAATGACCAGAAGTCTTCAACAGGGCCCCAACAATCTAAGGAGGGTGGGTCCCAGAATTCCCAAAAGAAGAAGACTGATGTTCCAAGAAAACCATGGTGCCAGTACTGTAAAAGTAAGACTCACTGGTTTAGTGAGCGCACCAAGAAAGGCTCAGCTCCTACCACTACTGCCCCTAAGGCACCTGCACCCCCTAGTACAGTTAGTAGTGGTAGTGCATCCCCCCAAGGCTATAGTTGGGTTAACCCTGGGAACTGAGGTGGGTTCTGACCTAGTCAGAGCACCTACTCAGGCTGTTCTTGTTTGTAGTGGGGACATGGATATGACCCCTACTGTAAGCCCCAGTACTCTGGGCAAATACAGGCAAACACCTTTAATCAATGGAAAAATGGCTCAGGCCTACAGGGACACATGTGCCAGTGTCACTATGGTGACACCAACCTTTGTGGACCCTGATCAGATCATAATAGGTTCAGACTACCTAGTGACCAATGCTAGCAAAATCACTACCAATCACAGTATGGCAGTTGTTAACTTCTCCTGGGGAGGGGTAACTGGCCTCAAAAGGGTTGTAGTTATTTAGTTCAGACCTCCCAGTGGACTGTCTTTTGGGCAATGATTTGGAATCCTCCTTATGGTCAGAAGTGGAGTATAGGACTCATGTGGAAATGTTAGGTTTGTCAGCACATGTCCTTGCTGTGACCAGGTCACAGGCCAAGAAATGCCCAGCTGAACAAGTGCTGGATCCTGAAACAACGGACCAGACACTACCCAAGAGAAAGAGCAGTAGGGTTAAGGCAGTGCCTTCCCCCTGCCTCGAGGTGAGGATCAGCCCTCTCAGGAGGCTGACCCAAAGACCCCAGAAGGAACTGTCCTAGAAGAACTTGAACCTGAACAAGTTGAGTTTCTTGGGACAGGGGGACCTTCCAGGGCAGACTTGAGGCAGGCACAGTTAGACTGTTCTTCCCTTGAACCCCTCAGACAGCAAGCTGCTGCTGAGGCTGCAGGGAATGCTACAGGTACCCACAAGGTGTACTGTGATGATGGACTCCTATACTCGGAGGCAAGAGACCCCAAGCCTGGTGCTACCAGGAGGCTGGTCATCCCCTTGTCTCTTAGAGGTTTCCTTCTTACCTTAGCCCATGAGATTCCCCTTGCAGGTCACTTAGGCCAGAACAAGACTTGGGAAAGACTTGTCCCTCACTTTCACTGGCCTCATATGTCTGAAGACAACAAAGAGATTTGTCGCTCATGTGTCACCTGTCAAGCCAGTGGCAAATCAGGTGGCACAACAAAGGCCCCCCTTATACCACTACCTGTGGTGGAGGTACCCTTTGAAAGAGTGGAGATAGACATTGTTGGACCAATGGACCCCCCAACAGCATCTGGGCACAGATTTATACTGGTGGTAGTGGATTATGCCACCAGGTATCCAGAAGCTATTCCCCTTAGGACCACTACAGCTCCTGTTGTGGCCAGGGCCCTAATTGGAGTTTTCTCCAGAGTGGGGTTTCCTAAGGAGGTTGTCTCTGACAGAGGTGCAAACGTCATGTCAGGATACTTGACTGCAATGTGGAAGGATTGTGGTGTAAATTACAAATTTACCACACCCTATCACCTACAGTGCAATGGGCTTGTGGAGCGATTCAACAAGACCCTAAAGGGGATGATAAAAGGGTTACCTGAAAAGCTTAGGCGAAGATGGGACATCCTTTTACCCTGCCTTCTGTTTGCTTACAGAGAGGTCCCACAGAGGGGGGTTGGCTACAGCCCTTTTGAGCTTCTATTTGGGCATCCTGTAAGAGGACCCCTATGTCTTGTGAAGGAAGGATGGGAGTTACCTCTCAAAAAGCCTAAGCTTGACATAGTGGACTATGTACTTGGTCTCCGCTCCAGGATGTCAGAGTACATGGAGAAGGCAACCAAAAATCTTGAGGCCAGCCAGGAACTTCAAAAATCTTGGCATGACCAAAAGTCTGTCCTAACTGTTTACCAGCCAGGACAGAAGGTGTGGGTGTTGGAGCCAGTGGCCCCAACAGCTCTCCAAGACAAATGGTCTGGACCCCATACCATCATTGAGCAGAAGGGAGAGGTCACCTACCTGGTGGACCTTGGAACTCCCAGGAGCCCCCACAGGGTGCTTCATGTGAACAGGCTCAAGGCATTTGTTGACAGGGCAGACATGGGCTTGCTCATGGCCACAGATGAGGGAAGGAGGAAGAGACTGACCCTCTCCCAGATCTGCTCACTCAGAACCCTGATGATGGGTCAGTAGATGGTGTGGTCTTTTCTGACAGCCTCTCTGAGCATCAGCAAAAGGATTGCAAACACGTTCTTCAATCCTTTAGACAAATGTTCTCTCTGACCCCCAGTCAGACAAACTGGTGCACCCATGAGGTGGACACTGGTGACAGTCTGCCTATAAAGAGTAACATCTACAGGCAACCTGACCACGTCAGGGACTGCATAAAGAAAGAAGTACAAAAGATGTTGGAATTGGGAGTCATTGAACCCTCATAGAGCCCTTGGGCTAGTCCCGTAGTTCTAGTGCCAAAACCTCACACCCAGGATGGTAAGAGAGAGATGAGGTTTTGTGTAGACTACAGGGGTCTCAATGCATTCACTAAGACAGATGACCATCCAATACCTAGCTATCACAAAAGACAAGGGAAACCCTACTCACAAGGAACCAGGGCAGACAGTTATATCAAGAACAATGGTTCCAGTGGTGCAATCGAAAATAATAACACTTAATTTGTATGGCTCAATGGCGATAAAAATTACTACTGAGGATTGAGGATGGCTAAAAGAAGAGGCATACACACAATTATCTATATTCCTCTCTCGTTTTTACTTTATAATACAATTGTCATATTGAATTATGTCATACAGAGTAGTTCATACAAAAAGACATAAACAATACATAAAAGTGCAATGTGTCCCAAGTGTATCAAAAACAACCAAACTAACAATACAAAACACATAAGTACTCTAAAGGCACAGTGGTTTCTTAAATGAATACATATACTGGAAAAAGACCCAAAATAGATATATAATTATTCTGAGTGAATCTACACAATCGTAGGCACTCTGTTTGGGGGTTCTATTCCACGTAGCGTCCAATACCTAGGGCAGATGAACTCATAGATAAATTGGCTTCTGCCAAATTCTTGAGTACATTTGACCTGGCAGCTGGTTATTGGCAAATCAGGTTAGCTGAGGAGGCCAAGGCCAAAGCAGCATTTTCTACCCCAGGAGGTCATTACCAATTTGTGGTGATGCCCTTTGGCTTGAAAAATGCACCTGACACTTTTCAAAGGTTGGTGAACCAAGTTCTCACTTGGTTGGATGACTTTTGTAAAGCATATCTAGATGATATTGCTGTCTTCAGCTCCACCTGGGAGGATCACCTGATCCACCTGAGGAAAGTTTTGGATGCCCTGCAAAAGGCAGGCCTCACTATCAAGGCTACCAAGTGCCAGATAGGGCAGAGTCAGGTTGTGTACTTGGCCACCTTGTAGGTGGAGGCCAGGTTCAACCATTAGAGAGCAAGATACAGGCCATAAAGGACTGGGCTCCTCCAACCACCCAGGCACAGGTTAGAACTTTATTCGGCCTGTCTGGTTACTATAGGAAATTTGTCAGAAATTACGGGACCATTGTGACCCCACTTAATGACCTGTCAAGCAAGAAAATGCCAAAGAAAGTTCAGTGGACAGTTAGCTGTCAAAAGGCATTCGATGACCTGAAGCAGGCCACGCGCACTGCACCTATTCTCAAGAGTCCAGACTACTCCAAAACTTTCATTGTCCAAACAGATGCTTCTGAGTTGGGTGTGGGAGCTGTTCTATATCAACTGAATAATGATGGTCATGACCAGCCCATTGCTTTTATAGGAAGAAGGCTGACCCCTAGGGAGAAATGTTGGTCAGCTATTGAGAGGGAGGCCTTTGCTGTGGTTTGGGCCCTGAAGAAGTTGAGCCCATACTTGTTTGGAACTCACTTCAAGATTCAGACAGACCATAAGCCCCTCTTGTGGCTAAATCAAATGAAGGGTGAAAAGCCCAAACTTCTTAGGTGGTCCATTTCCCTACAAGGGATGGACTTTACAGTGGAGCACAGACCAGGGACTGACCATGGCAATGCAGATGGTCTCTCCTGGTATTTCCACTTAGAACAGGAAGACTCACCTGGTCAAAGTTAGTTTAATGTCCCTAGGTTTGGGGGGGGGGGGAGGGGGTATGTAGGAGAGTAGGGTCTGCAATCCAATGGTCACCCCAGATTTTTGCTTTTTTCTTCACTGGTTTACGACTTTCCCTGGTTGTAGGCCTGCTAATCAGACCCACAGCCTATCTGTTCTCTCTCTAAATTGACATCCATGTACTTTAGGTGCATTTACCAATTGGTACTGGGTCACTCTTGTAAGTCCTTGTACAGTGTACCCTAGGTACCCAGGGCATAAGTGCACCCAAGGCCTACCAGGGGCTGCAGCATGTATTGTGCCACCCCTGGCTGGCCATCTAAACAGACACAACTGGCTGGTAACACAGCTGGGGCAAGGTGGTGTAATCACCCTTTTCTTTAGCTATAGTATACCTATATCTAACCCTAAAATGGACACATATCCTCCTATAAGTCACTCCTATGGCAGGCCTTAACAATCCTGGAGGCAGAGTGCTTGGAATTATGTGAGATGATGCTCTAGCATGAGCTGAGCCTGTCTGCAGCTTTCGGAACCAATGCCCAGATGCATCAACCTTTTTAGGAAGTGCAAACGGTGCGATTCGCATAAATCGGCCTTTTGCACTTCCTAAATTGGTTACTGGGATGCATCAAGCATTTTTTGGAAATCACTTTTTTTTGCGAGTTCCAAAAAATGCGATTGCTGTTAAGGAATCGCAAATTTGCGATTCCTTAACAGCAATGCATCATCCTCAAAACATTTGCGATTTTAAAAATTGCAAATGCAAATTACCACGAAGTTGAACTTCGTGGTAATTTGCAAAAATGTTTAAAAACGCATAAAAATGCATTTTTTAAACGTGTACGTTACAGGCACACATGTCCTTAGGACATGTGTGTATGTAACTCACATGTAAAAGTGCATTTCATGGGTGCAGGGGGGGGTCCTTTGGACCCCCCTCTCCACCCTTGAAAGGCTTTGATGGATTCCGATTTGAAATTGCGAATTCGCAATTCCCATTCATTCCTATGGGCATTTCAGCCCATAGGAATGAATGGGAATATCGGATTCGCTATTTGGAACTCGCAATTTTATTGGAATTCGGTAAAAATTGCGATTTTTACCGAATTTCAATAAAATAGCGAAATTATTGATGCATTGCCATTTGCGAATCCTTAATTGCGATTCCTTATTTTTCGCAATTAAGGAATCGCAAATGACAACGTTGATGCATCTAGGGGCAAGTCCTTTAGCTGTTTCCATGATAACGCTATACCATATACTCTTAAGTGCATTATAATCCTCGCGGTTATTGCTAAATTTGGCATAGCATTATCAAAACATGTCGAGTAAGGTGTCATACGAATTGGAATGCTACCCCCTCGCCAGTTCTGGTGACAGGGGTAGCATTCCACCCTTTTAGAGGGTCACAACATGTATGTAACTCAGAACCCCAGTTAAAGTTAACTCGAGCCTCAGCATCACAAAATGGATGCTGCCACCACGGACACGAGTCTGACCTCCTGCTGCTGGGAGTCCTTCCAGCAAGAGAGGCCTGGACAAAGGGTTTCCTGCCTTGGGAGGTGCTAGCCACACCCCAGACAGGATTTTGTGTATTGAGGTAGAACAGGCTGAAAGGAATGAGACATGCCTGGGGCACACAAGGTGTCCCTGTGCATACCCCGGTTCAAACCAGTTGCTGGGGCACTCCAGCCCCAGCTCTGGTGCGAAACCGGACAAAGGATAGGGGGTGTAACCACCCCCCTTCCTGGTCCCACCCATAGGAGGGACCTAGTCACAGTACAGACCCCTTTAGGAGAATAAAGGTAGGAGCTGGTCCCTTTCCAGATTAGATTAATTCTGATTTGAAACTACAAAGAAGAAACTCTGGACTTCGATGTTCTGCTCCACAGAAGACTGAAGAAATCTCCCTTGTGGCGAAGGAGTGACCACCCTGCACCAGCAGGCACCATCAAGCGTCCTAGCAGTTCACTTTGTCGTCCTTCCCGGTGGAACCAGACTTCAAAGTCCGACGAGACCCGGACTTCCAGACCTCTCCGACCTCTACCTACATCTGCAGCACAGCTGAGATCTGTGGGTGCGACGAGACACGTGGGACCGGCCATCTTGGAGAAACTGCACTTCGCTTCCAGCACGACTTCAGAGACGTCCTCGAGAAAGTGCTTTGGGAACTGAGAAGCCCCAGTCCCAAGCAGCTCCTGCACAGAAGATCAGCCCTCCAGCATTCACGAGATCTGCATGGGGCCCTTTTGCTTGATTACTGCTTGATGCGTTGTCTGGTCACTTGCCGGCTGGCTAGTGGCCTCCTAGACGACGATCCACGAAATCTACACCACTGTTCTGGTTGCTCCAGACTGGCCCTTGCTTCCTTCCAAAAGAGAAGCACCCCAGACCCTCATGGTCCGCACCAAACGCCCTCACCACCTGCGTTGCCTATGCCAAGGCCTGTTGACCCCGAATCCGGCTCCGACACCGCCGACAGCCAGAGCCTGCGTGCTACAGCTCGTGCCTCCATTTTTCTCGTCAAAGACACCTCCTGGTCCACGTGGCTGCAGAGTCAAGCGTCCGTCCACTCTTCACCTGATCACGACAACAGCATCTGGTTCCTTTCCGGTCACTTGGCTAGTGACTTTGAACATTGTCCCCTCTGCTTTCAGGTCTCCATCTTCCTCGATCCACCCTTGGATCGCTCCGGACACCTTCCTTCTGGTCGCCTGCAGCATCTTTCTTCAAGGCTCCATAGACTTTGACGCGGAAACCCGACACACTTTCACACCTATGCACCCGCAGCCCGTGGGTGAGGTAACGAGAGCATTTCGGTGCTCAAGGGTAGATTGACTCTCCTAGTGTCCAGGTATCCTGTTGTTTTAGTCTTAACCAGTGGGAACTGTCTTTTACTTACCTTTTCATAATTTGTAGTGTCCATTGACTTTGTCCCGCATCACGCGTGTGATTTCACACTCTGCACACGCGTCCCGTGGGCCTCCTGCTCCTTACCTAAGTTTAGAGTAGTGTAGTCCCAGCGATCCTACAGCCTCTGGACATCTTCATTTCCTCTATCGATTTCCTTATACCATTTACTTAGTATATGGTTTGTCGTTTTCCCTATTAATGCAAGATCTTTGGTAAAAAACAATATTGCTTTTAGTAACTTTGTCACTGCCAGGAAGCCTACATGGGTTTTCATTACTTAAACTTGGGCATTAGACTCCTCTGGTCCCGAACTAGTGAACGCTGTCCTAGAGGGCTATGCGTTAGCTAGAATGGACAGAGTGGGTCGCAGGGGGGAGGACTAGCTATCCTATATAGGACTTCCTCCACCTGTCGTACTAAAACTCTTTCTTCCCCCTCAGACCCCTTTCAGGCCACCCACTTCTCTATAACCTCCTCGCCCTCAGTGGCTTTCTCTGGTCGTCTTATTTACAGACCTCCGGGTCCCAGATCCGGTTTTAGCCAAATTCTTTTCAAAATCCTAGAACCCTATTTTGGTAGACCCCATCTGACAATTATGGGCGACATGAATTTTCACTTAGAAGACCTAGCCTCTAGCGACACTCTCTCCTTGGTGGACCCCTTGGCCGCATGCGGCCTCCGCCAATTGGTAGATAGCCCCACCCATCTGGCTGGCCACACATTGGACGGGGTCTTTTCTAATGACCCCAGACTAAAGACGGGCCCCCCCATTCCTCTGGTCTGGTCCGACCACTTTGCGGTCCCCTTGGAACTTAAACTCCCCGCCCGGTCCACCTTGTCATGTGACCCCAGACATAGGGAACTCAAGCGGAACTATAGGAATATCTCGAATGATACCCTGGCCCCCCTCATAGCCAATGTCAGGATATCTCCTGCGGGCGATGCCAGCGCTGCTGCGCTGGAGCTCTCTAACACTATTGCAGGAGCTTTAGACGTTCGGGCCCCCGCCTCGTATCGCTTTTCAGCTAGGCTGAGACCCTCGGCTCCCTGGTTTTCAGAAACTCTCGGGCTCCAAAGGCAGGGATGTAGGAAACAGGAGAGATTCTGGCGAACGACCTGGGATCAGAGGGACAGAGAAAAACACAAACTCTTGCTCAGAGACTATAAAGTGATGGTCATTAAGGAAAAACAGGCCCATTTCACCAACCTAAGGGCCTCCCTTACTTCGTCCAGGGAATTGTTTAAGATCGTCGATTCTCTGTGCACTCTGCAAACTCCTGACCCCATAGTAGGCTCTCAAGAGCTATGTAATAAGATCTCTATGGTCTTCCATTCGAAAAAAGCTGATATCTCCGCCGACCTTGAATTACAAAGGGACCTACAGAGCTCCCATCTCCTGCTGGTCCAGCCTCCCTTAGAATGTCGGCCAAGGGACCCCCCCTGAATCTGCCTACTTTTCCTCCCCTTACCTTGCAGCAATTAGGCCTGCTCCTGAATCAATCTAAGTCGGGTTCTCCGTTGGACCCTTGTCCTTTGAAGATCCTGAAGGAGTGTAGAGAAGTCTTACTACCCCCCTCCTTGAGGTGATGAATCGTGCTTAGGCAGAGGGCATTTTTCCATTCTATTGGAAAAAGGCAGTAGTAAAGCCTTTGCTGAAAAAGCCAACTCTTGATTCGGAGACTCTAAAGAATTTCCGCCCAATATCCTTGTTACCAGCCCCGGCAAAAATGCTTGAAACCTACCTCAATCAACACCTTACTGCCTTTCTCGATACCTCTGGGTTTCTGGACCTGTCACAACATGGTTTCCGGAAGTTCCATAGTACCGAGTCGGCGCTCACTATGGTTGTAGATAACATCTGTGCGAAGGGCGACCTGGGCCAGATCACCCTTCTGGTCCTGCTCGACCTGACAGCAGCCTTTGACACCCTGTCTCCCTCCATTTAAACAGCTCGCTTTAGTGAGATAGGAGTGGAGGGCTCAGCACTGAGTCTACTAACCTCTTTCCTTAATCAGAGAGAGCAGAAGGTCAAACTAGGAGAGTATCTCTCCCCTGCCACACCTGTGCAATGTGGGGTCCCGCAGGGGTCGGCCTTGAGCCCCACCCTTTTTAACATCTACGTGGCCCCACTTGCCAGGCTGGTAAGATCGCGTGGGATGGAGGTGGTGTCATACGCCGATGACACCCAAATTATGGTGTCTCTCTCCCAGTCGGTGAGTTTCTCCGCTATCAGCTTCAGGAACTGCATGGAAGCAGTTTCAGAGTGGATGATTCTGAACTCACTGAAGCTGAACGGAGAGAAAACCGAGGTCCTGATTTTCGGCAGAGATCAGGACATACGGTCAAACGACTGGTGGCCCTCTTCTCTCGGAGCCTGCCCGCTACCCACAAAATCCGCCCGGAATTTAGCTTGATATGGCCCAGCAGGTTAATAGAACGATCTCTACCTGCTGGGGGGTTATCAGGATTCTAAGGAAAATCTCCCACTATCTCTCCCTGCAAGCCCGCATACAGATCGTGGTTGCTTTAGTCGTCACCCGGCTAGACTATTGCAACACGCTCTATACGGGCATTAATAAAGGCCTGATACAACGCCTACAGACCGTTCAAAATGCGTCAGCGAGGTGTGTTCTTGAGGTCCCTAGGCTCTCCTCAGCTATATCAGCCAGGAAGAGCCTACATTGTCTCCCGATCCAGGCCAGGATCTCTTTTAAAATCCTGTGCCTGGTTTATGGGGCCTTGTTCGGCGACTGTGCGGAAAGCATAGGATCTCTGGTGGTCCCATACACCCCTAGCAGAAACATGCGTTCCTCCAGTAAGAATCTCCTGTATGTTCCTCGAGTTAACAGAGTCAGGTGGGGAGGAAGGGCCTTTTCTTTTGTGGCCCCTAAGTTGTGGAAGGTATACAACGGTCACCACGCATATTTTACAACGCGGTACCGTTACCACGCTACTTTTACCACGCAGGTCGTTACAACGAAATGCGCTGGGGGGGGGCCCTCCAGGATAGTAAATACTTTCATTTACTATCCAACTCCTTTCCCTAGAGTCCACGGGGACTGGAGTTGGAATAGTAAATTAAATAATTTACTATCCAGCGCCCCTCCACGCAAGTCGTTGTAACGACTTGCGTGGGAAAAGTAGCGTGGTAACGGTACGCGTTGTAAAAGTACGCGTGGTACCGTCATACATCCGTTGTGGAATACCCTCCTTCCTGAATTAAAACTGCAACCTTCTATTGGGCTATTTAGGAAAGGTTTTAAAAACATGGCTCTTTACCGAGGCATACCAGTAAACTCGCACCTGACTACTTCTTTATATTTTTGTTAGGCGCCTTGACGCCCGTTGGGCTAAGTTCGCGCGGTATAAGTTGATTTTCATTCATTCATTCATTCGTGCCCCTAGGGCACCATTGTAATTTGTGCAACTTATCGTATTTTTCTTAAGAGTCTTGTCATGTGCTTAGCCCTCTGATCTCATAAAGAGTTCAGAGGTGTTTTGTTAGTAGTAAATAGCTTGTTTATTTTAATAACAACCTGTGCGGTGTCCTTTCATTCGGTATTCAAGGGGTTATATGTGGTAAAACAGCTGGCTTCACATGCCAAAAGAGTTTGGCCTAAGACTGCTTTGTCCGTGCTACCATTAGGATAGCTGGTCTATAAGGTTGACTTACAACCAATCACCATAAGGGTTGTTTGGACTGATACAAGGTGATCACTAGAACTAGTGAGCATCATATATCAGGCCAACTTCTCACACCACACCCCTTGACAAAATCTTTAGCAGCTTAGCAACACAATTACTTTCAATTTTCGATCTCAGCCAGGGATTGAATAGCTCTCATTTCTTTCAACATTGCATTACAGAAATATTGCATGCCCAAACGGCAAGTCTCCCCAAGAATCCTAGATCATACATGCAAGAAGTTGAATGCCAGACAATGCCAGAACACAAAGTGATGAACTAAAAAACACTCATGAAATCTTCTGCTTGCCATCTGTGAATCCAGATTTCAGTCAATGGCTTTCAAGACTGGTTGACAAAATGTTCTCATCATTGGCAGTTGACTCACAATCGGTCTGTGAAATAGTTTACCAGGGTGATTGAATCACTCTAAGCTACCAAGAGAGCACTCAAACACAGATTGAGGAAAAGCCTAAACCAAAACAGAAATCGATACACTCATCATCTACACATCTACAGAGAAACTTTCAAGAAGCAAACACTATTCCTCTAGACTCAGCTTTGCGTTTTACCCAGCAAAGATTACAATTTAATTTTAATTGTTTAATTTTAATAGTTTGATTATAATTGTTCAGCTACATATGTTATGTTCTGTTATGAATGTCAAGTGCAGAGGAGTGGTAAGAGAAGTTGCAGACTGAGCTGCAATTTCACAAGTAAGGACAAGATTGTTGAAGAAGGGGCTGGTGTTTGAGAAGGTTAGTGTCTACTATATGTTGAGACTGGGTATGATGTGAAGTATACTGGGACATGTGGGTATCAGAAGAGTGGGGCAGATGGAAATACTAAGTGGTAGGGCTAAGTGGAATGGTAGTGTATAATGCAACAAACTATAAGTATTTTATTGCATTTATTTCTTGTACAGCATGCGAAAACCTATGGCCCGATTTTGGTCAGAGCTATGCACCATGAATCTGGCACACCTACCCATTGCAAGTGTTTTTCATGCACACAGTAGTTTTGTGTAAACACCAAACTCACTTATGGAGCAGGAATGCCGGATATGTTTGTTCTAAATCCTGTCTATTACCAAAATTGCAACATGGGATTAGGTGTTCATAGGAAACACTGATGAATCTGCAAGCGTACATCTAATGGAGTGGCCTGAAATCAGGCACTCTAAAAAGAGAGAGTTTTCCCAAGCAAACCCAGAAAGGACCGGGAAATGTCACAATCGAAAAAAGAAATTCCTTTCTGTGTGTTTAAACTCTTGTGTTCAAATTAATTACAGAAAGCCATTTGTTTAGACCAATGTCAAAGTATACACAGCCCTATATAAACATTCTAATCACAACATAAACGTGTATGTATCTTTGTAATTTTTATTAAAAAAAGGTTTAGGTTTAAAATAGATGCATATTTGTTCACAATATATTAAAATCAATTACACATATTATTCACTATGACAACATTATATTCAATTCTTATACATGTTATATTACATCAATACATATTTCACAATACACATCATTCTAAAAAGATTTTTTTTTATACAAATTAGAAGGTCCGTATGTCGACGCGTTTCGGTGCTTCGTTTTTATAGAACACCTTCCTCAGGACAGTATGATTTAAAAACATCAAATCTTCTTTCTAAAATAAATACATACAATTAATGTTACCATCATTGCATACTTTTTTCAATCTAACAGGCTATTCAGTTGAATGGTCATAAACAGATCTTACTTCTTATTTATTATAATCTTTCGGGTACCTGATGAGTATCCCTGGGGTCACAATAGATGAAGAACCTCAAATTCTATTCTCTATTCCATCAGAGAATCTGTATAGAAAACAATATGCAGTTTTAATCACAAATTATATGCTATTGTTCAAAGTGTAAAACTATTGATCCCATTGTACACTTACTGAATGCGTAGTGTGCCGTGCTTTACTTTTGACTACACTGGTCTTGCAGTTCTCAGGCGTTATCAATTCTCGCCTTAGATGGCAGGGGGGTATTTTTCCTCCTCTGTCGTATCCAAAGTGAATCCCTCTTTTTGCTTTAAGTGGATCCTGTATGCCTAGATCACGAAATATACAATGTCAGTAAGGCTCTGCCTCCTGCTTTTTGTTACAGTTAAAAATTAATCTTTCCTTGTTCTTTTTTACTATTGCACCTCTTGACGTATCTTATGCTTGGGACATACTCGTATATCCTCCTTTTTATAATTAAATTACAGAGGTCTCACGAGAATTATAGTTCGACTAGATTAGCACCCAATTGTCTTTATTAATAGACTAGGTACCTTGTCCATATTCTAGCTAGCTCGGCCACTTATATTTTATTAGGCAGTCAGAGTCATGCGATAGCAGGTACTAAAGGTCGAGTATTACCGCCATATTTCCATGGACAGTTACCGGGGGCTAGTACTCAGCCACGTTATTTTAAAGGGTTGACGCTATCTTATATTACACGTCTACGTTAATTGTCATATATAAATGAATTACAAATTCTTATCAAGTCCAACTTCTTTTTTAGACAAATATATCTCTACACTAAACATTTTGTGCAAAACTTAGACAGGGGTTCTTATTATCGAGTTCATACTCGTACTAGCAAGTAGACCTCCCGCCTCCCTGACGACGCATGTCGCCTAACGCGCTTCCCTTACCTTTAGTGAATGTGGCAGCGGTACTCCTTCCCGGTCTCCCTGGTTTCCCGAGTAAGATAAAGTGCTGCTGAACCACATGGTCTTTATACCCATCAAGCCTTCAATTAATTTAGTTAGTAGGCAATGGATGTATTGAATCAAGGGATCATTATCCCTCGGATCCACCATCATTGTAGTTTTTAGTTGTAGTTAATCCGCATCTCGTAAATCGAAGACGGACTACAGCTTCTATGTTGAACAGATATTAATGTTACTTTCTGTACCTCACAACAGTATTGTTCCTTTTTATGGTCGGTGTACTTAATATCTCAGTGACTAAGCATATAATTACACTGGCCATACACAAATATAACGTGTTCCTCCGGATTAGGTATATAGGCCGAGAGATGCGGCAACGCCTAACAGAACATAGATCAGCTTTAAAGAACCACAAAAAAACGCTCCATTAGTAGAACATTGGATAGCTGAAAATCATAAAGTGGATGAACTTAGATGGTTCATTTTAGAAAAAATAAAGACATCCTCAAGAGGGGGTGATTCTGAGAAAAAACGTAAACGAAGAGAGCAATTTTTTATGTCTAAATTCAGACCCTACACACATGGCCTTAATAGGAGGGAAGAGTGGGAAAGGATTATTAGATGAAAACAGCTGGATGAATACTCTTTGTCAAAGAATTAGACAAATAAACATGAGACAAGTGAGAATAAAACTGCACATAATACTTGTAAATGAGGGGCTATTTTGCAAAAATGTATAAAATGATGATGGTGATTACAATATATGCATTGATGCGGGTATTAACAGTTATGAATAAAGGTAGCCAACACTGTGCAGATAGTACTAAAAAGTGGAATGAATAGAGCAAAGATCAATGTACCCACATATAATATAGTGGTGATAATGTACCCACTAAAGTGAAAATGTTATCTTTGTTTGTCAAATTAAGATAAAAAAAATGTATCATAAGCTATGATAAACATTTGGTCATTCAAAAATCACTTGACAATATCCACAATGTAGAAAGGATGGTGATAATGGAGCTAAATGTATTAAATCACAGTGGATTTTATTGTATATCTACGATTGATATCACGTTAGACGACTGATAGATTGTTTGTTTATTTAAATGTTTATCCAAACCTTTGGGAATAGTTCTACTATGATAAAGGGGCACTTATATGCAAACGAGGCTCATTAACAGATATGAGAACTACTGTTATGCCAAAAAAAACTACAAATATGGCTGACGCCCAATAAAACGGCGTGCTATAGCTCTCGTTTATCGGAACATGCAACAATCTTTCTATGCTCGTGTAACTGTATGGTAATCTTTTAGATAACGAATACAATAACCTAAATAGATCTTACTTCACAGAGATATAGTGGTACTGTTCTGAGGTACAGAAATTATCATTAAGGTCGCTCGAATAGGGACGTTCTAGTCCCTTTTTCATTACGATTTAGCAGCTCCTTGATGGAAACGAGGCTTATAAGCAGAAATGAGAACTACTGTGATGTAAAAACTACAAATAGGGCGACCGTTTCTTTAGGAAGAGACGATAAACTATATACCTAATCCGGAAGAACACATTATATTTGTGTATGGCCAGTGTAATTATATGCTTAGTCACTGAGATATTAAATACACCGGCCATAAAAAGGAACGATACTGTTGTGCGGTACAGAAAGTAACATTAATATCTGTTCAACATAGAAGCCGTAGTCCGCCTTCGATTTACGAGATGCGGATTAACTACAACTAAAAACTACAATGATGGTGGATCGGAGGGATAATGATCCCTCGATTCAATACACCTGTTGCCTACTAACTAAATTAATTGAAGGCTTGAAGAGTATAAAAACCATGTGGTTCAGCAGCACTTTATCTTACTCAGGAAACCAGGGAGACCGGGAAGGAGTACCGCCAGCCACATTCACTAAAGGTAAGGGAAGCGCGTTAGGCGACATGCGTCGTCAGGGAGGCGGGAGGTCTACCTGCTAGTACGAGTATGAACTCGATAATAAGAACCCCTGTCTAAGTTTTGCACAAAATGTTTAGTGTAGAGATATATTTGTCTAAAAAATAAGTTGGACTTGATAAGAATTTGTAATTCATTTATATATAACAATTAACGTAGATGTGTAATATAAGATAGCGTCGACCCTTTAAAATAACGTGACTGAGTACTAGCCCCCGGAAACTGTCCATGGAAATATGGCGGTAATACTCGACCTTTGGGTACCTGCTATCGCATGACTCTGACTGCCTAATAAAATATAAGTGGCCGAGCTAGCTAGAATATGAAAAAGGAGGATATACGAGTATGTCCCAAGCATAAGATACGTCAAGAGGTGCAATAGTAAAAAAGAACAAGGAAAGATTAATTTTTAACTGTAACAAAAAGCAGGAGGCAGAGCCCTACTGACATTGTATATTTCGTGATCTAGGCATACAGGATCCACTTAAAGCAAAAAGAGGGATTCACTTTGGATACGACAGAGGAGGAAAAATATCCCCCTGCCATCTAAGGCGAGAATTGATAACGCCTGAGAACTGCAAGACCAGTGTAGTCAAAAGTAAAGCACGGCACACTACGCATTCAGTAAGTGTACAATGGGATCAATAGTTTTACACTTTGAACAATAGAATATAATTTGTGATTAAAACTGCATATTGTTTTCTATACAGATTCTCTGATGGAATAGAGAATAGAATTTGAGGTTCTTCATCTATTGTGACCCCAGGGATACTCATCTGGTACCCGAAAGATTATAATAAATAAGAAGTAAGATCTGTTTATGACCATTCAACTGAATAGCCTGTTAGATTGAAAAAATTATGCAATGATGGTAACATTAATTGTATGTATTTATTTTAGAAAGAAGATTTGATGTTTTTAAATCATACTGTCCTGAGGAAGGTGTTCTATAAAAACGAAGCTCCGAAACGCGTCGACATACGCACCTTCTTATATGTATAAAAAAACTCTTTTTAGAATGATGTGTATTGTGAAATATGTATTGATGTAATTTAAAATGTATAAGAATTGAATATAATGTTGTCATAGTGAATAATATGCGTAATTGATTTTAATGTATTGTGAACAAATATGCATCTATTTTAAAACTAAACCTTTTTTTAATAAAAATTACAAAGATACATACACGTTTATGTTGTGATTAGAATGTTTATATAGGGCTGTGTATAGTTTGAAATTGGTCTAAACAAATGGTTTTTTGTAATTATTTTGAACACGAGCTTAAACACACAGAAAGGAATTTCTTTTTTGATTCTGAAATCAGGCACGCCACACATTTTACGAATAGTGCAGTCAGTCATGTGAAGCAATGCTGGAGCTGGAACAATAGTACCAATATATGCCAATCAAAATCTTCCACAGTGCATAGTATGTGAATTTCCCGAACCCTACCCCCCTCCCTTTTTGCCTCCTCCCAGTTAGGCCGGGCAGAATTATAATCCCAGTTGTGGAATTGGTGGTATTTGGTAACACCACATTATGTTTGAAACACAGAGTTCCTTCCAAATTCCACCAGTCAGTGTGTGGAAAAAATATTCTGCTGTTTGTGTCTCGCAATGTTCCTAGGAACAACACAAGGCTCCACAACGCACGTTTGCAAGTGCAAGTGAAATTTGCCAGCCTTCATGCATGATTTTGGGCAGCCTCAAAACCTTCTTCTGCCATTTTGTAACGCAGGCGGAAGCAAGCAGTCCATCAACGGGTCAAAGGGCAATTGCAAGCACGATTTGCTGGTCCTTGGTGCGTTTTACGGCTGACACTGAGCCTTCCAGCACCATTTTGTAATGCCGGCGCTCTCGAGCAGTCAGGGCTACTTCTGAAGTAGATTTTCTACTCGAGAAGCAACTACAACAACTTGAAAATACCTTTTCGAGTGAAAATACTACTCAAATGGATGGTTCAGATAGTTTGTTAGTGTGGAAAGCATTTTTTCATTTTGCTTTTTTTTCAACAAGAAGGAAGTGCCACAAAGACTCCAACTTCCTCTTGCTGTCTAGAAGGGTCCTCCCAGTGCTTTGTCCATCTCTTGGTCACTTTTCAATTGGGTTTCGAGGTGAGAGGATTACTCTATTTGTCTGCAATTCCTGCTGCATATATACAATTGGATTTTTTGACTTTGCTTTTGTGACAGCGCAACAAGTAAGTTACAACAACTTTTGATAAGATTTTGTTTGATACAGGGTTTATATTTGTACCTTTTATTCAATGTTTAAATTTGATTGTGGTTGTGGTGGGTGGCCTGAAGTTGTAGTAGGGGCCTACTTTTTTGGAAACAAATATTTTTGTTTTATTTAATAAGGGAAAAAGGTTGGTCAGTTAAGTACATTTTCTCCACAATTGTGAAATTTGCACAATTCATTTATTTTTTCGATGTGGCCTAGCCTGCCCACGGGCCACTCAGACAGTACTAGGCATTGGGTACATGAATCAACTGTTTCTGTGGTATATGTTGTTTTAATCAAAAAGGGGGGACAGTGTTTCAGCAAAGGGGTGCAATATGTCACCCACTCTCTAACTGAAAGATGAGTAGAGAAGAGAAACGGCAGAGAAGTGTAGAGTCTCCTAGGTATTAGGACCCACTTGCGAGAGGGGAGAACAAGTCTTGCCTCTTGTTGCCGTCACACACTCCATAGGATTTCATGCTTCATCATCAGGTGTTTGCTCCTCATCAGGCCGGAGCCGCAATGACCTTTTAAACATTTGAGTTACCTGGGCACATCAAGCCTATTGGGGTAGCACACAACCTACGGCTTTTTACTCTGTCAAGGGTACCGCTACATTAAACTATTTTTGGGAAACCTTAGGCAGATTTATCACAGGTTGCACACACTACACCACTCTACAAAAGGACCCACCCCACACACCCACATGCATCAACTGACTGCTCTCCAAAAAGATCTCAGCTAAAGCGACCCTTCGGGGGACCCGCAGGGCATTGCAGCGCCGGCTCGACGAGGAGCAAACGCCCGATGATGAAGCATGACATCCTTCGGGGTGTGTGAGGGCAACAAGAGGAAAGACTTGTTCTCCCCTCTCACAGTGGATCCTACACATCTGTGATGTAAGCCAAGGATGGTATTGGATTAAATGCAAAATGTGTTTTTTGTATTTGAAGTTTTTTGCTGGAAAAAGTGTATTTTGGTGGGGTAATAATAGTTTGAAAGGGTTTGTATTTTTGGAAAAGGTTTATAGCTGACTTAAGTTCTATTTTTGGCATCGCTGAATTAATGGTAGTGTTTTCTTCTTTGTTTACCTTGCCTCCTGTGTCTGGCCAGTGTGTGTATAGGTGTGTTTGCCATTTGCCACCATTTTGTCTTTGTTCTTCATGCCATATAGCGGGCAGCCATTTTATGTAGTTAGTGTTCATAGGCTTGCATGTGTTCTTGCTTGTCATTGTTTTAACTTGTGGCTGGTGTCCATTTTCAGTAGTAGTCTGTGTGCTTTTGCCATAAGCCTGTATAAATTGTTGGCCATGCCTTCTTAATGTTGTTGTTTGTACATCAGGGCAGTAGCCATTTTGTGTAACCAGCCAGTCTGCTTTTGCCGTAGGCCTGGATGTGTTCTTTGTTGTCCATGCCTTCTTGCTTGTTGTACTTTGAACATGTGGCAGGCTGCCATTTTGCCTAGCCAGCCAGTCTACTTTTGCCATGGCCTTCATTTGTTCTTTGTTGTACATTCCTTCTTGCTTGTTGTTTGAACATGTAGCCGGCTGACATTTTTTGTGTAGCCAGCTAGTGTGTTGAATCCTTTTCTTCCAGTTTTCAAAGTCATTTTCTAGGCACATTGATCGAAAAGGGCTATGCCTTTTTGCTTTTGTTCATTTTTTAAACTTGTTTCCTTGATATCAGTTTTGTGTACTAGAGGATCATTGTAGTATGCATGTACAGTGCTTATATAATATTATATACATTGTTTTCATTTTCCTCTTCACCTTCATGCCTCGTAGTTCCTAGTGAGACACCAGCAATTACTTATTATTTGATTTCTCCCTGCACCCCATGCCTGCAATAGGCACACAAAATCATTCAATAAGGATTATCAATTTTTCCCTGTACCCCCTGCCTGTCATAGTCTTTTAGGCCATAAGCGCATACCAGCATTCACTTTTTTAACGATTATTCCTTTTTCCCCAGCACCCATATAGCGGGGCACATACTTGACGGTGCCTTCTCTAATGACCCTCGTATAAGGGTGGGGAACCTATTCCCCTAGTTTGGTCTGACAATTTCGCCATCCCTTTTGATCTACATTTCATGTCATTAGTGACGGCTCTTTTTGTCAACAGGACTTCAGAAGAAAGGAGGAATTTTAGCCTTGTTAGTAAGGAGTCACTTTCCAATCTCCTTAATTACCTCAAGCTCACTAAGCTTAACAATGCTAATTTGGCAGCAGCGGAGTTATCGCTACAATTGTCAGCAGCAATGGACACCCTTGCATCTCTTAGTAAGCACTACTCTGCAAGGAAAAAACCGTCTGCTCCCTGGTTTACGGAGACACTCAGAAAGTTGAGACAGAGCTGCCGTAACCAGGAGAGGCTCTGGCGCATAGATCTAGAACCGTTGAGAAGGGAATTGCATAAACAAGGTCTAAAAGAGTATAAAGTGGCCATCATGGAGGAAAAGAAATTATACTTTTCTAAGACTAGTGAATCTATGAAATCCTCTAGGGATCTTTTTAAGGTAATAAACTCTCTTATCTCTCCCCATGTCACTGACCCCTCAGAAATTTCCCTGGAGCGTTGTGATAAAATATCTGAGTTTTTCCATACAAAGATATTAGACATTTACTCCTTGCTTGAAGCTTCTAACTCCATTGCGGGGTCATCTGTCTGACCCACTCTTCATCCTAATGAGGCCTCACTCACTGAGGGGTCTCCCAGTCTTCTCACTTTTCCCTGCATGTCCTCTGAGGTTACCGATCGGCTGTTAGAACGGGTCAAATCGGGCTCCCCACTGGATCCTTGTCCCCTCAAGGTGTTAAAACCTGGCCGTGAAATCATTATTCCCCATCTGAATGATGTTCTTAATGTTGCCATCTCAGAGGGGCAATATCCCACCTTGTGAAAGACAGCTGTTGTGAAGCCACCTTTAAAGAAATCTTCTCTGGATCCGGGTGAATTGAAGAATTATCGGCCAATCTCTTTTTTTCCGGTCCCAGCTTATGGAATCCTACCTAAACTCTCATCTTAGCACCTACCTAAAAGATCACCACCTACTGGATGGTTCTCAACATGGCTGCAGAAGCCACCATAGTACCGAAACCACATTGACGGCTGTATTTAACAATATCCAGATTCAAGAGGACACAGGGCCCACCACCCTGCTTGTTCTACTTGACCTCACTGCAGCCTTTGATACCCTGCCTTGCAGGCTGATTTATCACCTCAGAGAGATAGGTATCGGGCGCTGCAGATGGTGCAGAATTCTGCAGCCAGGCTGGTGATGAATTTACCAAAATACCATCCTGTCACAGCCTCCATTAGGTTTCTGCACTGGCTGACTATGGACCGTATGATCTTCTTCAAGACTTTGTGTATTACTCACGATGCTTACTACGGTTCAGGTCCTGAGGCGATTAAGGCTATTGACGATTACTATGTTCCTAGCAGGCGGCTCCTGTCCGCAGATAATAATCTGCTAGCAGTACTGAGATTTAAGGAGGTTAAATGGGGAGGTAGAGCTTTATCCACTGCTGCTTCTAAACTGTGGAACTCCCTCCCAGAAGAGCTTTCGAGTCAGGCGTCCCAGTCTCTTTTCCATAAAGCCTTAAAGGCCTACTCTTTTCACAGACCTTGGTATGAGCATGTCTCTCTGCCTACACCCTCTTGTTCCGCACTTAGCGCCTTGACGCCCTTGGGCTAAGTTTGCGCTCTACAAGTCCAATATTCATTTACTCCTTGCCTGCCATAGGCGCACAATAGCATCCATTTGTTTAAGGATTATTCAATTTTTACCTGCACTCTTTGCCAGCCATAGATCTCTTAGGACATAGACACACACCAGCAGTCATTTTGTAAGGATTATGTCATTTTCTTCTGCACACCTGCCTGCCATAGGCACACACCAGCATTGTTTTAAGGATAATTTTGTTTACCCCTGCACCCTTTGCCTGCCACAGGGCTCTTAAACCATAGGAGCACACAAGCATTAATTTTTGAACAATTATTCAATTTTTTTCTCAACCCGCATGCCTGCCACAGGTGTCTTACCTTAGAGGCACATAAAGCGAACTTTTAAATCTGTATGTTGTCATCCTATTTGAAAAGTTATGTGATGGTTTGGATTGAAATGGATACACTATTGTTGTTAAATATTTCGGATAAGCTTGCTAAATTATATTGTCTGTATGAATAATTTAAACTGCCAAAATTCCATGTTTCTCTGAATGTTTTTTGTTTATTTGATTTTAGGTGCACAAGAGACATCACCCACAGTGCTCAAAGACAGAAGGCCGGTACAAAATTACACTACACCACCTGAGTCCTGCTCTGCTTTGGTTTGTGCAGCTAAGTGTCAAATGACAGAGCTTCAAGATGGCCCCAAAGAAAGGTGTCCCTGACAAGAAAGTGGCCAGTGAGGAGGAGAAGAAGAAGCAGATTGCCACCAATGGTGTGCCACCCTCCACCTTTTTCATGAAACATGGTGTGCCTGCCGCACCGTTCTCTGGGCAGCAAGATGGGAGCAGCACTCCCACATCAATGGCTACACCCCAACTAAGCCCAAGGCCATGTCTCTCAGTGAGGCAGCCATTGCAATCTTAGCAACAAGCGGTGAGTCTGAATTGGATTTGTCTCAGTCGCAAAGTACCCAATCCTTGCAGGGAACTGAGCAAAGTAGACAACTCAAGATGCAGCCAGCAATAGTTCCTCCTGAAGTTGAAGCAGTACTGGATGGCGAGCTTCCTGCTAAGCAAGATGTATCTCCTGGACCATTGGCTTCACGATCTCCAGCAAGAAAAAGAAAGGGCACGCCACCATCTTCTCCAAGACCCCTTCTGATGATCTGGACATGGATTGGATCCCAGCCAATACTGAGACCCACTATGAGAGGCAAGGGAAAAGGAGAGTTTATGCAAGCTTTAGAATTTCACAGTGATGAGGGCAAGCCAGTGATTGTCAGTACAAAAGACGGCTCAAAAGACATCTACATTACCCCTCCTATTCAACCTGCTCAGAAGGATGCAACACTGGTTCCATCACTGCCAGCTTCCGTATACGTATGGCCTTCACTGAGACCTGCATCCACCACTACCTCAGACAAAGTACCCACTACAGAGAGGCACACATCACACCTACCTACCTCCAGTTCTTCAGGCTATGGCCGTAGCACCCAAAAAAAAGTTCTCCTCCCCAGTTTGGGACTTTGTAGTAATCTTGACTTGCCTTGAGACAGTGTTCATCTCAAGGCATGCTATGGGATGCATGATTTCAAATGCGAGCTGGGTGGACGGTTTTAGACGAGGCTGGAGCAAAGTGCTGGTGTTTTGGCAGCTCAGGGTGGTTTCTCTTGAGATTACGAGTAAACCTACAATGTTATCTAAGCTATTGTAGTTGTCTTTACTACATTAAGTGTGGCAACACGTTACAGTGAAGAAATCACCCTTCAAAGATAAAAGAACCCACGATTTGTGGAGATTCATAACTTACTGTTCTTGAGGCACATGATGGAGAAGTTTCTTTCATATTCCACATATCTTCGTCAGCGCAGAAAGGACAGGAGTCGGCACGCTGTCCATGATTGATGCTACATCAGGGACTACTGCATCAGGCTGACTCACAGCGTATGGTAGGTGTACACCAGAATCTCATTGTGTGCAGCAGTGATGAGTACGTTTTAGTTATTAAATACAGGGAACTAGGGTGCGATCGCCGGCAACAAGACTTCTGTTACGTTAGTATAGTGTGCGGCAGAGGCATCCGGCCTGTGATGTAGGCAATCGCTATTTGAAGCCTGCAGCTAGTGTCTCAACAGTACACAGCAGCCCTGTGTCTATCAAAAGTCTGCACAGTTGCGAAATAGAGCTACCTGCACATTTTACCACCGTTCCGCGTGTGTATGTTTAGGAGTGCAGCTGTGGTAACTAGCATCCTGCCATATTAAAACATTGTGCCGTTTCAGTATCTGAGCTGTGGAAACCAGGATTGGAGACTTATTTCTGAAAAATACAGACTCAGGTGACAGTGTTGAATACCTCAGAGGAGGAAATGTTTCCCAGTGGTTCTTGCACATTGCTCATCTCGTGAAGCACTCATCGCAGTCAGTCTGGTTTCAGGTTTATAGCATTGTAGTGGCTTTAAACGTTTACACCATGAGGATTGACTCTTTTGATCAGAAACAAAACTAGCACTTTTAATTTTTTTTTTCGTTTGGTCACATGCTTTTGTATCATCATGGTTGCAGTTATATTAATGCTCGGTAGAGTTTTTCTCAAAAAATATTCTAACCATTTTGTCTTTGTATTAGGAACATTTGTGTTTGTTTTTCCTTCATTTCTTTACAGGTAAATAGGGCACACAGTGATGTGCACACCATTTTTTTGGATTGGCTTTTAAAATAGTGTTAATATTTTAATCAGGTAATTTTTACTTGCCTGCACCTCGGATCCCTCGGTGCAAGATTCAAGTTGCCCCGAGGCCCCTCGACCCACTTCCTGACCGGTGCAGCTGCTGTTGGTGCTGACGCCGGCAGGCTAGGACGGTCGCCATATTAGGTGAACTATTTGGGTTGTGGTCCAGTAGTTGGACGCTTCCCGCGCGCAACTCACTCAATAAAATGATGATACCATCTCGTCCGTTCAGCGGGCGGGCTCAGCGGGCGCGCCGAAGGCGGGCCAAAGGCAAGCCCGTCTGCGCCCGTCCGCGGCAGACCGGGACACGGGGCCAGTACCCCTGCTCCTTTTACCTCTCAGGCTGGAGCCAAGGTATTACTTAACTATTCTAGGAAGGATTTACTTGCTCTTCGCCTCACTGTTGGGGAGGGCTGCCGGCATACTATGGTAATAAACCCCCCACCGCTACATTGTATTGCCTGCAATTATTCTACGGGGGAGGGAGGAAGGATCTGGTATCTCCAATTAAATTGAAGCTGACATTGCTTAACTGTCGTTCCCTCAAAAAGCATAAACTAGAGATACATGATTTAGTCCTTGAGGAAGATCTCGATGCACTTCTACTCACAGAGACTTGGTTAGAAGACGCCTCTACTCCCGAAACTTTGGAAGCTGTCCCAGCTGGCTACAGTCTACTCAGAATCGATAGAGAAAGGCAAATAGGCGGGGGATTAGCAATGATCTATAGAAGCAATCTTCACTGCACCCTAGAAAAAATCTCGCTGCCCAACTGTGAAAGTGTTATTATATACGGGGTGACCCAAAGAAAGTTCTAGGACCTGGGTATTGAGCGTTACAGATATGGTGGTCCTAGACGTTAACTCTACACACAATTCTTGATATTATTTTTAACAACTTAATTCAATTCTTATTCCACATGCGAAGTCAATCCTGCAATGAAGAATTTTGCAAACAAAAAGGAGAAAACAATAGCCCAAAGATAAACAAATGTCCAACTCACACAAAACAATGATTTAAGCGTTTTTAAAAGTAGAGGAAAAGACTCTACTGTTTATTCTAAATAAAATTCCTCATCATGATACAATATACAAATATACAATTTTGGAAAAACAAGGGGTTACCAAAGGGTAAAGTGCATAGAGTGAGAAATTGGTGCTCGTGTAGAATAGAAAAGGACCAAGATGGTCAAGAGATGGTAAATTCCAAATGTTTCTTGAGTCCAAGGTTAAATAATCCTTGGAAAGATTCTGAAGGAGCCTGCCCTCAATGATTATATCGCAAAAAATGTCAATCTTTCTTGCTATGTTACGGCAAACAGTTCATCCGTTGCTTCTTATTTTCCAAGGGGGTGGGGGGCAGGGGCACAGAAGATGCAGGCTCCAGGTAAGGGGAAAGGTTGTCGACGTTTCGACCCAAGGATAAGAAGGGCAGTTGATATCCTCATGAACGGGTCTTCATCAGGACGGGGTGGTGACGGGAGGGAGCTAAGTTACATTGAATTCATGTAACCCCAGTGGTGTGGGCGGACACCCTTTAATGGTGTGCCATGTGCGAAAAATCAAATGGGTTTTTTGAAAGCCGTCGAAACGTGCTCTCGGGTACCTCGCTGTCAGTGGCGACGGGTGGGTATTGATTGGTTTGTCGAACAGTTTACACGCTGCGTCTCCTATGTCGGACTGCGCGGGCTGTCAGTGGGGCTCTGTGTGCAGTCGCCAGCAGACAGAGCCCCACTGCACAGCCCGCGCAGTCCGACATAGGAGACGCAGCGTGTAAACTGTTCGACAAACCAATCAATACCCACCCGTCGCCACTGACAGCGAGGTACCCGAGAGCACGTTTGGACGGCTTTCAAAAAACCCATTTGATTTTTCGCACATGGCACACCATTAAAGGGTGTCCGCCCACACCACTGGGGTTACATGAATTCAATGTAACTTAGCTCCCTCCCGTCACCACCCCGTCCTGATGAAGACCCGTTCATGAGGATATCAACTGCCCTTCTTATCCTTGGGTCGAAACGTCGACAACCTTTTCCCTTACCTGGAGCCTGCATCTTCTGTGCCCCTGCCCCCCAACCCCTTGGAAAATAAGAAGCAACGGATGAACTGTTTGCTGTAACATAGCAAGAAAGATAGACATTTTTTGCGATAAAATCATTGAGGGCAAGCTCCTTCAGAATCTTTCCAAGGATTATTTAACCTTGGACTCAAGAAACATTTGGAATTTACCATCTCTTGACCATCTTGGTTCTTTTCTATTCTACACGAGCACCAATTTCTCATCAATGCACTTTACCCTTTGGTAACCCCTTGTTTTTCCAAAATTGTATATTTGTATATTGTATCGTGATGAGGAATTTTATTTAGAATAAACAGTAGAGTCTTTTCCTCTACTTTTAAAAACGTTTAAATCATTGTTTTGTGTGAGTTGGACATTTGTTTATCTTTGGGCTATTGTTTTCTCCTTTTTGTTTGCAAAATTCTTCATTGCAGGATTGACTTCGCATGTGGAATAAGAATTGAATTAAGTTGTTAAAAATAATATCAAGAATTGTGTGTAGAGTTAACGTCTAGGACCACCATATCTGCAACTGTGAAAGTGGTTTCTTCACTCTAAAAATTAACTCTAAAAACACTATCAATGGTATCCTTCTTTACCGGCCTCCAGGCAAAACCTCACAGTTCTGCAGGCTACTGACAGAGCTGACAACTCATTACACTCTTCGCCATAAAAAATTCCTTGTATTAGGGGATTTCAATTTGCATTTTGACAATCCCAATTGTAAAGAAGCACAGGATGTGGTGGAGGCTCTGAAGTCTCAGTCACTCAAACTCCAATCCACTGCCCCGACACATCAACACGGCCATCTTTTTGACCCCGTATTCGCCAACTGGGAAGGAATCACAATTGCCACACCATTGCAAATTATCTGGTCAGACCACTTTGCTATCCCTTTCAAGGTGGAGTCTGGCCCGCAGGACGATAATGTAAACAAAACCGGTCCTATGAAATTCAGAAACTGGAAGAAATATACGCAGGAAAACTTCAAAATGGCTCTTCTTAATGACCCACCCCCTCCCAGTGACAACCTGCTCAAAGCATGGGATAATTATGAGAAATGGGTGTCTAGGGCTCTAGACACAGTAGCACCATGGACTCATAAACCCCCCGTCAGAAAAGGGAAAACTGCCCCTTGGTTCTCCAAAGAACTTAAAGAAGCCAAAGCCAAATGTAAAAAGGCCGAGCGGAGGTGGCGGAAAAATTATAATCCAGTGGATACGCTGAACTACAAGAAAGAATTAAAAATCTATCACAAACTTGTTAGAACAGCTAAAAGCACTCATTTTAAAGGTCGTATTGAATCTGCAAAAAATCCTACTAAAGAACTCTTTGTAATCTACAAAGAGCTTACTACCCCATTCAGACTTGAGGCCCAAGACATCTTCACCAATAAATTATGTGATGACATCGCTGACTTTTTTATAAAAAAAGTAGATCTAATACATGCCACCTTTTAAGGTAATTCCCCCACTAGAGAGGTGGTAGTAAGAAGCGCCCCTGCCACTAAGACCTATCTGACTCAATTTTTCGTCCCTGAGAGAGCTGACCTGCTCACGATCATCAACAGCATTCAGTCTGGCTCCCCTCTGGATGTGATTGCCCCTAATCGCTGTAAGGAAGTCATGGACTGTCTGATTGAACAATTTGAACATATGATCACCTTGTCCTTTCAAGAAGGTCATGTGCCTGACGCATGGAAGACGGCACAAGTAATACCCCTGAAAAAAAAGCAAATATCCAGATCTCCCAGCTACAGAATCTTCGCCCTATTTCCCTCCTCCCCTTCTGTGGAAAAGTGGTGGAGAAGATAGTAAATAGCCAACTTATGAAATTTGTTGAGGAAAACTCCCTTCTCCACTCCACTCAGTCAGGGTTTAGAGCAGGCCACTCTACCGAATCGGCAGTTCTCTTCTCCACAGAATGCTTGAGACAACTTGCAGATGGGGGGCAGACAGCAGCGTTGGTTTTTTTAGATCTCAGTGCAGCATTTGACACCGTGCTGCACTCAACGCTGCTGTCTCGCCTCTCTGATCTGGGAATAGTAGGACCAGCCCTGAAGTGGATTGAATCCTTTCTTGAAAACAGGAGTTTTCAAGTGCACTGCCCTCCTCATTCGTCGTCTCTTCGTAAGTTGAGACATGGGGTCCCTCAGGGCGCAAGTCTGAGCCCTACGCTGTTTAATTTATATATGGAACCCCTAGTCCAATTGGTGGAAACCTTTGGTGTGGATATCGTCACATATGCTGATGATACCCAACTAATAATCAATCTCTCCAACAACCAGGCAGAGGATGCCATCAATTTCTCCAACTGCATGCGATCAGTAGCAGACTGGATGAATAACAACTGCCTCCGCCTCAACAGCGACAAAACTGAGCTATTGATGGTTGGCAAGTTCTCCTCTGCTTGGTCGCAGGCTTGGTGGCCACCAGAACTCGGTGTAGTTCCCCGTCCAGCACTTTCCATTAAAAATCCTGGGATATGGTTGGACGCGGAGCTCTCCTTCAAACAACAGATCAGCAAAATTACGGGCAAATGCTTTGGTATACTAAAAACACTCCGTAAAGTTCTTGATCCGCTCCCTATCAGTGCTAGGAAGACTCTCGTTCATGCCCTAGTGACTCCACATTTGGACTACGGTAACGCCCTCCTTTTAGGACTGAGCAGGAAAGGCTTACACCAATTACAAAGCGTACAAAATGCCGCCGCCCGCATGGTACTCAACCTCCCGCGCAGGGCATCCGGCAAATCAGCATTACAAAAACTTCACTGGCTCCCTATTGAGGAGCGCATCAAGTTTAAAGCTCTCTGCTTTGCACACCGTATTGCCCAGGGTAAAGGACCAAGGTATTTGCGTAACCTCCTGACCATACATCGCCCTACCCGGGATCTTAGATCAGCGGGAGCAATGCTGTTTCAAATTCCTCGTGTACGCAGGAGCAGGATGGAAGGCAGCTCCTTCCGCTATCTTGCGAGCAAGCACTGGAACAATCTCCCCCTCAACTTGCGCATGGTGCCTTCTGAAATATTGTTTAGATCTAAACTAAAAACTTCCTCTTCCCTAAGGAATAACTGATCTGGATTCCCGGGACGCAGTTTATCCCCTGTCCTCGGCCTCTTCAGGGAGCAGTAGCACTTCTTAGCGCGGGGACACACTGTCTTGAGTGTAACCATGCGCTCTATAAGTTGTTTTATTATTATTATTATTATTAGATTTAGAAGAACTATTGTAATATATTGAACCTAATGGTGGGTATATTGTAGTGTGCACCCGTAAGTTCTTCTCTCTACTAATCTTCAGTAACATTATGTTTAAACGAAGAATGTTGCGCAGTCATGTCTTGTAGTTATAAGTAGTAGATTTATTCTTGTGGTAATCTTACAGGTTCTCAGTTACAGGAAGATGTTCAGATTAATGGTAATGCCCCACCAGGAGCAGGCTCCTCTCTGCTCAGCCCTTCACACCAACTGATTCTTTCCTACATACAAACCAACCCAACATTCCATGTGACCTCATCACAGGCTGAGCAGAAAGGCAGAGAACCACAGTGGGGAGACCGCATTAGTAATAAGCACATTACAACACATCTCCGCCCTTAATAATCAAAACATTCAAAAGAATTGCAAGACAATAAAATACTCAAATCAGAAAGGAGAATGCATTAATAACAATATATACAACACATTGGCTGTACGTTAAAACGACAACATGCAATCTGTGAGTCAAACACCTCCATTTTTTGACACTCCTGGAAATACACCAATACCTTGGCAGCAATGGTTGGATGCATTTGAAATATACTTAGGACCTATAGGTGCATCAGGATTTAGACCAGAATAAAAAAAATATTTATTGTTACACTTCATTGGATTTGAAGGGATGTCCATTTTTAACCATCTGCCAGCCTTAGAAGTAGTAGAGGGTGAGGAGCTAGTTGATTTTCAAGAAATAGTAAAATGCCTAGCAAACAGATTTGATAAACCACCCAGTTTAGTGGTTTCCAGACATAAGTTCTTCAGAAGAGGTCAGAGTCTCAATTAAGATGTTGACTCATATATTTCGTCATTGTGAAACCTGGTAGCTGAATGCCAATTTGAAAATTTCAGTGATCAGCTAATTATCAACCAGTTCATTAGTCACTGCATTGATAAGAATATATGACAAAAGTTATTAACTGTGTGCAACCCAACTTTGGTAGACACAATTAGGGTTGCTAAAAGCATTGAAGCATCTTTTAAATCAGCAAAGGAATTTGAGAACAAAGACAGTGGGGTAGGTATCACTGGTATGTGACAAGGAAGAGGGTGTCAAGAAGCAGAAAAGTCCACAATCTGGTGCTTCAAATCAGTTCAACTCATTTTTTAAACAATCTAACATCTGTTTTGAATGTGGTAATCCGTCACCCAGCAGGTATAGAAGACCATATCCAGGCAGGAATGTAACATGTGTATTGTGTAAGAAACTGGGCCATTTTGCAAAAGTATGTCAGGCTCCCAAACATGGAAAAGTTATAGTTACAGTGGTATCTGAAGAAAGGTGTAGTGATTCTGATAAATTGGTGAATGAGATGCAAAATATGCTGTTAGAAGTGGCTGATGAAGATGATGTAAAGAAGGGGGGGTTATCAGTGAATGTGTAGATCCATATGTCGACATTGAGGTTGGGGACAGAATGTTCAAATTATAAGTATATTCTGGAGCAAGGATCACTATGATTACTCAGGAGTTGTTTCAGAGTACTTGGTCTAACAAATGTAATTGCCCCCTGACCCTTCTCCTGTATCCTACGAAGGGAGGAGTATAGAACTCCAAGGATATTTTGAAGATATATTATCTTTCAAAGGGAAGTGCATACATGGTAAGGTATATATTGCCCTGAAAGGATTGAACATCCTAGGCAGGTTCCACCAGGGGTTGTTTAGCATGGTCTTAGGCCTGGAGCGAAAGAACAAGTTTTAGTGATTAGAAACACTATTGATGTTTAAGAGATTATCAAAATTCATTCCAAAGTATTTTCAGGAGAACTGGGTAAAGGTATGGGGTTCAAGCTCAAGAGAAAGGTGGGACCCAGAGCACACATGTCTACTTATCTAAAAACCCTGCACTGGCTCCCAATACGCAGGAGGATCCAGTTTAAAGCATTGGTCTTGGCGTTTCGGGCCTTCCATGGCAGGGCACCGTTTACCTTAGGAGACTGGTTCAACACTATGTGCCACACCGTGCCCTGAGGTCCTCTGGTCAAGCCCTGATACTTACTCCTAAATCTTCCCGCTCAAGGGCAGGCGGGTGCTCATTCCAAGTGCTGGCCGCCCGCCTATGGAATAGGTTACCCTTTCATCTTAGGCTGGTTCAAAATCTGTTTGCTTTCAAGAGACAGCTAAAAACCTGGCTTTTCCGGATATAATGCCTCTGTCCTGGTTTTAGTGCGACTGCTTTGAACTGTTTTCTTTTTCCCTAGTTGGTCCTGTACCCCCGGGACACTCTGTGGAGTAGTAGTGCGCTTTACAAATACAATTTTTCATTTAATTTCATTTCAGAATGGTGTGATTCCTATAAAACACACACTGAGAGGGGTACCGTTCAGCATGAGGAATGATTTACAAAAAGAAATAGAAAGTCTCGCTGAGCGAGGTATTATTAAACCTGTTGAGTCCTGGATTTGGCTTTCTCCTTCAGTTGTTGCCAGAAAATAAAATGGAGAGCTTAGAGTATATGTGGGTCTTTGTGCACCTAATAAAGAGATTGTGATAGATTCCCATCTCATACCTTAAATTAGTGAAGTGCTCGCGTCTATTGCTTGGGCCAAGTTTTTAAAGAAACTTGACTTGGCTTCTGCATACCTTCAAATTGAACTAGAACCTGATTCTCTGCATTTAACTGCTTTCTGGTCCCCTTGGGGCCCATTTCAGTATTGTCTTATGCCATTTGGTTTGGTGATTACTACATCAGTTTTTCAAAGGGTAATGTGTACGTTGTTGAAGGAAATTAAAAATATTGCTTTCTTCAAAACAATGTCTTGATTTATGCTGAAGACCGAAGTGCTCATGATGATGAAACTCTAAAAAAAAAGTGCTAGATATCTTTCAGAAACATGACTTTGACCTCAAAAGTGATGTGCGAATTTTAAAAAGATACAGTGGAATACCTAGGTCATGTTTTCTCGTGTTCAGGTATCGAACCAAAGCCTGGGTTGACTAATTCTGGAGGCAGCACCTCCAACTTATAAGGAGGGAGTGAAATCCAAATCCATTTTTAGGGTTGAGTGAGTTATATTCATGTTCCATTCATGAATTTCCTGCAAAAGTGAGACCCATATCTAACTTACTGAAGAACATTTTTGACTTTCATTGTAATGATGAATGTGTGACAGCATTTGCAATTTCAATTTGAAGTGGTTCATATACCTGGTGGCAAGAATGTTAGGGCTGACTGTTTTTCCTGTTTTCCTAGAATTCTAATGGTCGGTGTCAAGTAGAACATATGTATGAAGAAAATACTGATGAAAATGATGATGTTTTTGTTGCTTCCCTTGAATTAGAAGAAGTGTGTTCAGTTTCTGAATCTAATTGGAAGTCAGATTTACAGGATGATGAGTTGTAACAAAGGGTGGTGCTGAACATAAAGGAGGATTGGCCTAATGAAAAATAACTTCAGGCAAGTATACAACAATTTTAGAAAGAGTGCTGACACACTGTTTTTGGAAGGCAGGTTAATTCTACATCTGGATAAATTTGTACCTAAGTGGCAAAATCCAGAGGTGAAAATTGGAGCTGTTCATCCTGTAGCGAGGAAACATTTCAGAGAAGCTCAATGTAAATGGAAAAACTATTATGACACTAAGACTAGTGCACGTTTCCAAAATGCTAAAGTGGGGGATTATGTACGCATCAATAAAATATTCCTTTGTGAAAAAAGTTGGTTCCAAATTTTCTGAACCAGTCATAGTTGACAGAGTATGTGGTAATGCTGTGAGAGTTGGTGGTTGTCAGTGGTGGATTTTTATTTTTATTTTACGAGAACAAATTTGTCACCCAGTCCCACTCGGGGTGACAAATGCAAAAACAACAATTGATGGACGGAATGTTGCACAATGGCAAAACATTCACCCCCAGTCACAGATCTGGGTTTAATCCATTGGTATTTTGCTCACCACACCACCCCAGTTCAGACATGGCGATATGCAAATCAGTCTTGACCCTGTGCATCATGGGAACAGTCCACCCCGAGTGGAATGGGTATGCTCAGACGTGAGTCCTGTGCTCTTCATGCCACTGGAATCAAGCTATCCTGGCTGATGAAGGCTGATAGCCAGAAACCGGTCCTAGGATGCTTGATTCCGGTCCAGGGAAGACATGGCTTGGCAGTTTGGGCTGGACCGTTCCCATGACGCACAGGGTCAAGATTGATTTGCATATGGCCATGTCTGAACTGGGGTAGTGTGGTGAGCAAAATAACGATGGATTACACCCAGATCTGTGACTGGAGGTGAATGTTTTGCCATTGTGCAACATTCTGTCCATCAATTGTTGTTTTTGCAAGATGTATAAATGGCCAGAGCTCAGCAGGCTGGCAATAAAGTGACTTGACCTGTAGCCAGTGTATCTGGGAAGCATGTTTTAAGTGCAGCTGGCATAGTTGTAACAGTCAGGAGGACCAGTCTCTCACTTCAAAACGTGGAGAGATTGACCATGATTTAAATGAACCAACATTTCATACCACAAGATTAAACTGTTCCTGAAACAGCACAGGAAGGGGATGAGGGCGATTGGTCAGTCTCAAGTTTGTTTGCTGATGAAGTTCTGAGTGAACCCCCTGAATTTGATGATAAACTCTATTTCTCTGACTGAGTAGGCCACAATAGAATTTTATAACACATACGAAAGAGTAGGGAAATGAGATGCAAAGGTGGCACATGCTTAGTGAAAAAATACTGCCCTCACTCACAAAGTTGTGACATGCTTCATCATTGGGCTTGCTTCAATATATTCCTGTGCAGACCAATGCCTGGTGTGGAGCAAAAGGGATGGGAAAAAAATACAAACATAAAAGTTGGGATCACCGAAGAAAAGTGCAGTGAAGGTTAAAAAGAGCTCGGAAGTGTCCTCTATCAAAAATGTAGTCCTGGGCCCACCGGCTAAGTATAAAAACTTTTTTTTTTTAATTGCTAAACCAAAGGAGATGATTGACGGAGCATTGAACATTGCAAGCACTCACACCCAGTCAACTGATCTGGGTTTAAACCATCATCATTCTTTAGCACACTCCGCCACCTCAGTTCAGATATGACCATATGCAAATCAGTCTGAACCTGTGCCTCATGGGAACAGTCCAGCCGGAACTGCCAAGCCATGTCTTCCCTGGACGGGAAACAATCATCCTGGGACCGGTTTCTGGCTAATCAGCCATCATCAGCCAGGCTAGCTTGAATTCAGTAGCAAAGGTTTCCTTCTCCCCTCCTTACAGTCAAAGTGTTGACATGTTTCTGCCGTCTGATACATGCTGTTGGGTCACACTGGCGTTCATCAGGACCCTTCGAATGCCAAAGAGTGTTAACCTCAGAACCTGGATACTGTATCCTTGGAATGCGTATCCAGCTCTCGCTACCTACATGACGAGAGCTGGATACTTTCCATGAAGTGACCCCACATTGATTAAAGTTTGACTACAGGGAGTCACTCCCAACATCTTGCTAGTTTTAGCGTAGTAGTATATGAAACTCGATTACTGAGTGTGTGTTATATAGGGGAACCCTCTGTTTGGAAGTAACGCATTCCAAAGATACACATGAACTGGATTGGAGTTTGGCCAGTGTGCACAAAACAAGCCTCCCCATTCACTTAAAGGGCAAGAAGACAATGCCTCACATCCCTATCCTTCTTTTTGTATTCCCTAGCTGGGCTACCTCAGTAAAAATCATTAAAATACAAGCTTTTCCATGGGAAAAGAGGATATACAACAGACAAATGTGTATCACCATGTTTGGAACAAGTAACTTATCTATTGCACCAATGAGTGATATATATTGAGTGAGTGTGAGTGATGATGATTCATCATGACTAAATTGACTAAATGTAAACTTGATTTCGACGATTTGGAATGTTTGGAGCCTGATGTTTGATTTTGCCTGAATGTGATTGTCCCTTTCACACTTAGCTACATTTACGTGCATGGGCCACTCCTTGAGGATCTTTTTTGGGGGTTCTTCAGAGACCAGACCAGTCAGTTTAGTTAACAAATCTACTCAAAATGCTCCAATTCCTTTGCTCTTATGTTCATCAACTGCAGTGCCCTACAGGGCTATCTCTTTCAATGTAATTTGGGTTGGTACAGAGTTGGAACTCAGAGTCAGGTCTCAAAGTGGGACAAACTTGACATCCAGAGCAAGGAAGATATGAACAATACCTATCTACTTCAAATGAAAACCAGCATAACTCAAAGAGGTCTACTCAGCCCTGTGGGCCTGAGAGAGGTGTGTTGTTTTGGGAAATGCTGAGTAGTGTGTTGTCTCAAATGTCAAACTCCTCTAAATAAGTGGTTGTGGTTGGGTAGGGAACTGTAACTGGAGACATGTTACATGATGGACACACTCGTCTAAATGTCATTACAGTTGTGAGATTGATCAGCCAGGTACATGTAGCTACTTGTCTGGGACTGGTTATTCAATTGTTTTCACTTCTCAGTTAATCCTACACGAGTCATGATTGCAGCAGCCTATGCTCTTGCTCTGCCACTTGGTCCACCTGATGCTTACCTTCTCCTTGCCTCTACAATATTGACATTTGCTATTTTACAATTCGCAGTTTTTTTCTTCTGTATTAAAGCTCCATAACACTTCTGATTACCTTACCAGACTGGTTCAGCCATGCACCCAAGATGGACATTCCAAGAAGAATAAAATATGCTGATGCACCACACAATTTGGCATGTGTGTACAGTATCATTTTTCTTTTAACAATCATAAGGTTTAAAACTATGTGGGTTCATTCCTCACTCATTTCTATTTTACAAACCTAGGTGACAGAACAATTTAAATAATAACTTGGGTTCCTGAGGCTGTTTGCAATGCATTTATTAACTGAACTGCGTCATTCCTTCATTTCCTCCCACGACTGATTTGATGATGTTGTTCTGCTCATCGATCTAATGAATATTGTTGTTGTGTTTGTCTTTGTCACACCTTTCTCCAAATTCCCCATTCCCATCCATTCACCAAACTCCTAAAACTCTACACCCTGGCTGAGTGATATATTGAAGTGGGACTTAAGAATGTACACCATGAATGGATCCAATAATGGGGTGTATGTGATGAAAAGTGACACCAATTCCCTGCGGATTCTTCTTACCTGAACAATAGCCCAAGCCAATCCCACTTACCCACCCAGGCATGAAAGGCATAACCTTATCATAGAGCAGAGTCAGAACAATGTCAGTTCCATGGCAGGTAGTACTAGCGTACACTATCTGGTCTGATTCACAAAGGTAAAGTTGCACTTGTGGTGTAAGTTCACTCTTGCAGTTCAGCTGAACTACCAGAACTTTACCATTATGAGTAGTAACCTGCAAGTAGTACCTAAGTAGTAGTAGTAGTAATTCCTTATAAAATGATAGGGATTACTTACTCTTCGCAAAGTTACTACTCGTAACGTTAGTGATGGAAGAGTTATTAGCCGTAAACGTACGCTGCAAGAGTCAGTAAACTAACATCAAAAGTATAACTTAACTTTATCTTTATGAATCAGGATATCCCTGTGTTACTTACAAAATCTATGCAACATGGCGAAACTAAACCATTTCCTTCTGACCCCTGACATCTGACTTGAGGAATTTGTAAGTTTAGTATTATTCTTTTTTTATTAATTAGACCTTGTATTCCTTTGAAGTTACTGCTGCTAGTTTTTGTAATAAGAGTTTTTTTGTAACAGGGGTCTGGTCTTAGTCTTTGATAACCCACTAACTCTGGGTTTCCTTTCAGTCTTGTTGCCTGTGAAGGATAATCTGTCTGAATAATCCTTCTGTTTGAGTTTACCTCATTTGGAATAGGTGGGAGTGGGACCTCGCTTTGTGATGTGTTCCCTGTTAGCACAAGAACACTAAAACCAGCACCATAAATGCCATTGTGGGAAACCCTGCAATATGGTTTGGGAAGATAAAGAGAGATGCTACCCCTTAATCTATTCAGGTAAGAAATTGAAGAAGTAGTTAATAACTTAGTAGTGAATTTGTCCTTTGGAAGGAGAGATAATATAAAACATTTTATATGTTGTTGGCATACCTCATTAGTGGTCAATAATAGTAAGTTACAGAGGGTAGGACAAGGTCAGTAACTGCACTAACTAATATACTATATAGTATAATTTGTAGGTGGCTAGGTGCTTCAAAATGTATCAAGTGAAACAGAATTAAACATTTTTCTGTTCCCAGACAGTACCACTCTGGTGGTGGGGTATAAGTAATTACTGGACTGCAGGAAGAGACAAGTAACCTACCGAAGAATACATACATGGCAAGGGGGAAAAGCCAATGTATAATGTGTGACAATTTTAGAGGGCAGCTTCTTGTCACACTCTCATGTCTAAACCACAATCATATACTACACCAACTTGCAATGGAAAGACAGATAATGACAAAGAAAAAAGTAAAGCCTATACATTTTCTACATTTTTCAAATCCACGCTCTCCACCCACAACATACCGTCCCACCAAAACCAAAAAATCAATAACAAAAGGCTTTGAGGGCACCTAGTTCAGTGGGGATGTTGGCCACTTCATGGGGCAAGTTTTGCTGCTCGCCCCGGAGCAGTGCCAACTTGCGTCTCAGATATACAGGTTAGCATAGGACACAGTGGAGGAGGTGTGATGATGATGAGTCCAACAGGGAGAAGAGGCTGATGGAATGGGTGGCAATGGGCCCTGGCTGAAGTTGGAGGTGAGGTGACGTGATTGAGTTAAAGGCGTGCCTGGCTGGTGACCCAAGGAACTTGAGGCCTGTGACTCCTCTTCTTCTTCCTCCTCGATCATCAGCCGGCATGGACCTCAGGACTAAACTGGACTTCTTTCCCCAACCAGTAGTGTGCCAGGAGGTGCATTTGCAGAGTGGTGGAGAAAGGAGGCAGAGCTTCAGACAACCTCTTAGCAATCCAGTTGTGTCGGACTTACTGGAGGTAACAGGTGGGGTAGTTGGCCCCCAAGAAACCTCAAAAGCCAAAGGGACTTCATCCCCCAACTAGTAGTGCGTGAGAAGGTGCTTTTGCAGAGTGGTGTAGAAAGGGGGCGGGCCTCTGACCAGCTCCCAGGAATCCCGCTGAGTAGGACTTGCAGGAGGTACCAGGAGGGCTTCTTGGACCCCAATGTCCATCAGGAGTAAAGTGAACTTCATCCCCCAACCAGTAGTAAACCAGAATCTAGAAACCAAAGGTTACAGGGAGGTTATAATTAGGAAATAGAATCAGAAAAACCTTAGAAATCCACTGAAAAAACACAAGGTTACATGGACGTTATAGTTAGGCTGACATTTGACTCATACAAAACCAGAGAAATTCAGCAGTAACCTTCAGCCCTACAATGCACTGCTTGTGACCTCACATAGCACATCACTGAAGACATGGTCAGGGACATTAGTCATGACATCACTGATGACATCTCAAATGACATCACTGATGATATCTCAAATGACATCACTGATGATATCTCAAATGACATCACTGATAACATCATCCACACTTACACATCTACTCATTGATTCATAGAGCCACTCGTACATCAGCTCACCCATACAACCACTAATGCAACCACTAACTCACATATACAGCCACTTGTGTACCTATTCACGGAACAATAAAGCCACTGGCACATCCAATCATACAGATATATAGGCACTTACATACCCACTCATACACCCATACAGCCATTCTCATATTCAGTCGCCTATACAAACACTCAAATATCTACTCACTCACCCATACAGTTACTCACAGATCCACTCACTCACCCATACAGTTACTCACACATCCACTCACTTACTCATAGATATATTAACACATCTACTCACTCATCTATAGTCACTGAAATAAGTACATACGCTCCCATACAATCTCTCTTAAATTTTTCACGGAAACAGCCACTCACACACCCATACAACTACTCACACACCCACTCACTCACCCATACAGCCACTTACACACCCATTCATGCACCCATACAGTCATGTATGCAACCTGCCACTCACCCATGCAAACATTTATGTTCCTGATCAGTCACCCATTCAGTCACTCATGAACTCTCTCATTCATTTTTTACAGCCACTAACATACCTGTACCTTCTCCCATACAGCCACTCATTCATCCGCTCCTTCACCATTATAGACATTTACACACCCCAACTCACTCACCCATATAGATACTCATACAGCCACTCACTTACCCATACACCCACTAACACATCACATGCTCAACCACAAAAAAACTTGATCACCCACTCACTCATGTATACCATCTCTCATATACCCACTCACTCTTGTATACATTACTTAGACACTCACTCACTCACTCACTCACTCACTCACTCACTCACTCACGCACTCACTCACTCACTCACTCACCCATATAGGAACTCCCACAGCCACTTACCTTAGTATATATGTCTATTAGTCAGTAACTTTTAGAAAACACTTACTATCACTGGATGATGTTATCAGTGATGTAATTAGTGATGTCATCATTGAAGTCATTTGAGATTTCAGTGATGTTATTTTAAATGTCATCAGTGATGTCATTTGAGATGTCGTCAGTTATGTCATGAGTGATGTCACTGACTATGACATGAGTGATGTAATATGTTAAGTCATAAGCAGTGCACTGCGGGGGCATAAGTTATTGTTAGCTCAGCTAACTATAATTGATGAATTGAGTCAAATGTCAGCCTAACTATAATGTCCCTGTAACCTTTGTTGTTTTCTGTGGAATTCTAAGATTTTTTAAATTCTATTCCCTACCTATAACATACCTGTAACCTTTGTTTTTTTAAGTGAATTTCCATGGTTTTTAACTTGTGCCGTTTTTTCAGAGTGGTGGAGGAAGGGGCAGGGCCTCCGACCAGCTCTCAGGAATCCCACTGTATGGGACTTGATGAAAGTAACAGGAAGGCTTCTTGTCTCCCTAAGTCCCTCAGCATTCGAGAGGACGTCATCCACCAACTTGTAGTGTGCCAGGAGGTGCATTTGCATGGTAGTGGAGAAAGGGGGCATGGGATCTGAAGACCTCTCATCAATCTCATTGTGTGGGATGTAATGGAGAGAACAGAAGTCGTAGTTGGCCTCCAACAACCCTCAGCAGCCAAGGGGAGTTTGTCTCCCAACCAGTCTTGCACCAGGAGGTGCATTTGCAGAGTGATGGAGAAAGGGAGTGTGGCCTCAGACAACCTCTCAGAAATTCAACTGTGTGGGACTTATTGGGGGCAACAGGAGGGGTAGATGGCCCCCAAGGGTGAAGTGTTGGCAGCCAATCAGAATTCAGCACGAGATCGCGAGGGGACATCGATCCTCCACTTGTCCATATATATATATATATATATTTGGTCCGTGTCCATGTTGGAGAAGACGAAGGAGGAGTTCCAGTAGTCTCACTATATGCGGATTGTTTGATATATATATATATATATATATATATATATATATATATATATATATATATATATATATATATATATATATATATATTCACTGAAAAAACCATGGGTTTCACACCAGTTATAGTTAGGAATTAGCATTTTAAAAACCTATTAAATTCACTGAAAAAAGCATAGGTTTGACACCAGTTATAGTTAGCTGGAAATTTTACTGACATAAAACCATTGAAATTCCCACGTTATAGTTAGTTGGACTCACTATAACCTGCGCGCCTGCAAGGTACTGCTGATGACGTCACATATTACATCACTCATGACATGGTCAGTGACATCACTCATGACATCACTGATGACACCATCCAGTGAATGTGTGTCTTTCTGAAAAATAAATATGTTTCATATATGTATTTGTAAAGGTCGATGGAAGAATACATTTTAAAATAAGTGTCTAAATAGATGTTTTAAAAAAAAATTGATTGGTTAACTGGCTTATTAAGTGTATCTTAGTGAATACATATATTAGCGAGTAATGTTTAAATATTTAAATATATGTATCAGTGTTTCACTTTGTGTATAAGTGGCTGCATGGGTTGGTGAGTAGCTACATGTGTGTGTATATGGGTTATCAGATGTTTTTTTAGTATCAGTATGAGTGTCTGTATGGTTTGGTGGGGGTATTACTTAGCACATAGATGCATCAATGACTGACTCACTGTTTGTATGTGTTTTGAAGACAGCATATGTGCAGGACTGTATGGGTGGATGAGTGTGTATATGTGTGTGTTAGTGAGTGAATGACTGTCTCACTAGTGTCTTTATCAGTAACTACATATGTTTTAATCTAGTATATGTGAGTATTGATGTATATAAGTGAGTATATGTGAGAGTGAGAGATTGCAAGAGTTCCTGTTTTATTAAGTATGTGTTTCTATAAGTGATTGTTTAAGAGTAAGTATGTGTAAGTTTCCTTAGCCTTAAGGTGGTAGTGTGTGTATAGCTGTATATGCAAATAAATGGATGTTCAATAGTTTATTTGCATGTGTGAGTATGTGTGTGAGTAACTTTTGGATGACTGTCGGTGTGTTACAGGATGTATAGGTGTATTACTACATATGGTGAGTGAGTATATGTATGAGTGACTATATAGAACCGTTGGTGAATGAGTGGATGTGTATATAGATGGTGGAATTACTGAATTGGTTGTTGTAACTGGTATGGGTATCTCCATTTTTTTGAAAATGGTAGTTTCTATTTTTGAATACGTGTTTCAAGGGTTACATTACACTGAAAGGAGGTCTGCCACTCTGTCACAAGGATGGTGTCATCAGTGATGTCATGAGTGATGTCACTGACCATGTCATGAGTGATGTAATATGTGACGTCATCAGCAGTGCATTGCAGGTGCGCAAGTTATAGTGAGTCCAACTAACTATAACGTGGAAATTTCAATGGTTCTATGTCAGTAAAATTTCCAGCTAAATATAACTGGTGTCAAACCTATGTTTTTTTGAGTGAATTTAATAGGTTTTTTAAATGCTAATTCCTAACTATAACTGGTGTGAAACCTATGGTTTTTTCAGTGAATTTCATAGGTTTTTTATATGCTAATTCCTAACTATATATAGGGCCTCAAACCTATGTTTTTTTCAGTGAATTTCAAAGGTTTTTTAATAGCAAATTTCAATTGCTATCAAATATAATATTTTTTTATAATGAATCCTATATTGTATATTTATGTAATACTATTTTTTATATGTATATTATTTATTTATTTATTTAAAAAAAAATTGCCCTGGAGCGCTCCCGGTGTGCGTACCGATGTGCGCACCGGAAAGCGCAGTCTTGCGGCGTGCCCCGTGCGCGTACCGGTGAGCGTCCCGTTTGCGCTATTGCCGCAAATGAAAACACCATCGTGACGTATCGCGGAGCCGCGTCCGCGTGATACGCACGGCGTGAGCGCACCCAGAAGCATCCGAGCGCATACGATCGCGCTACGTAAGCGACCCGGGGCGCGCCCCGGGGTGTGTAGCATAAGCGCTTCGGGTCATGTGACCTGAAAATAACACTTTTTATTGGTTCAGGACAGTTTTGTTTTCCAAATGATGAAAGCCCCCACCTTTTTTCCTCATTCTCACTTTATACTTTGACTGAGGAAGACCTGTTTGCAGACCTATTTGTACCTATTTGTACTGAGAAATGGCTACAGTATCAGCAGCAGCAGGAGCATCTCAACCACCACCACCACCACCACAAGGACCACCACAACACCACAGTGGTGGAGAAGAAGAAGAGGAGGAGGAGGAGGAGGAGAGGCGGATCCTGTCTGAAGATACTACCCCCTATAAGCCAAAGGAGCACATTGTCTGGGAGTTTTTTAAAATCCCAATGGGCCTCAAGAAAGTTAATGCGCCAAAGGTTACTTGTCTGATCTGTGGCACTGTACTTTCCAGGGGGAACCCTGCCAAAAGTATTCTTTTGGCAACAACACTATGATTCGCCACATGCAATGCCGGCACCCAAACAACTATGCTGCGGCAGAGGTCAGAGAACTGACCAGAAACCCTCCCCAATCTTCTCCCTGCACCTCCCAAAATAAACAACCCACTCCATCGGGTCCAGAGACAAGGGAGATGGTCCCAAACATCCAACCCGAGTTTGGAGATTTTAAAATAGTTTGTAAATTTTGCGGGACTACAATTTGCTATGGAGAGCAAAGTATTAAACTCATCAACCGTGCTGGAGACAACCACAACTGTAAAAAGAAACCTTAATTTTTTCCTGTTTTTTTTTGCTCCAGTTGAGCCATTTACAATTCCCTGTTTCTTGTTTGTCCCCATAAAAATTACAAAAAAATTATAAAATTGTTCATAAAAGCCAAAAAAGTAAAAAAGGTTCCAAAAAACAATAAAAAAATATAAAACAACAAAAAGAATAAAAAAACAGTTCTCTTTAGAACTACCTCCAATTTATAAAAAAATGCTACATTTTTAAAAAACTCTGTCATTCTTTTTTCCCCATGGTACGATCCCCGGTACGCTCCGCGGTGCGCCTTCCGGGCGCTCCCGCCGCGCAAATCTACCCTGCCCCCTTTTGGTAATTTCCCCCTTTGTTTTTGCCACCTCTTGTGTCTCGATCCTACCGAGACACAAGATGGCGGCCTCTCCGGACTGTTTGGAATGTTGACAGACACCCGAGAGCCAATCAGCTTTCCGCTTGCGAACTCGCGTAGCGCGCTGGAGCGCGCCCCGGTGCGCGCCCCGGTGAGCCTACCAGGGCGCGCTTATAGATATACATATTTTTTTGAACCTAAATTACTCAAAATCCACTGGAGCACATATCTTGAGACATAGCAAAGGCACATCGGGCTACCAGTCCCTACAATTTGCCAAGTTTGGTGGAAATCCATTCAACCGTTCGGGCTAAAAGTGAGTCCAACCGCCCTATAGAAATGAACATGGGGAAAACACGTTTTGGGACCCCCCTTTTATCTCGGACCCCGCTTGACGAATCCCCCCCAAACTTTCAGGGAAGGAGCGGAGCGCAGCGAGGCAACTCTAAGGAAAATTACAGGCAGATCCCTAAATCGGCGCCAAAGTTATTCCCAATAGAATGTTGCGGATTTCCTATGGAAAACAATCCAAACTATAACTACCTACTGGCGACCGCCAGTAGGTAATATATATATATATATATATATATATATGCAAATTTGGATTTTACTTACTATTTCAAAAACTACTGAACAGATTTACACCAAATCACAAAAAGGCACTTCCATGGACCCACATCTACCTTTCTGCCAAATTTGTGTAATTCCATTCAGCAGTTCGGGCTGTAACTATGTATAAAATTCCCATGGATATTAACATGGGAAATGCATGTTATATTTACCCTGCTTGACGGATCACTCAAACTTTCCATGCACCGCAAGAATCACCAGGGCACTTGTTTTGGAAAATTGAGAAGATTCGTCAAATGGTGCCTCAGATATGGGCAAGTCAAAAAACACTTTTCCTATGGAAACTAGGTACTTACTGTAACTACCTACTGGTGACCACCAGTAGGTGATATATATATATATATCATATGCTGTACAATTAATACTTGCCTATGCAACATTAATGGAGCCATTCTGGCTGGTATGCTTACCCTCCAGCATGCTTTGAGCAGCACATTATGTTATTACCTTGTTTATATGAATATCGATGCGTTTATGAACAAAAATGAACTATCGTCCTTAGTTAGAATCATCCGTTCCGAACTCCACATCTACCTTGACACGAAAGTATATAGTCAGACAGGCCCTCCGACCTAGGCCCGGGATTACTGATTGATGGGTCACAGGTGGGAGGATGTATAGTTGGCAAGCAAACACGAGGGCTCTTGATCAATCCCACAGATAGGCACAGTGAAATCACAACGGTCAGGAGAGATTGCCCCCAATAAAGCACACATGGTCTGAGGGGTATGCGCACTCCGAAAAACACCTTAAAGTCAGGTGCCACATGAGTTAGGAACACAAAGCCAATCAGGACCTAGCACATGTAGAGATTGTGCACTCCCCATGCTGGATATCAGGGCATATTCACCAATGGACATACTGTGTCCACGCAACACCAAGACCCTCCTGTAATAAACATTTGACCATTAATTTATGACTCGAAGGCAGCAACCAATACTTCTAACCATATATGGTACACAAGATAAGTTTATGGCTTGATGTAAAATTGAATATAAGACTAATGCAAAACCCATTGTAAATAGAGAGTGTCCTCAAACCTCGTGCCTGTAACTGTTCTCCTGGCTGAACTGTTTAATTAACCAAACTGGTCCTGTTTTGCCAAATGCCTCTTGTCTTCTGTGTTTACTAATTAATTTGAACCCGAGCAACATTTTGGCAAACCTGACTGGAGGATTGGGACCATGAACCTGACTACAGGAAGGAAGGTGACCCCGCCCAGTCGGATTCCCTTTGCACAACGAAAAATGTGAGCAGACACTGCAATTTATTGGAAGTTCTGCTGAATCCGCGAGGGATAGGTTGTCCTGAAGCAACCATCATAGAGGGCAAGAGACTACATCCAAACCTGAAACATTGTCATTTAAAGCATTTGGCGTATGGTAACCTATTTTATATGTCCCAACGGTATTAGTTGTATAGTGGCCTCAGAGGCAATCCCACGTAACTCACCTTTTTTAATAGTCAGCACACTAGGAAAGTGAATATTTATTCTATAGCCCTTTATGGCTCCCAGGACACTATTTTTGTGGTACAGCTATGCTGTATTTATTTATTTTTGTAATTTATTAAGCGTGGCGAATACCCGTGGGCGTCTCGGCGCTAAGTGATTCCATTATTTCCCTCATTGCTCATAGAAACTGTCTTAGATTACTGATCAAATAACCAGGTTTTTAGTAGTTTACGGAACTGCATAAGTGAAGGAGACGTCTTGATGCAGAGTGGCAAGGTATTCCATAGCTTTGATGCCGCAACCAGAAAGCGACGATCTCCCCAAGAAACTGTCTTGGATCGAGGGACCACTAGATGGTTCAGCGTGGTCCATCGGAGCAGTCTGGTTGGTTTATAAGGTGTCAACTGTTCCTTAAAAAAGTGGGGAGCCTGGTCATGCAATGCTTTGTACACTATGCATAAGGATTTAAATTTTATTCGGTTGCGGATCGTTAGCCAATGGTATTTCTTGATGGTGTCAGAAATTGGAGAGAATTTAGGTGTTCCTGAGAGAAGCCGTGCTGCTGCATTCTGCAGTGACTGAAGCTTGCTTATTATCCTGGTTTGGGCATTTAGAAATAGCCCATTGCAGTAATCAAGGGATGTTAAAACCAGGGAACTGATCAGTGTTTTTACGGCAGTGTCAGGAAGAAATGGAAGAATTTTCCTAATCAATTTTAATTTATGATGGGCTGTTGCCGCTACCTTATTCGCATGTGCCATAAAATTTAGGTCCACATCGAATGTTACTCCCACGGGTCCTAACCTTAAGTGCTGGCCTGGGTGGCTCACCCATGGCTGATGGCCACCAGGTTGACGACCAATCAGGTCTAAGGGGTCCGAAAATTAGCACCTCCGTCTTATCGGAATTTAGCTTAAGACAATTAGATGCCATCCATTCACTGATTGCGAGCATTTCGTGCCGAAATCGGTCAGCCACCTCTGATCCGTTGTCTTTAATAGCCAAAACCAGTTGGGTATCGTCAGCGTAGGAGGTTACGCTCATCCCATATGCTTTGATGACATTAGCAAGGTCCGACACATAGATGTTGAATAGTGTCGGACTTAGGGATGAGCCTTGAGGAACCCCACATGGTAATGACAGATTGATGGATTGATAGGGGCCAAGAGTGACTGCCTGTGATCTGTCGGCTAGGAAAGATGCAATCAGGTTGCTCGCTGAATGATGGATGCCCATCTTTTCGACACGGTCGACAAGGGTCTTATGGTCGACCGTGTCGAAGGCCGCCGACAGGTCCAGCAAGACCAGGACTGCTGTCCCACCTTGATCTCGAATAGTCCTGATATCGTCCGCAGCCTTGATTAAGGCGGTTTCGGTGCCATGGTGTCTTCGAAAGCCAAATTGTGATTCGTCCAGTAGATGGTGTGTCTCCAGGAACTCGACCAACTGTTGGTTCATGGCCTTTTCAATCACTTTGGCTAGGAAAGGTAGGCATGCAATCGGTCTGTAGTTCTTTGGATCTGTCTTGTCCAAGCTAGCTTTCTTCAGCAGAGGCTGAAGGACTTGGGAGGACTTGGCACCTCAATGTCATAGATTTTTAGTTAAAAAGAATTTCTCAGTGCTAAACAGGTTTCTTAACACCAATATTACCTGAAAGGAGTCAAAGGTTTTGGTCACTTGGTCTTCTGGGCATGACAGAGAATGTCTGCTTGACCCCTGGGTGTGAAAAAGAGTGTAATTCAGACTTTATGCACAACTTTGACCCAGGAACCTGCACGTAACTTGTGCCCCAAGAGGGGCTGGTGATTCCCAAATTTGGTGTCTGTGACTACCACCCTTGTCTAGGAGCGAATAGTGGCAGACTATCCAGCTCCCATAGGAATGTGTTTCACTCTAGTCTTGTTTTTCTAGAGGATGAATTACAGTGAACAACTAAGTTTTATTTTTGATAAAGTAATTTTCTTTCTCTGTTGATCAGTGATAAAATGTATTATTGTATGTAAATGTTATTGCATTGACTGTCGTTGAACACTGTCTTGTGTGAACATTGAGTTCATGCAGGTTTTGTGCCAAACCATTGCATATTCACTCTCTGCTACAATACTACATATACAGTCCTATCTTTTTTCAAGTAAATGCTCATTTGAACTGGTTTATTTTAGGAATTGCAAGTGCTCAGCTCATAGTACATAAAATTGTAAGACTGCACCAGGTACACATTTGCCCCTACGATTTAACAAGCCAAACTAGGCAATTTTAATTGTATTAGCAAAATTACTAAAGTGCTATGGACTCCCCACTAAATCACATGGAAACCTGAAATCCAAGCAGATAAAAAGACTAAATACCTTTTGCCAAGAGTGACATTCACCCACAAAGGTACACACATTTCCCTGGCATTAGGAGGGAACATTTGACACAAACATAATTGAGCACAATAAAACACATATGCAAACCAAATATGAAGGTCAAAAGAGAGACAAGAGAGAGTCAATATTAGAATTATGAGCCATCTTTGAAGAGGCCAAAAGTGATAGCCCTATAATGCCATTAGCAAATAAACCATCAGCATCTCCCCCACAATATGCAGGGATGGGTATGCTCACACAGACTCCCCCTGCATTAGGTTACTCAAACCCAGTAGTGATATAAGCCGATGAGACCCCCACCGACAGAATGACAGTCAGATGTAAAGCGAGAGAGAAGCAAAACCATGCCTGCCCAGAAACATTCAGCACAGCCCATGTTCCTAGGGAAGGCCCTCAACAGCTTGGCTTCCTATCCATCACACACAACACTTGCCTTTTCTGACCATACTACGAATCAGGAATCTGAAGGTGACACCCACCATTCCCACTAAGTCCTCCGTTAACTGCGTGAAAAATATTTCAGATTGACAGCTGTCACACCAAGCTCACCTTCCCTGCACTCCCAATCTTACCCCCATGAACCTTCACACTTCAAATGGCCTTTTGCACCTCTCTCTCATTCCTTACTCTTCTAATCCCTCCCCCCCCACAGGCCTCCCTGTTTCCACTTTCCACGAATCTTTCTCTCTAACAGCTCACAGCCATTTACACAATAATGGTGCAATCCGGTCATGTCAGTCTTCACCCTTCACTCTCCACGCTCTTTCACTTCAGAATCACTCCTCCTCTAGCACATTATTAGCGCAAAGCAGCTGAGTCAGTCTTCACACTTCACGTACCTGCTACATCTTGTAGCAGGGATTCTGCTCCTACACAGATCTGTGCATAGAGACTTGGAACCTCAGTGAATTAGGGTGTGCCAAAACTCACCTTAGTAGCCAAAATCCCCTACCATTCTAGCAATCAGTGTCTCATTGGTTCTTCCATACTCCAATGATTAGACAACCCAGAACATGGAACTTAGAATACCTCAGGCAATATGGAACACATGAACACTCTTTTTTTATACACTCATACTAGTCCAAAACGGGGAGTAAATGAAGACACGTGCAAGTTTGAAATATTTATTTCTAATGCCGTGTTCTCAAGCGCAGTATCTAAGCTAATACAAGCAGACATATTATAAGCAACAAGATTATCAGCATAGTTACTATTCCATAAAATACAAAAGGAGAAAGCATGTTAAAATGCTAAATGGAAATAGACTAGATTACACCTAGATTTCACACTCCCTTGCTATTAGGTTATTTTATATCTACAGAAGGACTCTTGGGTTTACAAGGACGGCCCCATACCTCTGGTCCTAGTAGAAATGGATCACATAATCTTCTACACCAGCACTCTGCATGTGAATGTTCTCCAAAGTGTGTTTTAGCATGCCTGCGCAGTGCATTATTAAACACGCCAAAATCAGAGGTGGTCACAGCTGCATATATGTTATGTCTAGAACGTGCGCTGTGATCAGGTCGAACAACAACTACTGTGTTGAAATAACCTTGAAGGCCTCGGCACTCACTGTTCAGACAAAGCTTACCAAGCCAAGCTGATATTATAGAAAAACATATTATTCTGGTATGAAGCAAAACAGTCCTCTAGGCTCTAAACATTTGTAATAATGTGTGCCGTGTGCAAAGGCAGAAGAAAGGAAAATGGTGTTTAAACTTCTAATAAGCTCATGCTAACCTAACACAGTGTAAAAATGCAAGGCCCAACCCCCATGACACCCTCCCTTGATCCGAGCACGGATAAGACACAGGGCAAATTTGTAAAGCAGTTCAAGGACGATTGTCATAACCAAGCTCAAATAGCCACAGTGAAAAAACTGGAACAAAAAACTCCATAATTTGAATGCACTTCAAATCAAATAATCCTAGCCATGGACATAGTGAAGTCAATAGGCCTGGGCAGAAAAAAATTGAAACTGACAGAAGAGGAAAAAAATATAAAAAATAATATCCGATGTCCAAATCTTGACCTCAGTCATGGAAGAAAGAGAGAAGTGATTCAATCCAAAAATGTATATGCAAAAACGGTAGCAACAGCCTCCAATAGGAAGTCACTGTTCTCATCCGAAAACATGTCAGCCATCCAATTCAGCAAAGGGAAAGAACATACATGTTTCTCAATTACCGGAGCCTCTAGCACCATCAGAGGGCAACTCAGTGTCTCTTCAACAAAGCTCTGTGCCAAGAAATCTTGCGCCGCTGCGAAAACATTCCAGCGTCCCAGGACTCCATGCATCGCTGCAAAGGCCATAATCCCTCCGCCAGAACAAAGCAATTCATGAGCAACTAAGGGGCTCATAAGCTGATCATAATCCGCATTGGGAGATACCGTATTGCAGAGACACAAATCCAGGGCCCAGTCGAAATCGCAACTCAGGCAATGAAAGACAGGCTGGATGCATGTAAAGTAGGAAAATCGAAACAATAATCCATAAGCTGCACTAAATGTAGCAAGAGGCAGCGCTCCATAATACTCAAGCATTCGGTTGCTGAGCTGCAACAGTCGTGACAGATCTTCTCGCAACACAGGACGTGCATCCATTTTGAAATAAACAAAACAACAGAAGTACGCCTGCAGCCAGAGATAGCAATAAGGGAAATCCACCAAATAGGCTGGAAAAAATTGAATGAAAAAATGCCTGGAAGACACCAAATATAGTTTGAAAAGAAGGCACAAGGCCACTGCTAACAACTTAAAAAAAAAAAGTGTGCCAGCCCTGTGGGGGAGGATGCATTAAAGATAGTGTGGTTTAACTCACCGAAATGCAAGGGCAAATCAGTATTTAATAAAGCATGCACCTCTGTGCGGGTGTTTGTCACATGAAGGACAAATGTTTCACGAGCAGAAGTGAGGGCGACTTCTTTTTGGGACAATAGAGCTCTTATACGGCTCATCTTGTTGAACTCTGCTTTCAAGGTCGGAATTGTCGGCCAGATGGAAACATCAAGCTTCCCATGCGGAGGCGGGAACATTACATTTTTACAGCAAACCACACGCTCACTGACTGTAACCACATAAGCAATTCCGGCAACCATCCCACAACGATCTTCATTATTTAAAAGTAAATAACTTTGCCAGTAATGTGAATGTTGGTATGATTGCAGGTGCTGGTGTGCCTTTCAAAATACAGGCTAAATTTGGCTCGTTCTGGTTACAAGAGCCATGTAATTGGATATTCCTACACATTAGTGAATGATCAGGCGTTGTAGTACAATCCTCACCATTCAAGAAAACCTCTTTTCCCACCCTAAGGCATCTATAGGTAAATGGTAGCGACCAATCCTCATGGAGATAAGCGGTACCCAGAGGTTCATATCTGCCAATTGCAAAGTAATTCATGCATGCCTAAAATTTGAAAAGAGGAAAAGGTAGAGTTATTAAACCGTGGATAAGCCACGTTGCTGAATTGGTCTCAGCTACAGAGAAAGGTAACGATTCTAACTTTTCAATGTGTAAAATAGAAAAAGTTGCATCTTTCATTGACATAAAACGTTGCTTTTCAGTCAAATTAAACGGGGCAAATAACGATGACGTATTCATGTAATGCCATGGCACTTTTCCAGCTTTTAGAGTTTGAAAAGTCCATGCAAACTGCATAACAGAATGCAATTGATTTTGACCATGGTACAAAACAGACTCCTCATCCTGCGCAATATCAACAACAGATGATACAATATTATCTAAAGTGTAAATGCGGGGAAAAAGCGTGTTAATACTGTTATCTACAACTGCTAGCACTTTCTCTAATTTCGCTTGATCTATAGCTCGTGCGGAAAGCCGCCTCAATTTGGGACAGTTTCCAGACTTCGTTGTAAATAGCATATATCCATCTTTTAGATCTACTGTAAGCCCGGCCTTTCACAAAATCATTCAGATCAACATTGTCAGTCAATTTAGATAAATGCAGCTTAACTGACGCCAAAGTGGAATGTTTGAGCCAACTCTGACATAATTTGCCTACAGAATAGGTAGTCACAGAATGGCCACTTTCAAAACGGGGATCCACCCTGACCTGTGTGTAGCCTGGACTAAACCCATCAAAGATGTTTGCATGAATCAGCACTTCTGTGCCACAGCAACCAACCCTTAGGATCCAAACTGGATATGTTAAAGGAAGAATTCAGCAACAGAGTCTGAAACTCTCTGATAGAAAACTTGGTATTATTATTCCAACCAGAATATTCTTCTAATTCAGGAAATGAAGGGTTATTTAAGTTTTTTTGAGTAGCCAATCCAAAGCATGTCGTTTGTGAAATTGTAGCATTCAGAAACAACATATGGTTTGGGATGAGGCATTCACGATGCAAAGCCTCAGTGCCTTGCACTTGCCAACTTTTAGAACCCCAAACAGATTTAAAATCAATAGTATCTTTCCACAGCTCGAAGCCCCCAACGACCAATTGGTCTAAAAAGGACTTAGAATACAATAATTTTGTGTGGGTAAGTCTAATCTTGGAAGTGGATTTTTCAGTCATTTTAAAATAAAATGCATTAGGATTTTACTGATTAAAATCAGTGAAGTAAGTGAACCTCTTTAAAAAAGAAGTGGAACCGCCTTCTACAGGAGCGGGACAATGTTTCCACTGGGTATAATTAACAGTATTCTTCCTGGTATTTGCTTTATGCAGGTAGTGATTACCAACATAGTGATAACAAAACAAATCACCATAATTTGCGGAATCAAGATACAAATCATCAGCATCAAAGGCAGCATAATATTTCAAATCAGAAAACAAAGCTTCAACGGCCTGAACATCCCAATCATCAGAACGTATATTTTGTTTAATTACATCCCCCATAGAAATTCTTAGGACATTTGGGACATTTATAACCTCAGTGGGCCCGTGGATTTGAAATATAATAGCATCCCACACAATCCCATCTAAGACGGGCCAAGCAGTGATGTTAACCAAAGCCAGGTCCCTCTTCAATCTGTGTGATGAGTAATGGGGAGCTAATGTTCCATTAATATGTCAAATGCTTGTTCTCTCTTCAACATAGTGTCCGTTGACAAGGCGGAAAAAATACACCGCAAATCCAATAGACATGAACAGGTAAAACAAAAAAAGCACCAACCAAATGTAGGTCCAAGGAGGAATAAAAAAATGTTTTTTAAACAGTGTTGCAAGAACAGAAACCTTGGAAGGCGTCTTCGATGTGTGAGAGTCAGTGTCAAATGAAAATCTGGATTCTGTAGCCAAACAAGTTTGCAAAATAGGCATCGATAAGTCCGTGGGGTAAGTATATTCAGTCTCATCAAGTTGTGCACCAGGTAATGAGCTCAATAAAGGACTCGAAATTGCTGGCATCTCGAGGGCAACACCAGGCCTGTAATTTGCAGCCGGGGCCAAAGCAGAATTTCTCAAAATCGATGGACATGAGAACGCCGGAGTCATACTAAGAAGAATCGGCCACTCTGTGTAGTTTGACATTGTCAATGGAGATGTACCTCTGTTCTTTACGACCTGGAAGTGGTGGTAAAATGACTGTTCTTGTGCCCTTCACGCCAAGCACTGGAACTGGAGCTCGATATGAGGGACCAAACTCCTTCTTGTTCTCGATCTTCTCTCGAACCAGTTCTCCAACTTGGGATAGCCAGCCAACTACCGGAATCTGCAAAGCATCATCAGATGTGGAGGGCAAGTGTTCCTTTGCAAGGCTGTCTCTCGTCTTTTGTAGATCCTGTAAAACATTGCGATGTTCATCTACATCAAAGGAGGCAGCAACTGCCGCCTGGTCTAGACCGTCAAGGTCCGGGACAAACATCTTGATACCATAGAGCATTTCGTATGGGGTCCGCCCACCCAGAGATCTTCTAGGGAGATTATTAAGGGCACGCTGCACGCTATTGAGGTGGGCCAGCCAGTTCCTGCCAGTGCCTATAACCCTAGCTGTTAAAGACTGCTTTAAATCTCGGTTCATTCGTTCCACAACACTATTACCCTCAGGTCTGTATGGAGACGAAAACTTGACTTGGACCCCCAACGAAGCCATGGCATTCTTATACGCCTTAGAGGCGAAAGCAGGACCCTGATCGGAATGGAAGGTTCCACAGGCAAAAATCCCTACAAAGACATGCAAGTCTCTTATGACATATCGTGAATCAGCGCTGCAGTGTGGCCACACCCACATAAAGCGTGTGCATGAATCAACTGCTACTAAGATGTACTTATAAGCAGTATCAGAAGAAAAAGGACCGCAGTAATCTAAATAAACACAACCAAGTGGTTTATTTAAAATGTACAACTGTGTCTGGGGCAGACGCGCAGCAGTTGAAGGTTTAATCTGCTGACAAATGTCACATTGCGTCTGTTTGTACATTCCCGGCCACCAGAAACGTTGTTGTAACTGAGATACAGTAGCCAAAATGCGTGCATGCGCAGACGCAACACCCTCATGGGCAGCTGTAATCAGTGTTGACCTGAGGTCCGCGTTGGGAATTAACCTTTCACCAACGTCCGGTATTTTCACATAAGGAACTTTATCAGGACTTAAGTGGTATGTATACTTAGAAGGGAACCCCTTAGGATATTTACTTCCCTTCTCAGTCGTGGCTACAGCCGCCAAGATATTATCATCATCAATCTTACTCCTGGAACGTGTAACTACCGCAACTAAATATGTCGATACTGCTGATTTTGCAGCTTCATCGGCCAAAGAATTGCCAACAGCGTGAACTCCCATGTGCTGATGGCCAAGAGTGTGAATTACATACACAAGCGGAAACTGCTCTTTAAGCTCAGCCACTCGGATCCAGATCATTTTATGTTTTATTGTGCTACCTTTGGAGTCATGAAAATCATTCTGAATCCAAAAGAACAGGTTTTCATTGTAAGACTGGACACAGTAGTAAAATTCACTCACAATAAGAGTCGTCACACTAGGATCAGTGTACTCCAAAGCGAGCATCAGAGCACGGAGCTCTGCCAATTGTGCGGTACAATCCCCTGAAGTCTGCGTGTGCATGACTTTGGACTTGAATTCATCATTCACCATAGTACCTACAACAATAGCGCAAGCTGAGACGTATAAGGGACGTAGTCCCGGGGCATGGCTGTGTGAGTGTAAGTGTGAAAAACCCACGTAGCTGCTTCCACTGCAGGAAACGTCACCCAAGAGTAACATATCTCAAACGGGTAAGCAACCTCAGCACTTACTACCAAAATCACTGCCATGTCCTCCAAACCAACATTGTATGCTTGCAAATGATTGCGAACCGCAATGCGACTATGCTGCGGTATAACAACGTCAGCCATAGTGACACAGAGAACAATAAGGTACAATGTAAAACTCAGTAGCACAACTGGGTAGTAATTCGAAAGGAAACCTTTTGAATAGATTCAAGCTTGAAAAGACCTATATAACTATAGGTAGGTTTGTCAGACACCACTGTTATCTGGAAACAATAGCGAAGGGTTTAAGGACAGAATGATGTACTACTCAAGTGTCATGTAATAAGACCACCAGCATTGGGCGCCATGTAGCAGAGATTCTGCTCCTACACAGACCTGTGCATAGAGACTTGGAACCTCAGTGAATTAGGGTGTGCCAAAACTCACCTTAGTAGCCAAAATCCCATATTAGACTAGCAATCAGGGTCTCATTGCTTCTTCCATACTCCTGAGGAAATAATAATTTTTCATTCTCAGGGGTCTTCCTAATATCAATAAAGAACTTGGCACAGAAGCTGAAATATGAAAAAGACATCTTTATTAAACTTAATTAAGTGAGGCTACGTCACCCAGCTGCCTTAGCAATTAAATGAGGCAGTCTGAGGAATACAGATAACAGAGGCCTTATATATGTTTTAGGGTTACATGACTCAGCACAAAAGTAAGGGGCAGTCCTAGCTTATGCAAGCATGCAAAAAACCCAAAATACCTTCTTACACAATCTGGACAAACCCATATCGTAAACAGGTCATAAAAAGAGGGAATAGAAACAGATGAGAAGTAAGATAGAGGGGTGTGTGCATGTACCATAAACTCAGCAATGTCCTGCCCTTTGATCTCTATCTGACTAGCTGCATAACAAGGAACTGGCTCAACGAGGTCAGCCTCGGGCAAGGGAGTCAGTTCATTCAGGTCAAACAGAAGCCAGCACAAACTCAAGCTAAGGTGCATATGTCCCAGAGACTTGTTCAGCCACAGTCATAAGCCTATGTGAGGGCAACCACAAAATGGCTGCTATGCACAAAATGGAACCCATGGTTCAGAACGAAATCTTCAAATACACAGTGAATCCATTGGTGTAACATATGAAAACACTCATACTTGCTGAACTCACTGTTTACGGTTCGCTGTTACCAAATTTGTAACAGAACCACGACCTTTATGACCCAGGTTCAGAATTCACTGAACCTCAGACCCTCCTTTTGCCCTTACATAGGCAATAACCTAAACTCATGTCAATCTGAATCCAGGTCTATATTCATCAGATCATCAAGATGTTGCTGGAGCATAATCTTATTACTTAGCAACTCTCTCGGGACACGTCTCCTTACATATGTAGTAGCACAAAGGCCACATATGGCAGGACAAAATAGGGAATACCTCTATCTGTAGTAGGTGGCATAAGATCACACACCCAACAATTTGTGATGTTCACTACTAAGTGGTGTTGATGCAGAAGCTGTACAAAAGAATTGCTTACGAATTCTGATCTTCTAACCTGCTCATGTTCAGGAAAAGGGTGAAAAGAGTGCAAAGAAGCAGTAGTAGGAAAAGACATAGGTTGGGAAGTGGGTGCAGAAGTCTATTGAGTAGAAAAAACCCAATCCCACACATAAATGACAACGTCATGTTTAAAAACACACTAGAAAATCCGTTATTAAGAACATATAGACAGGAGAAAGTAGTGACCACTATTACAAATGAAATAATAATTTTTCACAACCCTAAGCAAAAAGCAAATCCTAAAATTATCTAGTAACATTTTTAGGGCTCCTATGCACTTCAGTAATTTTTTGTATGTTCAGGTGAAACAGTGGTGACCCTCTCTGAGGCGAAAAGGGGGTACTCTTCCACAGAAAATGGACTTTATTCTGCTTTTACTAAACAGAATAGTACTTTAAAACAATGCCAGCAAAACAATCAGTCTCCTAACACCTAGTCTATACAATCACACCGAAACCTCTTGTGAAACCAACTATGCCCAGAGTCCGTTCAAAAAGCCTCTCGGCAGGCTTCTATTGTCCATCAAATCTTCTTTTGTTGTTTTCTTCCGCATGGTCCTCTTCATTCAAGCCTTTCATGATCGGTTGGAGTGCCCTCCTGGCAAACACTCATAGCTCATTCAAAAGTCTTAATGTCTCAAGGCAGTGCACCAGTATCTCTCCTTTGCGGCAGGCACTACAGGTAGTGTGCTCTCCATTGATCAAGGGCACAGGTCATCTCGTGCAGACCCGGGACCATTCTCAGACTCCAACACTCATCATTCAGTGTCAGAGGACGCTCAGGCTGCTCTTTCATGGGCACCAGAATGTAGTGCCTTTTGCAAATCTTGGATCCGCCGGTGCACTGCACTTCCATTGGAGCAAAGGAAAAAAGGGGGGGGGTGGCCAAAAACTCAGGCCAAGGGGCTCAAGGGACTGCATACTGTCAGAGGTTAACCAGCACATGACAGGCGCTCTTTTGCACTGAAATTCTGGTTCTGTGGCAAAACCAGCTCCTCCTTCTTTACTGATGTTGAACGCCTTCTGATGAAGCAAGTGTGATGCTTTAAACAGTTCATTGTATAACAAGGGAACTGCAAACAGGTGGCCTGCGATCTTCAAAGGAGTAGCCACATGCCATGGGACAATTTTGGTCCAGAATACACTGTCATTCTCAAAAAGCAATACAAATATAAAGGCAGTAGGCAAAACAGTGCCTCTAGGCTTTTCAATTGGGTTTCCGTGTGAGAGTATATCCTCCATCATCTAAGGGTAGATAACTACGCGAGAATTCTATCTAAATGGATGTCTTCACATATGGTGGCATTGTCTAATAGGGCAAACACATTTTTTTTCTCAATGAATGCATATAGGTGTTCCTAAATTCCTTATCTAGAACACCTCAAAAGAGAGATCACATAATACATATTATCAGGGATATGTAGATACCACCCTTTAATAATTGTGCATCAGGTGGACTATGCAATACAAAAGCTAATGATCAAGATGTGAAAACAAAAGACAAGACTAGAGAGTCCTGGTATTTCCATTATTTAAAATGCATCTGGTCCATCAAAAATTAAAGCAGCAGAAAAAAGGAACCAAAAAACCAATTTAGAATAGGCATTGAATTTGTCATATTGCAAAAAAAATGTAAGGTGTCTCCTATTGAGGTGGAAAACTTATCTTACTATACTATTGAGTCAGTTAACCAGTCCGTCACTACCCTGACAGTTAGACTGGGAAACATCAAAGTAGGCCTAAAGAAAATTCTTAAAAAACAGTCTGGTCATACAAAAGGGAATTACACATAATATGGGGGTCTCTGGTATATTACTGCAATCTAGAAGTGTGAACCTGAACAATACATCGATAATAATAAAAAAAGCTGACTAGTGAAAGCAATATGGAAAAGAGAAATGGGACTAGGTCACATCTAAAATCCCCAATAACTAGGCATGATGCGACATTGGTGAGGGGAGTAGTGACAAAAGAAAAATGTATAGGAAGAACAAGAAATTACTTGGGTGATAGTCAAGCATGTGACACAATACCAAGAGTGTGAGTGATACACAAAAAAAATCACAATAGGTTACAAATTTAACTGTACCGCTGGCCGCTACACCATATACAGTAATCTCAGCTAATGTTCCAGTTCCTTCTTCAGGGAAAAAATGAAACCTGGTTTCCTTTATGGTACAAAGCCATACACTACTTAGGAAGCAGAACAAAACTGAGTAATGTAATATAGAAATTAGGTCACCATGTAAAAGAGTCACAGATCTATAATTTTATCCTTACGTCCAATCAGGATACATAAATTTAGGGCTGCCTGTTCCTTTAAGGGAAGAGGGAGCAAGTGACACATTTTGATCCTGTATATCTCCTTTATTTTTCTTGAATACTATTTATAGCCAAATTTGACATACACTGGTGATGTGTTGTCTGTGTCGTGTTCACAAAAATGAAAATATCATATTTGTGAAATTTAGCAAATCAACCCAACTGTAGTGTAGCGATACACATCGTCATGTATATCCCTTCACAACACAGGTAAACTTGTAATTATATCAAAAGCAGCAACATAAAACAAAAACATGCATAATGCACATGTCAAGCACGAAAAGCATAGACAAAACAATAACATATGTGAATGAGCGGTGACGCACAACACCAGGTCATGTACTAACAGTATTCGGGCCTGCTTAATTTGTCAGGTTTAAAATCCTCACCCTCCTTTTTGACAGCAGATCAACAGGTAGTGGAGATTTGGCTGTCAAATGCAACTTACTGTGTGTCACTTCTGACACACAGGACCAGCAGGAACAATTTATAAAAGGATAAAATGCAAGAATATGTAAAATGCACAAACATTTCTTTTCAAAGAAATTACTCAAAAACACATCTCTTTTCAACCAACCAAACTCACATGTCTTGTCAGCCTTAAAATAACCCAGAAGAATCCATGAATGATCTGTAGGCAAAAGCAAAAAAAAATACACAACACACAAAAGAGGAACATTTTGCATAACAAACGAATATCAATTATAACTTTTAATCAGAAGACAAAACATGATACATATTAACAGACACAACAATGCATTTCCATTACTTAACTGTTACCATCTCGTCAGTCACCTTGCAACATGAAGCCCTTTTAACTGTCCAAAAGTAAAATCCTTTCACTTTCACTGACACTCCATGTTAGCCTTGTGCCACAATCTCCACTGTAAAAAATAATTCTTAATTGGCAAATCGTTCTCACTTATTCATGTAGCCTTCAAAATTTCAATCATTTTCTGTCAAATAAAGCAACTAGCAGACATTATTTCTTAGAGCAGAAATACAAATGTCATGATGTTGGGACTTTCAAAGAAACTTTTTTTATATTGTCCCTTTGGAATTAAGTTCTTTAATTTTAGTGATGTTCTTGTGGAGAAACCAGAAATCCCACCTTTCAGAGGCCTGTTTAGCAAGGTCATTCTGCATTCCACAGAGACAAGGCTCGAATTTAAAAGGTCACAAATGTCAACATGACAGCCTCTTCCATTGTTTACCGGAAAACTAAAGGTAGCATCTTAGCGCAACTTGAGCAGACTGTTCTCCTAGCCCACAGTTTCTGCTCATTCTGAGGCTGACCAAGACAGAAGGCCTACTACATTTACTGTGAATGATTCACAGAACCTAATAACACACATACCAGTTTTTAGAACAAATGCTTGTTGCAATGGTACTCATTTCAGCAACCTTAATTGGATCTCACTGGGCCATTTAAAAGTAAACCCAAATGGGGATAACCTGCGAATTTGAATTATACCTAAATGTATGCATTTACAGAGGCCTAATGCACTTTAAAGCTATTTTAAATGGCAAAAATACTGTTTTAAATGGTCTATTTTACCCAAATTCGACTTTGATGTTTGGGGCACTTAAAAATAAATATCCTATACTTGTTATACATATTAATCATCCTCAGAATGTTCTTTACAAATTACAGAGATTTTTAATCAGACATATCCCATGTAAATCTTTAGAAAAATGAGTTTTGTAAGCCTGCGCTAAGTGAAATTCCATATGCTAATGTTCTCATTATGCGATATAGCACAACTTAAATTACATTTTAATGCTAGGATGTCATAGTATGAGCATTACGCTTCATGAATAGTGAAAAACTAATTTTGTAGCACTTATTATTAATAATTATTTTTCAAAATGTATTAATTATTTTTAATAAACCCAATAATTTTTGATAATTCCACATATAAAAGCGAGCTGTATCTCTTGCCTATCATTTTAGACGTATTCATTTATAAGCCTAAGCGCAGAAGCCTAACTTATAACATGACAAAATGTTTGCGCTACTTTTTATCTGTCTTTCTAAAAAGGACAATTTTATTTAGCAACAGACCCACGAATATGCTTACAAAAAATGCTTAAAGAGAGAAAACCCTTAATTGAAATGCCTTCCTGTAATACAAAATAATGAACCTTAGTTTTGGAACCTTTTTAAAATGACATTCTGAAATGTAAAAATTTACCTGTGCAACTGAGGGCAAATTCATGGCTGAATTAATATTCCTATATATTTACTTGTCTCTCAATGTTTGTAACGTAAGCACGGTGGCTGTCTATTTAAAACTAAAACTAAGACATTTCAAGTTTCAAAATGCGTGTGCAATATGCAAGGTCCAATGTATTCAGATGATGTATTTGCCTGTTAATATCTAATACAATGCATCTAAGAAAAATGCTGTAAGTTCATTTATTTTTCGCAAAACACCCAATTTCTTTTTTGGGGGCTTTTTATTCCTAGTGCAAGAAAACCACGAACAGACATTGGGCTCATCTCAGAAATAAACAGAAAGGGGTCAAACACTCCGGACACACAATACGGCGCGCCATGCATTTTCGTGAATAGCGCCATCGCTATTCACTAACAGAAGTTGCACTAATGGGAAAACCACATAGACATTTAAACACATATTTGACCCACAAATCAATACTCATTTGCAAATACTAGTTGTAAGTCATATTTACAAGAAACGCTTCTCAATAGTGTTCCAAAAGACTGAATAAACAGCCCAACAGAATGATGTATGTCCAAGAAGCGAAAATGCGCTCAATTCACTAGCTTTGGCTAGCAGAATATCAAACAAAATTGTTCTGCATATCTTCATTCATAAAACTGCCCAGAACAAAGGATCCTTGTTTTGTATTATGTCATATTTTAATTCCCTGGGGATACAAAATCACCAAGGAAGAAATATGTTTTTAAATCTAACCTATTTAGATATTCCCTTTAGGGGAAGCCGGCTAATCCAAACGTATACAAAGTTGGCCAACACAAATCTCCAAATTTGCTAAGATCAGGCATCTTATAGCTCACTAATCTAGCTTCAAACTTCAAGGGGCTATCTCTATCGATACACTCGTAAATATACAAGACCCTCGGTTTTTGAAAATTGCAATCTTCAAATAAAACTAAGGACCAAACAAACTAAGCAAAGAACCACAGAACCAAAGAACAAAGGACTGGGAGCGACCCATTTATACTTAACTCTTACTTTTACTAATCAAAATGTTATCCAAATTCTAACTGTCAAGTTCTACATGACCTAACGGTCTTTTTAGAATACTCACGCCAAAAAGGTTCTCAGTCAGGAGAGACATCATGTGGAGGATCAAAATCAGGAAGATCAGAAATATACTGTGCTGCAGAAACAAAGAATCTCCAGAATCCCTGTGCACAGAGTACCTTCTTAGTAGAATCCTGTTCTGTCCTCCTCAGTAGATTTCAGTCTCCTGACAAGATCACTCCCACAGAAAGTCACTTCTCTGATGAGCCCTGCGTTGGCTGCGCCATTTGAGGCTATAATAATTTTTCATTCTCAGGGGTCTTCCTAATATCAATAAAGAACTTGGCACAGAAGCTGAAATATGAAAAAGACATCTTTATTAAACTTAATTAAGCGACTCTGATGCTACTAGTGCTGCATTGTTCTCGTCCGAGGAATCGGGACCTGAGGAAGGGGTGGCGGGGGATGGGGAGGGAGAGTAGGGGCTGGGGTACTACCCTGATGACAACGCACATGTTCCTTATGTCAGTTTCTGTACTTGCACTGTATCCCGTGGATTTGATTCTTGCATTTCCTGTTCTATCTGCAACTGTTGGAGCCGTGCTGGGGGGGGGGTGAACTGCGTACACATGTATTTTCTATACCTTGATGCCAATTTTGGGGAGGGAACGTATTGTTTATTCTGCTGAAAAAATAAAGTTTTTTTTCTTCACCCTTAAAAAAAAAACTTAATTAAGTGAGGCTACGTCACCCAGCTGCCTTAGCAATTGAATGAGGCAGTCTGAGGAATACAGATAACAGAGGCCTTATATATGTTTTAGGGTTACATGACTCAGCACAAAAGTAAGGGGCAGTCCTAGCTTATGCAAGCATGCAAAAAAACCAACATACCTTCTTACACAATCTGGACAAACCCATATCGTAAACAGGTCATAAAAAGAGGTAACAGAAATAGATGAGAAGTAAGATAGAGGGGTGTGTGCATGTACCATAAACTCAGCAATGTCCTGCCCTTTGATCTCTATCTGACCAGCTGCCTAAGAATGAACTGGCTCAATGAGGTCAGCCTCGGGCAAGGGAGTCAGTTCATTCAGGTGAAACAGAAGTCAGCACAAACTCAAGCTAAGGTGCATGTGTCCCAGAGACTTGTTCAGCCACAGTCATAAGCCTATGTGAGGGCAACCACAAAATGGCTGCTATGCACAAAATGGAACCCATGGTTCAGAACGAAATCTTCAAATACACAGTGAATCCATTGGTGTAACATGATGAAAACACTCATACTTGCTGAACTCACTGTTTACGGTTCGCTGTTACCAAATCCGTAACAGAACCACAACCTTTATGACCCAGGTTCAGAATTCACGGAACCTCACTCCCAATGATTATACAACCCAGAACATGGAACTTAGAATACCTCAGGCAATGTGGAACACATGAACACTCTTTCGGTATACACTCATACTAGTCCAAAACGGGGAGTAAATGAAGACACGTGCAAGTTTGAAATATTTATTTCTAATGCTGTGTTCTCAAGCGCAGTATCTTAGCTAATACAAGCAGACATATTATAAGCAACAAGATCATCAGCATAGTTACTATTCCATATAATAAAAAAGGAGAAAGCATGTTAAAATGCTAAATGGAAACAGACTAGATTACACCTAGTTTTCACACTCCCTTGCTATTAGGTTATTTTATATCTTCAGAAGGTCTCTTGGGTTTACAAGGGCGGTCCCATACCTCTGGTCCAAGTAGAAATGGATCACATCATTTTCTCCACCAGCTCTCTGCATGCGAATGTTCTCCAAAGTGTGTTTTAGCATCCCTGTGCAGTGCATTATTAAACGCGCCAAAATCAGAGGTGGCCACAGCTGCATATATGGTATGTCTAAAATGCGCGCTGATAAGACCGAACAACAACCACTGTGTTGAAATAATCTTGAAGGCCTCGGCACTCACTGTTCAGACAAAGCCTTCCAAGCCAAGCTGATATTATAGAAAAACATATTAGTCTCCTATGAAGCAAAAGAGTCCTCTAGACTCTAAACATTTGTAATAATGTGTGCCGTGTGCAAAGGCAGCAGAAAGGAAAATGGCGTTTAAACTTCTAATAAGCTCATGCTAACTTAACACAGTGTAAATGCAAGGCCCAACCGCCATAACAATCTGATTCACTGCATTCCCGTCATCCAGTGCTTAGGCAGGCTTACTCTTACTGTTAAGCCCTGATAATTTAAACCCAAAACCACTCCCAACCCATTCCCTCATCGGTGCTCGTTAAGTGAACTACTACCAGCGCCATTAGTGACTTCATTACCCATAAACGTCTTTTTTCTGTTACACTAATGATCAATAACTAAATTCCAATAACGAAAACCTATTCCCAAAACCGACTTTGTAAACATGTCTTAACATATGTAAAATCGACATAGAATTGATAAAATATATAGTCAAACACAGTTAATGTAGACCAATATAGTAATAGAAATATTTTTAATAATTACAGTTACCCCTGAAGAAGAGCTGGTACAGCTCGAAATGCATTGGGTTTTAAATAAAGGATTACTGCTATGAACTATCATCCGAGTCCATTGTGTTCGTGAAAGAGGCCTCGATGGGCACAACGTGAGCATATAAGTTGGGAGAGAGCATGATTCCATACATGTGGATGAAAAGCATATAAGATGGTTAAAGCGATGGAAAAATTCTGTTAAAGAAGGAAAAATGGATTAAACATTTTTTGAATATTGGAGCAACTCCAGAAACTTGCTGTGCTGCTGGGGTGGGGTGAAATGTGCCCCACAAGGTCAGGTGAATTGTCTATTGTGCCACTGTGGCAAGGCACAAGCCCAACAAGCACACACTCTTTGATGAATTCGACAAAAGGAGATGAACAGCGCAAAAGAGGAGTGCATCCCGTCATTATCTGATGTGGGGCTATAGCATTTGCCCAGGAAGCTGAGGAGGAAACGGAGTGTGAGCTCGAAAGGGAAAGCTGGTCAATAAAAGCAAAGCATAATTCTGAGCTAAAGAGACAGGCCAGACAGTGTAAGGACCAAGAGCACAAGACGTTGCGCTCCCCACATTAGGGAAGCAGAGATAGGTATGGGGGCAGTGTTGGGATGAAACAGAGGTTGATGAAAGGCTACTAGCAGGGCTCAGAGTCACACCATCCACTCATCAAAAAAGAGTAGCAACGAGTACATGCGCTGCTCCACATGGGTGCATGGCAAAGATAGACCTACCCCCAGGGAGAAATAGCAAAAGAAGCAAAGCAAGAGTTTTGTGTACCCATATTTGCGACATGTTATCAGACTGGACAGAGGAGAGTGAGCAGTTTGACTTGTCTCGGCCTAGGGAAGGATCGTTTGATCCCGAGGACACGGCAGTAGGGTAGGATTGAATGAGACATGCAGAAGGAAATCCCAACTGGAACTTCCCCTACAAGCAGCAATCCCTCGCAAGGGGGAAAGAGGCAAGATAATGATTGAGAGAGAGAGAAAATACAGAGAGAAGCTGGGTCAGAACCAAGGAACCACTGCCAAATCCCTGCAAAGCAGCTGGAAATGGGTGGTCTTGGGAAGAACGGCTATAGCCACATGGGCAAAGAAGGTAGTTTTTGAGTATGTTGATGAGGGTCCCATTCACAAAGCTCTTAGAATTGGATGTAGGAGGCACTAACATGAAGGTACATCGGTTATATCATCCCTCATCTCCAACATACCTCCTGGGATGATATTTAATGGCCAAACTAAACATGACCATTCACTTCTCTGATGATGGGAGATCGATCTGCTCCACCCCTGTGGTTTCACCCCTATGACTCATGTCCCAAAATAACCCCACAGCACAGACGAACCAATAAGGAAATCCCCCACCGACCTGTTTGCCTTCACTAATGCAGTCCTCACGATTGTCGCTAATGCAACGGAATGACTGGGACAGAAATTGCAACTGCCCAACTAATTCAAATTCTGCTGGGAGGGATACCCTGACTGGGAACCTCAAGAGGCAGTGCTGTTCCGCCTAGAGTCAGTCGAAATACTCCCTGCCAATGGGGTCTTGCTGGCTACCACAAACCACGCAAACGTGATGTAGGCGTTTATCAAACCTGGCCTCAGTGTACAGACAATAACAGATGACTAACTGTTTAGCAAGTGCCCTGGAGCCTCAGACGAAGGGCATTTGGCCCGAAATGCATTGGGTTTTCATTGAATAAACGCTGCCACAGATGAACTTGTGCTTCAGCCGTGTTCTTTCAAGAGGTCCGGGTGGACACAGGGGGAAACTTAGAAAATATGAAAATGGCATTTTACACTCTACGTGTGGACTCAGAAAATGGTGAAAGGAAAACTGAGGAAAACAGTAATGAATAAAAATGATGAATTACAAGGATTAAGATGGATTACTTTGAAGGAAAATATTATTGCGAAGCGGCGCAGTTTAGCTGTGCATTTGGTTGGGGTGTAATGACGCCCCTTTTTCGAAAGTTTGATCAGCAAGTGCCTATTGGGCATGGCACTATACCATTTTGCAGGCATCCAATGAATAATTTTGATAAAATGGTTCACAGTATGAATATTAAAAGGTGTGCATCCCATTCCCCTATCTGATGATCCTTTTTGAGTTCTACTCTTTCAATAAGAGATGATGAGACAGGTTTGGGTATCTTAACAGGAAGAGACTTGGAGGCTATATCGATAGCACAAGGACTATTGGAGGAATCGGATTCCCAGATGGATATAGACAACTTTATTGCACCATTGGTGAAAGATCTAAGTGCTTACTTAAGGGACACAAAAGACTTTTTACGAACAATACAAGGAGTGATTTGGGAAGAGGACTTAATATTGATAACATTGGACATTGCAAGCCTCTATACCTCTATAAGACATGAAGATGGCCTGAAGGCCATGAGATTCTTCCTGGACAGAAGGGCTCTAAAATACAGGACCAAATGTTAATTGACCTTACTGATTTTTGTTTAAAAAATAAAATTTTCCTGTTTTCAGGTCAACTGTATCTACAACTCCAGGGTACCGCGATGGGCACGTGCTTCGCCCTCAGCTACGAAAATTTATTTGTGGGCTGGTGGGAGGAGCACGTGGCCTGGGCGGAGCCTAATGAGAACTGGGTGGAGAAGATAGTACTCTGGACCCGCTATATAGATGATCTTTTCATCATATGGCGTGGGACACAGACTGAAGCTGAGGAATATATTGGGATCCTCAATGAGAATCAACAGAATCTAAAATTTACCAGCCATATCAGCAAGGAAGAGGTTTTTTATCTTGATCTCAGAGTGTACATACAGGATAACAAAATGTAGACAGCTCTCTATAGAAAACCAACAGCGGGAAACACTATCCTGCATGCAGGGAGCTGTCATCCACGCAATGTGGTCGACAACATTCTGTATGGAGAGTTTCTACGGATTAAGAGGAACTGCTCCACAGAAGAGGAATACATTAGAGCAAGTACAGAATCCAGAAAGAGGTTTGAAGAGAGGGGCTATTGCAAAGGTGTTCTAAATCAAGCTGAGCACAGAAGTGATGCCAGATCTAGAGATGATTTGCTCATTGATAAAGCAAAAAAACAAAGATACAAAAGTAAGAGTTATTACTAATTTCAATGACAAATCACACCAGATGTTTCAAATCCTGAAGAGGAATTGGAACATATTAAAAACAGATGGTGTAGTAGGAAGCTTGCTATCCGAGTATCCATTAATTACCTATCGGAAAAGCAATTCTCTGAGAGATCACCTAGTAAATAGCCATCACGAATCAAAGAGGAGAAAAAAGACGCCTGCTGTGGGATTTTATCCTTGCATGAAAAGAGTGAAGGAATATGAGGTACCAAGGAAATCACATAAGATGACAATTTCGAAACTGCTAAACTGCACTTCGGAATTTACTGTATACTGCCTGCTGTGCCCGTGCGGCAAAAAATATGTGGGCAGCACCACCAAGCAAACTAAACTCAGAATTCTTGAACACATGAGAGCCATAAATACAAAAGATCAGAGTTATCCGGTGGCTCGTCATTATGAAAAAATGCACAAAAGACATAGCAATCTGTTGAGCTTTTTTGTGTTGGACCAGTTGGTAAAAACAGAAAGAGGAGGTAATTGGGTCAAGAAATTGAGAACCCTAGAGTCCAAATATTTCATAATGCTCCAAACAAAGAATCCTGTAGGACAAAATATCTAAGAAGAAGAGATGTGGGTGCACATTGGATGAATGAGATGCTTTCCCAATAATTTAACATGGCAGTAGGGAACTATCAGTCACCGTATGTTTTGTGAAAGAAAGACATTTTTCCCCCTACCCTTCCTTCCTTCCCTTCCCTCCTTCTCCCAAAAATTGAAACTTGGTTTGAAACTGACCTGCAGCAAAACCAAATCTCCGGTCCAGAGATGTTACGTAATGTATGGAAAACGAAACAGCCCATCCAGGGCAGTATCATTTAAATATACGTGACAAACCAGGCATATATATTGGCCGATCATAAGTACATCTATAATGTTTATCTATGATATGGATCTGATGAAATTAATAGCCCATTCAGGGCTTGGTTGAGGGTAGAAATACCGATTTACAAGTATGATATAATACTCTGTATCAATAACAATTGCATATGTGCGAAAAACATTGTGATTTATACTTTCAGAATACATGAATGTTGATGTACATAGACATTGCAAGATGGGCGCCACATAACAATGAATGAAATTGATATGCTTTTTTTATGTTGTTGGTTTTAATCATGTGACATGATGTCATGGTGAAGCTTTATTTAAACAAAAAAATCTCTCAGTCAGTCAACACTGACGAAGGCGGAAACGCGTTTGTTGATTTGACAGGTGTGTGAAGAACGCTTTTGAATAAATGTGGCTATGGGACTACAAAGAACGACCTGAGTGTCCCTAATTGAGGAGCGGTTCTAAAGAATTTGAACTGTGTGTTTTCGATAATGTACGCATGTCACCGTGCGTTAAGGAGGCACCCGAGGATAAGAGGAGCGGCAGTTGGTGAAATGGAGTTTGGAATATATATATATATATATATATATATATATATATATATATATATATATATATATATATATATATATATTGCCTACTGGCAGTCGCCAGTAGGTAGTTATAGTTAGGATTTTTTTCAATGTTAACTCTCAAAATTCTATTTGGAATAACTTTGGCGCCGGTTGACGAATCTGCATGAAAATTCCCTCAAAATGGCCTCTTCGAGCTCCGGTCCTTCCCTTAAAGTTTGGGGGGGATGCGTCAAGCGGGGGCCGAGATAAAAGGGGGGTCCCAAAATGCGTTTTTCCCCATGTTAATTTCCATAGGGCGGTCGACCTCACTTTTAGCCCGAACGGCTGAATGGATTTCCACCAATCTTGGCAAAATTGTAGGGACTGGTAGCCCGATGTGCCTTTGCTATGTCTCAAGATATGTGCTCTAGTGGATTTTGAGTAATTTAGGTTAAAAAAAATAGATATATCTGTAAGCGCGCCCCGGTACGCGCTCCGGGGAGCACTCCGGGTGCGCTATGCGACTTGCGCACGGAAAGCTGATTGGCTTTCGGGTGTCTGTAAACATTCCAAACGGTCCGGAGCGGCCGCCATCTTGTGTCTCGGTATGATCGAGACACAAGAGGTGGCCAAAACAAAGGGGGAAAAGACCATTAGGGGGCAGAGTGGACCCCCCTGACCCCATAGGTTTCATGTGGGGGCTATAAAAGGGCCCCGCGGGGAGCGCACCGGGGAGAAAAGAGAATGGCAGAGTTTAAGAATGTAAGTCATTTTATATAAATGGGAGGTAGTTCTGAAAAGAACTGTTTTTTTTATTCTTTTTGTTGTTTTATATTTTTTTTGGGGGGGGGTTTAAATTTTTTTTAATTTTTTGGTTTTTCTGAACATTTTTTGTTTTTTTGTATTTTTTAAGGGAAGAAACAAAAAGCAGGCATTTCAAAAGGGCTCAACAGGAGAAAAAAAAAGTGCAACAAATTAATATTTCCTTTGGCACTTGTGGTTTTCCCAAGCACGATTAATAAGTGTGATGCATTGCTCACCATAGCAAATTGTTTGACCACAAAATTTACAAACCATTTTAAAATTTGAAAAGTTAGTTTGTATGATGGAGCATGTCTCCCTAACTTCCGGTCCTGATGGGGTGGAAACAGTAGTTTGGGAGGTGCTGGCAGAAGATTGGACAGGGTTTTTGGCCAGTTCCCTGACCTCTGCCCTAGAATAGTTATTGGGATGCTTTCTAAGCATATGCCTAATCATTGTGTGGTTGCAGAAGGAGTATTTCTTATTGGGATTCCCCTTTGACAGCTCCTGATGACAGATTAAGCAGGTTGCTTTAGGTGCATTTACTTTTTTTTTGTCACTCGGGATAGAAAAAAATTGCCATATGATGTGCTCTTTTGGCTTGTAGGTTATGTTGTCCTTTCGGACGAATCTACTCTCCTCTTCGTCCTCATCCTCCTCCTGTTCTTGATCTCCACCACTGTGAAGTTGTGGAGGTCCTTGTGGTGGTGGTGGTGGTGGTGGTCCAGAAGATCCAGCAGCTGCAGCTAATGTAGCCATTTTCGACAGATATAAGTACAGGTCTTCCTCTCTCAAAGCAAAAAGGTAGAATAAGGAAAAAAGGTGTGGGCTTTCATCATTTGGAAAAAAAAATATCCTGAACCAATGAAAAGTGTTAATTTTAGATCACATGACCAGGGGTTTCATCATTATGAAACCAAAACTGTTATGAACCAATGAAAAGTGTTATTTTCAGGTCAAATGACCCGACGCGCTTACGCTACGCGCCCCGGGGCGCGTCCCGGGGCGCGCCCCGGGTCGCGTCACGTAAGCGCGTCGGGAGATTACGTTGCGTGATCGTATTCGCTCGAGTGCTTCCGGGTGCGCTTACGCCGTGCGTATCACGCAGACGCGGCTACGCGATATGTCACGATCATGTTTTCGTTTGCGAAAATGGTGCTTACTGGACGCTCCCCGGGGCGCACTCCGGGGCGCTTCATAATAGTACGCTTTCCGTTGCGCTCCCCGGGGCTCGCACCGGGAGCGCTCCGATGCAAAAAAAATATTTAAAAAAATTGAAGGGGCTGGTAGCCCGATGTGCCTTTGCTATGTCTCAAGATATATGCTCAAGTGGTTTTTAAGAAAATTAACTATAAAACATATATTGGGCCACATTGGGCTATATATATGTTAGAGCCCTAATGTAGCCCAAATGTAGCCCAATGTAGCCCAATGTAGACCAATGTACTTATAAAGTGAGACTTATAGTTAGGAATTAGCATTTAAAAAATCTATCAAATTCACTGTAAAAACCATAGGTTTCACACCAGTTATAGTTAGGAATTAGCATTAAAAAAACCTCTGAAATTCACTGAAAAAACCATAGGTTTCACACCAGTTATAGTTAGGAATTAGCATTAAAAAAACCTATTAAATTCACTGAAAAAACCATAGGTTTCACACCAGTTATAGTTACCTGGAAATTTTACTGACATAAAACCATTGAAATTCCCACGTTATAGTTAGTTGGACTCACTATAACTTGCGCGTGCAATGCACTGCTGATGACGTCACATATTACATCACTCATGACATGGTCAGTGACATCACTCATGACATCACTGATGACATCTCAAATGACATCACTATAAACGTCGATGGAAGAACAAACGGTTAAATAAGTGTCTAAATGGATGTTTGTTTTTTAATTGATTGTATAACTGACTTATTAAGTGTATCTTACTAAATACATGTATTAGAAATTATTGTTTAAATTTGTAAATATCTGTATTACTGTCTCACTTTATCTATAGATGGCTGCTTGGGTTGGTGAGTACCTACATGAGTGTCTATATGGTTTATTAGTTTGTTTTTTGAGTATTAGTATGAGTGTCTATATGGTTTGGTGGGGGGTATTACTTTGTGCATAGATGAATGAATGAGTGGCTAACTGTTTGCATAGGTTTTGAAAACAGCATGTGTGCAGGACTTTATGGGTGGATGAGTGTGTCTATGGGTTTGTTAGTGAGTGAATGACTGTCTCAATCATATCCTTATGAGTAACTAAAAAGTAAATTATTATAAGTGAGAATTGATGAATATAGGTAAGTATGTGTGAGAGTGAAAGATTGTAAGAGTTTCTGTATAAATACGTTTTTGTTCCTATATAAGTGATTGTTTTAGTAAAAAAGTATGTGTATGTTTCTGTAGAAGTAAGAGTAGTGGTGTATGTATAGCTGTATAAGCAAGTGGAAGGTTGTTTTATAATTTATTTGCATGTGTGAGTATGTGTGTGAGTAACTATAAGGATGAGTGTCGGTGTGTATTACAAAATGTATAGGTGAATGAGTATATATGCTGATTGAGTATGTGTATGAGTAACTATATAGAAATGTTGGTGAATGAGTGAATGTGTATGTAGATTTTGCAATTTCTGAATAGGTTGTTGTAAGTTTAACTGGAATTAGTTTCTCCATTGTTTTGAAATTTTTTGATTCTATTTTTGAATGTGTGTATCAAAACTTATATTACACTGAGAGAGGGTCTGCCATTCTTTCACAAGGATGATGTAATCAGTGATGTCATCAGTGATGTCATTTGAGATGTCATCAGTGATGTCATGAGTGATGTCACTGACTATGTCATGAGTGATGTAATATGTGACGTCATTAGCAGTGCATTGTGGGCGTGCCAGTTATTGTGAGTACAACTAACTATAACGTGGGAATTTCAATGGTTTTGTATGAGTAATATGTCATGCTAACTATAACTGATATGAAACCTATGTTTTTTTTAATGAATTTGATCGAGTTTTTTAATGCTAATTCCTAACTATAACTTGTGTGAAACCTATGTTTTTTTCAGTGAATTTGCAAGATTTTTTAAATGCTAATTCCTAACTATAATGTGTGTGAAACCTATGTTTTTTTTGTGAATTTGCAAGGTTTTTTAAATGCTAACCCCTAAATAAAATATATATCAAAATCTTTGTTTTTTTTATGAATAAAAATACACCATCAAAACACTGAAACTATTTTTTCTCCTTTCTTTACTGCCCTTCCCTTAGTTTTTCACTCCCCTTAACTCAGTCCCCTACCTTTAGTCCCCTTCTTTCACTCACTCTTCGACTCCTCTTTTGTCACTCACCATACTCCCCTTTTCTCACTCTTTCCCTCAGTCCCTTCCTTCCCACCATTTCAATCACTCATTTATGCACTTTGCTTTCATTCAAAAAAATGAGCTACACAGTGTATTAGGAGTATAGCTCTTTTTAGAGAATTGAATGAGTTCTGAAAAGACCTTTTTTGTTCTTTTGTTGTTTTATATTTTATTTAGCTTTTTTTTAAGTTTTATATTTTTGTTTTTTTGAAGAAAATTCAGGAACTGCAACATGGAAACTGTTCAACAAGAACAAAATAATTGTAAAATAGAAAAAAATGTATCTCCTTTCAGAGCATTTATGATTCTGAATGCTGCGTTCAATTAGATTCAGGCTCTGTTCTCCAAAAACAATAAGATCAAAACATTTGTTGCACATCATATGCACATGCGCCAAATATGGCCTAAGGTCCATTTCTGCTGTTGCTGGCTGTGGAGGTGGAGCTGTAGATGTGCTGGCCACAGCTGGTGGAATCTGCTGGGCCAGAGCTCTTGTGGCTGCTTGGGCATATTGCACAGGGTGCACATTTTTTACATGTCTGATCATGGTATGGATTGAAAAGGAGTATTTTTGGAGAGGGTTTCCCCTTGAAAGAACAGTACCACAAAGGGTACACGTTACTTTAGGGGCATTTACCTTTTTTAGTCCCTCAGGAAAAGTAAAAAAACTTCCAAATAAAAGAAGATTTCCCCTTCTTGGCTCGCTGGCGATATTCTATGTGGGAGTCAGAAGAAGAAGATGTTGTTTCCTGTCTGTCTGTCATCCTGTTTTCTGCTTCCAGCTCCAAAAAGGGTACTTCTTCAAGGAGAATAAAGCAAATAGTGAGGGATATGGGTGGGGTTTTTGAAGATTCTAGATCTGAAACTACTATGAACCAATGAAAAGTATGGTTTTCGAGTCACATGACTTGACGTGCACGCTCGGGTGCACGCACGTGGTGCGGGCACGTCGCTTCAAAATGGCGCTTTACCTGATTTACATAAAAGTTTCATAACATAAAAAGGAGGCAATGTAGACACTCGCTGACCCCTAGAGCTTCTCAGGGAGTCCCTAAAGAACCCTGACGGGCAAAAAAACCCTATTTTTTTAATTAAATGCGAGGTGCGCGACCGGATGCACGCTCATCACAAATTTCCCCCCCCAAAAAAGTGTTTTTTTTGCCCGTCAGAGTTCTTTAGGGACCCCTGACAAGCTCTAGGGGGTCAGGGAGTGTTTACCTTGCCTCCTTTCCACGTTGTGAAACTTTTATGTAAATCAGGTAAAACGCCATTTTGAAGCGACGTGCGCGATTGGGTGCGTGCAACTTGCAAATTTTTTTTAAAAAGGGTTTTTTTGCCTGTCGGGATTCTTCTGGGACCCCCTGAGAAATCCTAGGGGGTCAGGGAGTCTCTACCTTGTCCCCTTTCCACAATCTCCACAATAGTTTTTCACACTCTTGTAAATCGAGGTGCCCGACAGGGTGCACGCACCTCGCAACTTTTTAGAAAAAAATATGTTTTTTTGGGCCTTGGGGGTCCTTAATGGACCCCCTGAGAAAACCTAGGGGGTCAGGGAGTCTCCACCTTGCCCCCTTTCCACGATCTCCACTATAGTTTCTCACACTCTTGTACATCGAGGTGCACGACCCAGTGCGTTCACCTCGCGAATTTGTAAAAAAAAATATATATTTCTTTTGGCCTTGGGGGTCCTTAATGGACCCCCTGAGAAAACCTATGGGGGCAGGGAGTCTCCACCCTGCCCCCTTTCCACGTTCTGCCCCTTTGTTCTCTACAATATGTTGACTCGCACTGACAAAATGGCGGTCAACACTTCCTGATTTCCACCGAATCGATTGTTGACAGACATCAAACAGCAAATCAAAATTCCATTTGCGCACAGGGGTGAGCGCACGGGTGCGCGCACCCGTGCGCGCTTATAGATTTATACTTGATTTCAACTTTAATTTTGTCAGCAACTACTGGAGGGATTTACACCATCTAAAGAAAAGCGTAATCTGCGAACCAGACTCTACCTTTTTGCCAAATGTATTAAAATTCCATTCAGCCGTTCGGGCTGTAGCCGTGTCTGATCGTCCTATGGAAAATAACATGGGGAAAACACGTTTTGGGACCCCCCTTTTATCTCAGCCCCCACTTGACGAATCCCCCCCAAACTTTCAGGGAAGGAGCGGAGCGGAGCGGGCCATCTTCTTTGAGAAATTCGCAAAGATTCATCCACCGGTGCCAAAGTTACTCCAAATAGAATGTTGCGGATTTCCTATGGAAACTACGTCCTAACTATAACTACCTACTGGCGACCGCCAGTAGGTAATATATATATATATATATATATATATATATATATATATATATATATATATATATATATATATATATATATATATATATATATATATGCTGCAAGGCTCGTCTTCAAGGAGACAAAAAGATGAGGAAGACCCAAGTTTAGTGCAAGTTTTTAAATATTTATTTTCGTGCTTGCCATATATATTTAATTTTTATTTTCACTGAAAAAAACAAAACCAAAGGTTAAACTCTGCGAGTTCCGTGCAGGCCTATCCTACTCCCATGTCCTTTTAGCTTTCACAGCCTTATATTTGACTAGAAAGCTTAAATCTAGCTTTAGCATAGTAAAACGTTTTCAGCTTTTTCATACAATTTGCAAATGAAAATTCTGCTTGAAGAAAGACAGAGAGGCAAGTCATTCCACAAAGAATGAAAGAAAATTAAAGAAACCAATAGGTCTAGTATCAGCCAGTAGCCTTAGGCAGTTCTTGTTTCAATTGTTTGGAACGCTACTGGGCCTTCCTCAATCATTGGATGAAGGCAAAAATGTTGGCTTGGTCTAAAATGAGCACATAAGCACATATTGCCATAGTTCTCCCTGGCAGTGAAGGGAATTACTTTGTGTTGTGATGTGCTCCTGGTGAATGAGCAAGAGGCGTAAGTCATAATGATGTCCGCCAATGACCAAAGTGAGATGAAACATTGTGTGATGCATGCGGAAGTGGGTGGAAGAAAAATGTGAATGGCTAAACCATCAACTAATGTACAACATATGACTTATAACCCTGAAAGGTAACTATGTTATATACATCATTTTAGTAAAATGAAAAGGTCTCGTCTAACACAGACTTAAAAAATCCAATCAGTTTAGAACTTGCTGCCAAACTCTTGCCTTTGAGAAAGAAAGAAAGAAAGAAAGAAAGAAAGAAAGAAAGAAAGAAAGAAAGAAAGAAAGAAAGAAAAGTAGATAGAAAGAGGAAAGAAAGGAAAGACAGAAGATAGAAAGAGGGAAGCAAGAAAGAAAGAAAAGGCAGAGAAAAAAATAAAGAAAGAAAGAAGGAAAGTAAGAAAGAAAGAGAAAGAAAGAAAGAAAGAAGAGAATAGACAAAAAAGAAACAAAGAAAGTAGAATGACAGACAGGGTTACAATGATAGAGAAATCTGACGTATATAACACGCTTAGCCCGGCGTGACCCGCGCGCGACCTCGCGGGGCGAGGGACCAGGCGTGCTTTGATGCGCCTCCTGGCACGCGATGGAGACTCGTCCTGCCCCAAAGGATCGTGGGACTTGCTGTCCTCAGCGGAGCCAAGCCCGGCCGGACAGCAAACTGGAGCAGGGTTGTCATCAGGGGGTGGAGGGGCGGGGCCAAGCCCGTCCGCGATGATGGGGTGAAAGTATCGAAGGAGCCCAGCAGCAAAAGTCAGCAGGTAGGGAGTGCTCTTGTTTCCAAAGGATTCGCATAGGGCTCAGCACCAGGCGTGCTCTTATGCGCCTCCTGGCACGTGATGGTGACTCGTCCTGCCCCAAAGGATCGTGGGACTTGCTGTCCTCAGCGGAGCCAAGCCCGGCCGGACAGCAAACTGGAGCAGGGATGTCGTCAGGGGGTGGAGGGGCGGAGCTAAGCCCGGCCGCGATGATGGGGTGAAAATATCGAAGGAGCCCAGCAGCAAAAGTCAGCAGGTAGGGAGTGCTCTTGTTTCCAAAGGATTCGCATTGGGCTCAGCACCAGGCGTGCTCTTATGTGCCTCCTGGCGCGCGATGGTGACTCGTCCTGCCCCAAAGGATCATGGGACTTGCTGTCCTCAGCGGAGCCAAGCCCGGCCGGACAGCAAACTGGAGCAGGGATGTCGTCAGGGGGTGGAGGGGTGGAGCCAAGCCCGGCCGCGATGATGGGGTGAAAGAATCGAAGGAGCCCAGCAGCAAAAGTCAGCAGGTAGGGAGTGCTCTTGTTTCCAATTGCCCCATGCTGTATGCTGTAGTGGGCTGAAGCAAAATGTTAACAACACCAGAACAGGCCAATTGATGAAGAGAGGTGGCTTAAAGCCTCTTTCTGTAAGTATATTATACATATAATTTTAGTAAAATTAAAAAGGTCTTGGCTAACACCAGACCTAAAGAATTGCCGTATTTCTACCTTATTTGTGTAAAAGAATGCATCCTAGACTAGCATCTTGTTGCTTTTATGACATGCTGTCGAATAAAGCTTTGAAATTCGATTTGCTTATTGGCAATACCAAACATTCCTATGGTGATTTTGGAAATTCCATATTAGATAAGATATAGCATAAAAGGGCTGCCAATTGACCACTTGTCAGGAGAGGTCCTTTACCTTCCATTATCGTGCAAGATGCTGCCACTGAAGAGTCTGCCTCCCAGAGATGCTGCCGTATCACACTATTTACTTAAAGCTGATATCGAGTCCAAGTCCCGGAGCAACTGAAGCAATGCGTGTTTGCCTTTCGCAGGGAACAATGCTTCCCTGACAACTGATAATTAACCCATTTTGCTGTCAACAGTTATGCAGTTCGTGCATTCTCTCTAAGAAAATCTAAACACAGGTTATCTTACTCAATGCTCTCCCAGCATAGCGCATAGAAGTAGGTTTTAGGGTGTTAGGTTTTTAGATTACACTTTTACCATGGTAGAAATGTTCATGTGATGCTTGTTGTTCACCACCTGCATTTGTGTTGTTTTATTGGTATTCTGTGTAGTTATTTTAGATGTGCTGAGCAACTGTGCACATGTGTTGTAATAAAAATGTTTTTTAGTTAAAGTATATTTTTTTTCACGCAGCCTCTGTGTTTGATATAGGAGAGAACAAAAAAAGATTGTTTCTAATAGCCAAGGTGTCCCTGGATACCTGTTTAGGGACTGTTAGTAAGCCAAAAACATTGAAACCACTTAAACTATGTATTGGGTTGGGTTCTGCTGGGTTACAAATACCTGTCTCACTTTCAATCATTAGTGCATTGAACAAAGTTCACTCGTGTCACCCGTAGGTGTGAAAACAAACCTTGTAAAGCTGAGCCATAGACTCAGTTTATGGAACACAACACAGATGGAAGATATTGCAGAGGCACAGACACAGTTTCATGGGTCAAGGCTGGCATATAGAGCTGTGTGCATGGGCCATGGTGGGGTCTAGCAATAGGTGAAGTGTCAGTCCCAAGGTGTGTTCATGGACAAGGAGAAAGTCAGTCAAGGTGCAGAAGAGGCAGAAAATGATTGCTAAATCAAAGCATAGGTCTGGCTTGAGCCACATGGTTCCATGTGAGCTGCAGTGAGTTCTAGCAAAGTTGGCGTGTCCCGGAGAGTGACCAATGGTTGATTTACAGCTAACCACAAATACAAAATGTTTACTTCCTGCTTTCGTGTGGTTTTCCGTGCTACTTATTGTGGACTGAAGCTAGTCTTCTGCTCGTTTGAGTCTGTTCGTCATTGCAAGATGTGTGTTTGCTAAAAAACAAAAAGGAATTAGTGAGGAAATGCCCTTTAAAAGTAATATTGTTTTTCCATCAGCATAATCAATGTTTTTTATCAGATTAATACCATCAATATTGAGGTCACAAATTGTCATAAAACCAGTTTGCTACCTGGAGCACTAAAGGTGGGGGTGTTTTGATTATTTACCACTGCCAGCAGCCGCATCACTCAAATCAATGGTGCTTTATTTATGCAAAGCAGTGACATTTTTCATTTACAATATGCAGTGTGGCACCATGCTTTTCAGCAATGGCAATCTGCAGTTTGAAAATTTATCGATCCATAGAGTATTTATCATTGATTCACAGAGTGACACAATGCACCAAGCTGAGCAAGCTTCCAGGGAAGCAATTCACTTACATTTAAACAAAAACATGTTATAAGACACAAATTGAGGTAAAATGGTCTCCAGTGGACAGACGTGGCCACGTTGATAAAGGAAACAAGCATTGGCATAGCCAATAGGTCTCGCCTTTGGGACCTTATATGTGTCTAGTTATCCTTGGCACAACAGCATCAACTGTCGCATGGCTAAACACTTAATAGGTCCCAAAGGCGAGACCTATTGGCTATGGGCAGATAATATGTAGAAGCACATATTATCTGCCCAATCAAAACATGTACCCGCCCAACATGTGGGAGGAGACAAGGCCCCTCTCCAGGTGATTGCAAAAAATTGTCTGGCGACAGCTGCGTATGGTTCTGTAACAGTTCTGCTGGTCTGAATAAAATATCTGAGTTTTCACTATTAGAAGCGGCCCTGGAGGATCGATCCAACCAGTTTATTATAATCATAATTAAATGAAGTTGAGACACCAATTTTGTACAGGTCGTGTTGTATTTCAAGAGTAGCAAAACATGTGATGGATGGCAGTGTTTGAAATGGGAAACACCCATCGCATCGGGGTCAAAACATCGTGGTGCGACATCGCATCGTCGTTCACATCGCATGCTTTTAGTACGCATGCTATGACGGCGCGATGTCATTAACATTGCATGCAATTACAACGCATGCGATGTTAATGGCATATTATAACGCATGCGATGTTAATTACATTAAAATGCTGCAAATTGCAGAGTGTCTCAAAACGGGATTTTTGTTAAGTGCAAAACGGTAGTTTCATTGTAAAAATACAGCAAAATGCAGAGTGTCAGAGCAAAATGCAGACTGTCACATGCCATTAACACCTTCGCTGCGGCGGCTATTCCGCCGCAGCGCTAACGGTCGCGCAGGGGGGGGGGCGCGGCTCACCTGCACGGGTGACAGAACCATTCCATCACAGCTCGCGGGTGAGCTGTGCTTGTGACGGAACGGTTCGTCACGGCCCCGCCCGCTTAATGAAACGCGCCGCGCTGGCGTGAAATCAGCGCCGTGCAGGCGCGGCGAGCGGGCAGCAACGGAACGGGTCCGTCATGAGCACAGCCCACCCGAGGGGCGTGACGGAACGGTTCCGTCAATGGCGTCGAAGGTGTTAACAAATCATAACACCATTCAAAACGGGATTTTCCTTGCAGACTGTCACATGCTGTTAAATGATCGTAACACCATTCAAAACGGGATTATCCTTGTAAAAATGCAGCAAAATGATCGTAACAACATTCAAAAATCGAAATGCAGACTGTCACATGCCATTAAAAAAACATTACAAAAACGTCACAGTCTGTCATATGCCATTAAAAAATGCAGACTGCAAACCAGCGGCTATGTTGGTATTATTTCATATAGATGGATGAATGCATGAATGATGCATGTATGAGTCCTCTGTGGCTAGATGGGTGGGTGTGTGTGTGGTGAGTGGGTGGGTGGATGGATGAATGGATGGCGGATGGATGAATGGATAGGTGTGTGGGTGGATGGATAAATGGGTGCATGTATGGGTGCTGGGTGGATGGAGTGGTTGGGTGGGTGGATGGATGAATGGATGACGGATGGATACTGGGTGGGGGTGGATGGATGCATGTATGGGTGCTGGGGGAGGGATGGATAGATGGGCATATGGGTGGATGGATGGGTGTATGGGTGGATGGATGCATGGGTGCATGTATGGGTGCTGGGTGGATCGAGTGGGTGGGTGGGTGGATGGGTGAATGGATGGTGGATGGATGCTGGGTGGGGGGTGGATGGATGCAACCATGGCTATTAATCCCCAATGCACGTCAGGAATACTTGCGCTTTCCTTGAGGCCTCCTCTGTGGCTGGCAATGAGCACAGGAGTAAGCACCACGAGGACAGCGACTTCCCTTCCTCTTCCCGCCATTCCTGATAATCAGCCCTTGGCATCGGTCTCTGAAGGCATAAACCGTGACTCCAACATGCGCAGCAGGCCAAGGAGCGGTACCAGGGGGTCATCATCTAGAAATTTTCATTTGTAGTCTGTGTGTTTGGAGCCCCTTGGCGACTGAATGTCAAGTGATCCTAAACGTGCTGCAGAACTAGAGGCAACCACTGACCAATTTAGTTTAGTTTATTTTAGCATCCTTAGATTCCGGAGACCGAAATACTTGTCTCCTACTCGGATGCATGCTTTTATTTCCGATGCAAAAACATTTACTTGAATTGCGAGCATTTATTAATTAAGTAGTGCTCTTCAAGTTACCCAACAATTTCCTAATTTTAATTTCCTTCCAATGAGTTACACATTTGCACACAGACGGACAAAACATCTGGCCCATGACATGTGCAATGATGCAGCTGCTCTTTAATAGAAAGTGGCCCTTCTTATACATAGGTTTTATGCATGTGAACAGTTGCTGCTAAAGTGGAAGTTGTGGATGTGCCAAATTCATCCTATTTTTGTACTTGATTTGTTAGAAGCCTAGATACAACATCATTTCAGATCATGCCCAGTCATAGGCTTTGACTATTAGCAAAGGGTGATGTTTTAAAATAAGCATGCAAATCAAACGCTTTATTAAAACGGACGGTCTGTACACATCATTGCACCATTTACAAGAAAGATGGCACCCAAGTGCAATTAGCGTAAGCTCCTCTTGGTCACATATGTACAGGGCTTCGGCAAAGCTTCGCTGATTTTAATAAAAGAGGCTTGTGAAATTCAAGGTCACAGGAGAGCGGACTGGATAATTAATGCCTGCCTCAGAAAGGGAACCATGTCACCTTGCATTCCACAGCCAGAACGATTGATCAGGCGCCAAAAAGTAAGTCACTGCATTGTTTAGTAAAATAAAGAATGGAGAAATTCAAGCTAAATGGTATAGTTGGGGAGGGGAAAAGGTTCCCTGCATTTCTCTGGAGACTGTGCACCCCTGCCTCGAATGCAACGTAACAAGCTGCAACTTTTTGACCCTTACCTCAGCAAACACGACAATCATTTATGTAACTTTTGTGCCAAACATCCAGAGATAGGGTCTGCACAAACCAGAGGGAGGCAAAGCAAGGACAGCCAAAAACAGTGGACACTTACCGATTTCAAAGTCTGTCCACAGGGTCATGACACAGGCACAAATGGCTGCAGACACGGTAGGCAATACAATATATACAATATATACCCCCACCCCCCACCAACCCATTGGCTGAAAAGATTCTAAACGTGTGGGCTCAAACATCGCGTTATCATGTCGCGCGATGTAAAGACGCCGATGTGACACGCGATCCTATAACATGGCCGCATTTGCGTCGCAACTACGTGCGAGGAGAAAATGGCCGATGTAACTTCCTCTGCGATGTATTTGCCTTGATGTGAACTCCTGCGATGACGTTGGGGATGATGGATCGTCATACAACCGTTTGAAATCAATCCTGAACACTGCTAATTTGACTTTGAGAAGATTTTCACTCTATTGTGTTTTTTTACCTCGGTTATGCCATTACTAGCTATCTATTACATGCAGGCACCAAATATATATGTATATCAGTCTAGGTCCCAGACATAATGAAATAATCCAGCCTAAACTGCTTGTAGCACATGTTGTGATTTGTATTTTAGAGTGGGTGCCTGACAGATATATGGCTGAGAGTAACCGAACAGAAGAAACTAGAAACCAGATACCAGAAGAACACACACTGCCTCTCTTTCCTTCTTTCATTTAGTTACTTCCCTGTGAAATGGATCCAAAAAAGACAAGCACACGCCTCACGCTGACGAGGAGAGGAGGAGGCAGCACTGGGAGGGGAAGAGAGGAGGGGGCCTGCGCCAGATTACCTTGCGGGAGCGAGCAGGAACCATATGTCAAAGCTCGCTCCCGCAAGGGAATCGCCAAACATGCACGCGCTGCCATTGAAGGCAATGCAATGCGTACCCGTTTTTGGCAGCCAAACTGAATCGATGGCTTAAGGTATTTTTCCTTTGCAGCACATCAGCGCTCCGTAGGCGAGACCTAAAGAAGAATAGTTGGGGGTACATCTCGAGAGATATTTACTAGCTTACGAAAAGGGGTAACAACTTTTGGAACTGGAACTTCCTGAACTATCTTGTTACTCTCCCAGCGACCCAGCACTAATTTCCTCAATGGTGAGATGTGACTTTTCTGTTGTTCTTCTATTTACTTTTAGAGGTTCGGTGGTGTTTGGGTTGATCGTATTAAAATTGAGGCGATATTTAAGCATTATATCCTCTTGATAAAAGTAACAAAATGTATGCAAGATGTTTCTACAACTCACTATCAAGAGAGCTTGTCTACAATTGTTTAGACTCAACACTTAAGAAGGCACCTACAATCTCGTGGAATTCAAAACACATCTAAAAACATAGATAATTTGATTTTTGGGTCATCTTAATTACTTAATTCAGTGGCTAAACCCCTAACTCGACCCAATGTCAATTTGCACTGTTGAATCTCAAAATATCCTTTCCAAATAATATCCTCAGATGTATAGTGCACTGTTCTGTTGCTCAGAACTAACCTACCTCTATGTTTCTCTAACATTTCTGGTCATCATACTCTGCTTGACTTGCAGACTTGCCTCACATGCTGCTCTTTAATAAACATTCATGATTGTTGAATGACTTCCTTTTTCATTGTTGCTCTTTAAAGGTATTGCTATTCTCACTTTTGAAATCTATGCTTCTTTCCAAGATTGCCAGTTTTCTTATGTTCAAAATCTATTTTTCCAAGCATTTCAATGACACTCAGGCAACTTTATTTATTGATTGTAATTTGAAATATTCAATAGACATTCACAAGATAATAAAATATTGCACTTATTCCGACAGGAGATTGTTAATCTAGGTGGACAGTGATTCACTTGATAACAACACAAATGTTTTGTTCTCCCACTTCCCTGTTTTACTTATGTATATAGCTCCCGTTCTCCCTACCTGTGTATTTGATTTATGTATACTAAAACTGTTTCTAATTTGTTGACAAATTGGTTTTACATGCTGTTAATTGATTGTTTTATACCGTGACCATATCCTTACCCGTGTAAAGCGCTCTGATACCTCTGGGTCCAGCCAGTGCAATATAAAACCTCTGAAAAAAATAAATACAGAAAAATAAATGTTACACCATATCATCTATACTTCACAATACATTCCATGGTTGGACATTTCAGGGATGATCCATCAGATTCAGGAACATTCTTGCAGCTGCATAATTTCTTTAGTTAAAGAGGATGCTTGCTCGATGCACTGGCAGGTACTTTCATGACTCATGCTGAGATAATTCATTATCTATATTGATAGCTTTTTAATTACCTTGGCATCACTAAGTATGCCTGCAGTTTGAGACCCAAGCTATATAATCAGTGTAAAATAAGGGGTATGTGTCCAATATCTTTAGTGCAGGATCTCTGTAGCCTGAATCATAGTCCTGCCTGTAAAATCTGTCAGTCCTCTGCGATAGCTCTGCTGTATTATGTTGAGATTCTGAGATCTATGGAGCTTTTCATTTTCTGTCCTCCACTCTCCAAGTAGATTAACAGCTATATTGCATGTGTGTGAGAAATAATTGACTTGAAAGAGGCAGGGCTGGTAAAGGAAAGGAACAATAGGTAAAAGTATAGGAAGATATTTTTCATCATTTGAAAAAAGAATAGGTGGCCCTGTCAGATTGCCTCATACCACATTTTGGCCTGCCTAAAACACTGTGATGTAAAAAGCAAAGATCATACCTATTTTATTACAGTTTAATTTGTGGAAGTGCCTGCCATAAACCATGGCATATTAGAATATTTCAGGATTGTCCCTTTAGAAATTTCTTTGTAGCTTATTAGCTGGTTACCTGATGCTTTGATGTAAAATTAATCATTTGGCCTCATTCTTGTCATCATTTTTTCAGCCAGGAACCTGCACCTAAGCATGGGCGGAAAATCCGTTTCGCTCGCGGATTTTGCAGATTTTCGGTAAATTCGCAATCCGCGAGATTCGCGAATCTCCCGCAAAATCCGCAAATCCGCGAGCAGCGGATTTTATGGCTTGCTCGCACTGTTCGCGTGAGTTCGCGGCTTCCCAGTACAACTTCGCGCCCCGCGAATAAGCGCAAAATTGCAGAAATACGATCTTAGCAAAACTGAAACTACTTACCAGGTTCAAAAGTTCAGGCTCATCATTAGTAGCCATTTCCTGTAGTGCTTCCTGAGGGGCCCCTCCAGAGTTCAGTTGCCAGTTGCAACTATTATGTGACCCTGCTCTGAACCTCAGAATAGTTACACATATGCCACAAAGGTCCTGAATTACAGCTAAGGGAGACAAGCAGGAGCCAGGCTGGAAGTTCAAATCCATTAATCAGCCCCTAATTCATTATTGTCAGTTGGGGCAGGGCAGGTGTTGTAACTAATTTTGCAACAATGAAAGCACTTAGCAAGTGCAAAAGATCACTAATCAGGAAGCACTAAGGAAGCAGGTGCCAGCTAAAAAAATATTCTGTGACACATTAATCAGCCCCAAATTAATTCAGGTGACTTGAGGCAGGGAAGGTGTCCTTGCTTTGCCACAATAATGTACACTGACTGGACAACCAGAGGGTGCTGTGATGAAACAGAGGGTGGCATGGGTGGGCCAGAGGGTGGCATGAGTAGTCAGAGAGTGGCAGTGGTGACAGAGAGTGGCAGTGATGAAGAAGAGTGTCCCAAACAGGCTGGACACGTAGAAACAACAAGTTCGCGAAACTTGCGACCCGACAGGTAAGTTCGCGTTTTGCGAAATTGTACAAAACCCTCGCGAACTGGCAGAAACCCGCGCGAACACAAAAAAAAAATCCGCAAATTCGCGAGAATTCGTGGATTTTGCGGATTGCGAGTTCGCAAATCCGCAAAATTCGCGAACGCGAGATTCGCAAAATTCACCCATGCTTACCTGCACCCCAAACTTTGTAATTAGGGATGTAAGCTGAGGGAAGGCAGGAGAAGGCTGTTGCACCGTATAGTTTTTGCTGAGCAGTCACACTCCTGTTAGAAAGTTCTCCTCCTGCCACTGAATATAAGAACCTCTTTTTGAGGTGTGGTGTGGCAGCCTGTCAATGGAAACTGTAAATTCAACATTTTCATTGAGAACTTGAAGTTTTTACTGTTTTACAAGTTTCCCCTGTTTTAAAAGAGAAGAATTATAACACTATGAAATGCATCTGTCTCCCCTGGAGCAAAGTCAAAACAACAATTTAAATTCATCTGGTTTCTGGTAGGTGCAGAAGGCATTCATCACCAATTATAAATGCTGCTCATTCTTGGAACAGCACAATTAGACTCCACCCTTCAACATCACAGAAATGAAATTCTATACGTGCATTTGACATATAAAATTGTGTGAAGCATTTAAACATAATAATGAAAAGTATTCATTGTGGTGACTAGAGATTTATATATGTTTGCACTAATATTCACTTTAAACATGAAGCATGTATTTCTTTATTCGCGTATTACACTTACACTTCAAGTTATATTTGCAACTGTAAACATGTACTGTTTTTTTCATGTTTTTACTTCATTCCTAAAGTTACACGTGTGCATGCATAACCATGTATTCGAGATGCACATTAAGGGGCTTATTTACAAGCCCCTTGATCCACTGATGTGTCACTTTTTTCCATATTAAAAGAGACACACCAGGGGCACAAGGGGCTTGTAAATAAGCCTGTAAATGCTTAACTAAAGCTAGCCTGGCTAAAGGCCTTAGTTGAAATGCATTTGGCCTTGCCAGCATGCTTACTCTTTTCCTTGCAGGTTTATCATGATTTTCGTTAGCTAGAGAAAGGCTTATTGTCTGTATTAGACTGTTGATAGAGATGCCTAAAGGGAAACCTGACAGTGAGCGTGGAGAGACAACGTTCGAAAGAGGACTCGTATTTATCTTGTACTAGGATTGAAAGATGTTCAAGGCTGGGAACTGCAGTTTCAGTTCTATGGGATGTGAACCGGAAGCAATGTTGCAGATGCATTCAAGTGGTGACTTGATTGGTCCCTGGTGGTGTGAAGGAGATGAGAACATTTCAGAATTTTCTATTACTTATAAATTAATGCTCTCACAGTTAGAGTTGTGAGGGATTCTCTATAGACTTCAAGAGGTATAGACCTCTCTGCTTTTCCTATTCTTGCAAGTGTGAAGCTTCATGCTAAATACTTATTTCCTTCTACTGGAGTCTGATCATGCTGACACCTTCTTGATAGATTACCCCATATGTTGTCTATTTTTAGAAGAGAGAATTGAAGTTCCTTTATGAAACAACTGTTTGTTTTAATCTGTATTTATATAATTGTGATTATCACAATTCGATATGTCATTCTATTGCGCTTTAACCTACTGAGCTACTTCAGCTTTCCTTTGTACTATTGCATTTATTGAACTTACTCTTGGTTGGCATATATACTGTAATGATTAGAAATCTGAAATAAAACCCTTTAACCATATTCAGTGATTCCTGGGTCTTACTGTGGAGTCACATTGGATTCATAAGTAAAACATTTATTATTGATGTTTCTGCCTATCAGTGCTTCACGTCAGCGAACAAAGGTCCATACTACAAATGAGGAAAAATCTTTGACGACTTGACTAAGAGATTATGTTGTAAGGCCCAGGTCTCCATCATTCTCATTTAATAGTAGCATTTATTTTTGCTAAATAGAAAAGGGCATGAATGGTAAAGTAATATAAATGTGTTTTGCTTCACCCTTCATGCCAAGTAGAAATGCACAATTATTTGAGAAGAGAAGTTGAAGAAAGCTAAATATCATATCCAAATGTTTCTTTCACATTGATTAGATATTTAACAGCTCAAAACATTTTAGAAAATGTTGAATTATCGTTCATAAAATCTAAAATTAAGTCTGGCTCAAGCTTAGTACTGTTTGAAGATACCACTTGAGCTTAGAGCTAGAGCTAAGCAGAATAGTTTCATCAAATGTGTTCACAACACAAAATAATTATTTGATTTTGTGTAAAACCCATCACCTTAAAACAATGATCCCACCACTTTATTTCCTGGAAAAGAAATTGAGATCTAGGGAGGACTTACAGTTTGGCATGCATGGTACTACATCTCGAATGTTGGGGAGTACCATGTCCTCCAAACCGTTGAGTCCCCTGCTCTATTCAAAATGGGACTGGGCAGAGTCATCTTTCTGATCAGGTGCGGCCTCTCCGCTATGACGGAAGAGAAGCTGGCCTGGTATATAATATACACTTATGTAAGTGGACACCTTGCACCAGTCCAGACAACCCTTATGGTGATTTAAGAGATCTTAGACAACCTAAGAATTAAGTTGTAGCTGTGGAGAGCAGCCTTCAGGCTTAGTCCAGAAGAAGTGTAAAGCAGCTTGTTTTACCAGAATGCAATCTTATAGTATAGATTAAGTGAAAAATAACCACACAAAGTATTTATAAAAATATGTATTTATTATATAATACTCTCTAACACATACAAATGCCGCCTACCCGGAGATATGAGCATTGCACACAATACTTTGATAAGAAACACAGTAAATAGCACTGTCAGGATTCACCGAGTAGCCACTGTAGTTTCCCCAAGACTGTTGGTTAGCTCCCTGCCTTGGCCCCGCTCTGCACGAGCTAATGTGTGGTTTCCTTGTCCCTCTGGCAGACTGAGAAATTCCAGAGGTAATCCGAGTCAATGAACTAATGAACTGCTAAGACTGTATATAGTTCCCCTCCCTAAGATGGCCGCTCAATGTTCCATTTACTGCATCCAATCGATGCGCCCTCTAGTGGACTTCGGGAAGGCGCGCGCTCCTAACTGCGCACTTCAACGAAGATTCCGTTCGAGAAGCTTGTTCTTGTCGCTGCTCCGCGTCAACTATTCATGACGGGAGATTAACAGCAATTATCAAAGACTTTCTAAGTACCATAGTATCAGAGTTTCCAGAGACTTTCATGAGAGAAATCTTTGTCGTGCGCTCGCATTACTCAGAGAGGCACCGTGGTCAGACGAAGTTCCCCGTCGCAGTCTAAGAGCTGTGACAGCTGTCATCCACTATCCTGCGGTTCGTCAGGAGAAGACGAGTGTCAACGAGGATTCAACCTGACAAGACATAGTTGAGTATTCAGCCTGAAGAGAAACTTGAACTCTACAAGTAAGGTGTTTCATCTTCTCGTCAAGTCAACCAATATCCAAACTGTATTGCTTCACTCGCATTCCCCCGCAGTCATTCCCCCGTGCGTTTCTCCTTGCCTTTCCTCCCCTTTGAACCTACCTTTTTCCTTTTTGCGTGCTTCATGGAATTCGTGAACTTTTGCTTGCACTTCTGACCCGAAGATATCTCTGCACAGAACCCCAAGACAAAGTCTGACGAAGAACTTCACAGGTACAATTTGGGTTCATAGAGAGAGTGTGTGTCTGTGTAGTACTATTCTGGGGAGAGATACTAATGTTCGTATATGTCTTCACTGCAGGAAGTTCAGTCAGATAACATTCCAAAATATAGAAGAGAGGCAAATACCTGGGCAGAAACTGGTAGGACAAGTTTCGTTTATCATTTATGAATAGTCAGCACAGTGTGAGAAGGTTTGTGGTATATTCTCTCTCTCTCCCCCTTCTGTGTATTAGGCACCTTTCGAAATGGCGGCAAGATGAATAGCAGTCGCTGGAAGTAGGGTGCCAGTCGAAGTACAGGTATTCTCTTCTCTGTCCACTTCCCCTTTCCCTGCTGCTGGTGGTCTTGCTCTTGTAGCGAGGGTACCGGTGGAAGGGTGATCGGGACATTCGTCAGTACTGCCTCTGCGAAGCGTTGGAACACCTGGATTCCTGATAGTTTGAAGTGCCCACGTATTTTACCTTCGCCCGGGCAGTATGGCTGAGGGAATGGACTTGAAGGAATTAGGCGCTATTTTAGTAGGGATTCAGAGGGATTTGGGAGCCGTCAGAGATGAAAACCAAAGTTTAAGGTCAGAGTTAGTGGCTTCCCGTCAAGAGGCTAGGTTGTTAGCACAAAAGGTAGATGGGTTAGCTATGGGGAATCCCGTACAGAGTTCAGCGGTACCCACCACTAGTGGTGCTGCAGTGGATCCAAAATCTGTAGCTCAGGTAATTCATTCGGTATCTCCGTTGATCCCATTGGCAACTCCTGAAAGGTTTTTGGGAGATCCTCAAAAGGCTCAATATTTTTTGACCCAGTGTTCCCTTCATTTCATGTGCCGACCCACCTTGTTTCCAGACGCCCAATCTCGAGTGGCATTTATCCTGTCATATTTAAGTGGTGATGCTGCCAACTGGGCTATGCCTTTAGTTAGTGAGGATGATCCTTTGCTTAGTGACTTCACTAAATTCAAGGCTGAATTTCTTAGAATTTTTGATCGGAGAAGGATATCTCAGGCCACCGATAACGAATTATTGGAGCTGCGTCAAGGATCTAAAGATTTAATTACTTACCTCACACAGTTTAATAAATTGATCTTAGAGACTAACTGGCCAGAAGAAAAGAGAGCTGCCTTGTTTTATCGTGGTTTAAGAGATGAAATCAAAGACACCCTGGCTCAAATTCCCAATCGACCCACCGAGTTGTCAGCGTTGGTAGATTTGGTTTTGGAATTGGATTTTCGGAACTCGGAACGCAAAGGCGAGAAGAAGAAAGATTGGAAGATAAATTTCCCGCGCTTTGACCGAGCGAAGAGCGAAAAAGGACCCGGAGGAAATTCAGAGTCGGAACCCATGCAAATAGGGACTGTTCGAGGCCCTTTGAGCAACGAAGAAAAAGAACTACGGAGACAAAAGAAGTTATGTTTGTATTGTGGTACTGCCGGCCATTTTGTGAAGGATTGTTTGAAGCGTCCGAAGACTCCGTTTAAGGGAAACGAGACGAGCCGCCAGTAGACGGGGTCGCTCTGGTGGTGACAGAAGATAAGACGACTCCAAAGTCTCATTTGGTTTTGAATACGCTGCAGACCATGACTCCTCATGTCATCCTTCATGTAACCATGCGATTCCGTGAACACCAGATTGGTGGAGTGGCCATTATGCTCGATTCTGGGGCCACTGGAAACTTCTGTGATATCCGCTATGCTAAACAGATGGGAATTAAGGCCATCGCAAAAGAACATCCCGAGCCAGTACGTGCTGTAGACGGGACCAATTTGACCTCCGGACCCATTACTAGTCACACCGAAGAATTGGAAATTACTCAAGGAGAGGGGCATCGGGAAGTGTTGCAGTTCAATTTGATCGATGCTCCCCAATTTCAATTGATCCTGGGACTGCCCTGGTTAACCCTCCACAACCCGACTATAGATTGGGAAAACCGGACAGTCAGTCTGCATTCGGAGTTTTGCCTGTCCCACTGTTACGGAGCCAAGAATACGGAAAAAGAGCCTACGCCGTCCATGCTATTGTCATTTGGCGGACAGTCTATTGGAGCTATTGTGACTGAAGAGATTCCTCCTGAGTATCGAGATCTCAAGACGGTGTTCAGTGAACAGGAAGCTGAAGTATTGCCCCCCCATCGTGCTTATGATTGCACCATCGACTTGGAACCGGGAGCTGCTCTTCCTTGTAGCCGAATTTATGCGTTGACTGAAGCCGAAAATGTGCATTTAAAAGAATACCTGGATCGATATCTTGCGAATGGATTTATCCGGCCATCTCAGTCCCCAGTTTCCTCACCTCTGTTCTTCATACCGAAGAAGCAAGAAGGTAGTCTCAGAACTTGCATAGACTATCGTGCCTTGAATCAGGTCACCATTAAAAATAGATACCCATTGCCGTTGATTTCAGTTCTTCTGGATCAGATTAAGGAAGCACAAATCTTCACCAAACTGGATTTACGAGGAGCTTATCACTTGGTTCGAATGAAGGAAGGGCATGAGTGGAAGACCGCCTTTCGAACCAAGTTTGGTCTTTTCGAGTATTGTGTTATGCCATTCGGCCTTTGTAATGCTCCTGCAGTGTTTCAACACTTTATCAACGACATTATGAGCGATCTTATGGATAAGATTGCCATCATCTACCTGGATGATATCTTGATTTACTCGCAGAATCCTCAGGAACACACCCAGCATGTACGTTTGGTCCTGGAACGATTGCAAGCTAACCAGCTATTTGTTAAATTGGAAAAGTGTGTTTTTCATGTGTCTCAAGTGGAGTTTTTGGGATTCGTTATTTCGCCTCAAGGAGTGACCATGGACCCAAGAAAAGTACAAGCAGTGGAAGATTGGCCAGCTCCCAAGAATGTGAAAGAAATTCAAAGGTTTCTGGGGTTTGCCAATTTCTATCGGCGATTTATTCAAGGATTTTCACAATTGATTACTCCCATCACAGTTCTCTTGAAGAAAGGAGTAAAATTTGAATGGACTGATGAGTCAAACTCCGCTTTCCTGAATCTGAAGAAACAATTCACCTCTGCCCCTATCTTACTGCATGTGGATCCTGCCGAACCGTTTTACGTGGAAGCTGATGCTTCAGATCAGGCCATCGGGGGAGTTCTCTCTCAACGCCATCCAAAGACTGGGCAGTTACATCCTGTGGCGTACCGCTCCAGAAAATTGAACTCTGCTGAAATAAATTATACCATCACAGAGAAAGAGCTATTGGCAGTAAAGGATGCTTTTGAGGACTGGAGACACTATCTGTTGGGGGCACGACACACAGTCACCGTCTATTCTGATCACAAGAACCTGCAATTTTTGAAGACGGCTAAGACCTTGACTCCTCGTCAGTTGCGTTGGTCCCTTTACTTCGCGGACTTCGACTTCGTGATTACATACCGACCTGGCCCCAAGAATGGGAAAGCAGATGCGCTGTCTCGACTTCAAACCGAAGAATCTGAGCATACCGTAGAAGCAAAACCAATCATCCCAGAAACAAAGATCGTGGGGGCGCTTACGTTGGACAATTTCAAAGAAGAGGTCCGTAAGAGTTTAACCTCAGAAGAAATTCAACAGTGGGTGTTACTCGGAGAAGAGCGTCAGTGTCGACAACAGTTACCATATGTCAAGGAAGCCTTATACCTTCCAACCCTCGAGCTTCAGGAAAAGGCTTTGCGAAATTGTCATGACCATCCTCTAGCGGGTCACAAAGGAATTGCCAAGACTCAAGAATTAGTGCAACGTTATTTTTGGTGGCCTGGAATGTCCGATCAGATCAAAAAGTATGTTCAGTCTTGCGAATCTTGTGCTCGGAGTAAACCCACTAGACAGGCTCCCCAAGGGTTGCTTCAGCCTTTGCCCACTCCCCCTTCCCCGTGGCATACGATTTCCTTAAATCTCATCGTAGACTTACCCTTGAGCAAGGGATTTGATACCATCCTGGTGGTGGTAGATACATTCACGAAAATGAGTCATTTCGTCCCTTTGTCAGGAATTCCCACGGCAGTCCAATTAGCTAGAGTATTCAGTGAAAATATTGTCAAAATTCATGGTGTCCCTAAGATAGTGGTCTCAGACCGAGGTCCCCAATTTATTTCCCACTTCTGGAAGGCCTTCCTAAAGGGGATGGGGATAGAGGGTAGATTGTCCACTAGTTACCACCCAGAATCCGATGGGCAGACAGAGAGGACCAATCAAGAATTAGAACAGTACTTGAGGCTATTCTTGTTGGATCAAGGTGGGGAATGGTCCGAAAAGTTGTGGATGGCCGAGTTTGCCTGCAATAATGCGAAGAGTACATCTACTGGTTACTCTCCGTTTTATTTGAACTTTGGTAGACATCCAAACTTTATGGTGCTACAAGAGGAGTTAGACGTCCCTGCAGCCAAGGGGGCCCTTTTAGACTTGAGTTCTTTGCATAAATCAGCTGAAAAGAATCTAGAGAAAGCTAAGGCGTCCTATAAAAAGTTTGCAGATTCACATAGGAAAAAACCCCCACAGTACCAAGCAGGAGATCAGGTGTGGTTGTCCACTAAAAATTTACATTTGAAAGGTAACAGAAAATTTCAGCCTAGATTTGTGGGTCCTTATACTATTGAGAAGGTGTTAGGACCAGTTACAGTAAAACTGAAACTCCCAGCCAAGATAGGTGTACATCCAGTTTTTCATGTATCCTTGCTGAAAAAGGTTCAATTGCCTATACGGCTTACCAAACCTCCAGATCCACTTACAGTCCAAGGGCATCCAGAATATGAGGTTAAGGACATTTTAGATTCCAAGTATGTAAAAGGGAATTTGAAGTATTTAGTGGATTGGAAAGGGTTTGGCCCAGAAGAAAGGTCTTGGGAACCGGTCAGCAACATTCACGCCCCACAACTGTTGAAACGCTTTCATTCCAGATTTCCACACAAACCAAGACCGATAAATCGGTCCTAGGGAGGGGGTACTGTCAGGATTCACCGAGTAGCCACTGTAGTTTCCCCAAGACTGTTGGTTAGCTCCCTGCCTTGGCCCCGCTCTGCACGAGCTAATGTGTGGTTTCCTTGTCCCTCTGGCAGACTGAGAAATTCCAGAGGTAATCCGAGTCAATGAACTAATGAACTGCTAAGACTGTATATAGTTCCCCTCCCTAAGATGGCCGCTCAATGTTCCATTTACTGCATCCAATCGATGCGCCTTCTAGTGGACTTCGGGAAGGCGCGCGCTCCTAACTGCGCACTTCAACGAAGATTCCGTTCGAGAAGCTTGTTCTTGTCGCTGCTCCGCGTCAACTATTCATGACGGGAGATTAACAGCAATTATCAAAGACTTTCTAAGTACCATAGTATCAGAGTTTCCAGAGACTTTCATGAGAGAAATCTTTGTCGTGCGCTCGCATTACTCAGAGAGGCACCGTGGTCAGACGAAGTTCCCCGTCGCAGTCTAAGAGCTGTGACAGCTGTCATCCACTATCCTGCGGTTCGTCAGGAGAAGACGAGTGTCAACGAGGATTCAACCTGACAAGACATAGTTGAGTATTCAGCCTGAAGAGAAACTTGAACTCTACAAGTAAGGTGTTTCATCTTCTCGTCAAGTCAACCAATATCCAAACTGTATTGCTTCACTCGCATTCCCCCGCAGTCATTCCCCCGTGCGTTTCTCCTTGCCTTTCCTCCCCTTTGAACCTACCTTTTTCCTTTTTGCGTGCTTCATGGAATTCGTGAACTTTTGCTTGCACTTCTGACCCGAAGATATCTCTGCACAGAACCCCAAGACAAAGTCTGACGAAGAACTTCACAGGTACAATTTGGGTTCATAGAGAGAGTGTGTGTCTGTGTAGTACTATTCTGGGGAGAGATACTAATGTTCGTATATGTCTTCACTGCAGGAAGTTCAGTCAGATAACATTCCAAAATATAGAAGAGAGGCAAATACCTGGGCAGAAACTGGTAGGACAAGTTTCGTTTATCATTTATGAATAGTCAGCACAGTGTGAGAAGGTTTGTGGTATATTCTCTCTCTCTCCCCCTTCTGTGTATTAGGCACCTTTCGAAATGGCGGCAAGATGAATAGCAGTCGCTGGAAGTAGGGTGCCAGTCGAAGTACAGGTATTCTCTTCTCTGTCCACTTCCCCTTTCCCTGCTGCTGGTGGTCTTGCTCTTGTAGCGAGGGTACCGGTGGAAGGGTGATCGGGACATTCGTCAGTACTGCCTCTGCGAAGCGTTGGAACACCTGGATTCCTGATAAGCACGTAATAGACAGTGGATACCAGGGGGGACCAAACCATATACTAAGAAAGTGGTATATGAACCACGACTCGGGTCGACAATGTCGAGAGGACGTAGAAGTGCTGGGGACCCAAGGAACCACCCAAGGTGAGTGACTAGGAACCCCACGGAGAGGATGTGCAGTGTAAGTTTACAACTGCGTTGTCGTAATTGGCCCGGCCGCATTAGCGACTAGCTGAACCTACACGTTGTCCTCCTTAACTTGGCTATATACGAAAGCGCCATTTTGAATGTTGCGCGGCCATCTTAGATCATGAGCGGCCTCGTGGCCGGCGTGCCCTTTAGTCCGTTGTCCGTTCCACTGACCACTCCAATCTGCCCAGCAACAGGCTATTTTTAGTACTGGTCAAGCCGTACATGCGCAGTTCTAGCTGACCCGTAAACCTTCAGGAATGTGCACCAAACTGACCAGCGGAGTTGTGCCCCCTCCAATGAGCTGGCAGTATTCCAAAACATGACCATATATGTCTTTAAAATGTGTCTTAACTTGTGTCGCCTATCTTTTATTGCCCCAAAACTGTATATAAACGGGGCCACACCGGTGTTCGGTGTGATACCTCTTGCATTACCGAAGGGTGCTGTTCGAGTGTACCACCACCCCATGGGGTCTTAATAAACTTGTTCTTTGCCTTTTACAGTTTCCGTGCCAACAGTTCTTGAGTGTAAGTGGGTTATCTCCGGAGCGTGTAGGCCTTGGGAACCCCGATTTTACTTCAGCGTGGCTCCGTACAAGTCTACGTGTAAGTTGTGGTTGGATTTTTAAAGATTAAGGACCCTTCCCCGTGGACCCTGAAGAAACTCCATGGAAGACAAAAGGTTTGAGAGCCACCCCACCTGTTGATAACCTAGTACCCACGTTACCTGCACCAGGGAAGCCGGGTGCATAGGTGTGAAGTGGTGTCAGAAACTGCTGTTGTTTCCAATGGAGGACTTCAGGAAAGTGCAGCTGCTGGAAGAGGGGAAAGTGTCCAGTGGAATCCGAAGGTGGATTCTAGACGAGGAGTACCTTCAAGCAGAGGGGACAGAGTCTATGTCATTCAGGAGTGCCCAGGAGACTTGGAAGACAAATGCCCTCCGATGTCGGGTGTTGCAGGAGAGTTGACGAGGACCTTGACTCTGCAGCTGTGAGGACCAGGCGATGCTGAGGAAGTCCAGGAGCCGTACATGAGCTGTCTCACGTTGGACTTCAATTGTAGAGGAGTCAGTGTCTGGCGGGAACACTTACGAACAAGCCTTAGCAAATGCAACCCATGCAGAAGTCGAAGAAGGTGCAATGTTGGGACTAGCAAGGTCCAGGGGACCCCTCAAAAGCAGGGGAGTCATGGCAGGCCTGAGCAATCAGGGAAGCCCAAGAGAAGCAAAGGTGACCCTCAAGTGGACCCACATGCCAGAGGCACTGGAGTCATGAGAGTTCCTTAGGCAGCTCACCAAAAGATGAAGGCCACAATGCACACTATGCGGTGTGGCTGAAGATTCTGGTCTCAGGTGATGCTCGAGGTTGGGGCTACTTGGAGCCCGAAGATCTTCTTGGAAGGAAGCCACAAGCCTTTGCAACTGCAAGTTGGCGCTGTTCACAATATTGCAACCCACACGATGGATACAGCGTTAAACTTGGTGAGAGGGCAAGGCAAGCCTCGAGAGCTGTGGAAACCACCACCTGTGTTGCAGAACCTTATGAGTCCAGAGGAGCTCAGAATTAGTCGGCTCAGTTGTGGTGCCTGCGAATGCAGGGGAGTGACTCCTTCACTCCAAGGGCTATTCTTTCATGTGTATTTGATGCCCACAGGCCTTGGAAGGTTCCTGTATAGTGCACAGACACAGACAATGCAGCAGACTGGACGAGAGATGAAGTCCAAGCTCAAAGAAAGTCCAGCGAAGTCCAGAGTGCCCAGACGGTAGAAGAAGAAGTGGCGTCTGGTCTGAATCTTATCTCACAATGTATCTAGGGACCCACACACATGTAAGCCCTTAAGTACCCTAATGAAAGGGTTGGGATGATTCAGCAGACCCTCCCAGGAGAGGGTCCGGACAGGGGGTATGTTACTCCCATGCCCTTTGTCCAGTTTCACACCAGAGCGGAAGCCAATGGCTCCCAGGACTCGGTGCTAAATGTGCCCAACATGCAGCCTCAGTGGCTCTCGCAATACACTAGATTTTTGTCTGGGAGGTGGTCACACCTCCCTGTGACAGGATACCTATTGTTCTGCCTTCCCCTGCTCGAGCTTGGCTCAGCGGCAGGAGGGCAGAATCGTGTCTCCGGTTGGCAGCAACCATTTTGTGCTGTCCGGGTCTAGAAGACAGGTACCGGGGACATGGAGAGACCTAATAGAGGGCTCTTCCAGTGCTTGTAATCATACCTCCTACACCGTTTACAGTGTGGGGGTATGATTCCAACATGACTTATACCAAACAGGATAGTATTCGCTGAAGCTAGTTTCAAGATGGTCATCACGTAATTATGCGGTGCCCCTCTATATGGTATATGGCTACTTCACTGACAACCCGGAAGAATGGACTCCGTAGGCTGTAGGGGTGTCCTGCTCAGACAGGGGGACCCTCTCACTTAGAACCAAGCAACCTGCCTTCAGGATTAGAAAGGCCTGCTATAGGGGTGACTTATAGGTTTTAAGTCAGTGACTCTAGACATAAAAAACCTATATCTATAGTAAGTGATGCTAGCACCAGCTGACACACGCTGCAATGGCAGACCTGTAGTTCCATTTTGAATTGGTCTCTCAAGGGTGGCATAATGCATGCTTCAGCCCATGGGGACCTCTGGGGCACCTATATCCTGGGTACCTTAGTACTATATACTAGGGACTTATAAGGGTACCTCAGTATCCTATCTAGGATGTACCTAAGTACTGAACATAACAATTTAGTGAGAAAGCAGATATACTGGGGTCCTGATCAGCAGGATCACAGTCAGACTAGTCAATAACAGCTTAGCACCAGGCTAAAGGTGGGGGTAACCATGCAGAGGGATCCTACCTTCCTACAGTCCCAATGCTTTTAAGCAGTGGGAAGCAGAAACCTATAATGATGATAACTTTGCGTTATTATAATTTTCGTCTGCTTCCTGTTTCTTTGCGGATGGATGAGTGGGTGGGGCTGCTCTGCTCTTTGAGCATGGCAGGCGCAGAGTTTGTTTGCTCAATCAAGTGCACAATGACTGTTTGGTCTGCACTCTTGGGCCGCCAAAACCAGTCATGCACACTTTTCTCTTCTCAAAGAACATTCCTGGTTGAGCGTCAAACCAGGATGCTTAAAACCAATCACAACCCTGCATTGCAGGATTGTGATTGGTCAGCGGGTGCCTGGGTGCTCACCAACCACAACACTGCATTGCAATGTATTGTGATTGGTTAGTGGGACCTGCTTCCTGTTCCTTGATGTGCTCGAGGAGAGCAGGAGCAGAGACGCTGGACACGGCCGGTAGCAAGGTAAGTTAATTTTTTTAAATGTATATATATATATATAATTTAATCATGCATGACCCCCTGGCAAGCCCCCCGCGCGATCCCCCCATGAATCCTCCCTTGCACAATCCCCCTGTGCCCATCCTGCCACCCGCGAACCATGTCAGCCCCCCCCGTTTCAGATAGCAGTGCCTTGCTGTCTCTGCCGTCAGTAAGCTTGCTCAGATGAGCTGAAAGTGTGGAGCCTGTTGGAGTAAAGACATCAGACCGCCAGGATACAAGAAAAGACAAGAAAGACATGCACCCAAACGGAGTTCTACAAGTAAAAGAAAAAAAGATAGTTCCCTGATGTTTGCATTGAATGGACACATGTCATCCAATCAGAACGCAGTAATAAAGAAATTCTCTAGAGGCATGATAAACAAAGAATAGAGTGTACCTTCAAGATTTGCCTTTCAATCAAATGTTTATAATTAAAATATATACTTCAGAACCAGCTGAAATTTGAGAAAAGAAGAACTCTTACTTAAAAAATGTGAGCAAGTAATTATTGAGAGACACTACTCAGAAAACCTGTACAATTACAAAAAAAGTTATGAGAACAATAACTGTTTGGTAGTAAGAACTACATTATATTTTCAAAACAAATCATCAATAAATATTAGAAAAGTATGATTTGAACTTAAAAACACTATTTTCAGAATGCTAATGTTTTACATTTTGAAGTCGATCAAATATTTGTTAAATAAAGCAAAGCAATGAGAAACTAATGCCTGAATTCCAGTTATTGTAGCAACTCACCCAAAGGTAACAATGTATTTCATCCATATACTATGAACAAAAATGTATTTGACCATATATTTATTGTTTTACATTTGCACAACATTGTTCAAACATTGGCAATACAGGACTCTCAATGTGCTATTGTGTTGCTACAGTGGTTCTCAAACTGAGGTCCCGGGACCCCTGTGGGTGCGAAACCTCCTCAGGGGGTCCCTAACTACTTAGATAAATACATAATATTAACAGGTTAAAAATGTGTTTATAAATGAAGAAGCTAAATGTACACTTGAAAGTTTTAAGGCATAGTGTAAATGTAAAGAAATTTGAAATTGGCGGCAAAAAATGTCCCAAAAACTATATTTTTTGCTGGGTTTTCCTTTCCTATCAGGCTTATTTATTCTTATGATGGAGTTCATCCAGTCCCCATGTGATGGTGGTGCTGGTTTAACCCAGTTTATGCATATCTCTCTCCTTGCCAATAATATCAATACAAACAGCAGGTTTTCCTGTTTTTTTGTTAACTTACCCAGATCATTTGTGGTATCGATCCCAAAGATGATAAGGTTTATACTTACGTCCAGTTGTTTTTTCAATACCATGCTTATCGTCTTACCGACTTCCTGCCAGAAGGAGTCGAGGAGGGAGCATTGCTGGAACATGTGTAAGTCGTTTGGCTTCTCCATTCCACATTTAGGGCAGGTCTTTATATTGGCTCCCTTGAATTTGGATAGTCTTTTGGGGTCCAATAGGCCCTATGTATAGTGAATTGGTTGTTTCTCTTTAAGGCGGCCGGTTTTATGGTAGACCAGCATTTTTCCAGGAATTATCGCCATATGTTTTTTAAGTCCAGCTCTGGTAGATCTTTCCTCCAGATTGCTTCTGGTATCAGGAAGTTTTCTTCCCCGGCTGTCATGAGGGCCCAGTACCACCTGGATATTTCTTTTTTACGGTAGGATCTTTCATCAACTCTTTCTCTAGCTCTTCATTTCCTCTTTTTTTCTCGGTAAGTGATTTGGCCCAGCTAGTAAGTTGGTAGTATTTCAATTTAGATAGTGATGCGTTGGAAATTATGTTTACTTGATCTCAAGTGATTCTGGAGTTTTCTATCATCAATTGGCCCCATTCTTTAATTCCTGCTGCTTTTAGCGGCGAGGCCATGCAATCTTTTAGGCAGTCTGGGGTACCCGGAGATTCCCATATAGGGGCCAAGGCACTGTAGTATGGTATGTTTAGCGTGCTTCTTATTTGATACCACAATTTTACTGCGCTGTTTAGGATCTTCAGTTTTATCTTTTTGAAGAATTTGGGTTGTCCGAATTTATATAGAAAGTGATCTGTTCTTCCTGTCATCATTTGTAAAAATTCGGGGTAGTATTGACAGCTCTTCAAGAGAGGTCTCATGTTTTTAAAATGGAATGCCCTATAGTATTCAATAAGATCAGGACTGGCTATCCCCCCTTGTTCTTTCTTCCTCCTTAGTTTACTCCATGCGATTCTCGTTCCTTTGGATGACCAGATGAAACTCGTTATTTCACCCTGAATTTTCTTCAATACGTCTCTCTTGAATTCCAAAGGTATAGTATTGAAAAGGTAGGTCAATTTAGGCAAGATGGACATTTTTATTATGTTGGATCTTCCCAGGAAGCTTAGTGGTAGCCCATCCCATACTTTAAGAAGTTTTCTAGTTTCTCCAGCGATTCTGTTGAGGTTTATCTGAGGCACTTTTTCCAGGTCTTTAACCAGATTGATCCCCAAGTATTTTATTTTATCTTTAGAATAAGGTATGTTGGATTGCGTGTTCCAGCTCATGGCCTCTGTCTTTGCCTGATTAGTCTGATACCCTGACACTCTCCCAAAGTTAGTCAATGTATCTTCTATTGCTGCAATACAATTTTGAAAATTGTCTGTAAATACCATCAGGTCGTCCGCATATAGAGCCACCTTTTTGGTCCATTCGTGGTGTTTAAAGGGCGTTCTTGAGCTATGGTTTCTGAGGCTGCTTGCTAGGGCCTCAATGTAGAGCTTGAAAAGTAGCGGCGACAACGGGCACCCTTGTCTTGTTCCTCTTCGAATTTCAATGTTTTTGGTGAGGTTCCCGTTGATTAATATCTTAGCTCTTGGTTTTTTATAGATTTCCTCCACCATGCGACTAAAACTCTCCCCTAGATTGTAATTGCTGATGGCCTTGTTCAAGAATGTCCAATTGACTCTATCAAATGCTTTGGCGGCATCGAAGGTGATTATTGTTAATGTTTTTTTTCACAGGTGGCTATATCTATTGCAGCAAAGAGTTTGTGGGTTATCTCTTGTATTTGTCTTCCTTTCACAAAGCCCTTTTGGTCTGGGTTAATCTGTTTTGTCATTACTGTTGCTAGCCTCTTTGCCATGATCTGCATAAAGATTTTGTAGTCGCAGTTCAGCAATGAAATAGGTCTGTATGATTCACAGATTATTGGGGTTTTCCCCGGTTTTAAGAGGATGCTAATAGTTGCATCATTCCAGGAGTCAGGGAATTTATCTTGACCCTTGTAGATTATATTTCGTAACTCTGATATTGGTGGAGCCAAGGTCTCTCTCAGGTTTATGTAGAGCTCGTTGGGTAAGGCGTCCGGGCCGGCTGCTTTCCCTCTTTTCAGTCCTCTTATCACGTGTCCTACTTCTTCAATTGTAATTTCTTCATTCAGTTCTTCTTTTTCCTCCACCGATGAGGATGGGAGAGGCTGGAGATCTAGATAATTTTCAATCTGTTCCTCTGTATGGTTTATGTCTTCGTTGTAAAGGTTGGAGAAGAAGTTTGTGAACTCCTGCATTATTACAGTGTCCTCAGAGCTTAGTTCTATTTGGTTACGCTGTTGGATGCTGGATATTTTGTTTCTGGTTTGGTCCGTCTTCATTTTCCACGCCAGCATTTTGCCGCATCCTTCTCCATATTCATGGTTCAATAGTTTGCTGGCTTCCCATTTTCTCCTCACTTTACTCTCAAGAAGGTCTATTAGTTTACCTTTTTTAAGTCTCCGATTTCTTGCTTCATAACTTTGGATCTATATGCTCCCATACTTAACAGCTTCCCCCTGATTACTGCTGGTATGTATTCCAGGTGGTTTGTTTAGAAGTGCCAACCTTGTTGTCCTCAAAGAAGTTGACTCTCACAACCCTAAGTTCTTCTATTAACTGTGGGTCCAATAGTATAGTGTGATCGACAGTCCATCTGGGTTGTGTGTTGTTATTTGTCATTTGCAATGTTAGTAGGACTGCTGAGTGGTCGGACAGGTGAGCCAGCACATGCACTATGCTCCTAACATTACCTAGTAGACTCCTGTTTATTAAGAAGTAGTCAATTCTTGATTTATGTCCTAATTTTTTGTTGTGAAAGGTAAAGGGCTGTCTTTTGTCGCCCTTTTCTTTCCACATATCCATCTGGTCCAGATCTTTTTTGTAGTTGCCTAACCACTCCCTCATTTTGGGAGGTTTGCTTGTCTTCCTGGAGGGCATCTATCCATTTTAGGATCTAATATTATATTGTAATCGTCCCCTACTATTATTGGGGAGTTTGTTGATAGGAGGTCTGTGTAAAGTTTTTGGAGGGAGGTTGGGTCGTTTGAGTTTGGGCCGTAGAAGCCTACTACAGTGAATATATTATCACATATTCTTATTTAATTATTGCCCATCTTCCTTTATTGTCTACTACCCTGTGTTCAATCTTAACTTTGAGCGATTTTTTTTAAATTATTGCTATGCCTTCAATGTTGCAGTCTTGGTTAGTGCAGACATAGGCATCGACCCAGCTTAGATTTTTCATTATTTGGTCCCATTCTGAACTTAGAAGGTGTGTCTCCTGTAGTATGATTATCTCACTATCAACTTCCTTAAGGTATTCAAGAATCCTCCTCCTTCTATTGGCTGTTCTAAGTCCATTAACAATCCAAGAGGGTATTTTAAATTCTTTGGAGTTTGTCATCATCTTCTTATGTTACATTGGGGAGTGCATGACCTAATTCATGTTTGCAGGCCCCGTACGTTCCTTTTGATTTAATTAGTGAGGACATTTTTTCAGTTTTTTTCCCTAGTTTGCTCCCCACCCGTGTTCTCTTTTTATTTTGTATTTGTGATTTTTTTGTGAGATTCATCATTACCCATCCTAAGGAAGCCTCCCTTCTTCCTTTTGGGCGGTAATGTTCGCACTCTTTGAGCTCCATGCTTCGCTGTTGCAGTCCACAGTTGATCCTTAATTTGCTCTAAAAAAGTTTCGACCTCTTTGGGGTCCCTGATGTTAAACATTTTGTTTCTCCACATGATCCTCAGAGCTGCAGGGAATTTCACTTGAACTGTGGTGCCGAGGGACTTTAGTTCTTGCATACACTGACCCAGTTCCCACTGCCTGTCCGGGGTGGCTTTGGACATGTCTGAACGGATTCTAAAAGACCAGTCCTTATTGAAGGTGCCCTTTCTTAAGGCCTCGCTTAAGATTCTTTCTTTCAAGGTGTATGTTTTAAAATTAATTAAAATTTTCCATGGTGTCTTCCTCTCTTTATTTTTTGCCAAAAGGGTTGCGGTGAACCCTCTGTATGTCTTCTGCCAGGTCAGCTTCTTTGGCCCAGGGGAAGTACTCTTCCAGGAGTGACACAGTGAACCTTTTGATATCCGTCTCTTCCAGATTCTCTGGAACGTTCAAAACCCTCAAGTTGTTCCTTCTCGCCTGATTTTCTAGCGTTTCAAGTTTCTCTTTCATGTTTCTATCGCTGTCTCTTAAAGATCTAATCTCCTTTTGGTTAGTTTCCACTTTTTTACTGAGAGGTTCTACTTCTGCTTCGACCGCTGTCACTCTTTCTCCTAGTGCATTTAATTTGTGGTCAAGAGTTTTGCATACCTCCTGGAACTTAATTTGGTTAGCTTCTGAAACTGCGAATTTCTCTCTTATTCCTCCCAGTATTTTATCCATAAACTTCTCCATGAGCTTCTCCGTTTGACTTAGGGCGGGGTGATCTTCCCCTAAGTTGCCTACTGGTTGTTCAGCAGATTTTGCCATGGTGGAGCCTCCTGGTACCACGGCTTGTGGATCTGTATGTGTAGCTGTCACTTTCTCTTTGCTCATGCCCAGGATATTATCACCTGCTGTTATGGCGTTAGGTTCCACTCCAGTGAAGGAGTTTCTGTTTAGGATAGAGCCCGCGTTAAAAGTTGCAGATTTGTTTTTATCTTGCAGAGCGGGATGATTACCCCTCGGTTGGACCTGCTGCTGGACTTTGAAGAAGGATCTTAGAGAGGGGGTCACTCTGATTTTTTGTTCTATCTGGTCTTTCCCCGGGTCTTTCCCCTTTGCTGTTTTGCCTTTTATTTTATGTGCTTGGAGATCTAGATTAGGAACCCCTCTGGGCTTCCTTTTTGTGCTTCTAGGGGCCACACTTTGCTTTATATGGGGGAGGAAACTTTGTTTGAGGAACTGCCTGTTCCTGAGGCAGTAGCTAGATCTTGTCCTGTTACCCCCTTCGAGCTCTGCTAGTGATTCGATTAGAATTGACCCTGCTGAGGGGATTTGAGACTCCCCACCTCCCATAGCCTCCAGAATTGTGTGTGAGGTTGCAGCTTCTGCCTCTACTCCTACCCCCTTATCACCACTAACTTGCTTACTCCCTCTACAACCATTGAGTAAGTCCAGCGAGGTAACACCTTCTCCTTCCCCCCCCAGGTACCTTGTGCGTGGGCGAGTGTGTGATCCTCTGGTCAGGGCCGGGTGAGTTTCGCCGCTCTCTGCTGCCGAAAATCCTCACCTTTGCTGGGGGGAGTGTAGGAGACGTCTCCTCCGGGTGCTTCTTTACTTTTGCCTCCATTGTGGAGTAGTCCCTGATGCCGCCTGCATTCTCTGACTTTGCCGGTTCCACTCCGCCGGCGCTTCCCTTTATCTCCCGGAACTGAAAGGGCTCCGCTGAACCTGTGGCGCTTGTATCGTTGTCTACCACGCTCACGCTGCCACTCCTGCCCCGGAACAGGAAGGGGATCCTTCTGATCGCCTTCCTGCAGTCTCTGCATGCTCCTGACGCGGCTGCCCAGTGCCTGGAGTACTGTACAAAAGGGGGTGGTGATGGACGGAGTATCTGAATCAATCAAACACTCACACCCAGTCAAAAGATCTGGGCTTAATCCATCACCGTTCTTTAGCCCACTCTGCCACCCCAGTTCAGACATGGCTATATGCAAATCAGTCTGACCCTGTGCCTCATGGGAACAGTCCAGCCCGAACTGCCAAGCCATGTCTTCCCTGGACCGGAAACAAGCTTCCGAGGACCGGTTTCTGGCATTCCAGCCGTCTTCAGCCCGGCTTGCTTGAATCCAGTGGCAAAGTGAGCAAGTGACTCACGTCTGAGCATACCCTGCCACACTTATGGTGGCCAAAAGCGGTACAAAAGGGGGTGTGATGGACGGAGTATCTGAATCAATCAAACACTCACACCCAGTCAAAAGATCTGGGTGTGAGTGATCTTATCATCTGGTTATCCACCCATATGGATGATATGTCTCTTGATCATAGAGACTAACTTCCAGGAAGGATTCGCTCAATGGAGTCAGAAAAGGAGCACCAGACAGAATAAAGACAGATTAAGCTTTCTTTGGATCCATGATCACATGGGAATTAAGTGCAGTGCAAAAAAGGCAGTGAGTGCAATGTTTAAAATGAGGAGAAAAGCGAAGTTTATTGGGGATATCGCCTCGCACTCTAATTTAAAATCCGAACAGTGCAAGAAGCAGTTTTAACAAATGACTGCTAATTTATCAAGGTCGACATGTTTCAGCCAATGGGGTAAAAGTGCCCAAGGCTTTCTTCAGGAGCTCTGTTCTTAAGATTTGCTACTGCGTAAACAAATGTACAAAGAATGTGTCGACAGAATAAATAAAGTGAAGAGTTAACACCACAGTAAGGTTGGAATAAATACAACCTACTTAAACTAATCCTCTGCTTCAAGGGATGCAGATGCCATCCGTCTTGACCAGGAACTGGACCTCACCTCACCTGGACCTAACTCAGGATAAAGAGGCCCTGCTCTGTCCGTTGTTGCCTCCGGCGTCTGCTGAGTCCAGAGGGAGGTAGCACATAATCAATTTCTAATGGCTCATACTATCTTTTAAATTAGGAATCCTAGATGGTTAGGAGGTAGACAGTCAACCTGTGTATAGGGTCTGTCAAAGTGAATATGTTTCATAGCCTTTTCCAGAATCCATCTTTCCTCCACATGTGCTATAATGGATGTTCTATAGTAAAAGTTATGGCAAGCTACGCATATCATCTTTTATATAAGTTCATGGTATGCCACACACACGTTTTCAAATTTTTTTGGGCAACTTCTACTCTCTTAAATTGCTAGGCATCAAGCCATATTGCTTTTCCACTCTTGAACTGATGGATTCGACCATCTCTGCCTACATCTAGTTTACGAGCACAAGGCCCTGGTGGACAAACTATTTGTAGTACCTTTTGAGTTTGGGGGGTCCCTGTGTTACAAATAGCATTTCAGATACTTACTTTAGTATGCCCTTCGTGTAGACCCTGAGCGCAGGCGTGGTTCGGGAGGTAGGACGTAAAAGCCCGCCTGGCTTTAAACTCCTCTTGACGGTGCTGATTGAAGACAGAGGTACACTTTGCCCTAGATACTTTTAAGGGTGAGTTGACTATGGCGATAACGTTCAGTATGGCAATAGAACAATATGGCCACAGCGTTAACGGCTCTAAATGGCCATGCTTTATATGTTGTTAAAAAGGAAAAGTTATTGAGATCTGAACTTTGTGCACGTATGCATGAGCACACGGGTAAAGGTGTGCTTGTTATGCCAATGACATCGGGAGTTAAAGGAAGCGAGCGCACATGCTTACATGCTTCTGTTTATTGGAGTGAGGAGGCATTTTTTACTTCGGTCTATCTCACTAGTTTTTTAAATGTGTACTTTTGTCAATTTAAAAGTAATGTCGTCCATGTTAAATATATGCCTGCCCCATAACAATGGTGTTTCTCTTTAAATATGCATAAGCAATGATAGGCAATGCGCTGTGTAGAATAGTGAGACTTTCCATGTCAAATTCATGCCGTTACTGAAACGATGGTCTTCTCATTTGTTATGCACTAACAATGATAGGCAATGCGCTGTGTTGTGATTGTTCTCTAATTATGATATTATTGGAGAGCAGCTAAGCGGTTAGACACACCATAACGGAATATAGGACTTATGTGTCGAATAACTACTGAAGGGCTAGAACAACCTTACAACTTTTCTTAATGCTTAAGCATTGTCGGTATTTGCTTACCATGGGGGAATAACTTTTACAATATGTGACCCCATCTCTTGTTTCATTTCTATTAGACTTACGAGTGAACTATGACCTCAACTTATTCTAGGAGTAATATCGACCAATCGTTGCCCAATTTTGGAGTTTAAACACAGAACTGCCGGTATGAGATTTTATAAGACTGAAGTGCTGAATGTTGTCAGTATTGGACTATTTGAGAGACAATCATGAATTAATTGTCCCACACATTTATCTATGCCATTTTTCAGATTATTGCGGCTGGCATTATTTCGAACGCTGTACTTAGTATATATACCCTTTGCAGAACATATTTTATTCTATTTTGCAGCCTCTGATGCTGCCATCCTTTTGAATATTGCACATAAGTATACAGACTTATTGAGGATACATATCTATTCTGTCTTGTAGCTTTTGACGCTGCCACGTCGTTGACTGAGAAATAGAAGGAGTAATTAGGACAAACACTATTCGAACTGGGGACCAGAATATCCTAATGACACAGGTATAGTTCTGCTCAGATTTAAGGTGTAGATCTATGATACATGAACTGCAAGAATATGCTACCTGGGATTATAACATCCCTTACTTTTTATATATTTTTCAGAAAAAATATTGCGAGGTGGTCTCTAATAAAGAAAAAAAGAAAACGTATATTACTTAAAGGACAGCGGATGAGGTAACCACACAGTGGCAAATAATTTTGAATGCCACTGTCTCTCTTTTGGGTTATGTTTTGAAAATCTATTAATGATAATATATTGTTCTACCTATGCTGTAGTTCATATTCACATTGAACTTTGAAAACATATTGGTCTTCCTATGCTGCTAGGCATAGGTACTTGGGACCTTTTCTGCTCAGCTTGTAGATAGGTATAATATTAAAAAAGAATGTAAATGTTTAATACTATAAAAGTATAGATTTAAGGCACAAGTGTTTGACAGTACTCATATAATATGAGTTTCCCATTCTGTCATACCAATGTGGGTCCTGATGAATTATGATTTAATATTGTAAATATGAATTGGAGTAATGTATATAGTGGGATCAAGGCCTGAGAGGTGCAATTTTGGAATCATGTAAATAGAGCCTCAATGAGTGAGCTCATAAAATGTGTCAGTGATTTGGTCTATATATGCACAGATGTTTTTATAAGATTTTAAAATATTTTATGTTGTCTATGTTTTGTAGTCTTGAAGAAGTCCTCAAACAGGGCGAAACACATTGGTCACTTTGACGAAAGGAGAACTAAATGTATAGAATGAAGGAATGTGCAAATCAAGATATCTGGTGGAATTGTTTCTTTAACCCCTAATGTGTGCTGATCATATTCTTTTTGTAATTGTCTGTTGTGGAAGTTTCTTTCACTCATTAGGAAACTAAGGGTTCTTGTTTCCTTTGATCGCCGCACCATATGCCAACACTATTCCCGAAATCTAAATAAGTGCGGTATTATATTCTAGACCTCCTTTGTAAATCATTTAGCATTTCAGATACCTCTAGATCACAAGGCATGAAATTTAAACATTTTGCCACACACAAGAGTTCATATGTAGCTTCCAGAAAAAGATGTCCACAGTAGAATAACCTAATACAGTTAAACCGCATAAAAATGAAAATAAGATTAGACAAACACAAATTCGACAGTAAAATAAAGATCAAAAGTAACCGAAAGCATGCATTTCAGTGACTACTACCACACTGCAAGTCAAATGCATTTGCGAGTAATGGAAGGGAATCATCTATGACCGAAAGGATACAAATTACTGTCACAAAAAGAGAAAATGGGCCCAATTTTTTTCATAGGATCCTACTACTGACACTTCCAAATGCTATAGTTGACAATTGTCAAGGCTATCACGTTTTAATGCGGTATATAAAAAGATAATGAATTCAACCGTTGCTCTACTGTCAGAAATTATGGATAAAGATGAACTTAGAAAAGAACCCACTTCTGGACTATAGCAAACTCTTTTGGCAAATTGTATGCCCAACCTTATTTACTTTTCCATTTAAAACCCTTGTTTAAAAAGAAATGTATGTTCTTAAGGTTTGGCATTTATCCAACTAAAGATGGAACTCCTAAGTGGGAGTATAAATGGTCATCAAATGTTTGTAGGCTTTGCGGGCTGTATGAGGAAACTTTGCTGCACATTGTTACATTATGCCCAAAAATGTGGCAGGAAAGGAAGACCATTTTAAAACCCATTTTTAAAGAAATAGGAGTTAGAACTTGTAGATCTGCATTAATATCCTGTATAAGTGGCGTCAATGTCTATAATATACAGCAATTTATACAATTTATTTTTAAAGCTGAAAAGAAATTGTGTAAGTCTGACACCCAAACCAAATGATAAACCTGCTACTGCTGTGAAGGAATGATTTTATTGTTCTTAGGGAGTATGTGGACAATTTTAAGGCATTTTAAAATCGTTTTAAAATAGTGTAATATTGGTATGCTGATAGGCAATTTTTATAGCTATGATCGATTCATCATGTTTATTCGGTGCTATGTTGTACAGATTAGTTTTATAATTATTCAATAACTTGTTGCTGTTAGCAAGATGTACTTTAGCTTTGTCTGTGAAAAATGTAATGCACTTTTCAGTTTGCTGCTGAAAGCACAGGTCACTTTAGTATTGATGTTGGGATACTATTGTATTTTTGCTGCTAATAATTATTGTTATTTTATAAATTGTTATTTTTGCTGCTAGTACATTGCACCTTAATTATGTGAGCTCATTGCATGTTATCTAGAAATGATATGCTGCTATCAAATGCTGTCATGCACTTATGCACTTTACTCCCTAACTGGAAAATGATTAGACATTTGTTGGGCATGTTATATTTTGGCTTTGTATTCATATATGTTCAATCAGACTTTGTGCCTGTCATGTATGTTCGTTTTTGTAATGATTTTAATTAATCAACAAATAAAGTACTATCTATCCACGTTTTAATTCCACCCCAACACTTCTTTCTTCTACCACATACACGTTTTTCTCTCATATCATCTCTCTAGGTTTTTTTTGTGCCTGCTTTCTCCCTTTGTTAATATTTTCCGATCTTTCTAGTCGTAATTTTTTCTTCCATTCACACCTTTTCTTGCCTTGCTCTCGGTCTAAGGATGAAAAATAACTCTTGGTCCCAAAACAGGTGCTAGAGCCTACCTCCTCAACCACAGGCACAAATTAGGCAGTGATTTTAAGTATACTTTATTAGCAACAATGGTATCAACTGTAAACAATTTAATAATAGAACATAAAAGACTTTTAAACACCCAGCGTAGTTAAACAGAATATAAATAACATTTAAAAATGGGTATGAAATATGTCACAATTCACCATGATGCATTGATATCAATGGTGTACTAAGGGCATAAGCGCTGATGCAAGCAAGGAAATGGGCCCCCTATCCGCTACTTTTGTAGTAAAAATCAGCCACTTATGGGGTTGGAGAGGGTCCCTCACATCCCCAGTGCCACTGAACCTGCTGAACTGCCCTCTACCCACGACTGAAAATGAATCTATTCAAAATGCGAATTATGTGTTACACATACTGGCTGTTTAGTCGATTGCATAGAGTTTGCATACTACCAGTTATTAGGATCATACCATAACTCTTTCTGTGAGCATATGAAGGACCTGCAAGACACTCAAGCTGTCAATCCAAGAGTGTGGAGTTGCACCATCTCTTTGATGCAGCGTTGCATGGCTTTAGGAATTTGTAATGACAGCCACATCAAATTCAAACTAAGCATGTGAAATAGGCTCATACCTAGTTTCTGAATTTTGTAAAGAGTTGTTTGGGGTTCTTGAACACAACTGAGACTGGAAATGCAGCCCTCAACTGTCTCAACAAAGTTCTATACACCTGTATTCCAAAGGCCAAGCAGTCAGTGGCAGCCGCCTGTGCTCACATTCAGTATCATGGACAACACTGGGCATGTAATACAGCTAATCACCATGCAGCTCCTGTCGTAGGGTGATTGGTCATATTCCAAGCACAGAGCTGTCAATCACACCATTAGTGTGTGAGAGACCAATACCTGCTATGCTGGCAGTGTGAGCCAAAGTGAATGCATGGGAAGCAGGCTAGATATAGAAGCCAAAGAGAGAGCACTTTCGCAATAGAGTGGAAGGGTCCATCAAAAAATGCTACAATGGCCACTGGGGCTTGGACATGGGAGAGACATGTGTATGTGCACAGGGGTATGTGTGCGTGTAAGTGTCCACGCAAATGTGTGAGTATTTCGTATTTGCTTATGTTCTTGTCTGACAGTTCTTGTGTGTCTGTGTCAGCAAGTGTGAGAGAGAGTATGCTGTTATGACATCCTTCTGGTCTTGCAGTGTCCCTCTCTTGCTGCCACCTCCACCTGCTATTTCTAGCAATCCTGACATCTGAAGCCTGGCTCTCACCCAGCCAGAAACTGCCTCAACTGCTGCCTAAAAGCACAATTTTTGCAACCATGATTTACGGCGTAAAGCTTAATGTCCTTCAGACCCAAGTAAGCACACTTAAAGCGTAAAATTCCCTCTCAAACCTTTTGTCTGCTTTTCAATCGTATTGGCCTCAAAATACAATATTTGCTATATAAGCTGTCTCTACTATTCATCTGGTGCCCCTACCCTTCTGGGGTCCATCTCTTGATTGCACGCCTCCGTGGTAGGTAGGCCATTGTGCGTACCTAGCATATTGCTAGCCTCAATATAGTGGTAGTAATTTTTGGCAACATTTGCATGATGGTGTCTATTCCTGGCATCATGGTTTATATTTTCGATCCCGCACCTGTTGTATTGATGTTCTTGGAATTATGTTGATCATTCCTGGTCAGTGCTGGCATGATGGTGCCACCCCAGGCTTAATACTGGCAATCCAAAGAATATTGTCGGCATTCGTGCTACTTTGAGGACCTCCAATGGCACAACAATGATGATTCCTTGCATATTATGTCCATCCTTGAAATCATGGTATCTGTCCAGGCATAACACATTCCTGATATTTTGTGGCCATCCTTGGCATGACGTTGTATATCATGATGGGCATCCTTGACATATTGTTGGCATCTTTGTCCTTGGGGAGCCCACACTTTGTGTAATGGTGGTATGATGGCATCTATCCTTGGAAGAGTGTGGATATTTCTAACATAATTTGTCTCATCCCTATTGGCATGATAGAAATCCCTGACATATGATTTTCATCCTTGGCACGTCATCTGATAAATATGCACACAAGGCAGAATGTGTCCATTTTGACATCAAAATATATATGTTAGATTCCTTAGCATAGTACACATTCTGCTGTTAGTATAGCTTTGTGTGCTAGTAGACATTGACTCCTCGCTAACTTTGGTTTGATGATTCTATTGCAGACTGGAATCTGATTTGCCTTGTGTTGTTCATTGTCAGTGTTGTATTTACGGTCTAGTTATGTTTCCAGCAAACGGGTCTTGGTCATAGATATGTCAGTAAGGTATAGTGGTTGGTGGGCATGGCAAGGAATTTCAGTAAACACAATGGCTACAGTCTGTGTTATTTGGTATAGGCATTGCCCCATGTAAGTATATTATATTATTATAGCGGCTTTTGTAGCGCGCTCTGTTACTAAAAAATAGTATCCTGGCGCGAAAGGGGTGAGAGGCAAAGCAGAGCAGGGGAGACCCTATACAGTGATGTTAAAAAGGTGGGTCTTCAGTCCCTTTTTGAACAGAGTGGTGGATGAGGCTGTTCTTATCTGGAGCGGAAGGGTGTTCCATGCTCTCGCTGCTCTGACAGAGATGGATTGGCCACCGAGCCTGCTATATTTGAATTTTGGGACAGTCATTTGGTGCAGATTAGCTGATCTGAGGGGGCGGTTTGGAACATATAGGGAGAATCTTTTCTTCAGGTATGTTCGGCCAGTTTGATTGACAGCTCGGTAGGCGAGGACAAGGATTTTAATTAGAATCTTTTGGGCAACTGGGAGCCAGTGTAGGGTGCGGAGAGGTTGACGTACACTTGAACTTTTAGGTATATTAAACAAAAGCCATACAGCGGCATTTTGTATGACTTGGAGGCAGTGGATCAAATAGGCAGGAAGGCCACAGAAGAGGCCATTTGCGTAGTCCAATCTGGATAATATGAGGGCGCGGATGACAGTCTCCTTGGCCTCTCTCGGGAGGAGTGGGAAAAACCTGCGTAAAGTTTTAAGTGTGGAAATGCAGATCCCAGTAAGTTTTTTTAAATGGTCCTTGAATCTGAGGTCATTGTTGAACCAGACTCCCAGATTTTTGGCAGGGCCTCCGATGGATTTGGGGCATGGTAGATCGGCCGGCCAGAGAGAGTTGCCAAAGTTGTCAGGGAAGGAGCCATACAGCAGGATTTCAGATTTGCTTTTGTTGCATTTTAGTTGTGCAAGGGAAAGCCAGCGAAAGACAGATGATAAGCAGGCTTGGGCTCCAGATGTATCCAGGTTGTTTTTGGGCCACGTGAACAGGAGTTGAGTGTCGTCAGCGTAGGCCATTATTTTTGCTCCCAGTTGTTCAGCGAGGTAAATGAGCGGGGTTAGATATATATTAAAAAGCAGGGGGCTGAGGGTAGAGCCCTGAGGTACACCCGTTGCAAGTTTCTTGGGGGAGGAGGCAAAAGGTGGCATCCAAACTTGTTGGGATCTGTTGTTTAAAAAAGACGTTAGCCAATCAAGGGCGGAGCCTGTGATGCCAATGGCCGCTAATCTAGTAAGCAGGAGGGAGTGAGGGACAGTATCGAAGGCGGCAGAGAGGTCTAATAAAATCAGAGCCGCTCTACCACCTTCGTCCAGACACTCCCGGATGGCCTCAGATATTTCCACCAACGCCGTCTCCGTACTGTAGGCTGCTCTAAAGCCTGACTGCGCTGGATGTAGAGCCTGGGAATTTTCGACAAATTTGTCGAGCTGAGTGAAAGCGACCTTTTCACATATTTTTGCTAGAGCCGGCAGCAGTGATATGGGCCGGAAGTTAGCGGGGATAGCAGGATCTAAACCATTTTTCTTTAGAAGTGGGAGCAGTTTAGCTTGCTTCCAGCAGGCCGGAACCGTGGCAGTGAGGAAGGAGCGGTTGATGATATGTGTTACCTCATTGCTGATTGTGTCTGTGAGACGCGCAAGCACTCTGGCAGGACAAGGGTCAGAAGGGGATCCTGTTTGTAGGGAGTTGAGGATGCGAACAATGTCCGAGGTTTCTGCTGGGGTGAACTGGTGAGACCGTTCCGTGGGGGTAGGTAACACGGGGGACGGAATGACCAGTGTGGGAGGAAAACTGTTGCATACAGTGAGTAGATCGTCTTGGATTTTGGTGATTTTGTCAACGAAGAAAACAGAGAGTTCTTCGCACCATTTCTCCGAGGATGCAAGTATGGGTTGAGCACCGCAGGGTGAGGTGAAGCTTTTCACTATAGCGAAGATTTCTTTGCTATTGTTATTGGCATTAGTTATACGCCCTTCGAAATATTGGCTTTTAGCGGATCTAATCGCCGCATAATATTTCTTCTGCGCCATCCTTAGGTTCTTTTTAGCCTCGGGGAGGTAGGCTTGTCTCCATGTCCGTTCAAGTCTTTTACAACCTGACTTAAGATCACGGAGGGTGGGGGTGAACCAGGGTTTAGAAGGGGTGGAGCGCAGTCTGCAAACCCGACCTGTTTTTATTGATGCGGCCGACCCACCTTCAATCCAGGAATTGAATGTGCTAACGGCTGACTCAATTTCAAAAGGAAGAGTGGGGCGGGAGGTGTCAAGATGTTCAGACATAATCTCTACATTGATTTTTTGTTTATGAGCAGTTGGGTCATTGGTCTTGGCCGGGCGGGTCAGGTTCCATGAGAATCTAATCAGCATATGGTCGGACCAGGGCACAATTTCGGGGTGGGTTAGATTAATATCGAAATTAGTGCAGACCAAGTTGAGGACATGTCCACCTGAGTGGGTGGGAGTCTTAACCCATTGATTAAGCTGGGCCAAGGCAAGTGCTTCATTTAAGCGGGACGTGTCAGGGAGGTCGAGGTTATCCACATGAATATTGAAATCCCCCAGCAGAAGGTATCTGGAGTATTTCAACGCCCGTGGGACTACTATGTCCTCCAGTGTGCCTAGAAATCTACCAACATGGCCTGGTGGTCGGTAGACCAGGGTGCCTCCTAGTGTAAAGTGCGCCCCAAGTGAAAGTGAGAAATGAAGTATCTCAGCATCAGCTGGGGGGCCCTGGGGTTCAAGAGAGAGAGTCCATTGTTCTCTGAATATGGCTGCTAGGCCACCACCTCTGCCTAATGGGCGGTCGTTCCTAGCAATTTTGAAACCCCGTGGAATGGCAAATTCGACCACAGGGCCGCATGTCTCATTTAGCCAGGTTTCCGTAACAAAGAGTATATATGCGAGTACGATAATTGAAAGAGGTGTGTGCTACCTGGGGCTCATCCTGGACCCAGCACTTTCTATGACCCAGCAAGTCACTACCGTCTCCTCCTGCTTCAACACCCTTACTTGCTTCGCAAGATCTACAAATGGATCCCCATCGGAACCAGAAGGACGGTCATCCAGGTCCTCGTCACCAGCAGGTTGCACTACGGCAATGCCCACAACATGGGAATCACGGCCATACTCCAGATAAGACTCCAACGCATACAGAATGCCTTTGCACGCCTCATCCTCGACATCCCCCACCACAGCCACCTCACCGCCCACCTGAAGGACCTGCACTGGCTCCCCATCAACAAGAGGATCACCTTCAAGTTCCTCACCCATGCCCACAAAGCACTCCACGACGCCGGACCAGCATACCTCAAACGACTCACCTTCTACACCCCCAACTGCCAGCTTCGATCCGCTGATCTTGCCCTCACCACCGTTCCATGCATTTACCGAATGGCCACCTGCGGAAAATCCTTCTCCCACCTCGCCGCCAAGACATGGAACACCCTCTCCATCCACTTGCGCCAGACCGAGGACCTGCTGACCTTCAGAAGACTTCTCAAGACCAGGCTGTTCGAGCAGTAGCAGCTCCGCCCGCCTTAGCGCCTTGAGACCCTCGCGGGTGAGTAGTGCGCTCTACAAATGATTGATTGATTGATTGATTGCTATTGGGAAACCTGGATCTCTATCTCTTGGCCATATGGACTGGAGAGAATAGCTGTTAAGAGTCTGTTTCTTGTATTTTATTGTAGATTTGTGCATAGCATGTCCAGAAAGTGGGTGCTAGTGTGAGCGCACTGACTACATAGCATGTCTGTGCAGGTTGGAGCTATGGGCAATATTCTTAATCATGTATTATGTTGGATGTTGTGTGTGTTGTGTTTAAGTGGTTAGTGTTACTAGGAACAAATACATACCCAAGTGTGCTGGATTTGTGCATACCTTTCTTTCTAATGTCTTCTGTATTTTGTGAGTGTTGTCTATTGGTGCTTATTGCTGCTATGAACCTAGAAATATACAAATACATTAGATATCTATTCTGCTTTAGGTGCACTTGTTATGTAAAGTCTAATGTTTCTGTGGGATGCTATATACTGTGAAAGGGTATTGTTGACATTGTTAGTACGTTACATTGCAGTGCTTTCATTGGTTCCCATAAGCATAGAGCCTTGAATAAAGACTCTTTATCACATTAATGGATACGTTAAGAGGATGTGATTTTTTTAGATAATGCAACTTATTTATTTCTCTTGATGGGGCAAATGTTAATTTGATGTAGCCTACTACAATTGAGAATGCCATGGTTTTTTAGAAAATTGCCTCCCATTATGGCCAGAGATCGCATTAAGCTGTGTTTGTTACCGAGTTAGTTGAACACTTATCCATTTACCATTTTGAGTAATCCCAAATATGTTCTCAATCTGGTCTTTTTGCCCTCCCAGACTGGACAGATACTGGCATAGTGTGTGTCCCCTGGCTGGGATTGTAGGTGTGGAAGAGGGTGGGGGAAAACAAATGTGATTGTAAAGAAATGATTATTGATTACCACCGCTAGATTCCATTAGAGGTAGGTTTTGTATTCTAGAGGACCAATGTAATGACAGGTAAGAGGAGGGGGAATTACATTTTCAGAATAAACCCAGGCCCTTTGTTGAGAGGACAGTGCTGTTGTGGAAAATCTTCCTTACGTTAAATGTAAGGATGGAGGGGTGTTGTATGGTCCAACCAGAAATGGTATAAAGGGAGCACATATTAACTATTGACGTTTTTTTTCCGAGTTTCACCTAAAAGCACTTTACAAGGATTGAAGAAGGATAAACACTTCTGTAGAATGATATTTATATATTGACGTCCCGATATTTGTGGGCTTTGATGCGAGATAACAGGAACATCAAAAGTCATTCAGCTTCAAGCAATCATTTGTAAGGTTCACATATAGAGATATTCAGTTCCCAAAGAGAATTTTTCAGCTACTATGGAGAATTATGGTGTCAATAGTATTTGAAAGCAAAGCGTATCCACGGGACTCAGTTAAGAAGGTTTTACCAGGTTCCAACTAGATGGGTTTTATATGGAAGTGGGCTCAATGTCATGCAAGGGTCGTCTTTAGTTCAAATCTAGGGAGGGTGTTGATGCTTTGGTCATCTGTACCATTAGTATACAGGCTAACACACCTCGACTGGGAATTTTATTTCCGGGTCAAATAAAAGATAGCACAGAATTTAATTAATCCACTAGATTTATTCAAGGTCTCTGTGTTTAAGCATTTTGAATGATCAAACATATGCAGACATGTTAAATGTTTAAATATTATGCCACAATTTAGCGTACAAGAACAGAATATGTATTGTAGACACAACCCTCAGATATGTGTACAATAAAAAATAGAGAACAGAAACCGAGACCCTACCCGCCAATTTGTATCACACTCGTTCTAGATAATGACATGAATCAGTATAAACATTACTTCATTAACCGACTTAGGCACCTCAAGCCCTAGGTTTAGCTTCTGTACTGTACTGTCATAGTGTACAGACTCAGAGAAGGTCACATTGTCATATTTGGTTTCAACAAACGGATATTGAATGGAGACTTTTTGCATTTGTCCATGACAAAGTCTTTGGATGCTTGAGATTACTACATGCTCATTCAGCTCACCCCCCTGTGCACAGGAGCAGATACCGCACCAGACTTTGGCATGGGAATGAGGCGGTGGTACTGTAAAGGAAACCTCATCCATTTACAGACAATGCAGCCTGCCAGGATCCTCCTCATCTCCACATCATGTGGATGTCCCATGCACATCCTGAGGCTTTAGACACGCCATGGTGGGTCACTTTGCACACTCAAGATTTCAATTACCCAACCCGTAATGCTGTTCTTTGCAGTCATGGTGTTCTGTGAAGTTGTGGTAAAGTTAACTTAGGATAATAACCTACTATTTTATGGTTGTTACAGAATTTAATGGAGCCTTCCAGTGAATGATGTGAGAAGAGATCTCAAAATCCCGGCTGACATCATTAAACAAACAAGCATTTGCAATGCAATGGGTCTCGCATTTGGGAGTGTTAGAGCTATTGACGTTGTACTTGACAATGTCTTTTACATATGTGTTAAAGTTTCAAGTGCAGTGACCTTTGGGACCTTTCCAGTGTTTAACGATGCAGTATATTATCCTGATGTGTGGTAATAAAGCATCTGTTTATAAATATTTTGTATGTATGTTGCAAAAAACAGCTTAAAACGTATGCAGTATAAATGCAAGGAATTTCCAAATGCTCAAAAATCTCCAAATAATGAAGACATGTTGCTCTACATGGCAAACAAATGTACTTCAAATCTGAACTACCAATTATAGTAGGACTTTTTGTGCAGTTTTTTTGTCCACTCACAACATTTTCTTAATGTTCATTCTCATTGTGACATATTTATGTTAGACATTACTTTTGCAATGTCTTATGTAAATTAGTGTAACGGCCAAAGATTTAGGGACAAAAATAAAACCTGCTTTAGTGCATTACATTGAGAACTTTTCAACTTAAATGTATCACACTACTGCTATACACAGAAAACACGTCACTTTCCCCGAAGTGAAGCAGTCTAAGTTAAAACCAAAGAGAGTAGCGGCCGGTGGTGGGTGGGCTGTGGGCGGTGAGGCGGGGTGGAGGAGGGTGGCGGGTAGTAAACTATGGAATAAGGCCCAAGAGGCATCCTCCTGCGTGAAGTCCCAATGATAAGAGGTTGGGCCAGGGTCAGAGGCTCCCTAGAAGTATAGCTGCAGACTGGGAGACATCGCCATACCCAGTGATCAACACAGAGACAAGTGTTGCTGCACAAGGGATGGATGACTATCTTTTATGTTGCTAATTTGCACTGAGGCACTATGCGGGGTGTAGTCCAGTGTCTACAGGAGATTAAGCACTACATGGTGAGTGCCTGATTCCCTATGCCAGCAAGTTCTTGGCTTTAACAGCCGGGCTTCCCCCGTCACTCCACGGGGTGCCAACTGATGCCTCACCAGGGGTCAGGAGCAATGGTGCAGTAATGCCAATGAGGGTCGCAACAGCTTCATTTCCCACAAGCAGCTCTGGAGCTTGCTGTTTGTATCGCGTGACTTTTACCACCCTCCTGCTTGTCACATGATCCTCTAAGACCACAAAACACTCACATAGGTGATGTTTTTTTTACGTCGCGCTTTATCATAAAATAGGACATCGAGAAAGTGGCTTGTTTGAAGTGTATTAGTAATTCCCTGAATACATTTATTTTCCTGACTGCTGTCGCCTCAACAAAGGTTTGCTCATTTGCTTCTTTCGTTTTTCATTAGAGTTTCATGTAATCGGGGATCTTTGCTGTGCGTTTTTCTTTTAATTTAAAGCTGAGACTACACTGAAAATGCTATAGCCCTATTAAAAGCGACACTGCACGCGTCATAGTACAGAGGGAGGAGGGGCCATCACATGTTGTCCAGTGTAATGGCCAAACAAACCATTCTCTGAGTGAAATCACCAGCGAGGGAGCTAAGCACACAGAGGAGGAACATTTAAACAAATGCACCAATAACAAGCCAGCATTTGTAAAAGACATAGATAACAGCCAATCTCAATTGGTGAGTTTGCCAGAGTCGATAGAAGAGGATACAACAGGTCGATAGGCTCGACCTAAAAACATTCTAGAATGCTTATTGTTTTTGATTGTTAGAGATGTTGGACTGGGCAAAGGGAATAGGTTTTTTTCCACATTGGGTGGCCCATTTACAGAAACAAATGCCTGGAATTCTTCTTTTCTTCGAAAAAGACAACCAGAATAGAAAAGGATGTTCTTATAATTGCATTGTTATCGATTCTTCATAAAAATACTTGCTAATTTCAAATAATCAGATTCGTCAAAACAGCAAGCATTTGAAAATGTGTTTTGACTATTCTATATATTCAATGTTCATTGATTTCAATTTAACTTGATTTGATACTTTTTCAATTATGGCTAACATGGTAAAAGGCAATGTCATAAGAGGATGGAGCTATTTAATTTCGGTTTATAAAAGATCCACCAATTAATAAACAGTTATATTGTGAAAATGTATTTTTTGAATTTATAATATTAGCTCATTATCTTTTCTTTAACTTCTGCCAATTGATAGGAATTCAATTGGCTATGTTCTAGCCTGATTATACCACTGTCTAGTTGCTTATCCATTTTCACTTTAAATGGCAGAGTTACTTGATAATGATTTTAAATAAAGTTACAGTATAGGGTTAAGTATAAATATAACAATGAATCTTACTGTTTTGATAATGTCATGATTCAATTTATCTCAGTCTTTCCTCCGCTTCATTGCAGCTTTCTTTTGTCTGCCTACTGCAGAGGCAAAGTTGTTGCCAATATTTTGGGAGTACTCACAAAGTTTCTCCTTTTGAGGTCTTCACAACAGTGGCAATGCCTACTCCCATAGCGCTCCCGGAGAACACACTCTATTTTTACTACCAGCCCACATTTAATAATTGCGAAAAACCTGATCAAATGCCAGATTGCGTGCAACATTAAGTGCAATGTGTGCCCACTATTAATCCACAAGCCCAGGACTTGGGGTGTGGGTCCAACTTTTTGTGCATGACATTTAGCTGTCATTTGCATTTCAAGCGTTTTTTTTGGCTTTATAAACAAAACTCATAAAATTCAGTAGAATGAAATTCTTATTAACCAATCAGATGACCGCAATGTGCAGCTTCCCTCTTCCTTCACTATTGTGATAAAAAGCACAATATTTAGTTTCTAAAGGATCACTGACATAATATAGAATGCCAAAATATCGACCTACCAAAATATCGAAGTACAAATATAGAATGCCAAAATATCGACTTCCTATCTCCAAACTAGTAAGTTCAAAAATATCGAATCAAAAATATCGATGTAAAAAATATAGTTAGTCAAAATATCGAATTTTTTTACATGCTTTAAATTATTTAAAAATTAATGAAATAATAAATATAATTAACTTAAACATACTTAAAATACTTGAATAACCTTAACATTAATAAATAATTAATGTAAGAAAAAAAACATACAAATTGATTTGTTACTACATATATATATATATATATAATCATAATATTAATTTTAAAAAATACAATATTTTTACCGTAGGATAGCGGAAAGGGTAAAATTTACTATTACCACTCCAGTGAGTGCAACAGTAGGGAAAGCGTTGGATAGCGTAGGGGTAAAAAATACTATTCCAACTCCAGAGAGTGCAACAGTAGGGAAAGCGCTGGATAGTGTAGGGGTAAAAATTACTATTCCCACTCCAGACAGTGCAACAGTAGGGAAAGCGTTGGATAGCATTGTGGTAAAAATTACTATTCCCACTCCAGAGAGTGCAAAAGTAGGGAAAGCGTTGGATAGCGTAGAGGTAAAAATTTCTATTCCCACTCCAGAGAGTGCAACAGTAGGGAAAGCGTTGGATAGCGTAGGGGTAAAAATTACTATTCCAACTCCAGAGAGTGCTACAGTAGGGAAAGCGTTGGATAGCGTAGGGGTAAAAATTACTATTCCATCTCCAGAGAGTGTAACAGTAGGGAAAGCGCTGGATAGCGTAGGGGTAAAAATGACTATTCCCAATCCAGAGAGTGCAACAGTAGGTAAAGCATTGGATAGCATAGAGGTAAAAATTACTATTCCCACTCCAGAGAGTGCAACAGTAGGGAAAGCATTGGATAGCGTAGGTGTAAAAATTACTATTCCAACTCCAGAGAGTGCAACAGTAGGGAAAGCGCTGGATAGCTTAGGGGTAAAAATTACTATTCCCACTCCACAGAGTGCAACAGTAGGGAAAGCGTTGGATAGCATAGGGGTAAAAATTACTATTCCCACTCCAGAGAGTGCAACAGTAGGGAAAGCATTGGATAGCGTAGGGGTAAAAATTACTATTCCCACTCCAGAGAGTACAACAGTAGGGAAAGCGTTGGATAGTGTAGGGGTAAAAATTACTATTCGCACTCCAGAGAGTGCAACAGTAGGGAAAGCGTTGGATAGCGTAGAGGTAAAAATTACTATTCCCACTCCAGAGAATGCAACAGTAGGGAAAGCGTTAGATAGCGTAGGGGTAAAAATTACTATTCCAGCTCCAGTGAGTGCAACAGTAGGGAAAACGTTGGATAGCGTAGGGGTAAAAATTACTATTCCAACTCCAGAGAGTGCAACAGTAGGGAAAGCGCTGGATAGCGTAGGGGTAAAAATTACTATTCCCACTCCAGAGAGTCCAACAGTAGGGAAAGCGTTGGATAGCGTAGAGGTAAAAATTACTATTCCCACTCCAGAGAGTGCAACAGTAGGGAAAGCGTTGGATAGCGTAGATGTAAAAATTACTATTCCCACTCCAGAGAGTGCAACAGTAGGGAAAGCGTTAGATAGCGTAGGGGTTAAAATTACTATTCCAACTCCAGTGAGTGCAACAGTAGGGAAAACGTTGGATAGCATAGGGGTAAAAATTAATATTCCAACTCCAGAGAGTCCAACAGTAGGGAAAGCGTTGGATAGAGTAGAGGTAAACATTACTATCCCCACTCCAGAGAGTGCAACAGTAGGGAAAGCGTTGGATAGCGTAGGGGTAAAAATTACTATTCCAACTCCAGAGAGTGCAACAGTAGGGAAAGCGCTGGATGACGTAGGGGTAAAAATTACTATTCCCACTCCACAGAGTGCAGCAGTAGGGAAAGTGTTGGATAGCGTAGGGGTAAAAATTACTATTCCCACTCTAGTGAGTGCAAAAGTGCAAAATTAGGGAAAGCATTGGATAGCAGGACGATAAAAATTACTATTCCCACTCCCAGTAGGGAAAGTAAATACTTCATATATAAATAAAAATAAAATAAATAATAATACCAATAACAAATTAATTAAATTACTTAACACTTTTATATAATATATTAATTAATCAATTAAAAATGCAAATAAAAATTAATTAATAGAAATAATTACCTACTAATACAAATTATTTACCAATTAACAATACATTAATTAACAATTAGAAAATAATTAAAAATTTGATAAAATAAAAAACATAATTTACAAATAGAATTACTGAACATTAAATTACTCCCCACCCTATTCCCCTATAAACCCACAACCCACTACAGAAACTAAATTAATAAAATTATCATAATTATCAATTAATACATTAATTAAAATGAATTACCAATTATATTTTAATTATTTATCAATTAATAATTAATTAACAATTATTTCACAATAAATACAAATAAATAAATTACCATATTTGATTATTTATAATTAAATAGCTTCCCACCCTATTCCCCTATAAACCCACAACCCGCTACTGAAAATAAATTACTAAAATTAACATAGTTATCAATGAATCTATTAATTTTAATGAATTACCAATTATATTTTAATTAATTACCAATTCATAAATAATTATTAATTAATTCAAAATAAATACCAATAAATAAATTAACATTTTTAATTAATTATAATTAGATTACTTCCCACCCTATTCCCCTATAAACCCACAACAAGCTACAGAAAATAAATTACTAAAATTAACATAATTATCAATTAATCAATGAAAATAATTACCAATTATATTTTAATTAGTTACCAATTAAATATTAATTACTTCAAAATAAATACCAATAAATAAATTAACATATTTAATTAATTATAATTAAATTACTTCCCACCCTATTCCCCTATAAACCCACAACCCGCTACAGAATTATATTACGCAAAAATAAAAACCATACAAATAATTAATTAATATAAATAATAAAATAAATATACACTTTTCAAACATATACTATTATAATAAACACTTTAAAAATTGATATTAACTTACTTACCTCAAATTCGATATTTTTGTAGTCTATATTCTGTCCATTCTATACTTTTTGTAGTCTATATTCTGTCCATTCTATATTTTTGTCGTCTATATTCTGTCCATTCGATATTATGTCCATTCTATATTTTTTAATTCGATATTAATGCTATCCTATTCGATTTTTTTGTAGTCTATATTCTGTTCAGTGGATATTGTGTCCATTCTATATTTTTTAATCGATATTAATGCAAATCGATAATAAAAACTCGATATTTTGACTGTATACCGTTTCTAAAGTTATATTTTTTTCTTTGTCCATTACATCTCAGCTTTTTATTATGTGTTTGTGAATATTGTAACTACCTACATATTATATCATGTTTATGAACATTACACGTGGTGAAGGAGCCGGGTACCATGTTCTAAATTTATTCTGGAACACCTGGCCGATGGTTCTTTGTTGTCTGCTTGTAAGTGTGGGGGGAGAACATTTCGTTAGCCAATTATACATTACAGTTCCAATGAACCATGACTCTAAAGAATTACAGACTCCCGATTCAAAGTTTAGTTAGTTTATTACAAAGGGTGTAGAAATACATTAGAACTAATACAAAGCCAAATCTACAGGTGAAGAAAGACGGAGCAGCATACACAAAATAACCCGTTCCAGATTCAGAACGCAGAATATAACTGCTCCAACATCAACATTCTTCTGCATAGGAAGTTTGTAGGTGAAAAACATTAGTCTGTCCCTACACTATCACAAAAGTGTTATCCCTAATTAGTATTCCCCAAAAAGTTCGAAAAATGTGTCCGCAAGTAACGGCTTCCTAAAAAGACCGTGCACATTGAATGGGTGAGGTAGCATGAAGCTACAGAACTTCTTTCTAAGATGCTCTCTCTCTCAAGGCATGGCAGACGTCCCCAGACTCTGTCCCTAACCCCAATGGCAGAATCGATTCAGACCATCCCGTCAGGCCTTGCAACATCACCCTATCCACACAAGACACCTCCCCGTAGGTAACTTTCCATCCAGCAGCGATGCTCCCAGGCCTTAGCTCGATGACCTTGATTCACAGGCTCTCTCCGGTGAGAAAAGTACACCATCTCACATTAACAACATCAAGGTTCAATGTATCTTCTCCTCCTTAAGCCTAACTCTTCCCCGCCCCCGCTGCCCCAGCGGGATCGCTCTCCCTGCCTGGGGGCTACCACGCTAAATCTGCTATTTTCGCCACTGTTTCTGCATTTTTACTGTTGTCCGTATTTTTCTCCCCCTGAGCCTGTGTTTTAATTCTGTTTTAATCTTGTTCCCCCGTGTTCCCCGGTGCCCCCCGCCCCGCTTCCCGCCGCTGTGCCAGCGGCCACGCCCCCTTCCTTTGTGCACCCTCCCCGCTCCCCGCCTCCCAGCTCCTCCCTCCCTGACACTTGGCCATATATGGCGACCGTGCAGTGCAGGTGAGTGTGACCTGCTCCCAGGACACCCCCGCACCGCACGGCCACCAGCTGCTGCGTGTGCCCCCCTGCCCGACTGCCGCTCTCAGCCTCGCTGAGCCTGCCTCCTCTTCCCCGCCCCCGCTGCCCCAGCGGGATCGCTCTCCCTGCCTGTGGGCTACCGCGCTAAATCTGCTATTTTCGCCACTGTTTCTGCATTATTACTGTTGTCCGTATTTTTCTCCCCCTGAGCCTGTGTTTTAATTCTGTTTTATCTTGTTCCTCCGTGTTCCCCTGTGCCCCCCGCCCCGCTTCCCGCTGCCGTGCCAGCGGCCACGCCCCCTTCCTTTGTGCACCCTCCCCGCTCCCCGCCTCCCAGCTCCTCCCTCCCTGACACTTCGCCATATATGGTGACCGTGCAGACGCGCAGCGTTCATGTGCAGCGGGCGCGCCGATTGTGTGCCGAAGGCGCGCCAAAGGCAAGCCCGTCTACGCCCGTCCACGCATGGACCGCGCCCAGTACCAGGACCCCTGGCCCTCGCAGACCCCAGCCCACCCGCCGGACGTACGATGCCGCCACCCTCAACGCACTCAACACCGGCCAATTCCCGGGATACTACCGAGCCACCCCGAGACGCACCCACGGACCCTTCAGCTGCCGCTCCTGCGAGTTCACCTGCATCCGGACCTGCACTACACCCGCACCCACCAAGACCAAGACGAGCAACAACAGCAGCCACCTGAAGTGCATCCTGCTCAACACCCGCTCCGTCCACAGACACGCCATCGAGCTCTGGAACCTGCTCGACACCACTTCACCACTTCACCAGACGTCGCCTTCCTCACGGAAACCTGGATGAACGCCTCTTCTGCGCCCGACATCGCCATCGCCATCCCAGACGGCTACAAGATCATCCGAAGGGACCGCATCTACCAGACCGGAGGAGGCATCGCCATCATCCACAGGAACACCATCCGCATCACGACCAACACCGACGACACCCTGACAACCGCCGAACACCTTCACTTCCAGGTCCACATCAACCCCAAGACCACCCTCAGAGGCACCCTCATCTACAGACCCCCGGGACAACGCACACAATTCAGCGAAGACATTGCCGACTTCATCAGCCCGCACGCACTCCTCTCCGCCAACTACATCCTCCTCGGGGACCTCAACTTCCACCTGGAGAACAACAACGACCACAACACCACCACCCTGCTGGACAACCTCGCTAACCTCGGACTCAAGCAGCTTGTGACCACACCCACCCACTACGCCGGACACACACTCGACCCCGTCTTCTCATCCAGCAAGGACATCGCCTTCAGCCACGCCACCGGACTCCACTGGACGGACCGCAGCTGCGTCCACTTCAGCTTCAGAAGGACCACGATCCACCACCACCAACAACAGGTTGCACGCAGAAGCTGGAACAAGATCACAGCCGACCAGCTCGCGACCTCCCTGAGCAAGAACCCACCCACCAGCGCAACGAACCCCAGCCAAGCGGCCACCAACCTCACGAAGTGGATCAGCGAGCGAGCGCTGATGACCTCGCCCCCCTGAGGACCCCGCCCAGCAGACCCGGCAGCAAGAAAGCCCCATGGTTCACCGAAGAACTCAAGAGCTCCAAGAAGGACTGCCGAGCCCTCGAGAGAACCTGGCGCAGAGACCCAACACCGGACAACATGACTGCCCTCAAGCTCGCCACCCGAAAACACCACCAACTCATCCACGCAACCAAGAAAACTGCATTCAAGGAACGACTCGACAACAACGCACACAACAGCAAGGAACTCTTCAACATCTTTAAAGAGCTCTCCAACCCCAACGCCGGAAACAACGACATCACCCCTTCGCAAGACCTCTGCAACTCCCTCGCCTCCTACTTCCACAACAAGATCGCGGACATACACAACAGCTGCAGCACTCAACCGACGCACGCCTGGACCCAGATCAGCACCGAAGACACCGTCCGCACGATGAACTCCATCCACTCCGGATCCGACCCCTGCCCTCACCACGTCTTCAACAAGGCCGATGCTGTCATCGCACCCCACCTGCGGGACAACATCAACACCTCCTTTGACACCGCTACCTTCCCGGAGAGCTGGAAGCACGCCGAACTCAGCGCTCTACTAAAGAAGCCATCAGCCGACCCCACCGACCTCAAGAACTACCGCCCCATCTCGCTGCTCCCGTTCCCTGCAAAAGTCATCGAGAAGACCGTCAACAAGCAGCTGGCCGCCTTCCTTGAGACGAACGGATCCCGCGACTTCTCGAAGTCTGGCTTCCGGGCCAACCACAGCACCGAGACCGCCCTGATCGCAGCCACCGATGACATCCGAGCCCTGCTTGACAACGGAGAAACAGCAGTCCTCATCCTCCTAGACCTCTCCGCGGCCTTCGACACTGTCTGCCACCGCACACTAGTGAAGCGACTCAGCAACGTCGGAATCCAGGAGAAGGCACTGGAGTGGATCATCTCCTTCCTCGCCGGAAGGACACACAGAGTGCGCCTCCCCCGTTCAGATCTGAAGCCATCGAAGTCATCTGCGGCGTTCCTCAAGGCTCCTCGCTCAGTCCAACCCTCTTCAACGTATACATGAGCCCCCTCGCAGACATCGCACGCCAGCACAACCTCAACATCATCTCCTACGCCGACCACACCCAGCTGATCCTCTCCCTCACCAACGACCCCGCCACCACCAGAGCCAACCTCCACGAAGGGATGAAAGAGGTAGCCGAATGGATGCAGAACAGTCGCCTGAAACTGAACTCGGACAAGACGGAAGTCCTCATCCTGGGATCCTCACCCTCCACCTGGGACGACTCCTGGTGGCCCCCCGCCCTAGGCAGCGCACCCAAATCAACAGACCACGCATGCAACCTAGGCTTCATCCTGGACTCCTCCCTCTCCATGACCAGACAAGTCAACGCCGTCTCCTCGTCGTGCTTCAACATCCTGTGCATGCTACGTAAGATCTTCCGGTGGATCCCCACCGAGACCAGGAAGACGGTCACCCAGGCCCTCGTCACCAGCCATCTGGACTACGGCAACTCCCTCTACGCAGGAACCACCGCCAAACTCCAGAAGAGACTTCAGCGGATCCAGAACGCCTCTGCACGACTCATCCTGGACATCCCCCGTCGCAGCCACATCTCCGAACACCTGAGAGACCTGCACTGGCTCCCGGTCAACAAGAGAATCACCTTCCGTCTCCTCACCCACGCTCACAAAGCCCTACACAACCAAGGACCAGGATACCTCAACAGCGCCGCCTCAACATCTACGCTCCCAAACGCCAGCTTCGATCGACCGGCCACGCCCTCGCCGCCGTCCCCCGAATCCGAAGAGCCACCACAGGGGGACGGTCCTTCTCCTACCTCGCCGCCAAGACATGGAACTCCCTCCAGACCCACCTCCGCCTGACCCAGGACCACCTCGCCTTCAGGAAGCAGCTCAAGACCTGGCTGTTCGAGCAGTAGCGGATCCCCCTCCCCTAGCGCCTTGAGACCCTCCGGGTGAGTAGTGCGCTATATAAATGCTTTGATTGATTGATTGATTGACTCCTAAAACAAAGACATTATTCTATCTCACAAAGATGCATTTCTCCACCTGCAACAGAAATGTGAGAAAGAACAAGTTCTTCATACACATGAATTCTACTAGCGAATATAGCTGGTGGACGCCCTTCCCGATTATTCACGAAGAGGCAGAGATTGATATAAAGTGCCACGGGGTACGACGGTGGTGCCCCCCACACTGGCTCCTCGCTGGACTCCTCCCGACTATGACCTCAACTAGAACACGGAAACAGAAGTCCCTAAAATATATTTTCGGGAGAGCGCAGTCCAATCCTGATCTGCAGACTGCGTCCTCACAGATGGCGTACCCTCAGAAACAGCCGGACTTTGGGGTGAGAACCCATCACCAAAGCTTTTCTGGAATCACTTTTCAACACCCTCAGGGCGGATATACAGACGGTGAAGACGGACCTCACTGCTGAAATGCAAGAACTCCGCTGGGATGTGGATAACGTGGGAGAGCGGGTTTCAATTCTGGAAGTAAAGAGTGACAACGTGACAACAGATGTGCACACGCTCCAGCAAGAGATTTTCCGACTGCAAGATCAGCGCTTAGATACCCAAACGCACCTAGAGGACTTGGAGAACAGATCACGTCGCCACAATATCAGAATCCGGGGGAGGGGACCTTCAGACGATACCAAAGACTTGTTCGCCTTCACGGAGGGCCTCTTCCACCACATCCTGGCGGCGCCGGCTGACGCCCTCATTGTCCTAGACAGGGCACATAGTGTTGGTCCACCCCGGACGCCCAACGCCCCACTGGCTGATATCCTTGTTTGTCTGCAAGACTTCAAAACCAAAGAAGCTATACTCACAAAGGCCAGGTCCCTTCACCCTATCTCCTACCAGGGTCACTCTCCAGTGCTGTATCAAGATCTGGTTCTCATCACCCTGCAGCGACGGCATCAATTTCGCCTCATGACAGAGCACTTCAGGTGACAAAACATCACATACTCATGGGGGCAGCCGTTCCGCCTTATCTTCCGCTTCAATGGTAAATTGCACCAGACGTGTTCTCTCATTGACACTTGCCAACTGCTGGGCCTGGCAGTGCCTGGTGTCGAAGACGAACAGCGGAGTGTTGGGTCAGAGCCAGAGACTTCCTCCTCCAGGTGGCAATGACCTAAGCGACAACGGCGTTTCCGGAAGCCAGACAAACGAGACATTGTGCAGGTCCAGCAGGATGAACTCACCTCCGCTGCTGACGCGTTGGCAGGCCTGAGCTCTACCACTGAATAAGGTCCTGACGCCTACTTCCCCTGAATGAAGGTTCCCCACACACAGGCGAGCGGTGGGGGGGACTCGGTTCCTCCCCTTGGTCACACCACGAGCCCTGTGGCGACGACTTCCCGGTCCCTACGGGAAGGCGAACATTGTTCTCAAGATTTGATTTTTCTACGTAGACTGAGTCTTTTGTTCCCAGTTGGGACTTTTTTTTTGCTCTTGAATTTCTTGTTTTTTTTAATTGGGGTTCCCTCATCCATCTCCCCTATCTGCTCCTCCCGACATGCCTCTCGTGCGCTTTGCTAGTTTAGTCTCCTGTACCCTGATGCACGTTATGCCTAGCGGCGCCCAGAGCGACTTTGTCCGATCACCCTCCTCTGATGCCACATGACTCCCTCAAGGTCCTTACCCTTAATGTACGGGGCCTAAACAACCCGATTAAGCGCATGTCAATCCTGAATTACCTGGAACACTCCGGGGCTGAAATCTGCCTTCTCCAGGAACTCATCTTTTATCTAAAGACCACCATAGGCGGAGGTATAGGTTCTTCCCCACGCAGCAGTTTTACTCTTGCACTTCGAAGTCTGCTGGAGTAGCTATCCTGGTCTCCGCTCCTTCCCGGGCAGAATCATACAGACAAAGGCCGAAATTCAGGGTCACCTACTGACGTATTAGTACCTACGGGGGCGGGGGGAGTGACGTTTGTCATTGGGTCTATTTACGCGCCCAATGAAGGACAAGCCAAGTTTCTTCATACTGCACTCCGAGAGGCGGCGGCAGCCTCGGACCGCCACTTGTTATTGGGGGGCGACCTTAACATTGCTTTCGGCAACGACTTAGATCGCTCATGCCAGAGCACGACATGGGTAGGAGTACTTCCACGCACAGAGCAGTCATATCTCTATGATCTAGGGCTCACAGATCTTTGGCAACACTTTCACCCGCGCACCCGCATTTACACTTTTTACTCAGGGGCTCACAAGACATAGGCCCGCCTTGACTATTTTCTTAGCACTACTTCGATCCGAGCCTCTGCAGCAGATGCTGAAATTTTAACGGCTTCACTTTCTGGCCATTCGCCGGTTCTGGCCACCTTCCAGCAGCCGCGCTCCCCCCGACCTCTTAGACATTGGCGCCTGCGAGATACACTTCTACATCTCCCCACAGTAGTCACTCAAATCCAAAAGGCCATTACTGGGTTCCTTGCCCTCAATGCTAACACAGATATTTCACAGGCGACTCAGTGGATGGCTATGAAAGCGGTTCTCATGGGGAAATTCATTGCTATATCCTCCGCCCAGAACAAGGAGTGGAGTCATAAGAGAGCGGAACTTACTCAGAGGGTCTCGGAACTTGAACAGCTGCACCAAAGAACCGGGGCCTCCCGTGCTTGGCGGCAACTCTATGTAGAACGAAAGCAACTCGCGGCATTAGATCAAGACAGAGCTGAGTACGCGACATTGAGACTTCGACACTCCTATTATACAGCAGGAGACAGATGCGGCCGCCTCCTTGCCAATAAGTTGCGCGAAGCCAGACAGCGTCAGGGAGTGCAAGCCATTTGTGCGCCCAGAGGTAGTTTAGTTTCCGACGACGCAGCAATAGCAGAGGAGTTCAGAGATTTTTACGCAGATCTGTATACTGGGGATTCTCTCGATGCTCAGCACAGCGCTGAATATATAGCACAGGCTCAATTGCCCGCCCTGACCAAACCACAGGCCGATTATCTGGATAGGCCTATACTAAAGGAAGAAGTCATCTCAGCAATCTCCCGCCTCAAACTAGGCAAGTCACCCGGCCCTGACAGTTATACAGCCGCCTTCTATAAGTCATTTTGCGGCCAATTGGCTCCCATCTTGACAGGCCTCTTTAACACCTTTGAACACGCGGGTGCCATCCCTGGGGAGATGCTGGAAGCTGCAGTGGTAGTAATTCAGAAACCGGGAAAGGACAAGACAGAGTGCAGCGCATATAGACCAATATCCCTATTGAATGTGGATATTAAATTATACACCAGCATCCTAGCGGCTCGTCTGGCGCTATATATGGCCCCGCTGATAGAGCCCGATCAGGCCGGCTGTGTGCCGCAGAGGCAGACTAGTTACAACACCAAACGTATCCTACATTTGATAGAGAAGGCATCCCGCACTCAAGGCGAGTACATGCTCCTGGCCATCGACACGGAGAAGGCCTTCGATAGGGTGCACTGGCCCTATCTTGAGATGGTACTGATGGCTGCTGGCTTCTGTGAGATGTTCCGAACTCGAGTTTTAAATTGCTATCGCCTCCCTATGGCTTCAGTCCAAGTTATTGGTCACACATCCTCTCGATTTTCGATCGCAGGGGCACAAGGCAAGGATGCCCTCTGTCACCCCTTCTTTTTGCGCTCTATTTGGAGCCTCTGTCACTAGAGTTCGGATGCATTCCTCATAACGAGGAATACATTTGGTTGGGATATCCACACCATTAGCTTATATGCAGGCGACATTCTGCTTTCCTTATCAGAACCAATTCCGGCCTTGCACGCCCTGTTCATTGAACTAGATAGCTTCGCACGCAGATCAGGGTTTAAAACTAACATGGATAAATCCATGGCCTTGGACGTCTCCCTCTCCCCGCACACCCTTTCCTTTCTCCAGTAGGAACATCTGGTGCAATGGACAACTACCGCGATACCCTACCTAGGTATCCAATTGGCCCCCACCATCAAAGCTACCGCTGACCTCAACTACTCTACACTCGGCACCCGCATACGCTCAGAATTGAATAGGTGGAAACACTGCGCGATGTCTTGGTTAGGTAGGATTGCCTAAATTGCCCTGTCTGCAAGATCGAAGTATCTAGTGACAACATACTGCTTTCAAGTCATCCCCTTATAGGTTACCACTAGGATTATTGGGACTTCACGCTCGCATGCATGAAGTGTGGTAGGTAGGAGTTTCTTCACCCACCACTACATGTAGATAGTATATACACTAGTTCCTGATGAAAAAGATGGATCAGTATTGACCACAATTCATGAAACATGTCGACCATACTATGAGAGTTGAGTTAAGCTCCACTGGACCATAGAGCCAGAGAGAGGGTACTCTGTTTTCTTTTAAGAAGATGGATGACCACCCTAATAAAAGTTTATTTCAATTATCCAACCTTTTTTAACGTCACCCACCCACACCACATCTACACTGTTATTAGGGCCCTCACACCCACAGCACCATACAGCAAGGAACAAAAGAGCTCCGCTGAAGAGCCCCTTTATGGGTGCCCGTCGAGTATTGCAGCGCCGACCCGATGAGGAGCAAGTCCATATGATGAAGCATGACCCCTAGCTTGCTGGGTGTGTGAGGACTCTAGTTCCGACAAGGAGGATTCTCCTCCTCCTGCCTCTGTAACACGTTGTCCGCCCTGGGGAACGGCATACTCTTTGTGTAATGTGTAAATCTCGTATAGCACCTTCTATCTCCTCTTTCATCAGATCTTCTTCAATAGCGTCTCTATTGTTCTGTGAGAGAGTTAGTAAAGAAAGGTCTCAGAGTAGTTCTGTGCACTCCTCACCCGTCCTAGTCGTTGCCGATTGATATAGGGTATCATAATATGTCGCAAAGACATCCGCTATTTCCTTGCCTGAATTTCTCACACTACCTTCTAGGTCTCGAATCTCTGCCACCCAGTTCAGTTCCCGTCCTCTCCTTTCCAGCCAAGCGATTAGCTTGTTTGCCTTGTTTCCCAGGTCATATAACTGCCTCTGGGTAGCCATAGCATGCTTATGTGCCGCTTCCGCCTCCATTTCCCTCAGCTCCTTTTGTTTGAAGAGTATCTTATGTCTCACTTCGGGGTCTAGTTTTCCATTACATAGTGGCGCTCTCTCTAAGGCCTAAATGTCTTGTTAGAGTTTCTCGCCCACAGCTCTACTCTCCTTCCTATGACCACCCATCTCTGCTTGTACATAGCCTCTGGCCGCTGCTTTGTACGCCTCCCAGAGAGTACTACCCGAGGTCACCGACTCCGTGTTTTCACTAAAGTACATTTGCATTAATTCCCTAAACTTTTCTTGAGCGTCTTTGTCTTTAAAATACCAAGAAGCTAGATGCAGTGGCATGGAGCAGTTCCTAGTGGGGCCCTGAAGTCGAACCTCTGCAGACGAGTGGTCGGATATACCCCTTGATTTAAGATGGGCCCCACGGATATGTCCCACATGTATGGATGATTGTGTAAAGAGGTAATCTTGCAGCGCCCCACTACCATGTGCTGCCAAGACATGCGTGCACTATGTACTGGTTGGGTTATGAAGTCACCAGAGATCCAAGAGGCCCATAGCTCCAGTGAGTGACCAAAGGTGGGAGGGCTTCCCATCACGGGCTGTCCCAGCGGTTCTGTCAATGTCAGAGAACATCACTCCCTTCATATCTCCTCCCATGACAAGTAGGCCTGATGGCATTTCTAGCAGTGTTTTGCTGAGTGCGGGGAAGGGTTCCACGTGGATCTTCGGCGGATGTAAGTGGAACACATGTTCAGATCCCACCCCTCCCATCTCCCAGCTACTGCTAAGAATCGTCCAAGCGAGTCCTGCCACGTGTGATATATTAGAATAGGTGCTTTATTCTTAGTTAATATTGCCACTCCCGGGAGCCAGATGTGAAACTGGGGGTGTGCATGAAGCGTGTACCCAAACCTATTGAGTGCAAGATAATGATTGCCTCGTAGGTGGTCTCCTGTAGGAATACAAGGTCAGGGGAGTGTCTACGGAGGTATTAATTAATTAATTCATTATTTCATCCCCCAACCCGTTGACATTCCACGTCATGATTCTCTGTATGTCCATGTGTTGTGGTGTCATGTCAGCAGTTGAGAAGTTGGCCTCCCACCCCCTTTTCCACTTGCCCACCCCACTCCCTTGCACCATTGGAATTGTTTGACATAGAGCATATGACATGGTATCTCAACTGTGGATTGCATAAAACATTAAATGAACATAACTGTGCAACTTAATGAAACAGTCCCAGTCCTATTATCCCCCCACCTTGCTCCCTGAATTGTAGGTTTAAAACTGCCCGCATCTCCAATGTGCAGCGTGCCTGTCACCCAACAAAAACCATTAGTCTATAACTCAGGGTTGGTTAGCGCTGCGGCCCTCCCACCCACCTTCCTTTGTCTGCTTCTGATTCTGGACATTTATCATGTTTAGCACGGCGGTGGGGAGGATATCTCTCCTGCCTCATCAGAGAGCCCAGGGGCAGCGGAGCCCAAGCCTATAGGCCCTCCCTTCTTGGTCCTCCAGCTTTGCCGCCATAATCTTTTGGTGATGCACTAGCTATTGTATCCGCTCCTCCAATTTCTTCTGTGCAGATTATTCCTCACTTAAGTTTTATTTCCGCTGCTGCAACCTTCTCGGAGGTCTTGTTTATATCTGCCCGCAGTAGTGTCATTTCAATGGTGACCTTGTTCATTTTGGACTCTAGAGTAGTTCTGAAGTGTCTGATAGCAGCCATGATAGTACCCATGGACTGTTCTGCCATTTCTTGGGAGTTTGGAGCCATGGCACCTTCTGTCAGCGTCTTCCTGAGCACTGTGTATTTGTCCAGCTTATTGGTCTGTGCTGGCGGGATGCCCTTGGGCAGCATGTCATTTCTGGTATGGGGGGAGATGTTAGCTTACTTCCTCCTTTGTGGCCCTGGTCCTTGCTTCGATTTGGTGAAAGTGTCAATTTAGTGTCCAGCAAAGGCACTCCAGCAGTCACAGTGAATGAAGATGTGGCCAGGAAAAGCGGCACCACACCACAGGCCCAGCACCGCAGTCCGTACGGCGAGCCCCGCCGCAGTGCCCACGGCATTGTGCAAGCCAGAGTCGCTCAGGGCATGCTTCACGTTTCCATTCCTGGGGCTTCTCCCATCCGGAGCCTTCTTCTATTATTTTTCCAGCTCCTGCCCCTAGCTATCTTCTTGCAGTTCACCTGTGGCGCCTACCCGGCCCACCTCGGTCTGCCTCCTCACATCTCTGGATACTTTTACCCTGCTATCCAGCAAGCAGGGAGGGCTGTATCCACTGTAGTGCACACTCCCACTTGAGTCCACTGGGGGAGACAGAGTCTGTCCTTGCCGATTTCCTTCATTCGTCAGCATGGCTTCAATATTCACTGCCCCTACAGGCCTCCAGTGCCTCGTGGATGGATTCCTTCTCCCGCCCCCCCCCAGGGCGCAGGCCCGGCACCGGCTCAGCTCCCCGCCTTGCCACAATCGATTATTTTATCGGGCCACATAGAGGTCCGATGTGCCTTCTTCCATTCCACTGCGTACTCACATACCCCAGTTGGTGGTGCCAACTTTAACTCCAATGAGGGGGGATGAGCAATGTGAAAGACCTGGGGTGTCACCGCCCCCTCCCCTTCACCTGTAGGGCCATAGCCGGGCACCGGTTCAAATAATCACTGGGCCCGGTCTCACCCAGGCCCACCTCTGCCTCTATCAACCGGCCTCTTGTGGTGCACTTGAACAGTAGCGTAGCTAGGGGGTGGCGGAGGGGGCGGTCTGCCCCAGGTGGCACTATTTTAGGGGCGGCGGCCGCGCAGCACTGGTGGTCCGTTAGAGGGCACAGCGAGGAAGGCCTCCTGCTCGCAGCCTGTGAGACCCAGGCTGCCCAGGGCTACAAAGTCAGGCCTGGCGCCAGCGTCCCGGAATAGCTGCCCTCCGCAGCCCCTCTGGGTGCAGGTCCAGGGAGTTTATACCAGAAGACAAGGTGAAAGCCAGCAAATTAACCGGCTGGGCAGATTCCAGCTCGCCCATTGCATGTCTTTTCTACTCCCGCCATTGTGTGTGCCACTCAACGATGCAGGGAGCTCAAAGTAAGTTGTTTCCTGTTTCTTAATGTTACTTTCCCTCATCGTCGTCGGTCTGTCAACTCTGGCCCCCGGTGATTAACAAACACAAACAGAATACAGCAGTCCCGTCAATTCATGACCGGTAAGGGGTGGCGTCTGTGGGGAGCGGGGTGTCCGTGTCCCACATCTCCAAAACATGGATGGTGTAGCATTGTGCTGTCTCCTCCCTTCAAATGATTGCAGCAGGAAATGCAGAATCATCTTTCTAAGATGTCTTACTCGTGTATAACATTAGGTCAGTGCAAAATTATTAGAAACCCTGCACAATAGGGCTTCCATCCTCTGTGTGTGTGTCTGTGTGTGTATGTGTGTGTGATGTGTGTTTGTGTGTGTATCTGTATTGTGTGTGTGGTGTGTCTGTGTGTGTGTCTGTGTGTGTTTTGTGTGTCTGTGTGTGGTGTGTCGGTGTGTGTGTGTGTGTGTGGGTGTGTGTGTGTGTGTGTGTGTGCGTGTGCGTGTGTGTGCGTGTGTGTGTGTGTGTCTCTGTGTGTGTGAGGTGTGTGTGTCTCTGTGTTTTTTCCAGAGCCCCAGGATAGCGCATCCATGTTATCCAGTCATGTCTATGAACAGTTCAAGTAATAGTTTATTAGTTAATTAAAAGTATAAACATGTAAAAAGCGTGCATCTAACATATTTACCAAATTTAAAAAGCGGTGTAAGAACAACATTGCATTTCCGGCTAAAGAAAATATCCCAGTTAGAAAAGCCAACGGCGCATTTCAAGATTTAAAAAAGTTACAAATCACAGCCAGAGAACTTGCCCATGCAGATGTATTCAGTTTGAAGAAAGCTTGGGGGGGGGGGGGTGAGGGGAGGGGGTGCACAATCACATCATGAATTTTCAATGATCTTAATTAAGTCTGAGGGCAAGTGGTGCAGTGGAGCAGAAACGGTGCTTCTGTCTCAGGATATTTTAATGTGATCAGGTGCATGCTATTGGTGCAAGAATCTGTAAAATGTCAACCTATCCTGCTAATCCGATGAAAGTAGTAAGCGTGTTAACCACCCATTGTCATAATTGACGCCTTCCAATCTTGGCCAAGACCACTTTGCTTCTGTGGATCCTAAAACACCAGAAAGCAAAGTGCTGTTTGTCACAAAAGCAGGACTTGATGAAGGTGTCACTGATGTCAAAGGGTCACTTGAAGATGTGAAGTACTGCGTCCCTCCTTTCCTATAATGCTTAGTTGCTATTAAACTGTACCACTAGCAAGTAGTATGCTCCGTCACCAGTTTTGAAGCCTGCATCTCTGCAGTGATTTCAAGAAGAACAATTCAAGGAAAAAAAGGTCAAGGGAACATGGTTTTCATTCCAAAACTCATAAGTCCAATAAGTGTGGTTCCGGGAGTTACCGTACATAGCAGAATTTAATGCAAACTCGTAAAACAAACTTATCTTGGGAAATTTTTCAGACAGCATAAAATTTAAATTTCTCAAAGCTTTGGCAGCATAAAACAGGATGTCAAAAATTCTAACTTCATGTAGGGCTGATATGTGGTATGCACTCCTTTTGTGTTGTAATTGTTCATGCAGCTCTCTGATAGGTGTCACATGTAGTTTTTCCAAGTCCCCAGATACATCATGCAGTGTGTGTGTGTTCTCCTTTGTACTGCCGGTCACCGGTGTCTTCAAATGTGTAGCCTTGGACCATGTCATGTATGTGAATGTAACTTGCATGATCGATGTAACTATTAGCAACGATATTACGTGTCCCTCGGACCTCTTTCAAGTGCTCGACGTCCTTTTTCCCCAGCACCGCTCCCACCAGGGGCGGCAATCTGAGGGATAGCCCCAGGCGCCACAAGATCTAGCTACGCCTCTTCACTTGTCCGGCATGCCTCTGCCTCAGGCGTCAGCTGCTCCCCGCTCATCGAGCTTCCCAGTATGTGGAGAGAGAGGGGTTTTCGTATACATCACCCGCGCCCGGGCATCCGCCGGAGCTCACCTCGAGGCCGGGTCTTATCACCATTGGTTGGTCTTTGTCCGAGATCCTCAAGAAGGCCTTAGGCGCTCCTCGCTCCAGTGGGTCCCCAAATTCGAATTTTCGGGTCCTCTCTTTGGCCCCGGGAGTACGTCGCCCCCCGGCTGAGCACCTCAGAAACACTTATATACCAGAGTTGGGCGGATATCGGGGGGATTGCAGCGGTCACGGGAGGGCCACTGTGGAGTTCTTCTTTTATGTACGCATCACGGCTCGCGCCAAGCCACGCGCCCGCACCACATAATTCTTGAGGATAATGTATATTAAAAAACTGATTATGTTTTCTTTTATCAAATAGTAACAGAAAAGTCTGATTGTGCATCAGTCAGACAAAGTTGAAAATCTTGTGGGTTGAACTGTCTTCCTGATTTAAGTTTCCCCTGTTTGTTGGTGTTTGTGATAATTCTTTGCCTACCAGAGCGCATTTTGAAGCCCGAGTAGAAAGTAATCGCCTTAAAGAGGTGGTTCAAATGGGGACTTGCTCAACTTTAGAATATGTAGAATCTACAAGCTTAAAAATAATACAAAATGTTGGCCAACAAAGCTGATTCGAGTGAAGTGGAATAGTATGAAAAAATGGTGCTATACTTTTGTCAAGAAAAGTCAAGTCTAGTGTGGTGAGTTCCATCCCCTTTGTGTGTAGTGCTATTGGATCGTCAGGAAATTCTCATATGGCTAAACGAGTAAACAAAATCATCTATGCAAGAGTCCAGCAGAGTGAAAATCATACCCTGTACCTTAAAGCACTAGATAGTTATTAGAAGCAAGGGTCATGTGTTCCTCTAATCCGTGTTAATTTATATAGAGCTGCCAAAGAAAAATAAATGACTTCTTTTGAATTTCAGAAAAAAATTCAAAGATATAGCTGCTGGCTTAAAAATGTCAGGAGAGCTGAATACAAAGAAACCATGAAGGTTATGTTACTGCTGTAGTATATAAACTGGTCACTATGTGGAAGTGCTGAACAGCATTCAATAATAACTATCATATACCATACACTACCTTGAGACTCTTCTAAAAACATGCATTCGTGCCTTTTTGCAAGACGTGCAGTGAAGGGTAGCATATATAAGAAATAGTAACGTTTTGTAGGAAATAAACATGGAAAGAAAAGAAATGTGAAAGTAAATCTTCCTCTGCAGTTATGCACACAGACTATGGTATGGATAATGTATGCATGCCTGGCTCTCAAAAAGAATGCAGTGAAACCCCCAACATTCTTGTTGTTTTAATTAGCAGCAGGGCCAGTGCCTGTGAGATTCGTGTCCTCAGAGACGAGCAGGGCAGGCTTAAATGAAGCAGAGTTTGACTAGGCTGTAGGTATTGCTGTCAAGTCATGCAAGGCGCTGCACAGTTGAACTTCAGGGAGTATGCGGCAGGCGTGCAATGGACAACTCTAAAAGGGCTTCAAACCTCCCCGTTGCATGTCTTAACCCGGGCTTCTGCAGCTTCCAGGAAACACACAACTCTTCAGCCGATGTGCACTGGAGATGGGGTCTAAATGAAAGCCTTGTAGAAGTAATTTTGCAGTTCAGCCAGAGTTTGACGTGCATACATCGGCAAACGCAAAGCCAATAGGTATCGCCTATGGGAGCTATTGGCTTTGGCATGGCTGCTGTGAGCATGGCTAAAAAGACTTTTCAAAAAAGCGATATGGAGCAGGGTGCGCTAATGTCAGTCTTAAAAATAAAAATTAAATACATGAGAGAGTGTATTGGGAAACAGAGCCCTACAGATGGAAGGAATGTAAAAGAGAAAGACACAGGTGTGGGGGAAAAAATGCAAGAGACAATCAGGAGGCACACAGACAAAGGAGGGCTGGGGAAGCACAAAAGCAACGGAAGCGAGGAAGGAGGGAATGGGGAGGCAAATGGACAATGGAGAGTGAGCAGAATGGCCTGGTGAAACAAGCTGACAACAGAGGGTGGGAGGTGTTGGGGAAGAAAACTGACAAAAGGGGTTGGGGATGTGCTATGAGCTAGCTGACAATGGCGGCTAGGCAGGATGGGCTGGGAAAGCTAGCTGACTAAAATAAGTTGTTGGGAAGGGCTAGAGAAGCAAGCTGACAACAGAGGGTAGGTGGGAGGGTTGGAGAGCATGCTGACAATGGAAGTGGGCAGGATAATGGGTTGGAACATCAAGCTGACAATTGAGGGTGGGCGGGGGGCTGGGAGAGCCAGCTGACAATGCAGGGTAGGCATGAGGGGCTGGGGGAGCAAGCTGGCAATGGAGGGGTGGGTGAGGGACTGGGAGAGATAGCTGACAATGGGGGTGGGCAGTGAAGGGCTAGAAAAAGCAAGCTGATAACAGAAGGTGGGTGAAAGGGGATGGGGCAGCAAGCCCACAATGGAGAGTGGGGAGGAGGTGCTGGGGCAGAAAACTGGCAATGGATGGTGGGTAGCAATTGTTGGGGGAACAAACTGACAACAGAGGGTGGGCAGGAGGGCATATGGAAACGTACGGTCAACAGAGGTCTCAGGTTTTCTTGTCTATACATGAGCAAGTCTAAATTACCTAATTTAGAGTTCAAGCTAGGAGGATGGTTCTAGCCCCTGAAGGGTTTAAACAATTAGAGAAATTCCATGAAGGAAAATGGAATGAGGTAGAAGAATTTAGCAGGACGGTGTCAGCATTGCAGAAGCTTGGTTAAGAGTCTTCTCAGACCAGGGAAGTAAGTATTAGCCTAAGCCACACTCAGGAAAGAATCAAGGAAAGCATAGAGGTCTCATCCTCTCAAAGTCCAGGGGAAAGAGAGGTAACTCAGACAGTGGAGACTCCAACTACGCACACTAAAATTGTTCAGGCAATTACCCTCTGCCCACATCATCAGGGATCAATTGTCTTTCTCCATTCTCGCGTTGCAGATTGAAACATTTGCAAAGTATCCCACATTGGACTTGCGAACAACATCCTTCTTTCTCACTCAGACTAGGTGGTAACATTGCTTAACAGACCGTTCAGTTAATGCTCCTGCTCTCCATGTTCTTTTGTCAAGGTCTTCTTCTCAGGCTCTCTCCTTCTATCATTAGTACAGTAATATATCTATTCTCAAACTAACAATGCGTGTGAATATCTGCAAGAAAAGTCATGTTATCAGAAAATGAAGAACAGTATTTTTTTCAGCATGGAATGTAGGTCTAAAATATCAAGTTAGCGTGTTAACCCAATTTAGTGCAAATTTAATTTGCATGTGCTCATTTAAACACATGTAAATGTAAAATGTCAGTACATTATATTCATATTACCTGTGGCATACATTAAATCTTAAAGGTATACATATAAGTGTGTCTAGGGACTACATTTATTGGCACTATATGAAACATTAGTGCATACATTACATAAACTCTTCTCCTTTCTAGAGTAATCTAAACAGTAATTGTCATTTAATGTATTAAGGCACACATTATGTAAATCAATTTCGTATTTATAGTGAGTACATTTCAATTAAGTAAGCCTGGTTTATTCACCAAGTCTTCAAAGAATATATCATTTAGTACAGTTAAGCCACACCGTGAATGCATTCTAGTAATAAATGTCAAGTGCAACACTTATTTTAAGATTGTTATACCACCCACGAAACTTGTGCGTAGTGCACATTAACGGTAAGTATTTGTAACAACTACAGGGGTAGCCTTAAAGTGCATTGCACCAATATCCCCTCTGATGGTAAATCAAGCCATCACATCAATGTCGTGTCAGATGAACAAATCACAATCTAGTTCTATTCATCATCTTTCTTCTAGATTCCTCCAGAAAATGTCATATCATCACAGTATTTGCTCTGTCTGTCTTCTAGTTCTAAGTTTGCTCTCTTTCTCTTCACTCTTTTGTTTCCTTGTGCACGTTTGTATCCCTTATAGAATACAAACAAGAATAATACAGAAAGAGCATTATCACTAAGGGTTTCAAAATAATTCCAACAATTCCACTGCCTACTTTTCCAAACTATCTGCCTATAGCAGAACATGAATTCCCTGTTGCTTCCCAAGCACCTGTGGCTTCTAACCCTTTCACATCTTTCTTTAAGTCAGTAATGTTATGTTATGTTATATGGGTATTTGTTACGCGCACAACTACTCTTGAGTATCCTGGCGCCTGTTCTTTATGTAGTTCTTCAAATCCTTACTCTTGTCTGGAATGTAAGTGTGAATTCAAAAAAGGGGAAGGTAGAGGGGTTATGCTAGGTCCACCCTCCTATTCTAGTAGTAGAAACAAAAATCTGAGATCTCGGATGAAGAACCAAGCTGTTAAGGAAGATTATCATCAGTGATGGATGTAATCTTGAAAGGAAAAATGGCCTTTCTTGAGTCCCCTCACTCACCTTAGTTTCCTCACGGTGACATGCTTCATCATAGGGGCCATCCTAACCCGCTGCGGGTTGAGGCATGCTGCGACTTGCGAGAATACGTAGGAGCACTGTGGTGGGGAACTATGTGTAGTGCAGTGGTGTATGTGGAGTGGAGTGATTAAAAATACCTAACTAGTGGGCGGAATTACTTTATTCTTGCTCCTAGTTGATATATTAAAAGTGGGGTGGGTCTCTAGGTCAGCCTGGTTAACAATGAGTCAGGAGTCCTAGCAGAGTGGCAACATGTTTCGAGCTTACCCCCAAGCTCTTCCTCAGGACACCACAGGGACCAGCCCTGTGTGTACCACTCCAAAGTGCAGTGAAAGAAAATAATCACAAATGCCAGATAATGAGCATTAATTGAAAACATATACATACGACATATGATAATGTTCAGTAGATATCTATAATAAAGAAAATAACAATGTTAAAAAACAACAACCTGTCCTCTGCAGGTGTTCTAAGAAATGATAATGTTCTCCAGTTGTAGTGTCTAAACAGGAAAAAAAATTATATTGCACCAGACTATATATAAGTGTTCGTGATTCCTCATGCGCCTGTTGTCCTAGAAGCGAAGGGAAAATGCTTTTTGGTGCGAGGTGTTCATGAAGTGACTGATTAAAAAATAAACTATAGTTTAGCAAATGACCAACACTCGTGATAGTGCCACATTTAAAACACGATAAAAGGGCAAATTGCAAACATAAACATACGTTTCAAAAGGCCATATTAAGCCTCATAGTCAAATCGAGGGGCAAGAGAATTTCACTGTAAATCTAAAACGGAAGAGAAAGGAAGACTACTTTTCCGTAGGTAGCGGACTCTCTTGAAAGTCAGGCTGGGCAGTGATGTGTATGTGAAACACAGTTTACCCCTATTCTGGTGCCTGTAAAAGAACGGATTTACTTGTTACGCTTCTCTCCTGGCTGGTTACCTACTCGGCTTCCCTCGAGACCGGATGGTGCCGTCTCGCTGCCAGGAACCGTTATTAAAGGAAGTGCTCCCGCCTAGTCATAGGAGAAAGACTAGAGCGGGGACTTCACAAGATGGCCGCCATTAAACGTTCCATTGGTGTATCCCTATTGGGATTCTGACTAACATGTAACATTTAACTGAACACATTTAGACAAAGTAAAACAGAGGTTTTGAGGTATTAGAAATGCAACCCACTTTAGGGAATAAGGCTATTCATAAAAAGGCAAATAAAAAGGCTATTCATGAAAGGCAAAGAAAACAGGATCGAAAGTCCCAAAATAACCACCTAGGTGGTCCTGATAGTCAGGTGGATATTTTCTTGGTGAGATGATATAGTTACATATGAAATCAAGTTTGTAAGTAAAAAATAATCTTGTTTGTGTTTAGTGAGCCAACAAAGGCCGTTATATGTTTTATTGATATCCCCAGATGGTCCAATTGCAAAGACTGATCTAAATAAAAAAAATATATATATATAAAGATAGAAGGCGGGGGTAGTCATTAGACGTATCTTTGGTTTCTTCTGTGGATTAGTAGCAAATGGGTAAGTGCATTTGAAAAAACCTAGTCAATGACTGTAAAGGGTATGTGATGTAAGTACCTAGATAGTGTCTTAAAAGGGTTCATTTTGACAACTGGCCCCATGGAACAGTATAATGGAGGCCTTGGCTGTCAGTGCGGAGTTTGAAAACCCAACATTGCTCATTTTTTAGGAGGCGTTGCTCAAGGTTTTAATTAGTTTTAACTCGCAGAAATAGAAAAGTATTGTTCGAATGTCTTTTCCAGTAAAATATATACAATGATCTTCATGAGTCTTCCTTAACCCTACTCCGTTCGTCTAAGGGACAATCTTATACTCCTTGAGCAGATTCAGGCCTTGTTACTCTTCTTTGCAGTTTGGACAAATCTATTAAGTTCTTTCTTAATAAATGCTCAGTTCAAACTCACTAATGATCACTTCCAGGATAAAGTGACTCAGTCTGTTTAGTGGCAATGCAATTTCAAAACTCAGTTCAGCTACAAAATTCAATTCAAGGAGGCCCAATTGAACGCAAATTGTTATAGCAAAATGTCCAAAGTGCTCTCTCCCTGTCATTTGATAGTAAGGTATGTCCAAGTAGGTGAGGAGTACCTCCAAGAAGATGCTCTAGCTATCTTTGATCTCCCTGTTGATGACCCTTCTTCATCACTTTCACTCAGGCCATATACTTCAGTATCTTCTGGGATAGTGTGTGTCACATGCACTTCAGACAATCTGTGTCTCCCTCTCTCCTGTCTCCTTGACCACTGGTCTCCAGGCACAACTTACATTACTGTTGCACTAGGCCCTTTGCCATGGTCTGAATCTGAAGCAGTCAACATGATAGGCTGAGACACTTCTGTACCGGCTTCAAACGTTGACTCTCTCAGACCCCCCTCAGGCCGTACAAGTCTGTCCTAGCTTCTTGCTGATCCCCAACAGCTTGACTAACCTACTCCCTTTGTCTCATTGTAACCACTGGCACTTCAGGAGCAAGTGCTGTTATCTCATCACGGGTACAAGGGACTCTGTGAGTATGGACAGCATGCACCTAGTTGGGGAGAACTCTGCAATTCACAGCTGTGGTGGTGACCAGAATCCCCTAGTATGGGCTATGCCACTGAAGCTCCTTGCATGACTGGCACATATGCTTCTTAACCATAACCCAGTCACCGGAACTGGGTTCCTGGCACTGCTTCCGTTGAGGTGAGGCTGTAGCCTCTCCAACCTGGTGAGACACAGAGCACACCACATCAGCCAATCCTTTGCAGTAATCAAGAATCATGCCATCTGGAATGCTAACAACTGTATTCGTAGGCACATCTGGCAGTCTCTTAGCTCTTCACATGATGATTTTATGGGGAAACAATAATGTCCTCCTATCTGGAGTACTGCGCATGCTCATCAACACCAGAGGCAAAGCATCAGACCAATTCAGAAATGTCAAAATGCACACTTTGGCCAATATGGATTTCAAAGTACCATTGATCTGCTCCACAATTCCAGAAGCTTCCGGTCTGTAACTGCAATGTAGCATCTTCAGTTTCTCGTCTGACTCCAGAGAAGTCGGGAAACTAAACCTTGGTATTAACTCCCTCAACAACTTGGAAGCTGTGAGACTATCATTTCTCCTGGTCGTGTAAGCTTCAACCGAGCATGAGAAAATGCACACAATCACTAGGACATATCTCAGTCCATTGCACACAAGTGTCTTGATAAAATCCAGTTGCATCCTGTTGAAGGGTACTCCTGATCTCCTTATGTGACTCAGTGTTACTGCTGTTCAGCTGTCACATTCTGCTGTTGGCACACAACACATCTGTGACACAGTCCTTCAGCCATCAGTCTGAACTCTGGGTTAAACCATGTCTGCCTAAACAAGTGTACCATAGCATCTCTCTCTACATGTGTAGGTCCATGATAATGTCTCGCCATTGGAGGTAACAAACTAACAAGCTATTTGGCAATACAGGTCTTCCATCTCCTGAAACCCAAATGTCTTCCTCATCTCTTTTGACGTAACCTGCTCTCATGGAACCTTGCTGCTCAGCTTCTAACACTTGTTCCTGTAACCTCCTAACTTCCTCCCAAGTATCAACTACAGTCAACAACAAATTGCAATTTGTGGCATCTGATTTTTCATTGTGATATTTCCCATTAAAGGTGCAGTCAGAGCACAGTATCTGATGGTCTCATTGTCAATCCTGTTGCCTACTGTCACATAATCAGGGCCATTTCGATGTGCGGCACATTTCATAACTGCAATCAGGGCAGGTAATTGTAAACCCTTTAAAAGATTATGAATGCTCTTGCTATTGCGGATTGTTGACCCCGAAGAAGTCATAATTCCATGTTGGGACGATGACTGTCATGAACGACACCAAAGCCATACTGACTGCCGGTGAAAATTATCACTCTCAGCTGGTCTGAAACAAAGCATGCTCTAGTAAAAGCAATCACGTTGGCCACTTGTGCTAAAAATACTCCTTGAAGCTAGGAGGCTTCAACTCCACCTGAGACAGTACAAACAGCGCTCAGGTTTCCGTCATGGTCGCATAAGCAGGAGTCATCAACAAACATCACATAATCGGATTCAGGTCTCGGCTTGGTGCATAGTTCAGTAACATCAAGACAGTCATGCTTAACTTCCACTTCAGCAGTGTCATTTCCAAGTATGGGCTAAAGGGTAGCAGGATTAAGTACAGTGCATCTTCTCAAAGTGACATTGTCTGCGCCAAGTATGATTTCCTCATAAATGGTGAGACAACTGCTAGTCAGGTACTGGGTTCTGGTACGAGTTAACAGTACCTCAACAGAGTGGGGTCGAAAACAGTCAAAGATGACCCATGATAATGCTCTCTCACTCCTCAATACTGACACCAGTTGAGGCTAAGGGGCACATGCATCAAGCCTGCATTTTGCGATTTTTAAATAGCGAATTTTACTGATTCGCTATTTAGAAATCGCAAAATGCAATGCATGTAGGAATCGCAAAAAATATGTGATTCCTTAAAATTCCTTAGTTGCGACTCGCAAATTGCGGTCCCAATTAAGGATTTGATTCCCATTCATTCCTATGGGCCTAGAGGCCCATAGGAATCAATGGGAATTACATGCGCAATTTGCGAGTACTTCATAGGCACTGGCAAATTGCGCATGCAATTTCAAGGATGAAAGGGTTCCAAAAGGATACCCTATTGCACCCCTGAAATTCCCCTTTTTCTACATGTTGCGCACACACATGCCCCAAGGGCATATGTGTGTGTAAAATGTGACTTTGAGAGAATGCATTTTAGTGCATTTTTCAAAGTTATCACAAATTGCCATCAACTTTAGTTTGATGGTAATTTGCAATTCCTAATACTGAAATCACCATAGTTTTTACTTAATGGTTGCATTTAAGGAATCACAATTTTCAATTCCTTAAATGCAATTGTAATTTAAGTAATCGCAATTTTGGTTTGATGCATGGGCCCCTACGTCTTTAAGACATCCAGGAAAAGCAGAAGCAATGGGATCATGTGTGACAGAAAAGTAGGCAATAGACCTACGAGCATTCCAGTGCATCCGAGGTAGCACTGAGAGAGTGCAGCCCTCGCTCTCACTGCAAAACAAAGCAAAACATTCTCTCAGCTCCATGAAGACACACATGCATCTGTCATCCCATGGTACCAGATCTGACATGTCCATGTCTGTCAGCTTCTGTAAAGCCTTGGGCATTAGTGAAAAGTTGGGAATCCACTGTCGACCATTCCCAAGAACATCCTGACTTCTTTCTGATTTGTTGGCATATTAACTTTCAGAATCCCAAAGATTCTCTCCTATGACACCGTCTTTGCTTCTTTCTCAATGTAATGTCCTAGGTACATGACTTCCTTCTTAGAGTACTGCAATTTGGTCAGGGACACTTTTTGTTCATTCTTGGCTAAGGGGTTCAACAGAAGAATTGTGTCTCGTTTGCAAGCCTCCTGTGTATTTTACACCACCAATAGGTCGTTAATGTATTGTACTATAATTGATTGATAGCGCATCACCAGAAAATGATGGACTCTCCGGATACCTTTGTGGGACTCTGCATTATGAGAATACATGGCTGACAAACAGAAATGTGAAGAGGAATTGGCTATCATCATGCAACGGTATAGAAAAGAAGGCTTGGCATAAATCAGTGACAAAGATCCACTCAGCCTCACATGGAATCTGAAACATAATCACAGCTGAATTTGAAGCCACAGGACAACAAGAAACAGCAATGGAGTTAACCTTCCTCAAATCCTAGAATATGCAGTGCTTGTCATTGGGATTCTACTAACCCATGATGGGCGAGTTACATAGTTTCCCCATAACTGCCTTAAGAATGCCTTGATCAATCATTGAGTCAATCACAGGAGTAATCCCAGCAGTAGTTTCAGATTGTATTGTGGGATTCTTGGGTACTCAGCATTAGGCTTCACTGTATGCAGACTGCTTCAACACCCTTCATGAGACCTATGTATTTCCCTGAAAAGTCCCAGACTTCAGATAATAGTGTCTCCTAACTCCGGCGGCAAATCATCTTTTGTTAACATGGGGTACAATCCGATTTCTGATCTCTTCCTGACAAGTTTAAAGGCAATGTTTTCATAATACGTTTGACACTCAGTACCATTTGGGGTAAAGTAAAGGGAACAATTCAGCTTACATAGTAGGCCTTGTCCAAATAGAGTTACAGGACTTGAATCACACACCACAAATAGGTGATTCTTCTCAAAGGACCCTATTTTGACAGGTACCGCTTCTGAAATTGCACTAATCATTTGTTTATTTGAAACTCCTACAACTTGGTTTTGTTTGTCCTGAGAGAGGCAGGTTGGGAACCTCTGCTGTTTGCAAAGTAGAGCGCATAGCCCCAGTCTCAATGAGGAGCAATACGGGATTCCCATTTACCTCATCATTCACGAATGGACCACTTTGGTCTATCTCTAAGGCTGCGCCAAGTACACAATCCTCCTCCCTTGTCAGGCCCTGCCATTCTGACAAGTCTGACCTGTAATAATTGTATGTTTGTGTCATAGAGTACTGTTGAGATGTACCCAGATTCACCAAAGGATTGATGTTCACATTGGAAACTTGATTTGTGTTAGATTTCTGGACATTTGCATTTTGTTGTGGCAATGGGCCTTGCTGAACATGCAGTACCTGAGATTTAGGTACACTGGGATTGTGAATTCTTTGTCTCTGTACTTGCTATGTCTGAACTGACCCTGGGTGTAGTGTGCAGAGCTGGGCTACGCGGAGTGCCACGTAGTTGGAAACAAACTCTGTGGCACTTCGCGTAGCTCCGCTACGCCAGCCGCCTCCCACCCCCCCTATTAAGAGTTGATAAACTATTAAATATAATTACTTTAAAGTAAATTTAAACCACTTACCTTGCCTGCGGTATCCCCGGGCTTCCCTCCTCCTCTCCTTGGTTGATTCTGGGAAAACTGCACATGCTCACTTGCCCGCGCATTTCTCGCGAGAAATGCGCGGGCACGCACGAATGCGCAGTGTTCCCAGAAACAACCATGGAGAGGAGGAGGGAAGCCCGGGGACGCCGCAGGCAAGGAAAGTGGTTTAAATGTACTTTCAAGTAATTATATTTAATTGTTTATCAACTGTTAATAGGGGGGGTGGGAGGCGGGGGCTGGCCAAGTACGTTCCGCCGTGGAGTGTGCCGAGATTTGCCTACTCCGTGTTCTCCATGTAACCCGCAGTAGGCAAGTCTCCGCACAGTACGCAGGCGGAGCAAAGTTCTCCACCCACAGTTAGTCTGAAACATATTATTCCCTTGAGTTGCATGAATCCACCATTCTGAACTTGATTCCCATTAGCCATGTTAGCAGCATTAAATCGGCATTCGAAATTCCAATGCCCTAACCTACAGCAGACGTGGCATTGATTTTATTTCTTTATTCACTACATTTATCCCTGTACTTGGATCAATCGGGACATCGAGCCCTTTCCCTTGCTGTTGAAATCCATTTCCATTTGCATCATCGGAACTCCCCGTGGATACACTCCCTACTTGGGACCAACATTTCAAACAAACTTCTGATTCTGACTTCGCTGTGTAGCATTTATTTGTGCTGCCATTACCTTTTCCTTCAATTTCTTGTTCTTCATTCCTAATTTGTCGCTACAATATTTCGCAAATCTCAATATCTCGTCAATGGGCTTCATCTGCCAACAAATAAAATGCTGCTAAATCGTGGAACTAACCTCAGGGTTCGATGCCAGACACAAATCTGTATAAAATATGTCCCATGTCTTTTGCCTCTATAGTGTCTGTCCCACTGAACAGTTTTACATTCAAACCACGGGTCACCTGGAACTACAGTTTCAAACAACATATTCAAATCATTCCACAGAACTTTTGAGAACTTTACAAATAGATCAACCTGTCTGTACCATTCCACTGGGTTCCCTCTCAATTTTGGAAAATCATTTGCGAATGACACAAGATCAGTCCTGCACCTAGGTATAAGGATATAACCTCCACCAGGCACTTCATGTTTTTATTCTCATCCTTATCCTCAGTTACCAATGGAGGCAGTTCTAGTCTGACCTTTCTTGGTTCCTTTTTCTTTGTCCATTTACCTTCCCATCTATCTTACTCAATTCACTTTCGAACATAGGCAATCCATTCCTTGATCTGTTATTTCATTCCAGGCAGTCTCGTGTTTGCAACATCCCTGTCACTGAAGCTTAATAGATAACTTTTCTGCAATGCTTTGGATTTTTGCATATCTGTGAGCCAATTTAAATAATCTTTCATGAGTCTGTCTTGCACGTCTAGTAATATATTTACATAGGATAGCTCATCATATCAGTATGCATTTAATTTAGACAAATCAGGAGTTCCAATAATCATTTCTTCCAATTCTACTTAACTTTAGCCACATCTATTGCCCTTTCTATCTCTGGAAACTGAACATTCCTTTCATTCATTCCAGGATCTCCACTGCCAGTCAGGGTGTCTATACCTCTGATCCAATCAATGAGTTCTAGGGCAGTAAGACCTGATATGCCTGCTGGGCTATCAAGAATTATCTCTCCGCTTTCTGTACCTCTATTTGCATTAGGTGGTGAGTTCAAAAGAGACATGTCAGAAATTGGCATTCCCAGAGACATCTCTGTCCTGGGAGTACTGTAGTCCACATCTGGAAATTCACTCATTCTATACACGAAAAAGGGTGGTGATCTCTGAGAAAATCTCCAAACTGTGTCAAATCCTGTCTGATTTAATGTAGGGTCTGCACTCGCTGCACATGGGGTATTCCCTTGTATCGGAACTATAGAAGTCCACCGAGTTGCTAACTACAGCATTTGTTCCAGTAGGGACAGCCAGATTATGTGTAGTATTTCCTGCCAATCCAGGTTTATACAAAGAAACGACATGATCTCTGGGTTTAGTTTTTAATGTAATGTACACGTTTCTCTCATTTATTTGACTGAGTAGAGGGTCATGCAACCTGCGGATAATACTTTAGCCCTTGGAGGTAGTTCTAAATATTAATTTGCTTGGAAAGACTTTCTGGAAGGAGGAGACAAGTAGATATCTTTAAATCTACTAAAAAGTTAATCCTCAATTCAAAGGTTTAATTTCACTCATCATCACCTATTTACACATTCACCAGTCATGAATGTGACAGAAGGCAAGAATTGCAGGTTATATGCTGATGATTTCCTCCCCAACTTTGAAACATCTTTTATAAATTTGTCATGAATTTTCCCATTCTCGAAAAGTAGCCTGTTTTATAGCGGTATAAGAGGAGATCAGTAATAAAGCTTTTGAATTCCTTCTTATGCTGGAAACTGATTCTGAAGCACGGGCTGTCGGGAGCTTTTTAAAAATTTTATTTAATTGAATAATTTGTTTTAATGCATTGTAATTTATGTTTTTAGTGGTTTTGGTTTTAGGATTAGATTATAGGATTACATGAGCATTCATTTTATGTAAAAAAACATATATTTTGTGCAATGATTTTTAATTGCACAAAATTAGGCAATCACGCAATAAAAATTATTGATTGCTAGAAGAGTTTAATAACTAAGAAATAAAATGTGAGCTACGTTTTCTTGTTTTACAGCCTAGTAGCTATCTGATTTGACATTTTCTTTCATCACACAATTCTCTCTTATAAAGTTTTGTGTATGTTGAAGGTGACTTCCTCCTTGGGTTGCTCTGTGGTTTGGCGCTCAAACCTTGTTTGGAGACATTTAGGTTTCACCTTCAGGCCCCAATGCAAGATTAAGCCACGATATAGAAAGTTTCCAGTAGAGAGAGCGCTGTTGTCTGGTTGGTTTGTTGTCTGGTTGGTCTATAGTACTACGTCTCACCGCAAACAGTGGCTGCTTTCTTTTGACTTCAGATGGAAAAATCATTGCCGATTTTTTGTTTAATGCGTTTTATTATTTTCTTTCCCTTTACTGCCATTGCAACAAAAAACTAAATAAATGTATGTCTTTCTGCTGTCATTAATAAAATTATAAATTTTGTAAGAAAATGTGTCTTATAATATTCACAATAAGCAAGCACTAGACATGCTAATAGGTCCTGCCTTTTAGTGCTTTACTCAACCGTTTGGCTTTGTCAGTTCTTTTTGGCGATGCCGTGCTACATTGTTAAAATGTTTAAAAAAATTAACAGCATCAGCAAACAAGTGCAATGATTTATACATGCTTGTGTAGCCGGTGTCATCATGGTTGTGCACTTATGATTCATGACGCGATGGCAGCCAAAGCATGATTATGCATATGCACATATATGTGTGTGTGTGTAAGTGTGTGTATATATATATATAATATATATGTATATATATATATATTCCAACAAATGCGCACCTGCCGGAAACCCCTTGCCTTCTACTGGGGTAGCTCGTTGCCGGCGGAGCAAGCCGGTAGCAATATCAACGAAAAACGGCATTCCGAAACGGCCCTCGGGTGGAAATAACGACAGGTTGCTGTAACGTTTACCAAGTAACAAGGTTTATTCACGCCATAAACCTTACGTGAAGCGTTTTGCGCTCTGCAGAGCGCGAAACGAGTCATGTAAGATTTATGGCATAAATAAACCTTGTTACTTGGTAAACGTTACAGCAGCCAGTCGTTATTTCCACCCGAGTGCTCGTTTTCGAACGCCTTTTTTAGTGGATGTATGTATATATATATATATATATATATATATATATATATATATATATTCACTGAAAAAACCATAGGTTTAACACCAGTTATAGTTAGCTGGAAATTTTACTGATATAAAACCATTGAAATTCCCATGTTATAGTTAGTTGGACTCACTATAACTTGCACGTGTAATGCACTGATGACACCATGCAGTGAATGTGTGTCTTTCAGATAAATAAATATGTTTTATATATGTATGTTAAGGTCGATGGAAGAATATTTGTTTAAATTATTGTCTTAATGGATGTTTTTTTTAAAAAAATAATTGGATATCTGCCTTATTAAGTGTATCTTAGTGAATACATATATTAGCGAGTGAAAGTAGGTCAGTCTCTCTGTCATCAGTGATGTCATGAGTGATGTCACTGACCATGTCATGAGTGATGTAATATGTGATGTCATCAGCAGTGCATTACACGTGCAAGTTATAGTGAGTCCAACTAACTATAACGTGGGAATTTCAATGGTTTTATATCAGTAAAATTTCCAGCTAACTATAACTGGTGTTAAACCTATGGTTTTTTCAGTGAATTTGATAGGTTTTTTAAATGCTAATTCCTAACTATAACTGGTGTGAAACCTATGGTTTTTTCAGTGAATTTCATAGGTTTTTTAAATGCTAATTCCTTTGTATATCGAGTTTCTAACCCTTTTTTTTTTTTACAATTTGCTGTTTTTTTTTAAGTATTCATTTTTTTTATATAATTTTTTTCTTTTGCGCTCTGGGTGCGCGCTCCGGGAAGCTTTCAGCTAAGCTCTCCGGTAAGCTTTTCCGTGAGCTCACCTGAAAGCGCACCCAGAGCGCTACTGTCGTTCGTGAAAAAAATATGAATGGAAAGTTAATAATAATGCAAAACATTTCGTACCATACAAATAAAATTTTTTTTTTTTAATAAGGAAAATGATTATGCATTTCTGTAAAAGTTTGATGACGTCACTTCGGCGCGCAACGTAAGTGCCCTCGGATGCGCCTACGTTCGCGCCGCATAAACGCACGCAAAAGCGCCTACGATCGCGCCCCGGAAGCGCATACGATCGCGCTGCGTAAACGCACCCGGAAGTGCTCCGGAGCGCGCAGCATAAACGCGTCGGGTCATGTGACCCTAAAATAACACTTTTCATTGGTTGCTAACAGTTTTTTTTACAATGAATGAAATCCCCACCCATTTCCTTCACTTCTTCTTTCACTTTTGTGACTGAAAGACCTGTTTTTTGCACCTGGATCTTTTGTGAATTACCATGGCTGCCAGAGAATCCAGCAGTGAGGATGAACCTGAGTTCATCAATGAAGAGCCTCCTACCCCAAAGGTGAAGGAACATTTCATATGGAAATTTTTTAAGTTTCCAGCAGACCAGAAGAAGGTGAATGCACCAAAAGTGGAGTGCAGGATCTGCAAACAGGTCCTGTCACGGGGTAACCCCCCAAAAAAGTACTCTTTTGGGAACTTTACCATGATCCGACATGTGGAGAGGAGGCACCCCCAGAATTTTGCCCGGGAAAGTGTCAGGGCTCTGGCACAAGAGGTTCCCAGAGATGGGGCCTCTACATCAACCGGAGGAGCAACTTCTTCTGGGAGAGAGCAATCGCAGGAGCAGGTGCCAAACATACAACCTGCATTTAACCATGGGGTCGTAAGATGCAGATACTGCAATCAACTCCTCACCTATGGGGAGCAAAGTGTCCAGCTCATGGTTCGAGCATTGGAGAACCATCGCTGCCCTTCCCACCCCTAATTTTTTTGTTTTCTTTTTGCTCCTGTTGAGCAGTTTCCATTCCCTGTTTTTGTTCCTGTTCAGTTAAAAGAAGAAAACCAAAAGTTATTTTCAGAACTACCTCCAATTCTCATCAAAGAGCTATATTCTTAAAAAAATGAAGAGTAAGTGAAATATAGTGCCTTGATAATTGAACGGAGAATGAGTAAGAAAGAACAGAAAGGTATGAGAGGTGAAAGGAAGTGAAGTAGGAGGAATGAAAGAAGGTGAGTGTTAGAAAAGAAAGTTATGACACAGTGAATAAACTGGAGGCCTCATTTCTGAAAAGTGACGCTTCGCTACGTGAAAACAGCGATGCGTCACTTTTCTGGTCGCACTCCTTATGACATTCCAGATATGTCATATTTAATATATGACTAATCAATTCGCAAGGAGTTACAGATATGTCAGTATTTCTGACGTATCTGTAAACACAAAAGTAACGCATTGCTGGAGTGCGTCACAAAAGTGACGCAACTCCAGTAATGTGTCCTTTCACATGGAAAAAGCACCATGTGAAAGGTCTGCTGTGAAGCAGGCGCAAGATTTTGACGCAACAGCATCCTAAAAGTGACGCACTGCATCGTTATTACCAAGCTTTTTGCGGGGGAACACCCCCTCTGCATGCATTATACCTGACGCTATTTTTAAAAAGTGACGCATCTAGGTACATGGGTCACTTTTTAAAACTCTGCGCCACATTATATCTGCATCAGGTATAATGTATGCAGAGGGGGCAATCCCTCGCAAAAAGCTTGGTAATAACGACGTACTGAAATCTATGAGATTTCTCTGCGTCACTTTTAGGATGCTGTTGCGTCAAAATCTTGCGCCTGCCTCGCGTCACTTTCATGTTTACAGATATGTCAGAAATACTGACGTATCTGTAACTCCTTGCAACATGATTCGTCATACATTAAATATGACACATCTGGAATGTCATAAGGAGTGCGCACAGAAAAGTGACGCATCGCACCAGCAGTGTAAAAAAATGTGCCTCGTTGCACTATATTTAAAGGGCGCAACAGCATCCTAAAAGTGACGCAGTGAAATCTCAAAGATTTCACTGCGTCGCTATTACAAAGCTTTTTGCGGGGGAACACCCCCTCTGCATGCATTATACCTCACGCAGATATAATGTGGGGCTTGATTTTAAAAAGTGACCCATCTACCTAGATACGTCACTTTTTAAATATAACGCAACGAGGCGCATTTTTTTACACCACTGGTGCGATGCGTCACTTTTCTGTGCGCACTCCTTATGACATTCCAAGTAACGCATTGCTGGAGTGCGTCACAAAAGTGACGCAACTCCAGTAATGTGTCCTTTCACATGGAAAAAGCACCATGTGAAAGGTCTTGCGTCAGTCTAACACCTGCTGTAAAGCAGGCACAAGATTTTGACGCAACAGCATCCTAAAAGTGACGCAGTGAAATCTCAAAGATTTCACTGCGTTGCTATTACAAAGCTTTTTGCGGGAGAACACCCCCTCTGCATGCATTATACCTGATGCTATTTTTAAAAAGGGACGCATCTAGGTACATGGGTCACTTTTTAAAACTCTGCGCCACATTATATCTGCGTCAGGTATAATGTATGCAGAGGGGGCATTCCCCCGCAAAAAGCTTGGTAATAACGACGTACTGAAATCTATGAGATTTCTCTGCGTCACTTTTAGGATGCTGTTGCGTCAAAATCTTGCGCCTGCCTCGCGTCACTTTTATGTTTACAGATATGTCAGAAATACTGATGTATCTGTAACTCCTTGCAACATGATTCGTCATACATTAAATATGACACATCTGGAATGTCATAAGGAGTGCGCACAGAAAAGTGACGCATCGCACCAGCAGTGTAAAAAAATGTGCCTCGTTGCACTATATTTAAAAAGTGACGCATCTAGATAGATGCGTCACTTTTTAAATATTGCGTAACAATGCGCATTTTTTTACACCGCTGGTGCGTCACAAAAATTGACGCACAGGCGGCGCAAAACTGGCAGCGCAAGGCCTTCATAAATATGGTCCTGGATTTTCCCCGTGCTTCGCCGGTGCGCGTACCATGCGCTTCCCCCGCGCAAAACGAAAAAAAAAAAAAAAAATGTAATGCCCCGCAGGACCCTATTTTAGCCCCCACATCAAACCTAGGGGGTCAGAGGGGGTCTACTCTTCCCCCTTATGGTCATTTGCCCCTTTTTTTTTTCAAACCCCTTGTGTCTCGATTTTACCGAGACACAAGATGGCGGCCGCTCCAGACTGTTTATAATGTTTACAGACACCCAAGAGCCAATCAGCTTTCTACGCACAAGTCGCGTGTCGCGCCAGGAGCGCACTCCGGTGCGCGCACCGGAGAGCGCCTATAGATATATATATTTTTTTGAACGTAAATTACTCAAAATCCACTGCAGCACACATCTTGAGACATAGCAAAGGCACATCGGGCTACCAGTCCCTTCAATTTTGCCAAGTTTGCTGGAAATCCATTCAGCCGTTCGGGCTAAAAGTGAAATCGACCGCCCTATGGAAATTTACATGGGGAAAACGCGTTTTAGGACCCCCCTTTTATCTCGGCCCCCGCTTGACGTATCCCCCCCCAACTTTCAAGGAAGGACCGGAGCTCGACGAGGCCATTTTCAGGAAATTTTCAGGCAGATTCGTCAACCGGTGCCAAAGTAATTCCAAATAGAATTTTGAGATTTAACATTGAAAAAAATCCTAACTATAACTACCTACTGGCGACCGCCACGCGTCTGTCGGGGGTGAAGGGGGTGAAGGGGGTTTGGAAAATAAATAGACTTTAAAACATCTTGACATCGGAGTGCTTGTCGTTTATCTCGACCGCATTGGTTGGATTGTGTGGCTATATATATATATATATATATATGTATATATAGATATAGATATAGATGATATATATATATATATATATATATATATATATATATATATATATATATATATATATATATATATATATATATATATATATATATCTCTCGCTCCACTCCTTCAATTATAGAAAAGAAGATATTGCACTCCCGGGATGATTTTCACATATTTATTTCATGACCCACAGACGCGTTTCGGCGGAAGTGCCTTTTTCGATGTTACCGGCACATCGGAAACGCCATTTTTATCAACAGTATTGCTTCAATGGAAATAAAGAAAGGACCAACGCTCGCTAACTAATGTGAGCGCCATTTTGTAATGGGTCAATCCCACATGTATATACATGAAAATACTTAATTGAAATGAAAATTCATGGTTTGCATTGTAATAATTAAATCAACATTGCGCACACGTTATGCCTGATACATAAGAAAGTATTTCATTATGATTAAAACACCAAAAGTACCAATGCCAAGTAACCCCTTTACGGTCACATTTCATCTAACACATTGTATAAAGCCGTGGATCGGCTGTTGTCCTTTCCTTGAACATTGTTTTACACTTTGCAACTCTCATGTCACATTATTTTTTATAAAAAAGCAATTTCAGTTTTTTATCATTGTTATTTAACACATCGGGAAAACCTCCATAATTTCATATATCATTACACTTGTCAGGATGCAGTTACGATATCCATTATACACTTGCTGTTCATAGTTGCTTACTCTTGATTTAAAAATTTTAAATGATAAAGCAGTGTATCTGCAGCATTACCAGCACCAAAAATCAATTATAACTTTCATGCATTAACTGATCAGTCTATATGAACCGATAATTCCTCTCCACAGTTCAAACCTTGTGGGTGTTTGGTGAGCAGATCTATTATGTAACGTGACTCAAGTCTGCGCAACTTTTTTACTCTGTCACCCCCCGCACACTCAAAGGTACATGATCCAGACCATAGAACTGTAACTGATTGCGGTCACTCTTGTGCAGAGGTCTTCAAACTTTTGTAGGTTGAGCCCCCCCAGCTGAATTTTTTTAGATGTTGGGCCACCCCACCACCTGACAGAAATGTTGCCACGCGCACATTCTGGGCATATTCAGCGAATAACATTCAATACAACGAGAGTCTTTAGTAAACTGCAGGTTTGGGAGTGGGTGTGGTGAAATGACAGAGTGGCAGGAATGCGGTACAGGTGCTGGTGATTGCGGGGGCCACCTCTTTATCCCCAAGAAAATTCTGGGACTGGTAGTCTTGATGCATTTGCCCGATGATGTCATCCCGTGCAGCGGGCTCCATGTAAGTGTTATACAGCGTGGCAGGAATGCAGTACAGGCGCTGCTGATTGCAGGGGCTGCCTCCTTAGCAGGGGCGGCTCCTCTGCAATGGTAGGGGAGCATTACCTAACTGTTGCAGAACCAGCACCTGAAAAACAAAATGCCATACTTTCATTGTTTCATTTTTCAGTTGCTTGTAGAACCAGCGTGCAGTGGGGAGGGGTGGGGCAGGCCCTGAGAGGGGGAAGAGGAGTGCTATGTGCACTTCTAAGTGTGCATGTGTGCTTGGCTTCCCATCTCAGGCCAGCCAAATACACAGACGCACTTAGGTTTCTCTAACCTGGCTGAAATGAACAGCCTGGCTAGAGAAACAGCAAAGACTCCCTGTTCTGAGCAGGGCATCTTTGCAGCCCACTCAGGCCAATCCCGGTACTGCTCTGATAGTATGAGCCCACAATGGTGGCTGGGCCCAATGGGAGGGAGGGTAGGCAGGGCCACACTAACGTAATCCAAAAAATTGCCTATGCCTCCAATTTATATTAATACAAGCACTGAATGATTGAAGATAAACCATAAGTTTATTAGTTTATCCCGACAAAACTTTTTGTCACTGAATCAATACGTGAGTTAAACAATTTGCTTTGTAAAGAACAGACAAAGAATTACCATTGACTTCATTTCTAGCCATACGTAATTCAGTAAAACGGTATGTGCATATTTACAGTGAAAGAATTTAAAGCAAAAACATTGCAATGAATCATGCGACGCGTTTCAAATCCTGTTGCTTTATTTACAGGATTCTCATCAGGGCGGTGATTCTAGTCCATGGGAACTGTTTTGCGAAGAAAATAAATAAATGAAAAGTTTGATTAACAAACTTCGTACTCTTGCCATTTTTCTTTAATGAAAAATAGAACCGCATGAAAGTGCGGCATACCTTGTGGATGTGAGCCCCATGTGGCTTCTGTTTGGCAATATCGTTTATGACAGGCGGGTCTGGGCTGCAACAAAAGCGAAACTAGTGTCACCAATTTAAAATGCCGGTTTGCATGCTGGCAGGGAGCGAAGCGATAAAGTTTTAAATTTACCTTAGGTCTTCAGAACCTGTAGTCAGAAAGGCCGGTAGTTGGAATTACTTTTCAGTGTAAAAATCGCTGTGTGGACAGAAAGAGGCGATATTTAGAATAATTCAGCCCAAGCGATGAAAGGACATGCACAGAGGCATTGACACCTCAATGGAAACACTTACTTTTGAGTTTGTTCAACACAGGCGGGGTATCCTGACCGGTGTTGGTAGGGAACGCTGTCCGTTCTGTGAAATAAAGGGGAAAGGAGGCTAAGCCAATGTGTGCTTGGTCGCGCTATTGATAACAGTGGGCTAACGCTCAATGATTGGTGAGGGGAGGGTCAAGATCTTACCGTGAGTCGCCGCGGAGGGCTCCACTACTGCATCCTGAGTTCTACCGGCACACATAGAGTTTAGTTGTCCAAGGCACTGCCGGTGCTTGTGGCAATAAAAGCATGTGGTCTGCTGACATCCAATCGGATGCGTGACGGGTGCTAATGCATTGTGGGAAATGAAGTCCAAAAATGGAGTCAAGCTCGATTAATTTCACTGAGAGTGTTGAGACCCTTATTCACGCTATCAAATCGCAGTATACGGTATGCCTCCTTACGAAGTAGCATAGTTTCAACATCAGGGTAGCGTTTGGAGTCCAGCCACACAAGTGGTGTCCATTTAAAATCATTTTCAGTGTGCTGATTATTTACAAAGTGTTCCACCATTGGTGCAGTCATCACTCTTTTCTTTATCCGAGACCTGTGTTGCGTAATTCTGGCATTGATGGCTTGACTTGTTTTGCCAATATAGACCTTGTCGCAAGGACAGACCACTGCATAAACGATATTTTTTGTTTTGCAATTTGTAAATGCATCATGTGTCCACTTGATGCCATGATTAATGAAGGTGTCCCCTTCAATTGTTGAAGAACATGAAACACAGTTACCGCATTTGTGGTGCCCACTAATCGGTTTTAGGTTCCACTGAGCTATGAGGTCACTCTTGGGCGGCGGGATGTAGGTATCCGCTTTAATGAGATGCTGTCCAATGCTCGTGTTCTTTCTCAATGCGAAGATGGGTTTGGGCAGAGGGTACTCAATTGTTTCCAACAAATGCCAATTATTTCTGATGATGTTTTTGAATTGGTTCGTGTGTTGACCGAAGGTCGTCACACAAACCAATTGATCTAATTGCTTCTTTTCTTTTACCTGCAGGAGTGTCTCCCTCGGGGTAAACTTGGCCCTATTTTTGGCATGTTTTAACAATTTTTTAGGGTATCCTCTGTCAGCCATCTCATTACAAAATCTTGTTGCGTGTGATTCAAAATCTTGTAGATTTGTGCAATTACGTCTAATTCTGAGCAGTTGCCCATAAGGTAAGTTATCCTTAAGGCTTTGTGGGTGTGAGCTAGTGTAGTGCAGGATTGTATTCCTATCAGTTGGCTTTTTGTGCAAAGAGGCCGTAAGTCTAGAAGCACTGGTACCTACTAAGACGTCCAGGAAAGTCATCTCTTTGGAACTTGAGTTCATCGTGAATTTAATGTCGCGGTGTCTTGAATTAAGCCATGCATGGAATTGTTCTAGTTCGGTCTGACTCCCCTGCCACAGGAGCCAGACGTCATCTATGTATCTCAGCCATTGAGTCATGTGATGTGAGAAGGGATTGTCCTTGTAGATGAATCTTTCCTCATATTGAGACATGTAAAGCACCGCCAGCTCCGGCGCATAAGGACAGCCCATGGCTGTCCCCTTGATTTGTATAAAGTAATCACTCTCAAATCTGAAATAGTTGCTCCGAAGAGTTATTTCAGCCAATTCCACAATGAATGCAGAGGGTACCCGGTGGGGTCTCTCACGTTTTTCTAGATAAAGTTCAATGACCTCCAAAGCCTCATCTTGAGGTATTTGCGTATAAAGGGAAGCGACATCCAATGTCACCATCAGTTCCGTCACTTCATTGAATGAGTGTCCCTCAATTCGGTTGATGAAGTCAGTCGTGTCTCTCAGATGCGATTTGACTTGCTCTATGCACGGTTTCAGAAAAAAATCGATATATTTAGATATCGGTTCCAACACTGAATCGCATCCGGACACAATGGGTCTCCCCGGGGGTGTCTTATCATTCTTATGGATCTTAGGTAAGAAATAAAGAATTGGCGTTCTTGGTGACTTTTTGTTTAAGTATTCATGCTCTTTAGGTCCTAAGAAGCCTTCATCCAAGGCTCTTTGTGTGATTTTTGCTATTTTATCCTGAATAGCAAGGACTGGATCCTCCTTAGATGGTCTGTACCAATCCCTATTATTTACATGCTGTTGTCCTTTGGTGAGATACATGGGGCGGGGCCATAAGACCACCGCGCCCCCCTTGTCCGCCTGTTTTATAATGATTGATGTATCAGATTTTAATTCAGTGATTGCCTTTTGGGTATCTTTGCCGATGTTATTCTTGACAAAGCTACTTTTTTTCTCAAGTTTGGTAAGGGAGGACAGGACTGCTTGTTCAAAAGCAATGATTTGTTTGGGGATATTTATCATCGGAGTAAACCTTGATTTAACCCTCAATCCAGTGATTTCCTGTGAGGACGTCATTTCAGCACCAGCGAAATAGGCTTTTAACCTTACTTTGCGACAGAAGTCAAGTGCCTCTAGTTTTAGTTTGGTAAAGTCGGTCCTTTTGGTTGGGACGAATTTGAGACCCAAGTCAAGAAGCATTTCCTCACTCCTATTCAATACTTTGTCAGAGAGATTAACAATAGTGGATGAGTCTAGTTGTTGTAATTCTTGTTGCGAGTGCGCATTTGCCATGGTTGCTTGAAGCGCGGCCGTGTTCGGCCGCCCCTGGCTAAAAAAGGAGCTGATCCCCTACCAGAGCCTCGTGTTTTAGAATTTGATTGTCTAGAGTCAGAGGAAGAGTCGGAGGAAGTGGTGTCCGAAAATGTAATAAATTTATTTCTAGATCTCCCTTGAAATGTATTTAAAGCCCCTCTTGATTCACCAGAGGTGTAAAAGTCTTCCCTAAGAAAGGGATATACTTGTTCAAGTCTGAAAGATTTAGAATCTTTATCAAATTGTGCTGTTTTGATATTGAGCGAATAATCTTTAAATGATGCAATTTCTTTTTCTATTTTTTCTAAAAGTATCTTTGCATCACTTGTGGTTTTGAGTATCATTAATGTTTTTGATTAACTCCTCAATCTCCTTCTCTTCCTGACTACAGATCCTTTGTGCTGTCACAATGGTGTGTACCATTAAGTCTCTAGAACCTAAAACCGATTAGTGGGCACCACAAATGCGGTAACTGTGTTTCATGTTCTTCAACAATTGAAGGGGACACCTTCATTAATCATGGCATCAAGTGGACACATGATGCATTTACAAATTGCAAAACAAAAAATATCGTTTATGCAGTGGTCTGTCCTTGCGACAAGGTCTATATTGGCAAAACAAGTCAAGCCATCAATGCCAGAATTACGCAACACAGGTCTCGGATAAAGAAAAGAGTGATGACTGCACCAATGGTGGAACACTTTGTAAATAATCAGCACACTGAAAATGATTTTAAATGGACACCACTTGTGTGGCTGGACTCCAAACGCTACCCTGATGTTGAAACTATGCTACTTCGTAAGGAGGCATACCTTATACTGCGATTTGATAGCGTGAATAAGGGTCTCAACACTCTCAGTGAAATTAATCGAGCTTGACTCCATTTTTGGACTTCATTTCCCACAATGCATGGCGGTGCTTTACATGTCTCAATATGAGGAAAGATTCATCTACAAGGACAATCCCTTCTCACATCACATGACTCAATGGCTGAGATACATAGATGACGTCTGGCTCCTGTGGCAGGGGAGTCAGACCGAACTAGAACAATTCCATGCATGGCTTAATTCAAGACACCGTGACATTAAATTCACGATGAACTCAAGTTCCAAAGAGATGACTTTCCTGGACGTCTTAGTAGGTACCAGTGCTTCTAGACTTACGGCCTCTTTGCAAAAAAAGCCAACTGATAGGAATACAATCCTGCACTACACTAGCTCACACCCACAAAGCCTTAAGGATAACTTACCTTATGGGCAACTGCTCAGAATTAGACGTAATTGCACAAATCTACAAGATTTTGAATCACACTCAACAAGATTTTGTAATGAGATGGCTGACAGAGGATACCCTAAACAATTGTTAAAACATGCCAAAAATAGGGCCAAGTTTACCCCGAGGGAGACACTCCTGCAGGTAAAAGAAAAGAAGCAATTAGATCAATTGGTTTGTGTGACGACCTTCGGTCAACACACGAACCAATTCAAAAACATCATCAGAAATAATTGGCATTTGTTGGAAACAATTGAGTACCCTCTGCCCAAACCCATCTTCGCATTGAGAAAGAACACGAGCATTGGACAGCATCTCATTAAAGCGGATACCTACATCCCGCCGCCCAAGAGTGACCTCATAGCTCAGTGAAACCTAAAACCGATTAGTGGGCACCACAAATGCGGTAACTGTGTTTCATGTTCTTCAACAATTGAAGGGGACACCTTCATTAATCATGGCATCAAGTGGACACACGATGCATTTACAAATTGCAAAACAAAAAATATCGTTTATGCAGTGGCCTGTCCTTGCGACAAGGTCTATATTGGCAAAACAAGTCAAGCCATCAATGCCAGAATTACGCAACACAGGTCTCGGATAAAGAAAAGAGTGATGACTGCACCAATGGTGGAACACTTTGTAAATAATCAGCACACTGAAAATGATTTTAAATGGACACCACTTGTGTGGCTGGACTCCAAACGCTACCCTGATGTTGAAACTATGCTACTTCGTAAGGAGGCATACCTTATACTGCGATTTGATAGCGTGAATAATGGTCTCAACACTCTCAGTGAAATTAATCGAGCTTGACTCCATTTTTGGACTTCATTTCCCACAATGCATTAGCACCCGTCACGCATCCGATTGGATGTCAGCAGACCACATGCTTTTATTGCCACAAGCACCGGCAGTGCCTTGGACAACTAAACTCTATGTGTGCCGGTAGAACTCAGGATGCAGTAGTGGAGCCCTCCGCGGCGACTCACGGTAAGATCTTGACCCTCCCCTCACCAATCATTGAGCGTTAGCCCACTGTTATCAATAGCGCGACCAAGCACACCTTGGCTTAGCCTCCTTTCCCCTTTATTTCACAGAACGGACAGCGTTCCCTACCAACACCGGTCAGGATACCCCGCCCGTGTCGAACAAACTCAAAAGTAAGTGTTCCCATTGAGGTGTCAACGCCTCTGTGCATGTCCTTTCATCGCTTGGGCTGAATTATTCTAAATATCGCCTCTTTCTGTCCACACAGCGATTTTTACACTGAAAAGTAATTCCAACTACCGGCCTTTCTGACTACAGGTTCTGAAGACCTAAGGTAAATTTAAAACTTTATCGCTTCGCTCCCTGCCAGCATGCAAACCGGCGTTTTAAATTGGTGACACTAGTTTCGCTTTTGTTGCAGCCCAGACCCACCTGTCATAAACGATATTGAGAAAACAGAAGCCACATGGGGCTCACATCCACAAGGTATGCCGCACTTTCATGCGGTTCTATTTTTCATTAAAGAAAAATGGCAAGAGTACGAAGTTTGTTAATCAAACTTTTCATTTATTTATTTTCTTCGCAAAACAGTTCCCATGGACTAGAATCACCGCCCTGATGAGAATCCTGTAAATAAAGCAACAGGATTTGAAACGCGTCGCATGATTCATTGCAATGTTTTTGCTTTAAATTCTTTCACTGTAAATATGCACATACCGTTTTACTGAATTACGTATGGCTAGAAATGAAGTCGATGGTAATTCTTTGTCTGTTCTTTACAAAGCAAATTGTTTAACTCACGTATTGATTCAGTGACAAAAAGTTTTGTCGGGATAAACTAATAAACTTATGGTTTATCTTCAATCATTCAGTGCTTGTATTAATATAAATTGGAGGCATAGGCAATTTTTTGGATTACATTCTGATAGTATGAGAGCAGCACCAGGATTGCACAGGAAGTCTCTGACTTAGTCCCAGGGTCTGTGGGGACAAGAAAGAACAGCGAGGCACAATGCGGGAGGCGGACAGCAGCTGCAGGTACCTTTTCCCATTTTTTTAAATTATTATTATTAAACTCTCTCCCCCTTGCACACCCTACCCCACCAACCACTTGTTTTTGTGGCGGCCACCACTGCTCCTTAGCCCCGAGAAAATTCTGGGCCAGGTAGGCCTGATGCTTTTGCCCAAAGATTTCGTCCCTCGAAGCCGGCTCCATATATGTGCTACATAGCGCAGTAGGAATGCAGTACAGGTGCTGGTGATTGCATGGCCTGCCACCTTAGTCCCAAGAGAATTCTGGGACGACAGTTAGTCACAATGCTTTTGCCTGATAATTTCATCCCGCACAGTGGGATCCATGGAAGCTCTATATAGCGCAGCAGGAATGCGGTACAGGTGCTGGTGATTGTGGAAACCGCCTCTTCAGAGAGAGAGAGAAGTCTGGGACAGTTAGTCCTGATGCTTTTGCCCAATGATTTTATCATTACATTTTGATCGAGTTCAATGAGTGTTGCTAATCCACCTTTAGACCTGCCTTTGCCCAGGAAAATTTATGTGGGCTTGTGCAATGTTTCAAACACAGTAATTTGAATATCCATCTCAACTCCACGTTCGACTATGATGTTTCAATATGTCATGACGTTTTTCTTGTGCTTTTGATTTTTTTCCCCCCAAAGTATTGAACCAAAAACAACAATGCAAGGGCTATAATTTGTGAAGTACGGTAAAATCATATGGAAAAGGTCCAGAGTATATTAGGAGGTTTGTTAACTCGTGTAAAGTAAGTGTAACATGGAATCTGTTAACAATGATTTTCTCATTTTCTCATGTGAATTTGACAGTACTGTTGTAACATAACAGCAAGTGACCATCATTCCCGAAACGTATCTGTGTCTGTCCGAGCATGCATCCCAGAATATGATTGATACTACTAGAATCAGGTGCAAAAGCATGCGTTTTGTGGCTACACTTTGGTAGTCTGTGTAGCATGCCGCAAACAAAACTTAAAATGAAAAATAGAATTCACTGCACTCAATTGAAATTGGTTTAATGAAAAACAAAGCAGAAATATACGTCATTTGGCTTTGCCAGGAACTCATATACGGCAATAAAATTGCATACTTTGTTTTTTACGGAGCAGTTTAAAGGACGGTGCTCCAGAAAACGAGTTTCTGAAGAAATAAAAAACAGCAAATTACTTCTTTGTTCAAAATCCGCTGTATTGCTCTTGTACTTTGTTAAAAACCCAAATCAGCTAAAGGGTCACATGGAGACTCCTTGCCTCCCACTGCAGCTGGAGCCGTCAGCTCTGTAATTAACCCCTTCCTGGGACAGTTAACAAAACAAAAGTACGGGCACCTCGTGCCTCATCGATCTCCCCTCCCTCCCCCTTCCACACACCGGAGTCCTCCAAGAAGACTTGCAGGGAACAAAGGTCAGATTGGCGTGGAGTGCGCGCCCCCCCTGGGATGGTGTCGCGCCCCCCCCCAGGGGGGCGTGCCCCACAGATTGAAGAACACTGCTCTTGTGTTTCTCTGCAAATTGCCACGTCACTGGATACGCCTGGAAGATTTTATCAATAGCCCTCATGTGCTCCAATATCCTAATTTTTAATTGATGGACCGTACTGCCTATGTATTGAAGTCCGCACGGGCAAGTAAGGCAGTAAACTGCATAGGGCGTACTGCATGTAATAAACTTATTGATTTTTCTGATTTTGTCTATGTCTGGAATTGTGTACGATAGGACCCTCCGGCTGTTAGCGCATGCCTTGCATTTACTGCAAGGATAAAATCCCATCATTTGTTTCAGTGTGCCCATTCTTGGCGGTATTCTCTCTAAGTGGCTCCTCACTAGCATGTCCCAAAGAGACCTAGCTTTCTTGAAAGTCACCAATGGTAGTGGAGGGATATCTTAACAATACATAAAGTAGCTGTGGGTCACAAACAAGAAGTAGACTAGTGACTAACTAACTACCTGACCTACAGAGAATGTTGAATGCAAACACACATTTAGAAAAAAATATATATATGTGTGGAAAGGATATGACACTAATGGTCACGAGGGTACTTTCTGAGTGTGAAAAAATACCCATCAGTTATCGACCGAGGACGCTCTTGTCATCATCTGGGATTCTTCACACCAGGAAGGAGATGTTATCAACCATTGTTGAAGACATTTTCTTTATTTTGAACAATGTGTGTGTCCCAGTGAGTTGGAAGGTGTATGGGCATATGGTGACAACTGGTAAGCAGTGCGTGAATATAAGTGCAAAAAATAAAATATAGAAGTGCCAAAAAAAGGACTAAAATTGGAGAGAAAAGAGGAAAAGTAGTTTTAATTGGTACCTCTCTACTTCCAAATCAATAAAACCAGTGCGACATAGTAGTTTGAACAAATATCTACTATGTGTGTTAATAGGTCAACATGTTTCTGCAGGCTGATGGACCCTAGTAGGTGTCCGCTGCTTTCGTCAGGACCAATGTCGCTACTGCTTATTCAGTGGTGAAAAAATATATATTAAAAATATCACCTGGGTATCCTAGGTGTGATCATTCTCCTAGCTATTTGGTAGGAGAGAAAAGCTCCAACTCACCTGGCTACGGCTCAGGTAAGTAGAGCACCGCTCTGACGGTCAGTACTCCAAACGTCCCTCTGGGCCATCTTGGGAAGATGGTCGTAGCTGTGATAGGTCGTTAAACACCCACTTGGACCCTCCCATTACCGTTTGTCTCATGCAGTGGAGGGATATCCTCACTAATGATGATATCTGTCTTAAGAATATGCCAGTACTTCTTAAGCATTTTCTTGAAATGATTAGCCTCTGCAGAATAGGGAGTTACCATTCGGAACTTACCCTTATCTGTTTTAGGTTTTTCTTTCTTCACTAGCAACTGGTTTCTCTGCATGCCTCTCACTTTCTGTAATGTGGCATTGAGTGCTGTTGGATTTTAGCCCTTTACAGTAAATGCTTTCTGGTGCAGCCATTTCAACCTCTTCTTCCTTGGAACAGTTTCTCTTTAGCCTGAGTAGTTCCCCGTAAGGAATACTCTAGACGGGTTTGGTCGGGTGACTGCTGGTTGCATACAGTATCGAATTACCTGCCCTGGATTTGCGATACAGAGCAGTTTGTATTGTACCCTCCTCAACATCTACCCTCAGATCCAGGTAGTCCACTGCCACTGTACTCACTGTACCCGAGAATCTCAGATTCATTTCATTTTGGTTGAGGAGATCGATATATCCATGTGTCAACTCCGCTGTTCCCTGCCACATGATGAACAGGTCATCAATATATCGATACCACTGTATAACCAGAGGTGCAGAAAGATGCAAGAGGGATACAGAAAGAGGCAAGAGAAGTACAGAAAGAAGTAAAAGATGTGCAGAAAGAGGAAAGAGAACTTCAGAAAAGGCAAGAGAGGTGTAGAAATAGAAAAGAGGGGTGCAGAAAGAAGCATGAGTGGTGCAGAAATAAGCAAGTGAGGTGCAGAAAGAGGCAACAGAGGTGCAGAAAGATGCAAAAGAGGTGCAGATACAAGCAAGAGAAGTACAGAAAGAGGCAGGAGAATTGCTGAAAGAAGCAACAAAGGTGTATAATGAGGCAAGAGGGATGCAGAAGCAGGCAGGAAAGGTACAGTAAGAGGGAATAGGGGTGCAGAAAGATGCAATAGGGATACAGAAATTTGCAAAGGAGGTGTAGAAAGAAGCAAGAGCAGTGCAGAAAGAAGTATCAGAGGTGCAGAAAGAGGTAGGAGATGTGCACAAAGAGGCAAGAGAGGTACAGAAAGAAGCAAGAGGGGTGCAGAAAGAAGGAAGAGAAGTACAGAAAGAAGCAACATAGGTGCTGAAAGAAGCAACAGAGGTGTAGGAAGAAGCAAGAGAAGTGCAGAAAGAACCAACAGAGGTGCAAAAAGAGGCAAGAGGGGTACAGAAAGAGGTAGGCGAGGTGCAAAAGATGCAAGAGAGTTATAGAAAGAGTTAGGAGGGGTGCAGAAAGAAGGAACAGAAGTGGAGAAAGAAGCAAGCAAATTGCTGAAAGAAGCAACAGAGGTGCAGAAAGAAGTAAGAGAAGTGCAGAAAGAGGCAAGTGAGGTGCAGAACGAAGTAAGGGCAGTGAAGACAAAACCAACAGAGGTGCAAAAAGAGGCAAGATGGGTGCAGAAAGAGGTAGGAGAGGAGCACAAATAGGCAAGAGAGGTACAGAAAGAGGCAGGAGAGATGCAGAAAGAAGGAAGAGAAGTGCTGAAAGAGGCAAGAGAATTGCTGAAAGAAGCAACAGAGGTGTAGAAAGAAGCAAGGGGAGTACAGGAAGAGGCAAGTGAGGGGCAGAAAGAAGCAAGAGTAGTGCAGAAAGAACTAACAGAGGTAAACAAAGTGGCATGAGGGGTGCAGAAAAAGATAGGAGAGGTACATACAGAGGCAAGAAAGGTACAGAAAGAAGCAGGAGGGTGCAGAAAGAAGGAAGAGAAGTACAGAATAAAGCAACAGAGGTGTGGAAAGAAGCAAGAGAAGAGCAGAAAGGGCAAGTGAGGTGCTGAAAGAGGCAAGAGAGGTGCAGAAAATTGCAAGAGAACAGCATAAAGGGGCAAGAGGGGTGCAAAAAAGGGAAGAAGGATGTAGGAAGAAGAAGGAGAGGTGCAGAAAGAGGGTAAGAGACAGAAAGAGACAACAGGGCTGCAGAAAGAGACCACAGGGGTGTAGAAAGAAGCAAGAGAGGTGCAGAAAGAGGTAATATAAGTGCAGAAAGAACAAAAGAGGTGCAGAAAGAGGCAAGAGGGGTGCAGAAAGAGGAGAGATAAGCGCAGAAAGAAGCAAAAGAGGTGCAGAAGGAGACAAGGTAGGTGCAGAAAGAGACAAAAGCAGTGCAGAAAGAACCAAGAGATGTGCAGAATGAGGCAAGAGAGGTGCAGAAAGAGGCAAGAGAGGTGCAGAAAAAGGAAGAAGAGTGCAGCAAGAAGCAAGAGAGGTACAGAAGGAGGCAAGAGAACTGCAGAAAAAGGCAAGAGAGTTGCAGAAACAGGCAAAAGGGGTGCAAAAAGAGGGAGCAGTTGTGCAGACAGAGGCAAGAGAGGTACAGAAAGAAGGAAGAGGGGTACATAAAGAGGCAAGATAGATGCAGACATTTGCAAGGCAAGAGAGGTACAAAAATAAGCAAGAGCAGTGCAGAAAGAACCAATAGAGGTGCCGAAAGAGGCAAGAGGGGTATAGAAAGAGGCAAGAAAAGTGCAGTAAGGAGCAAAAGATGTGCAGTAAGAGGCAAGAGAACTGCAGAAAAAGGCAAGAGAGGTCCAGAATGAGTCAGAAGAGGTGCACAAAGAGGCAGAAGGGATACAGAAAGAGGCAAGAGAGGTCTAGAAGGAAGCAAGAGAAGTGCAGAAAGAAGCAACAGAGCTGCTTAAAGAGGCATGAGGGATAGAGAAAGAGGCAAGAGAATGCAGAAAGAAGCAACAGAGTTGCCAAAAGAGGCAAGAGAGGTACACAAACAGGTGAGAAAGTTACAGAAAGAGGGAACAGGGGTGCATAAAGAGGTACGAGGGATACAGAAATTTGCATGAGGTTCCAAAAGAAGCAAGAGCAGTGCCAAAAGAAGCAAGAGAAGTGCAGAAAGAAGGAAGAGAGGTGGAAAAATAGGGAAGAGGGACGCAGAAAGTGGCACGAGGGATGCAGAAATTTGCAAAGGTGGTGCAGAAAGAAGCAAGAGCAGTGCATAAAGAACCAACAGAGGTGCAAACAGAGGCAGGAGGGGTGCAGAACTAGGTAGGAGAGGTGCACAAAGAGAAAATGGGGTACAGAAAGGGACAGGAGGGGTGCAGAAAGAAGGAAGAGAAGTACAGAAAGAAGCAACAGAGTTGCTGAAAGAGGAAAGAGAGGTGCAGAAACAGGCAGGAAAGGTGCAGAAAGAGGGAACAGGGGTGTAAAAAGAGGCAAGAGAGGTGCAGAAAGAGGGGGAAGGTGTGCACAATGAGGCAAGAGGGGTGCAGAAACAAGCAAGTGAGGTGCAGAAGGAGGCAACAGAGGTGCAGAAACGGGCATGAAAGGTGCAGAAAAAGGGACAGAGGTGCAGAAAGAGGCAAGAGGGATACCGAAATTTGCAAAAGAGGTGCAGAAAGAAGCAAGAGCAGTGCAGAAAGAACCAACAGAGGTACAGAAAGAGGCAAGAGGGGTACAGAAAGAGGCAAGAGAAGTACAAAAAGAAGCAAAAGAGGTGCCGAAAGAGGGAAGAGAAGTGCAGAAAAAGGTAAGAGAGGTGCAAAAGGAGAAAAGAGGGGTGCAGAAAGGCAAGAGGGGTGCAGAAACAAGCAAGGAAAGTGCAGAAAGAGGCAACAGAGGTGCAGAAAGACGCAAGAGAGGTGCCGAAACAAGCAAGAGAAGTACAGAAAGAGGCAAGAGAATTGCAGAAAGAAGCAACAGAGGTACAGAACGAGGCACAAGAGGTGCAGAAACAGGCAGGAAAGGTGCAGAAAGAGAGAACAGAGGTGCAGAAAGAGGCAAGATGGATAAAGGCATTTTCAAAAGAGGTGCAGAAAGAAGCAAGAGCGGTGCAGAAAGAACAGTCAGAGGTGCAGAAAGAGGCAAGAGGGGTGCAGAAAGAGGTAGGAGAGGTGCACAAAGAGGCAAGAGGGGTACAGAAAGAGGCTAAAGGGGTGCAGAAAGAAGTAAGAAAAGTGCAGGAAGATGCAACAGAGGTGCTGAAAGAGACAAGAAGGTGCAGAAACTGTGAAGAAGGGTGCAGACAGAGGCAAGAGGGGTACAGAAAGAAGCAAGTGAGGTGCAGAAAGAGGCAAGAGAGGTGCAGAAAGAAGCAAGTGAAGTGCAGAAAGAGGCAAGAGAAGTTAAAAAAAAGAAATCTGAAAAAAGAAGCAACCGAAATGCAGAAAGAGGCAAGAGAGGGGCAGAAGGAAGTAAGAGTGGCTTGCACACCATTAGTACCAATTTAACACCCACATTTAGCAATTAGATCTAGGTTTGCAAAGTGCCTTCCACCATGCTGTAACACTTGCCTGTATTTTTCCAATACAACTGGTGTCAGCCTCCAAGCAGAATACCATTACTTACTAGACCAATCTCGCTCTCCCGCAGGTTGATTCCCATGGTTGTTCGATGACATTTCAATAAAGAGACTTATAGACCAGTACGCATTGGTCACATAAGGTATGTTGCATCTTTCGATGCATTGATGCGAAAAAGCCCCCCCTTTTTTCCTCCTTAATAGGTGGACCCTTCCTAAATAATTCCTCTTTCCTTTCTTTCATACAGTACCTGCGGATATAATTCCCCGCCCTGATGAGAATCCGATGATTAGAACATTGGGATTCGAAACGCGTCAGCATTTTTGAGTCATTCACGCTTGTCAAAAAATTTGATTTTTTGGTTATCATTCCTGTTGTTAATAATATGAACTACTGCAATAATATTGTGACAGGATTTTGGGTTGTGTAGTGAATAGGACTTACCCCCTGAAATTCAACGCATTGACTTAATGATAGTGTTCTTGTACTGTTTTATGATAATGGTTTTATGACTGTTGGCAACATTTTTGTAAATGCACATTGGTATGGTTTGTTTATTTACTTTTTCTACACATTAATTGTATTATATGTTGTTTTTTGCTTATTCCTCCCCCAAAAAATTTTGGGTTGGCTTAATGTGAAGTTGATAATGTATTTTCCTCGCCCTTAAAATGTGAAATACACAACGAAAAAAGTCAATGACATAAATTAAATGTCTGGGTAAACTAATTAACTAGTGGTTTTTCCCTCTGTTCAGCATTAAATGTCTTCTTCAGTGTTGTTTATAGAGGCATAGGTAAATCCCCCCTTTTTTGTAACACTTGTCGCTGCATTTTTGGTAACGTTTGAGCTAGAAACAAGATTTTTTTTGTTCAAATCTGCAGATTAGGGAGTCGATGATGGATTATATGGCTAAAGCGGAAAATGTATAATTGTGCGAAAATCGTTGCAGCCAAATAGTCGCATAATTCCAGTCAGAGGCGCAACTAGAGTCAAATTTCGGGGGGGGCTAAGAAAACATTTCAGGGGGGCTGATTCTTCAGGCAAAAGGCAAAGTGGAGCTGCAGGGGCTCCAAGAAAGGGGGGCATCAATGCCTCATTAACAAGCAAAAGGTCTTAAAAAGACATGTGAAGTGCTCGGGTGCCGCTGTGTGTGCGCCCGGGTAGCTGTCTCATCCCGGGCTGCCACACACGACGGGGGGGCTGAAGCCCTTTGAGTCCAATGGGCGTTGCACTCCTGATTCCAGTAGCCCTGCTCATACCTCTGACTAGGTCGACAAGTGCTCCTTAGGGATTCCTTCTTTTTTTGTCCCACTGAGTTCATAGTTGAGCTTCTATGGAAATGTGGAAGACTAAACTTAAGGTTACGAGTCCACAACAAAGACTGTCATCCAACAAAATTTATCTCCATAACCTATAATCCCACTCTACATAACTCCTACACACTAAATACCGCATACGTTCTATCAACATAATTTCACTGCACAACTTACCACATAATTCCACTACACACAACGTACATCCACTCCACTCCAAAAAATATGAGTAACAAACTTTTACATTTGTAACGTCAGTAGATCTAACTCTCACAAATGCGAAACCTATTGCATTGCAAACACTTCTTTAACTAGTAGACATGTTTGCACAGCGGTGGAGAAAGGGTGCTGGGCCTCCGACCAGCCCTCAGGAATTCTGGTGTGTAGGACTTACAGGAGATACAGGAGGGCTTCTTGGCCCCCAAAGTCCCTCAGGAGTAAAGTGGACTTCATCCCCCATCCTGTAGTCTGCTAGGAGATATATTTGCAGAGTGGTGGAGAAAGGGGGGCGTGGCCTCCAAAGACATTTTAGCAATCCCACTGTCTGGAACTTACTGGAGGTAATAGGAGGGGTAGTTGGCCCCCAAGGACAACCTTGGGGTCAACTACCCCTCCTATTACGACCAGTAAGTCCCACACAGCAGGATTGCTAAGTTCTCATAGCAGGCCACACCCCCTTTGCCCACCATTCTGCAAACACGCTCCCTGGCGTGCTCTTGGATGGGATTGAAGTTGCCTTTGCAGCATGGGGGTCCTTAGGGGCCAACTAGCCTACCTCTTACCTCCAGTAAGCCCCACACAGCGGGATTGTTGAGAGGTGGACACAGACCAATCCCCCTTTTGCCATAACTCTGCAAACGCGCCTCCTGGTGTGTTCTAAGTTGGGGTATTAAGCCCCCTTCATTCCTGAGGGCCCCCCGGGCCAACTAGCCCACTAGGTACCTCCAGTAAGTGCCACACACCTGGATTGCTGAGCGTGGTCCAAGGCCACTCTCCTTTTCACACCACTTTGCAAACACGGCTCTTGGCACACTGCTGCTCGGGGGATGAAGTCTACTTGTGTCCTGAGGTCCTCAGGTCACAAGAAGACTTCATCACGCCGCCAGCAGTGCACCAAGAGGCGTGTTTGCAGAGTGGTGTAAAAAGTGGCATGGCCTCAGACCATCTCTCTGCAATCCAGCTGTAGGGCACTTACTGGGGGTACCTGGTGGGCTAGTTGGTCCCAGGAACCCTCAGTATTCAAGGGGACTTAATTTCCCAACTTAGAACCCGCCAGGAGGGCGTGTTTGCAGAGTCATGCAGGGAGGGGATGGAGCCTCCATCAAGTTGCCGGTTTTGATTTTTTCTTTTTTCAATTTTTTTTATTTCTCTGGGAGGGGGGAACTTTTGGGACCGAGGACCCCATTCCCCGGGGCCTAGCAGCCTTGTTGTTTTTTAAAACATTTTTGGGGAGGGGGGCTGCCTTCCAGAGGCCAATTATGCCCCGGGGACCCCATCCCCCGGGGCCTGGCTAGCCTTTTTTTATAAAAAAAATTTTTATCGGAGGGGGCCCCTCCCGGGCCACTTCTGGACCCAGGGACCCCATCCCCTGGGGCTGGCCCTCACTTTGGAGTCCGTGGGGGATCCCCAATGCCCTCATGGTCCCGGGTGGCTCCCCGCCTCCTGCGCTAGCCGGCATTGCTTTTGGGCAAGGGGAGCTGTTAACATGCCGCTCCCTTGCCCAAAAGCAATTTGCTTTGCTTTTTGGAAGCGAGAGCAGGTTTCCTTTTCTCGCTTCTAAAAAGCTAAGCAGGGTTTGCCATGACAGCTCCCGCCCTGCCATAGCAAACAGCAATGTCCTGGGCACCCCGGGACCTTGCAGGAGCCGGCCCTGGGGGATGGCGGTCCCCAGGGCCGTTAAGGCGCCCCTCCAACAAGTAAATATCCCTGGGGAGGTGGAGGTCCCCGGGGCCAACAGCAGACCCGTATTTACATATTCGATGCCCCAGGGAGGTGGTGGTCCCCGGAGCAGTGTGGGCGGGGCTCGAGCCCCCCACACTAATTATTAGTTACAGCCCCAGGGAGGTGGTGGTCCCCGGGGCTTGGTGGTGCCCGCGTGGCCCCCCACCCAATTTTAATAAAGCCCCGAGGAGGTGGCTGTCCCCGGAGCTGCGGGGGGTGCTTGCCCTGCAGCACATAAATTATAAAGCCCCAGGGAGGTGGCGTTACCCGGGGCTGTGGCTGCCCCCACAGGCCCCTTCACCATAATTTAGAATTGCTCCCGGGACCTGGCCCACCCAGGGTCTTTTTAACAAATGAAGTGCGGGAGACCGTGCTTCGTTTTTTTTCATAATTTCTGCTGGATTTGCGCACCTAGTTCGAATTCGGCTTAAATTATTATTTTTAAATGCTTTTTTCGGGCCTGGCGGTCCTTGTGGGACCACCTGAGCAGGCCTAGGGGGTCAGGGTGTATCTACCCTGCCCCCTTTTCTTGATTTTTACCTGTTTTTGTAACCTTTTTCTTGTGACTCCGTTACCAAATCACAAGATGGCTGTCAGCACATTCTGGTTTAGAGTGTTGGCAGCCAATCACAGTGAAGGTCGTGCCCGGGAGGGTTTGTGAACCCTCCTCTGTGCTCAGATATTGATATTTTTATTTCTTTTAATTTCTCAGGAACTACTGAACGGATTTACACAATTTTACAAAAGCATGCTTTCTGGACCAATACCTACCTTTTTTGTCAAATTTGGTGTAATTCCGTTCAGCAGTTCGAGCTGTAGCCTGTTTCGAAATTCCTATGGAAATTAACATGGAGAAAACGTGTTTTGGGACCCCCCTTTTTTCTCGGCCCCCGCTTGACAAATTGCCCCCAAACTTTCAAGACAGGAGCTGACCTGAGTGAACCTTAGTTTTGAAAATTTTGCAAAGATTTGTCAAACGCTTAAATGATGCAGAACACTCTGGGCAGTTCCCAAGTTTATGTGGCGAGTAGCTCTTCTCTAGAGCACTCTCACCAGCGAGAGGGGTACATTAAACTTTAAAAAAGGATAAGAAGTGTGATGGGGCAGTGGAAGTAATAAACAAGTTGACGGACAGTATGAGAGAGCGTGGTGGGCAATGATTTGAGTGCAGAAGCAGCACACGAGGGAGGTAGCAAGGAGGCATAGGCCCTCCAATGTAAGGCTGAAAGGAAAGGAAACAAGTATTTGCAAGGTATATATTGATGGTATTGACTACCTGCCTTTTGGCTTTGTCAGTTCTACTTTTTTGTCATGGTATTACTAAAACTTTATTGTTGAGGGATTTGCAAGCTCCTCTAAATATGTAGATAATATATATAATTTAATAAAATCATTAGGTCTTGACTAACACCAGACCAAAGCAGTAGTTCCCTGAATGTAAGGAGCGGAAGGATATTTATTTATTTTATTTTTAAAGTTTTATATAGCGTGAACAAGATCTTTGCAGATATCAGAGCGCTTTACAGAAACAGTAGGTAGGATAAACAAACTGTTGAAAACAGTAAAATATTCGGTAGTGAGTGATTTGCAAAATAGGGTAGTAATCGCACAAGAGTATGCAAACTAATAACAATCAGGAAGCAATAATATAGAAGCCGTGCAATGTCGACTCGAATAAGATTATAGCACCCCAGAGGGTGAGTAAACACGATGTTGAACACATAATAGTAGGCAGTAGTGAGTTGATTGCAAGTTAGTAAGGCACTCAAGTCATAGTGTACAGCCCTAATAAGCAATCTGGAAACCAATAAGATAGCATCCGTGCACTGATTTTGGTCCAGTAGAAGTCATAAAAGAGACTAACATAGATAAGCATTCAGGTAGCCGATAATATAGGAGCCATGTGCTGTCATTGTTCCGGTAGCAATAGGGTTCAGGTGAACTTAGCCATAAGGATGGCTTTTACCTCTTTCTTGAAGAGTACAGAGGAGGGGATAAGCCTAGTTTCTGGCGGGAGTGCATTCCAGATTCTAGGTGCCATGCCTGAGAAGGAGCGTTTGTATGTTCTTTCCTTCCGGAATCTACGAGGTTTCAGGAGGAGATTCTTTGTGCTTCTGTTGGATCTTGAGCCTCCTGATATAGTCAGCTTGTGAGTGAGGTAGTTGGGTGACTTGTGGTGTACGGCCGAGTGTGTCATGAAGGCAATTTTCAGCTGAACTCTGGCTTCAAAAGGCAGCCAGTTCAGGGCTTTTAAATCAGGGGATATATGCGAGTGTTTTCTTGAGCCAGTGATGAGTCTCGCGGCTGAGTTCAAGGAGGCTCGTAGGGACGCCGTTGTTGATAGGGGGAGCCCGCTGAGAGCCACAATTCCGTAGTCTATGCGAGGAATGACAAGGGCTTGTACAACAGTTCGAAAGTCTTTGGGTGGTAGGAAGGGTTTGAGTTTTCTCAGCGTGTTGATTTGGAAGTTGTCTCCCTTAGTTGCTTTGCTGATATGCTGCTGCATGTCGAGATTGGAGTCAAGTGTGATGCCAAGGGATTTCGCAGAGTCCACAATGGTGGGCTGGACATTTAGTGCGGTTAGATGATTGAGCCAGGTTTGGGTGATGGCCTTTTTCGCAGGAGGTGAGATCAGAAGGAACTCAGTTTTCAGAGCATTTAGTTTAAGGTGATTGTCGGCCAGCCATACTTGGGTGTTTCTTAGTGTGGCATTCAAAAGTTTGATGTCTTCAGGGGATTGAAGCTTGAGGTAGAGCTGAGTGTCATCGGCGTACATATGGAAGTGTACGTTTGATGCTTGAAGCAAGGTGGTGAGTGGTTCCATGACGAGGTTGAACAATGTGGGGGATAGGGAGGAACCTTGCGGGACGCCTAGTGTTACGGGCACAGGCGAGGACAGTGCGTTGTTGATCTTGAACTTCTGAGACCGGTTGTGCAGAAAGGAGGTGAACCATTTGAGAACAGTCCCGGATATGCCCATTCTGGTATTTAACAGCTCCAGTAGATTCTCATGTTTGACCGTATCAAATGCTGAGGAGAGGTCAAGTAAGCCACTCAAAGGTATTATAAAGAAGCTATCGTCAGGGGCGAGACAAACCCAAAAAGAGGAAGATAGGCCATAGAATTACAGGCAAACAATTGAAATTGACAATAAAGCTAACCAATGGTAATCAATTGCTGACTTAAAGCCCACTATAAATATGATATTGTTCACAAGAGGTCTCCAACAACACACAGCTTAAAATTGTCTGAAGGTGAGACCTATAAAGGTGCCTTGGATACTCCATGTGCTAGACAAAGCAAATGTGTTGCCCCACATTTTCTGTTTGAAGGGTTCTCCCCTGTTCTTTGACACTGTCCTCTGAGACAGATTGTTCGGATCTCTTGATCACCTCGTTGTCTCTTGGAGTAAAACATTGCTAAGACCCTGAGGTGTAAGTTCCGGCCAGCATCCACATACTAAGTCAGGACAAACAAAGCTTTGTCCCCAGAAGGGCAATAACCACATGGATCGGGGAATTCCAAGTGCTTTTCTTGTTGAATTCTGGAGACAAATCTACTCACATTCTCACTTGCTCAAAGTAGATGGAAAATGTCAGGAGGAGGTTCAGTGGGGGTTGAGGGTGGTCATCGGTGTCAACGAGTCAGGGCTGGCACCAGCAGAATAGGGTCAGTTTTGGAGAAGTTTTTTCTGCTCCCCCCATGTTGTGCTGTGAGTGGATAAGAGCGCACTTACTCCCTGGTTTCTGCCTATGGCTAGAGTTGTTCTGTCTAGTAGGGTGGGGGTAATGGTGTTTTGAGCCCTGGGCTCTGTCAATCACCCAGAATTTTCTCCTTTCCTGTGTGCAGAATTGCACCAGGCATCGTATCTGTGAGGGTGGCCGAGTCAGCAGTGGACATGGTACCTACAGGTAGGTTAGGATCTGGACTGCTTTAGGGAAGTGTAGTCTACCTTGCCATGTGAGTGTTGTGGTGGGAGAGCCTCTCTGCCCTGAGAAAAAGCCTCTAATATGGGGTTCTGGATGTAACAATGTACATATCCAGCTGTGCTGGTTTTATGGTAGCAGGCTGAGTGGGCAAACAAGGATGGGTATCTGGGGAATGACTGAGACCACTTCAGGAGACTGTTGTATGCTCCGCTTGAGGTCCTGCAGGGGATAGGCAGTCTCATGCTCTGATCCTGCCCACAGTCAATGCCCCTGTATTAGTTTGCATTGATAGGCCACTCATAATGAGAACCTAAATGTGCTATTAGAGTGTATTGTTCATTTATTCAATGAAAGGGCAGTAAATGAGACATCAGGCTTTCTTCTGTCAACAATGATTTACACTGAGAGGGAGAACATGGCGGCTAGCAGCAGCAGCTAGTCGGGAAGCTCCAGGAGGTTCGGGTATCTGGCTGAGCATGGCTTGCCAGCAAGAAAAATTTCGAAAGGAATCCTAATGTGAGGAAGACGGAAGACGGTTTTACTAGAAAAGATGCTTTTCACGTAAAAATTTGATTCGTTTAAAGACTACCGTGATCCCTGGGTGTGGTGGCGGCGTCCGAGGTCTGCAGCCTGTGGCTCTTGCCGTCTCTACTGTTTTGGAGGAGAAGAACGTGTCGGGAAGTCTTGACGGTTTCCGAAGGGTCTCTCTGTGGTTTTCGAGGAGCGGCACGGTGAGTCAGGCTGGAGACAGGCTGGGGACGGGCTGTTTCTGGCGCTGATTATTTTGGTTCCGTGGAACTGTGGTTTAAAACAGTCAGGACTACCTCCCCCACAATGCACTTGGGAAACTGCTCAAAACACCACTAAACATAAACCTCCGAGCTTGGTTGGAGGTGATTCTTCACCTGTGCCTAGTACTGATTCACAGACGGATCAAGGCTCGAGGTATACATTAAGAAGTAGAGGGGGAAAACAAGGTGGACGGACAGATATTTCACCATCTGTGTCAGCTAAGTCAAAGACTAAAAAAAAAAAAACCAAGAAGAAGATTGAATTAAGAAATAATTGTAAGGGACAGGAAGCTGAGCATAAATCTAAACCCCCAGCATCATTAAAAAACCTATTTCAAAGCAATCCCCTCTATTCTGGAGTTAAAACCTACGATTGCTGCCATATCAAGAGACTCTATAACTCCTGACTTTACAGAGGGCCTCCTCAGTCCTAATAGATATCATATATTGGAGCAATTAGATCAAGATCAAGATCAAGATCAAGATCAAGACTTAGATCAAGCAGATATTCAAAGGAGACAGAGCCCAGGAAAGGATGAAAAAGTATATACCGCTGAGATAGCAATATCTGAGAGTGATGATTTATTAACTAATGCCACGGCCAACTTTAACTCTTTAGAGGATATTTCAGTCACTATAGATGCGGCCAAAATCCCAGGGGCTACATCTTCAAGGAGCACTATGTCTTTCGAGGGTGAAGATAAGGATCTCAATGTCTAGCGATCAATCTGTATTGCTTATCCTTCAGTCTTTAAGCTGTGAGATGAAAAACGGGTTGGCACTTTTACTGAAGAATCAGCAAGAAATAAAGGAAAAGTTTGATTCTTTAGCGGTTAGAACCTCCGCATTGGAATCTACTGTCACTGATCTAAAAATGCTGGCCCTTCAACATACGAAGAAGATAGATGACCTAAGGCAACATGAACAGGGATATCAGGAGAAAATGGAATCCTTAAAAAATGCACAAAGGCGAAACAACTTGCGCCTTCTGAAAGTCCCGGAAGGGGCAGAAGGAACTAATGTTAAGGAGTTTGTTGTGAAACTCATTAAGGAGGCTACTGCAGTGGAAGTCTCAGAGCAAGATCTGATTAGAGACATTCAAAGGGTTCATAGGGATCAGTTTCGGTTAAATCCGAATAAAGCAAGACCCAGGAAGATATTAGTCCATGTTTTGACTTACACGTTAAAGGATGAAATCCGGAATAAAGCTCTAAAAACTAGTTCCCTGTCAGCAGAAGGGATTACTTTTCAGATTAGGTCGGATGTGTCATCTATCACAGCATCTAGACAGTGGGAGCTTGGCAAACTACTGGATCCTTTTAGGCAAATAGGTGCCACAGACCAATTGAAATTTCCTGCATCCCTAAAAGTAATGTATAAGAATAAAATGAGTACTTTTAAAAGGATGGAGGAGGCTGAAGCTTATCTCCAATTAGTAACAGAGGATAGAAGAGGGGACCCGGGGGAGAGAGGTTAAAGAATTTAAACCTTTTTGTCTTTTCTTCTCTCTCTTTTTTCCCCTTGATAAAATATTGATTTTTCTGTTCATGTTCCGTTAAAAGCGGTACTTTCTCGCTACATTGGTTACTACTATAATAGATGTAAATAGTTCATCCAGATATCTGAGGAGGGAGCCTCAAGGCCTTGAGAAGGGCCAAGAAGAAGAAGGAGGGTTCTCCAGGGGTACACGGGGGTGGCTGAGGATAGGGAGGGGCAAAGGAGGATGGGAGAAGGGCACTGGGTGGGGAGCGTGTAGGGAAAAAATGTCCAAATCGCCACATTGGGTTACTCAATAGTCTACGCCTATCTAGAAAAATATGTCGCAGGCTAAATTAGCTCCGCATGTATATATGAGGGTTTTAACATGCGATTTGAATGGCTTAAGGGTAAAACATAGAAGAGAGAGGATACTTCAATACTTGAAAGATGCGCCCGAATATATTTTTATTTTGCAAGAGACACATTGCACGGAACAAGAGTTAAGAGAGGTATGTAGCAGCAAAAAATGGATTCAGCACGTCATATGTATATCTCAACAGGTTACTATAAAAGGGGTCACAATTTTGATTAAAGCAAATCCAGTTATTACAGTGGAAGAGTCAAGAGTAGATAAAGAGGACGTTGGGTCATAGTAAGAATAAAATATCATTCTTATAAATTTACATTAGCAGGATACTATGGCCCGAATTTAGATGATCCTCTTCCGCTCAGAGAATTGTTGGGTGAACTCTTAGACTTTGATGATCCGTTAATTTTAGCAGGTGACTTTAATTTAATTCTGGATCCCCGAATGGATAAAACATATAAACTCAAGTTAATCCATAATCTTAAAACCAGATCTCCATTAATTAATGCAATGCATCAGTTAGGTTAGAAGGATATTTAGAGGAAAAAATGGGGGTTAAAAAAGGAGTTCACTTTCAATAATAAAAAATTGGGACATAAGTCTAGATTAGACTTTTTCTTAATTTCAGATCAGCTTTGTCCTGCTGTTCACGAAGGTAATCATGAAGGAGCACATATTTCAGATCATTCTGCAGTTTCTCTAGTGTTGAAACTCTCGGAAGCACAGAGTATTAAAAGATGGACTATGGATAGAAGTATATTGTTAGAAGAGGAGGTAGTAGAGAAACTGACGGATGAGTCAGAAAGGTTTTTTGAGCTAAATTTAGGGACGGCCGCACTTCCAATTGTATGGGACTCATAAAAAGCATTTTTGAGAGGTATCATTTTATCCATTCAGTCCGCTAGGCATAAGAAACTTAGGGCAATGGTATCTGAGATCGAGACCAAAATTACCAAATGAGAGTGTGATCTCTTTGACCCAATCTTTAAAGCAGAAGATAATATGGGGAAAGAACTCTCAACATGCAAATTACAACTAGAAGAGATTCTTGATTCCCGAGTTAGGAAGCGATGGCAGGCTAGCTCCCTCACTCATTTTGAATATGGGGAAGCTAGTGGAAAGCTTTCAGCTTGGAAAACTAAGAAAGATCAATGTAGGAACACTATCAAAGGAGTTCAATTGGGTAATACGGGGGTGATTTCAGAAAATTTCTCAGACATAGAAAAAGCCTTTTTTGAGCACTTTGATCAGGTATATAGGGAAGACTTAGCTCCACAAGATAGTTTAATTCAATCATGGCTTGGAAAATATGCTGTACACAAAATTGACGATGAGGCATCTAATAATCTAAATAGAGGTATTAGCTTAAAAGAAGTGGTGGATGCAATAGATTCGGCAAAAAGGAGTAAGGCCCCCGGTCCGGGTGGGCTACCGGCTGAATTGTATAAGGTACTAGCTCCAGCTATCTCCCCCTTTCTTCAGATGCTTTTTATATCTATTTTTGAAGATGGAGGGGAAATACCACCCTCCTGGAATGAGGCCACGGTGGTTCTTATTCTTAAACCCTTGAAACCTGCAACACAGTGTGACTCTTATAGGCCAATTTCATTGCGGAATTTGGACTATAAGGTTTTCTCCCAAATATTATCAGAGAGATTAAATGGAGTGGCAGGTAAATTATTACATCCGGATCAAAAAGGTTTTGTAAGGGGTCGGACTATACAAGATTTAACGCAAGCACTGGTGGGGGCAATTGATGTTGCAACTCTATATAAACTTCCTAAGGCGATTATAACACTCGATGCAACCAAGGCATTTGATCGCGTGAACTGAGTATACCTGGCCAGAGTTTTAAAAAGAGGTAATTTGGGTAGGAATTTTTGTAGAACTATATCCTCTCTTTATCATTGTCCAACGGCTAGAGTTCTAATAAATGGTGGTCTCTGAACACCCATAAAAATCAATAGAGGCACAAGACAGGGGTGTCCCCTCTCACCCTTACTTTTTGATTTATACATAGAGTCGATGGCCGAGAAAATCAGGCAGGATCAGAATATACTACCCTTTAAATATAAGAGCTAGGAGAAAAAGTGTCTCTCTATGCAGACGAGATGATGATATTTACTTCAGATCCAATACAAGCAATTCCCTTAATCTATAGTGCTGCAGCCCAGTTAGGTAAAATATCAGGATATCAGAGTAATCAATCTAAGTCTGAATGTATGGCCTGGAATTTAACAATTTCAACTTCGATCTTGAAACACCAGATAAGATACTTGGGGGTCCAAATCACGCAGGACATAGAACAATTAACAGACAGAAATTTGGCTAAAATCGAGAGAGAGTCTGCTGAATCTTTGAAAAGCTGGTCTCTTCTTCCTCTTACTTTAATCGGGCGAGTCAATATTATTAAGAGGATGCGGCTTCCTAAACTAATATTCTTGTTCCAGCATATCCCGTTAGCCTTTAAAGAAGCTAAGTTAAATAACATCCAAGCTAAATGGAACTCTTTTATTTGGCCCTCAAAAGGTATAAGGATCGCTTGGAAAAAGCTGCGAATAAAGAAAAGTAAAGGAGGCCTGTGTGCTCCAGATTAGAAATTCTATGCTTGGACTCTCTTATTAAAAGCAGGGATAATGTTATTTGATAAGCCAGACAGCACGGAAACAGGAACTATGTTTGAGACAATGCTATCAGAAATTCAAGGGGGAACTCGTGTTTTTTTATTGAAGTTTGGAGATCCGCGCTTTTTTAAGAAAGTGCGTCTGAAGATGTGGAGAGATATGGCCTATATTTGGGCTAAAATAAGGAGATCGTTGAATATTCCATAGTACTCTGCTATGGCTCCTATTTGGGAATCGCCGGGCTCTCCAGAGTGGACCAAGGACTCTTTGGTCACACCCCTTGTGGACACTAATTTAAAATGCTGGGGTCAGCTCTTCCCTGAAGGGACGTTGCTAAGGTGGGATGAGATTTGCATATTGACTGAGGATAAGTTATCTAAGTTTAAATACTTGCAAATCAAGAGCTGGAGCCAGGCGATAGGCTCGGAAATTGGAGCTACGGTTGTGCTGGAGGAACTCCTTCTTCGGGGGAAGAATAGGAAGATCAAGACATCAAAGCTGTATTGGACCATTCTGGAAATTGGTGATGGCGATTTCATCCGGCCAGATCAACTATGGGGAGAGCATATTCCAGACGCGGAGTTTGAGGAGTTATGGCAAGTATCCTTTAACTTACTACATACCACAGTCTCTCCCGCCAATTTAAAACGCAACCATCTTATTTCTCTTCACAGAGTATATTGGTCTCCTGCTAGGCTAGCCAATTTTCTAAAGCTTAGATTCCTTGCTGCCCAAAGTGTAAGCAGGAAAAAGCTGATGACCTCCACATGTTTTTAACTTGTCCTGCTCTAAGCAATTTTTGGTCTGCCATAGCGGAAGGTATGAAGAAACTGTTTAACTTTGATATACAGGTTAGTATATCACTTGTTTTTTTAGGGCGAGCCTGGAATTAGCATCCGAAGGATGCGTCCAGGTGGAGAAATATAGCTAGCTGACTCGGGGGAATGAGGACAAGAAAGTGCCACGCGCTTCCGTCCGGCTGGATTTCACTGCGTGCACGCGCACCCACATTCACGCATGCGCACAGCCACACGCATACACAGCCACACGCATACACAGGCACACACACCCCCTCTCCCCCCCACAGTCACACACACACACGCATACACACAGACTCCAAGACACATACACACACGCACGCTCACACACATACACAGCCCCCCGCCGCCGCACGCGCGCACACACACATGCCCCCCGCCCTCAGCAGCAACAAGCCCCACTCACCGGCTTCCTTGGTGCGGCGGCTCTCCTCAGGGCCCGGCAGCAGGACTCTTCCTCCCTCCTTCGGCACCGGGGCGCAGGGTAGGCTCCTGCCTGCTCCGGTGCTCAAAAACGCCGCGCTCTTCCGTGGGAGGCGGGGTAGGCTCCCGCCCTCCTACTTCCTGTTTCCGGTTGTCCCGCCCGGCCTGCCTGACTTCCTGGTCGCAGGCCGGCGGCGATGTTCAGTTTGTACCGGGCTCAGGCCCGCACCATCGCACTGCCTGCTGCACCTTCTTTCAATTCGGGACTTGCAGACACTGTTTCCCAGCACTCGTATCTGCACAACACCAATCGCAGTTTTCATTCAGTTTCTTATAAACAGGTGTAAAGCAAATACTATATTTCTCACAGTGTACTAATGTATTGCACAGATACTACAATACCCATAAAGCACTGATTTGTGGCATAACTTTTAAAAAATGCACTCATTAGTGGCATGCTAGGATACACCAAAAACATGGTGTCCTTCCACTAGTATACGGAAAAAATCTGAACAACAGCCCTTCTTTGGGCCGCGCTTGCCGCTTTAGCATGGCTAATGTGCAGTGTCTGTGGTGGGATCTGATACAAGGTCCAAACTTCAAAGGGAACAAATATGCAGTGCCGGTGTGTGCAGTCTTAATGTTTACGATGTCCAGACACGTGCATCGCGGGCACTGTCCTCAGGGGCATAGTGTATGCAGGCGCATCCTTTCCCGGGTTGATGGCCTTTCTCTAGTACCAGAGTTTATTTTATAGTTTTATTTCATTGCATGGGGAAAATAAGTGCTAATTAGACCACATAAACTGCTTGTTTTTCCATGTAAATAACCAACTGACACAATAGAAGTTTGAACTGATAAAATATAGATTGTGTGGGTTTATTTACGTGGAAATGTGAATATTTTAACATGTTCAAATGCAGACATCTGGAAAAAAAACTTCAGTTACTACCTCTTTTATAAAGGAACTCAGATAATGTATATCCACTGGGTTCAGCAAGGATCGGTTCTCCTCTGCGCCAGTGCATGGAGTCGGGTTCTCTGACCCATTTTTTGTGCATTATTGTAGGGACCTATCACAGAGTTTTGTTGTTATTGTTATTTTGTATTTTGGTGCCGCTCCTCAGCTCCCTCCTTTACACAGCGTATCCCATGCGTGTCCAAAAAACACAACCTGAAAAATGGCCCGCTCCCGTGGGACCTCTGGGACAGCAAGACAAAGAAGCAGCTGTTTGGCAACACGTCTCACCCCAAAACAGCAACTGTGATGTGACTGCATTCCACTGAATATGCAGATCTCATTCTGTGGCGGGGAAACAAAAGGTTCGGCTTCCCAGAAGGCTGTGACAGCCATGGCATCGACGTGGGCAAGAAATGCCAGGCTTTTGACATGACACGTGGGGAACGGAAATATTCTTAAGTGTTGTATTCATTCATTGCTTTATAATATACTGAATCGATAGTATGAGCCTGCACTATATCACTTAAAATCGCATTATATCATAATAGAAATGTGAGTGCAGAGTGACAGTGAGTGCAGAGTGACAGTGAGTGCAGAGTGAGTGCAGAGTGAGTGCAGAGTGACAGTGAGTGCAGAGTGACAGTGAGTGCACAGACAGTGAGTGCAGAGTGCGTGCAGAGTGACAGTGAGTGCAGAGTGACAGTAGTGCAGAGTGACAGTGAGTGCAGAGTGACAGTGAGTGCAGAGTGACAGTGAGTGTAGAGACAGTGAGTGCAGAGTGACAGTGAGTGCAGAGACAGTGAGTGCAGAGACAGTGAGTGCAGAGTGACAGTGAGTGCAGAGTGACAGTGAGTGCAGAGTGCGTGCAGAGACAGTGAGTGCAGAGTGCGTGCAGAGTGACAGTGCGTGCAGAGACAGTGAGTGCAGAGTGACAGTGAGTGCAGAGACAGTGAGTGCAGAGTGACAGTGAGTGCAGAGTGACAGTGAGTGAAGAGTGACAGTGAGTGCAGAGTGCGTGCAGAGACAGTGAGTGCAGAGTGTGTGCAGAGTGACAGTGAGTGCAGAGTGCGTGCAGAGTGACAGTGAGTGCAGAGTGACAGTGAGTGCAGACTGAGTGCAGAGTGACAGTGAGTGCAGAGTGACAGTGAGTGCAGAGGGACAGTGAGTGCAGAGACAGTGAGTGCAGAGTGACAGTGAGTGCAGAGTGACAGTGAGTGCAGAGTGACAGTGAGTGCAGAGTGACAGTGAGTGCAGAGTGCATGCAGAGACAGTGAGTGCAGAGTGCGTGCAGAGTGACAGTGAGTGCAGAGTGCGTGCAGAGTGACAGTGAGTGCAGAGTGACAGTGAGTGCAGAGTGACAGTGAGTGCAGAGTGACAGTGGGGCGTCCTTTAAACCAGCATTTGCAATGCAATAGGTCTCACTTTTGCGAAAGTTTAAGCTATTAGCATAGAATGACAATGCCTTTTATTTATGTTTTAAAAGCAAAAACATAAATAAAAGGCATTGCCATTTACAATGCCAATAGCTCTAACTTTAATAATGCGAGACCTATTGCATTGCAATTGCTTGTTTATATTGTTAGTAATTATGAGGTACTTCCTCAAGATATAAATAAGTTGTCTTTATATTTGATTATTTTGGCTCGCAGAGAAATATGTAAACTTTTGGTTAAAGACATTGCACCTTCATACCTAGATTGGATAAATGCTGTCAAATATACACTGAATTTAGACAGGGCAGACTGGAAGAGAAGAAAGCATTTTTGGATTCCTTGTATCAATTGGCTGGATAGGATGTAACTGTTATGGTCCAATGATTATGCCTTTTTGCAGAGTGAACTACCCTCCTATCAGTTCCGGGGCCTGGGAAGACAGATGAACTGAACTGACTACCTCTTGGTATTAGGTGGGTACCTGCAGAAAGGGCATCCATTAAGATCTTCAGAGTATTAAGATGCAAGATGGCGGCTGTGGCGCAGGCTGTGTAAACAGCTCAGCCCCTTGCTCCGAGTTCCTTTGGAAGGAAACCTGCTTTGGTGTACTTTTCGGCGGTTACGGCGTTGACAGCCTCCCTGGACTCCCAGGGGAAAATGCTGTTGCTCCTACCTGCTTTCTGAGCTGTGTGTCTGCTGGTGACTGTAACGTTAGTGGTAACGGCGATTCCTGCGCAGTCTTATGCAGCTCCAATTACACCGGCCGAAGATGAAGCTGATAAGACGTGACGGGATGGGAGCCTGCCGGAGGTAGCGACTCTAATAGCCTACTTTGCCGTATCTACACCCGTTTAAAGGGGCTTCAGGTGACTGAGAGGTTCGATCGATCGAGAGCAAGCGGAAAAAAAGGATTCTTTTTCTCGACCACGTGGGGGACTGGGCGCCGCTCCCCGGTCTTCTGCTCCGAATGCTGTTTGACTTGTTTCGTGTTCGGCGGCGTGCCCCGCTTTGGCGTTATCCGTTGTTTCTGCTTTGGGTTCAGAGCACTGTGGTTCGAGGCCGCAGGGGGTCCCGTACAAAGAAAATGCCGCCAAAGAATCAGACCCAGACTACTACCCGTAGCAACAACGCAAAAGGAGATACGGGTGAAAACGCCGAAAACGCAGGAGGAAATGTTGAAGGTGAGAACTCCACTGATAATGCTGTTCTTAATATGGCTAACGATGTTAATGGTGTTCAGAAGGGGAATACACCTTCTCTAAAACTTACTGCACTGGTGCCTGCATGCAGCTAGAAGCAAGGTCCCATTTCTCTTACGGTTCCTGTGCTGTTTGAGAAACAGTCTGCGAGAAAGAGAAATGAAGCTGCACTATACGGAGGGATTATAACTAATACTGGACTGCCAACACTGGTTTCTGGGTGCAGGAGCAGGGGCACTATGGGAGATGGAGTCCCTGAAGAGCCACATGAGGTGGCTCAAGAATCAAATGTGCAGATAGCGTCTGGCATTACTCCTGAACCCGTACTATTAGGATCCCAGGAAGCAGTGGAAAATTTCTATTCTCTATCCCACCCCTCTTCCGATGAAAGTACAAACATCAGTAAAGACTGGGCAGAGTACAGCAATGAAAGCAGTTCCATTGAAGTCGAAGGGGAGCTCAGTTCTAATTTAAATTCACCGAATTTAAGTGTTTCTACGGTCAGGAGGCGTAGAAAAAAGGGCTCTCAGCGCGTTGTTTGTAAGGATTCTGAATTTGGTTCTGGGGATTTACCGAAAGAGGGGTCAGCTACGGCAAAGCCTCAGGAAGCAGACAGGATGATTAACAGCTCAGAGGCCACAGCTCAGGGGCACGATATTACAAACACTAATGAGATTTCTTTAACCACCATCTATAACACCATGATGAGCCATCGTGCTGAAAGCAAGGCAGAGAATCAGCGCACTCAGGCAACCTGTTCTAAAGTTAAGAACGCAGTACGACGAGTCATAAAACTTTGTGCTGAAACAGCTGACAGAGTGACAGAAACTGAGGCAAGAATCTCTGCTTTGGAAGATGAGACCATTGCACAGAAGCAAGAATTTGAGAACGTTAAAGCCCAGAAAGATGATCTCACATATAAACGGTCGGGTCTGGAGAACCAGGCCCGTAGAAACAATTTACGTTTTCTCGGTATACCTGAGAAAAAGGAAGGGGCCGATGCAAGAAGGTTCATCATTGAGCTACTAAATGAAGCCTTTCCTGACCTGGTATCTTGGGACTGGTCCAAAGAAGTGCAAAGAGCACATAGATTTCCGTTTGCCATGAGAAAGCAGCGTCAAGGGGTGGAAGAGTACCCTAGGGCAATATTGGTCTCCTTTAATAACTTTCTCGCTAGGGAAGAAATCTACGCGCTAGCTAGACCTGACAAAAAAGTTGAAGCCAAGAATTGTGAGTTTTTCGTGAGACCAGATTTTTGCCAAGCTACGGTGTCCCAGCGCTGGCATTTGCGCCAGCTCATCCCAGACTTTCAGAAGAAGGGGGCCACCGTATTCTTGCAAAACCCGGCCAAACTGAAAATAGTGATGAAAGGGCAGACTACATTTTTCCAATCAGAATTGAAAGCCAAGGAAAATTTAGATTCTCTATGAATCCGCTATAAGAACAAGAGCGTTAAGAGTATAGAGCTGATTCTTTTCTTCTTTTGCTGTTGGTTTAGATGTTTTCTTCTCTTTTCATGATATGGCTTTCCTTGCAGGGTCCTCGAGGTTGGGGGGACACGGCACTCCACACTTATCAGAAACTGGATGTTCCTGAGCCTCATATGTTGGGGCGGATGGTGGGGGGGTTCCTGTTGGGGTGGGGGTGGGAGGGACAGGGGTGTTGGTGAGGTTGTAAGGCAGTGGTAGTTGTTAGGGTGCACACAGTATATATAGTAAGGCAGGTCTATTTACCTCTTTTCTGGGCTTTTCTTTTTCTTTTGATTTTTCTGTACGAGTGTAGGAAAAAGGGGACAACTCTGACAAGCTTAGACTTGAATTTATGTTACAATGGATAGGAATATTAAATTATGCACATTGAATGTCAATGGCCTTAACGATGCAAAAAAAGTAGGGGTTCTATGTAGACTAATCCAGCTGATTGCGTGATGACATCCTGTGTATACAAGAAATTCACATCTCATGGGACAAACAAAACTTATTGAGGAACTTGGGTCTTGAACTTTTAATAAGTTCAAAGAAAACTGGGGTTAAAAGAGGAACTGCAATCTGCATGAAACAAGGGGTCGGAAAATGTCTAAGAACACTAGCTGACAAATGGGGGAGATGGGGGATGGCAGAAATCATTGTTGAAGGTAATACATTTACTGTCTGTTGTTTATGCGGCCCTAATCTGGATGATAACGAGGTGTTTAATACGGTCAATTCAGAATTGGCGGCTTGGTGTCAACCTATAATTTTGTGCGGGGATTTAAATGTTCATGTGGACTCTAATTGCAATATCAGGGCTACCAGGAATTTTGAAGGTCGCAAGATCAGGACATATAGAGCCTTAAGGGAATTGGTATTAGCGAATCGGTTGTTTGACGTATGGAATATTCTACAACCTACTGATCCTGGCTATACTTTTTTTTCGATTCCTCATAAAAAGTTTGTCCGTTTAGATTATTTTTTTACTTCTTAATTCTTTTTGGAAAATGTGAATATGGAGGTACTACCACAATTAGTTTCGGATCACAATCCTGTCATATTGGAATTATTATTGCCTTCTAAATGCTTTAATTTTAATAGCCAATTGTCGTTCCAAAGGAGTCTTCTGTTCTGCTATCTTCGACATATGGCCGAAATTATTAAAGATTTCTTTGAGCGTAACAATGAGACAGCCTCAATCCAAGATGTTTGGGACGCTTTTAAATCTATAGTTAGGGGGGAAACTATTAGCTACTCAAATTTTCTGCGCAGGAAGACACAAGTGGAGTTCAAGAACAAACTCGATAAAGTAAGAAATGCAGAATTAAAACTAGCTGTTAACATTAAAAATGGCCAAGGCGTCGAGGAGGCTCAACGACTCTAACTATTGAACGAGCTGCTTCATATTCTCATCTAGCTGACCAGGTCGCGGTTAAATATAAACAACACAAGGCAGAGTGTTACGAACTAAGCAAACAAACAGGGAGAATCTTAGCACAAAGGTTGAGACAGAAGGCCACTTCGAATGATATATCAAAAATTATAGATCTGGAAGGAGTATCTCAAGAATCTAAAGCAGGGATATTGAAGGCATTTAGCGGCTTTTATAAGTTATTATACAATAAAGCTAGTAACGAAATCAATGAAGCTAAGGATCCAATGGATTATTTGAGGAACATTGATAATGTACTGTTGACTGAAGCAGATAATGCTCTTATAGCAGCTCCTATAACATGGGAGGAGACTGAACTAGCCATCCTTGGCCTAGCCCCCGGGAAAGCCATGGGGCCAGATCAAATCCCTTTACAATTTTATCGCACTTTTAGAAATATGCTTAAACCTGAATTGCTCAAGATCTTCCATGAAGATTTTCAAGGACAACCACCCGCTTCATGGTCTTTGGCCAATATTGTGGTATTTAAAAAGAAAGGAAAAGATGTCAATGAATTAGGGTCTTATCGGCCAATATCTCTCATCACATCAGATAGTAAAATCTTGTCTAAAATATTGGCCAACAGATTAAATGATATAATGCCTATCTTGGTCTCAAAGATTCAACATGGTTTTATCAACAAAAGGGATACCACTGATCATATTAGACGCATAATTGCCCTGTTGGATTGGGCGCAGGCCACGGGATCCCCGGTCGGATTTGTCCTGTTGGATGCCGAAAAAGCTTTCGACAGGGTCGACTTGGGATTCCTGTGGTCTGTCCTGGCATGGATGGAGTTCCCTGTAGAATATATTATTGCCATTCAGGTGTTATATGCCAATCCTAAAGCCGTAATTCGTATAGGAACTGAGACGTCCGGTCCTTTTCCGATTACAAGGGGAACAAGGCAGGTTGCCCCTGCTCTCCCCTCTTGTTCGTGCTATATATCGAACCATACTTGAATATTCTTACAAAGGAAACTGGAATTCCCCCTGTAGTATTGTATCAGGTAGAGCATAAAATCCTCGCATATGCTGACGATGTTGCGATCGTCACCTCTGATGTTGCTTTATCCTTACCTAAAATTATAGAACTCGCCCACGAATTCGGCGAGCTATCAGGATATAAGCTGAATGTCACAAAGACTCAGGTAATCCATTCGTCTGAAGGTAGACCTGAAGGCGGTGTATTTGCATCTACTGCTACATATCTTGGTGTTACAATCTCTGCCAAAGTGGAGGATAGTGTTGGGCTTAACTCAGATCCTTTACTACTCCCCACTAATAGGACACTTGAGAGATTGAATAATCTGCATTTATCTCTGTGGGGTCGTACTAATGTAGTCAGTTTCAATTTCAATTTGATTAGCTTTATTCGATTTCAGTAAAAAATCATAAAAGCAACAGCAATACATTAATACATTTCATTTCATTTCTTAAAAAGAATTAGGTGAATTTAAAAATAAATTAAATCAATAGAATGAATCGGCTAATCAGTATACAAAAATGGAGCGTGAACAAGTTGATAAAACAGGAGAGAGGTGGCCGCTCAATACAAGACCACTTCTCGCCGTCTGGGAATTACACTATGTTGTCTGACATTATGACGAACATATAATGTTCTGGGGTAAAATTCACTTAAAGTCCAAACTGATATAGGACCATCCCCTATTTGTGGCTGCCAGGATTGCAGGTATGGTACGACATATTTATTTCTAAACTTTACGAGTACCAAGTCGCCCACAGTGTTTTTTGCGAGAGGTCCTAACCAGCCCACCCTTCGGACACCTAATATAGTCCCATCTAAATTGGGGGGCAGAGGTCTATTTTTAGTAAGCCAGTACACCACCTTATTCCTTAGGTCCTGCTGTCTCTCGAGTTTTCCCTTTGGGAGTTCAGGTATTCCTGAAAGGACACATACAATAGGGGCTGCCTCTGGTGGCAGATGTAGATGGTTAGTTTTGTGGGGTAAAGTGTCATGACTAGACACTATTCTTTTATGAGATGACTTGTCTTTATTTTGCCCAGCCCTAGGGTAAGAAGAATGTGATGGCATGGAGGCTTTTGGGATATTTACAGATTTCATGTGTGGAGCAACTGATTGTATACTGGAGATCTCGCTTTGTGTGATGGAGATTAGCGTATCTATAGGGGCTGGAAGCTGTGATTGTACGGGTTGTCCCATAGTTTTAGTAACTATTGCTTTGACTTTTATAGCTTCCTCAACACCCCTAAGCCTATCCTCTAGGCTAGTCATTTTATCAATCAGCGGAGTTATGATTGACTTCATCATGGTTTCGAGCTCCAACAATAAGGAGGCCTGTGTAGGTGCTTTCAAAGTCGCAGTACTAGGAGTATTGCGTAAAGGTGGATTACAATGTAATTTTTGTAATTTGGCCTGACTGCCCGCGTGTTTAGCCTCAACTCTCTTCCTTTTAGCAGAGAGCACCTGGTTGAGGGTTACCGGTAGAGAGTTTGCTGTTGGTTGTATTATGCGGGACGTTACCTGTGGAGTGTGAGCTAATTGGGAAGAGCAACTAGACCCATGATTAGGCATAGATATTGGGGAAATTGGAGCTTTTTCTGGAAACAAAGGGGCGTAAGAGGATTTGCACAATTGATTAAGTTCATCCAGTAATGATATTGCAGGGGCTATATTAGGAGTCTGAGGCGGAGAACCCAGAGTGAAAGAGCTGTCTAGAACTGGGGATCGTTCTATTCTATCTAAATCCCTTGAAAAGGGCAGTATAACACGCTTAAAATACAAATCCATTGTTCCCCTATGCAAGTCACCCTGGGAGGAATGGTTTCTAAGGTCCGCTTTGCAAGACATCGCGTAGCGGCTATCACCGATAAGAATGAATTGTACTAAGTCAATATCGAGAACCTTGGAAGGGGCCTATTAAAAGAACAGGAAATAGTCAATGGGTAACAGTACCTTTGGTCAGTGTTCCTGTAGTATTGGCACAAGAGCTATGGGGGGTGCCCCGACCCGGCCTCCTCTGGCCTTTGATGGCCGCAGATGGCCCCGCCCTTGTCCCGGGCTTCTCCCGCGTGCGACTCACGGGGCGAATGGAGGGCTCGAGCTATTATGCGCCTCCGTTCGCGCTGATGACTCCTCCCTCGTGCGCCGGTCCCGGGGCTGCTGGGTATTGTAGTTCCCCGATGGGAACTACCGCTGTTCCCCTCACGGCTTTCCTTATCAGCGCGGCCGTTCCCCTCACGGCACTGATGTCGGATGGAATGCCCCTCTGTACCCCTGCCACGGACTGTGCAGGTAAGGCTAGGCTGGCTTTGGTCTCCCAATGGCTCGCCGAGGGCGCGAGCTATTATGCGCCTCCGTTTGTGCTGATGACTCCTCCCTCGTGCGCCGGTCCCGGGGCTGCTGGGTATTGTAGTTCCCCGATGGGAACTATCGCCCTTCCCCTCACGGCTTTCCTTATCAGCGCGGCCGTTCCCCTCATGGCACTGATGTCGGACGGAATGCCCCTCTGTCCCCCTGCCACGGACTGTGCAGGTAAGGCTAGGCTGGCTTTGGTCTCCCAATGGCTCACTGAGAGCGTGAGCTATTATGCGCCTCCGTTCACGCTGATGAGTCCTCCCTCGTGCACCGGTCCTGGGGCTGCTGGGTATTGTAGTTCCCCGATGGGAACTACCGCCGTTCCCCTCACGGCTTTCCTTATCAGCGCGGCCGTTCCCCTCACGGCACTGATGTCGGACGGAATGCCCCTCTGTCCCCCTGCCACGGACTGTGCAGGTAAGGCTAGGCTGGCTTTGGTCTAATGTAGTCAAAATGATTATATTTCCTAAATTTCTTTATTTATTTCGCACCATTCCTCTTTTTTTTATCTTCGTTTTTTTAGTAATCTAGACCAAATTATTTCCAGGCTTTTATGGGGCTACCAGAGAACAAGAAGGCCTCTTAAGTGGTGTATTCTACCGAAATGAAGGGGAGGTCTGGGGATTCCGAGTTTTCGATTATATTATTGGGCAGTCACATTAAGATCAATGGGTACTTTACTGTTTCAAGACTTTAGTTTAGACGTAGCTATGAAGCCATCAATTTATGAAATGTTGCTGGGAGCAGAAGCCCGACAATGCTTTGTTAGGTTCTTAGAACCAAGCTACTAGAAAAAAACAAGGTTCAAAATTATGATTTCGACGTTACAGTTATGGAAACAAATCAATAAGAGATTTCATTTCTTGTCTAATTTGAATTATTATACACCCCTTTTAAGGAATCCGCTATTGCCTGGGATCTTTAGCAATTCTGTTATGCTTAGATGGAATGATCTTAAGATCTGTTCACTTGGGCTGATGTATCAGGATGAGCGATTTGTTTCATTTGCTGAGTTGCAGAATAAATATGGTCTTAACAGAGGGGATTTTTTTTAAATTCCTGCAGATTCGTAGTTTTCTAGAGTCAAACAATTTATTACACACCGAATCTATGAATAAAATAGACGTGTTGGAAAGCTGCAGGAAAAAAGATCGAATTGGTGTATTATATCGAATGATGGTAAACAGAATGCCAGATAATCTAAATGTGTTTGCAGACAAATGGCAAAGAAGTCTGGGGATCGAGAGAGTCGATATATTCAGATCCTTAGAGGTGGGCTGTAAGGTGTTATTTAACGGATCACTCAAAAGCCAGCATTTCATGTCTATTTTCGACCTGTATTATACACCGTTAAAATTAGTGAAATGGAAAGATCAGAAGGGTATCAACTGCAGTAGTTGTGGATTTCTGGCTGCTGATTCAATCATATGTTTTTTTGCTGTCCAAAATTAATTCAATTTGTAACTAAAGCGCAAGATTTTTTAAATATTATTTTGGAATCGACTGTTGTTTATAGCTATGTCTGCATATCGATTTTGCATAACTTCGCGGTGGCTAGACGCCGATCCACCAACGTTTTATCATTGGCAATCCAAACTGTTAAGTATCTATCGGTTGGAAAATGCTGTGTATAAACTTAAGGGCCGGAAAAGAAAGATCTTTGGCCCAAAAATATGGTCATCAATAATAAACTGGATATAATCAGGCTGTCTTTGCATTAATTACCGTTTATTATTCCTTTTTCCTTTTGTCCTCTGATGAATTATTGTACTGTAATATCTGTAGTTATTGTCTGTATCTCCTATTATCTCCTATTATGCAACTTTCCTCATCCATAAAATCAATAAAAAAATTTAAAAAAACATTAAGATCTTCAGAGTCTACGATCATCTAAGGAGGGGTCTATCCGCTGCGAAGCAGATGGCATGAACTTTGTACTCTGAGAATATCTTAAGGCGTATGAGGACTAAAAAAAAAAAAAAAAGGATTTACACTGAATTATTGTTGTATCATTTTGAGGTTTGGCTTTGACAGTGTAGCTGTCTGAGAGACCTATTGTTACCAATTCTTTAAAATATACACTGTGTGGGTTTTGCACTCTCAATAGGGCTATTACGCTCTGACATAATACTATCTGTTGTTTGATGTATCCATCTTTCAGGAAGGGCTCTCTTTGGAATAAATATGGGGATATTATATATCTGAAAAGTACATTCAATTATTACGCTATTCGTCACATTTATCCCTTTATCTCCTTTATGCGTTCTTTACAAAAAAAATCCTCTTTTCTACTTTTTCCTAGCATTGTCACAGCCAATGGGGCAGCCTTCAATCTTCTAAGCAGCATTTGAGCACGAAACTCGTTTGAGGACCATTTGTGTACTCCTGAGTTTACAAGCACTGGCACATTAAGCCAGAACTGTTGGCCTTGCCTGTGCTTGTTTATAGTCCCATCTCCCAAATGATGATGGGAGCTGCAGTTTTCTTGAGTGTTGCACGTATGTCACAGTTTAAAAAAAATGAGACAGCAGCATAGGAGCTTCCATTTTTTTCTATAGAAAAGAAAAGCATGTCGATTTTCCTGTCACACACACAAAGGTAAGTGGGCAGCAACCCCAGCAGGCGAGAAAGTGAGGGAGAGAGGGAAAGCGAGAGTTGCTCTTAGCTTTCATCATGTGCAGCACCTGCTCTATTCTCTTCCATTCTGGGACTGCCACCGAACTGAATGCCAGAGACCACGACGATTTTATGGACTTGAAAGATGTATGTTGCCAATGAATGGAAACGTCTTGCCGAAGAGCTGGGGTTTCAATTTACCCTGACCAGGCCTTTCCGTCTGTATCGTTATGTCACAAACTTTTTTGTGTTACGATTTTGTACCGTTTATGCGTACAGAACGTGTCACTGGAGTTTGAAGTGGTCTTTTTAAAAAAAATTGTCATCGAAATAGGGGGAGGGATGGCACATAAGTATATTGATAGAATGAAATAGACAACCGTCAACGCCGAAACGAAAATCCATACTTATGTTGATAAAAAAAAAAACATGATTGATTACTCTGAAAGGACGTTATAGGGAGATTGCCTAGCCACCTGTTCCCTTCTTTGCATTTTCACATCAGCTCCCAGAGCTGTTTTTTTTTGTTTCTCCCAAGGATGATGTTATAGAGCGTTCTAATAGGACGCTGCATGGCAACGCTCCTGGGAACCAGCGCAGGTCTGGCAGGATGTCTCAGACAGCATTTGCAAACGGTAATTTGAGCCGCGCGTGCCACTTACACACGCTGCGTCAATGCTGGCGCTTATCTCTCTGATGAATGTCTCCGAGGAACAGCCCGCTGCCACAGCCCCGTAAGTCTCATAGTCCAGTTCACGGTGTATTTATAGCTTTATCTGTACCATCTGTCGGTACGTGATAACAACTGCATGGGGACTTTCCTTCGTGTAGACAGGCATATTTGGTTTAGTGGCGGTGCGTCCATTGGGGGCGTTGGGGCGTTGCCCCACTAGCCATGGACGACCGCGCACTGCCAACATGAATTAAAAAAGGATTTTTAAATAAATCTGAGCGCGCACTGACAGGCACCCGCACTGCGCGTTATCGGCCCCAGGACAAGCCCGACAGAATCGGGCACCGCATAAGGATGTGGGCCGTGGGGGGCGGGGCTGCAGCAGAGAGTGACAGGCAGTTTACAGGCAGCTAGAGCAGAATAGCGAGGGTGACAGTGCGCAGGCAAAATCCAGGAGTAGTCAATATTTTGACTGGCCCGCGCATGCGTACTGTAGACCTCCCCCCCACCCCCCTCCCCTATAGTACTTAGAGACACAGGCAGGGACCCGGGGCCCCGGTCTCATTATGGGCAGATAGTGTCCTGCTCGTGAGCCAATCCTGGCGCAGTGGCGCTGTCAACGCTGCGCCAGGATTGGCTGCTGCAGCAGGATGGTGCCGCGCGTGGGTGTTGTATGGCTGTCTGCTCTTCTGCTGAGGGCCGCACTATGTGGCCAATCACCTATGGCTATATCCAGCCATGTCGAGGTGATTGGCCATTTCCCCTACGCTGTCGGGACGTCACCGCGGCACCATGAGAGTCGGGACGGGACCCATCCAGAAGCTGGCGCAGGGCGGTAAGTTTTATTTGATTTTTTTTTTCATTAAACCCCTCCCGCGACGAGCCGATTACCCCATTTCCACCCCCACCCACCCGAGACAGAGAGAACACGACCCCGATTCTGCAAGGGCAAAACTACATAGCACGAGCTTAGGTAGCGGCAGAGGACGAAAATATCTTTTTGTGCCAGGATAATGGGTGCTGCTGAGTGTGACGCATGAAGGTGGGCATGAAAGAGCACCAGGCAGCGGCTTGGAAGGAGTCTAATCCTGCTTGCTTCACTGGGTGTGCTGCTGTTATTTTCTATGGGTTTGGGGAGCATACTAAGAATGTGCGGTTCTGGTTCACATACATATGCTTTAAAGAGCTTCTAGGAGCTGTATTCGATACCGAGGGAATTTGATGCTGGCAGACACGTATGAACGTGTGACGGCATTACTTGGAGAGGAACAATCAACACAAAAGGGGAATAAAGCAGGCAGTCCTGCTAGGCTCACCGCCGGTGCTCACCTCTCAGCCTCCATCCTTTCTCAAACTACCTGGTGTTTTCCATTTCACTTGTAGTGAATTAACAATCTTTGTCTACTTTTGCATGAGTTGGTTGGGCCAAGAGAAAAATGCAGCAAAGTTTAGAACCAGGCTGGGGCTGGGCATTCTTGAGGATAGCATGTATGCATTGTTTCTATTCGTCAACGTTGATATTATTTAACTTGCTTCCCGTGCTATTGACAGTCACATTCTTTAGATCAATAAGATGGTTTATATGAGAAAAACAAGGCTTTATGTTGGAATATTTTCTGTGTACATTTTGAGTGGTTTACTTTTTTCTACTATGTGCCACTGCTTACATAGTATTACTACCTGGGGAGCTGATATAGTTTATTGTGACGAGTGGTCATTATGAACACAGAGCTGTCATAAGAGATAGACTGTGAAGTGGGTCATCCTACGTGTGGCTGCCTGAGCATGGACTTCTGTTTCTTTTCCCCTCAGTATAGCTCCAGTTGGTAAAATGTATTTCTAGAATATACTTTATAATTAAACAAAGAAAGCACTGCTGTGTGAGATCTCAGGATTTCCAGATCCATGTGTAAATCACGCAGTTCAGTGTTTTCCTTGCGTTCTGATTGTATGTAAAGCATTGACGGGAATACAAGTCCCAGAATGCAACAAAAAGAAAACAGGCACTGCTCTGTCCACCTAACATGATAATTTAGGTTTCCCTATAGAGTTAAAAAAAATACAGTACCTCCCACATCACTGGAACACAGCTTTTCCTGTCCTGGAATTTTATTTTGCAAATCATTGTTTCAGGTGTGTCTAGCATGTAATCGAACTGAAAGTAAAGTACAACTCCCAGAATGCACTGATTTGTTCAATGAAATCGTGGGAGTGGAAACAAAGCATTCATCTGATGCAGAGAATTCTGGTAATTTTACTCCTTAAAATGATTACCCTAGATAGCTGACCACACAGTCCCAGCCGTGTTCGCAATATCAGTGCACTGTAATGAAAGATGCCTGCTCGCAAAGAGAGGTTTGATTTTGCACCAGTGCGAGCTCTACCTGCATACAGTAGCAAGCAGTATCTGTGCATCAAAGATGTGTGGGTGCATTTTTGACAATACAGTGAGCAGTCTGTGAAGTGGACGACATCCGTTGTTTAATCATAATTGGTTGTTGCTCCCTGTACATTAAATGAAGCAACCTGGGGGAGCTTGCTGGGTCTGAAGGAGTACTAAGGCGGCAGAATTCACACTGCCGTTAATCCCCCCCCCCCCGTTTTGCTCCACACTGCAATATTTTAGCTTTATTTAAATCATTTCATGTGAGCTGTTGAGAAAGTTAAGTTATTACATGAGCCTTTCCAATAAGAATTGCGATGATGTCAATTTATTACAGAATTTGGGATGGATAATGTACCAGTTTTATTAACGCACCAAAATCCATTAATTAACATTTGTTAATTTGTCTTACGCCCCACTACTTTCAAATTCCACCAACCGCCACTGGCTCTTGCTTGCTGCTTTTCAGGCACTTCACTGCGCTGCACAATTGTAAGGTGTGGCCGGATGGAACCTCATTGTTCGTGGTTCACTCGCATCGTCGGGAGGGGGGTGCTTTCATGTCAACTCGATTTATAGATTGCAGTGCCTACATTGCAAACCCGTGCGGGTTGCAAGGACAGGAACTGGCAACAGCTGTCCCTCTCTCTAGAGACCCACTATAGAATCCACAAACGCATTTGGCTGCCAATGTAGCCAATAGCACGACTGTTTTCCCTTTCCTTTAAAGTGCCAGGGCCCAGGGTCACAACGCCAGCACATTGCAAATATTTAATGGGAGGGAGAGGGGCGGTGGGGGGAGGCAGAGGTCTGGCTATCCTCTACAAGGCTCAGGCTCAACATTTATTAGTGCTCGTTACAAGGTGCCCCTCAGATTCCCATCTTATTAATATTTACGACTCTGAAGGATTGCGCCTTATTGTGAAGTAAATCTTTGCATAGTGGGCGATTTGAGAATCACGCACAGAACAACATATAATACTGCTTGATGTGTAATGCAAAAGCACTGCACTTGAAGCAATATTTTTTAGCATCTGGCCCCAGGCGGATAAATAGACATGTCCATGAACTATTCCCAATCTGGATACGGTTGGAAAATACTTCTCGGTGGAAAAAAAGTAAAAATGTTTGCTGGGACAAATGCACTTTTGTGACACATTTCTACACGTGAACACATTGTGTGAAAATCTGCAACTCTTCCCAAGAGCCGTCGTTGAAATCTTGATAAGTTGTAAAAAATAATAATAAATTAAAAAATTACATTTTCTCGTGTGCAGAGTCGTGAAAGTGTCATATTTTAATGTTCTGTTAATATAGGTGAGTATTACAATATGTTTTCGTGTGCTTGGGTCCACGTGGGCGTCGTTTCATGTGTATATTCCTATTATTTTTTCCATCCTCCCGGCTTATCAAAGCAGGTTGAATTTTACGTTCCCCTTGTGAAAAAGGCTCGCACAATGCAGTGGCGAAATAGTTCCTAGTGCTCTTTTTCCAACAGGGGTCACTGCAGTTCCAGCAGCTACAAATCATCGCTGGATTCGTCGTTGTCAAAGAAGCCTTGATTGCAGACCTCGCGGGGATAGTTGTACTGTCTATATTATTTCCAATGAACCAAAAAAAATGCAACCTATCCTTACAGGGAACAGTTTCCCTAATCCCGGTTTTTCCCACGCAGTGCGTCCCCGCCCCCTGCTGTGCCATCAAGTCCTCGGGGCCAATGGATCTCGTAGGAAAGACCCTTGCTCGTTAATCCTGTTCTCTACGGGGTAGCGTGGGGGTAATTTTCGTCCTTTTAGAGTCGTTTTTTTCGCTACCAGGTGGCCTCTTAGGAACCATAATCGCCTGTGCGTTGGAAAAGCCCCAAGATCGTTTTCATCTCCGAATGTCAAGGAGTAAATTCGGATTTGGCGTTCTGGTTACTATTCATGTCTGGGCGGGATCACAGGGTGTGAGCGGGGGCATCATGGTTGCTTTGTTTGGCCCAGGGTCGGATTGGAATGTAGGGCATTCTGACAGGGCAGAAGGGCTGATCTGACATATCAGTGAGTGGGCCTGTTTTATTGTCTGGTGGGCCAGTCATTACTGTTGATTTTTCTGATATTACCACAAACATTGCCTGCAGTAAGCATGAATGCATGGAGTGCCCGAGAAAGGCAGGGCCAGCATCGGCCCCGCCGCAAGTATGGTGGGGCGCACCGGCCCCCACCCGCTCTCGATAGTGGGGCGCGCCGCCATCGTGTCACCATGACGCAGCGGGCGCACCTCAACATCGATTGGACCCCGGGTCTCCTAGTGACCCGGAAGTGATTGAATCACTTCCGGGTCACTGTGGGACAAAGGGCCAGGCCAGTTAGATCCGGCCTGGCAAGTGAGGGGTTAAAAGGCCGAGTAGCGCAGGAGTCTGCCTCTTTGACTCCGCGCTCCACGGCCTGCCCCTCCAGCCTCTAGGAGGCTGTAATTCTTTTTCCCCACCCACCATCCCCTGAAGCAAATGATTGGTATTGTGTTTTATGAAGGCTTTCACAGGTTTGTTCGAAATGTATATAGATGACAGGTGTGTCGTACTAATATGTTTTGTTCCCTAGAACTTTATCCCGTTTACAGGTCATCAATCGTCGTATTTATTGCTATTCCTTGGTCAGGCGGTAAGGTCAGGATTGGTGAGCAGTAAATTTAAGGTCCTTAGAGGGTGGCCCCATTCTTGAATGGGGTTGCCCAAGGAGAGCAACAAGTGGTCTTTCCTAGAACTCCAGGGGCAGTTACAACCTGTTGGCTACATGGGTGCAGGGGAGTCATGTTTTCTCTAGGCCGGTTGGCCACCCTGCACGTGCACAATGACGCCAGTAAATGGCGTAGAGTTGCAAGGGCCCCCTTTAATGGAGTTAATAGAGCATATGGGGGTAACTGGGGGGAGTATCCTCGCGGTAAACAGGCCCTCTGTGCTGCGTACTTCGATGGAAGGGCGTGGTTTAAGTGATGATTATCTAACACCAGTTAGTGACCTTGCCGTAGGCCCAAATAGGATACGCAGAAAAGTAGTTATTGTATGATTGATACGTTAGATTTGGATAGGAAATACCTTGTACTAGAATTATGTTAAGGTTAGCCATCTGATATCTGTATATATCAATTGTAATCAAATGTCATGGAACGTTTTCTGCATAATTGTGCAAATATTCTTTATTTCAATCTTTGATTTAATTTTATGTTTTAATATATACTGTCGTGGGTTGTACGACCCCCAACTCCAAAGAAATCCCTCTCATGTCCTTGCTAATAATGTTTGTTAACGGAAAGGGGGGGGTCCTCCGGCAGTTCCTGGCCATATATATGGTAAAACAGCTATGGGTCATGTTTTTACAAGTTCAAAGCTATCCCTATTTAATATTGTGGGTCACTTTTTGGGTCGTCTGATTCTCTCATAGGGCCCGCTTTCCATTTTTTTGTGCCCAGGTTGATTTTCTGTTCATCAAACCATGCTTTGACCTTCTCAGCACTGAACACTCCTAGCTAAGTACCTCCAAAATAAAGAAGAAGCCTGATCTGTTTTGTAGGCTGTGGCCATCTTTCCTGGAGAGCTAACCTTGTATGACCTCTACACCCAAATTCTTCAGTATCAGAATAGTTTGATCACTTTTATCTGATCAGCACAAATGTACTTTTAAATCTCTACCACACCCTCTTTTCTTATGTGCCTACTCGAGAGTTTATAGGCCCTATTCACAAATAAACATTTAGAATTGTAGGTAAAACATGACATGACTTTATGTCTCCATACTTGACTTTCCTCAAAACATGGATCCTCAAAGAATCCTATGGAGCTTACAAATAGTAGGCAAAGGTATACCACACAAATATGTTGCGAATTTAAGTACGTATATTTCACTTGTAGAAGCTTAGGATGAAAATCACAGATATGTAAATAATGGATTACATCGATTTCCAATGTTGAAACATACATGTGGATATTTCTGATGTCAGGATTTGCCACTAGTCCTATCATTCTAACATGCATTGTGACATGCTGAGGACAGGAGTAAACTCTGTGAAGAAATATTGCACGCAGAAATTCTCCAATCGAAGTTCTGTAAAACAAATGTCACACACAGAGGAAGATGGCATCTATCTCGTTGTCTGACATACCAAATTGTGTGATCATTCTCCTGACATTTTGTCCAACATTTGCCCCTTACAAGGGTTCTCGCTGCTCTTCCACCTTTTTACCTCTGTGGATTGAAGGGAGGCTCATTAGATATCGGTAGACGTCAGCTAGTACAACTGCATGTGCGGTCACTTTGATCTGCACTCTCAGATTCTTTAATTTAATAAGTGTATTCCTTCTGCAACATTGTATTGAAATGCATAATCGCATTGCTGCAGTAGACCCTGGCCTCCACTTGAAACAATGTGAATTATGCTGCATGTCTGTTTGTGCTGCTGCAGGGTAGCAAGAGATAAAATGATACCCATTTAATATGGATGGCTGGATCTCTTATCTGTACCGAATTTACTTTCCAAGGTGAAAAGTGTGCTATGTAATAACAAATAACAAAATATAATATACCAAGGCATTAAAACGTATATACACAGCAAAAAAATACCTTAAATAGAAGACTATTGAGCTACAGGGGCGAGGGACAAAGTTTATTCTGAGTGATGCCTACTTGCTTATAGCTGAAGCTACAGGCTCCAACATCTAGCTCCATCCCAGGACAGGGCCTCACACGGAGCTGGGCCACCATTCGGTGTAAGGGCTGAAATGCCCTGATACTTTAGTGTGTCGCCCTAGGTGGGATGGGTATGCCTAGACTTGGGTCCTGTGCACATTGTGTAACTGGAACCAAGATATCTGGCTGCTGATTCCTAACTAGGGCAAAACTGGTCCTAGGTTGCTTGTGTTCTGCTTCAGGGAGAACCTGGCCTGGTGGGTGGGGCCTCCCTGTTGACTTGTTCTGTATCACCCTAAGCGCCTCACAGAAACCAGAGGGGTGAAGTAAATCAGTGTAAAGGCATAATCATCGGACTAATACAACCTAATGATCAGAGAGTGCCCAGCCATTCATCACATGGAGCCCAGAAATATTTTATGTTATTTTTTTCTCTTTCTGATTTAACTCTGTCAAGCTTCATTGTATATTTGGTGGAGATCACCCAATCTAAAAACGCTGGAGGTGTATCCTTAACCCACAATTTACAGATTTCTCTTTGTGCAAGTAAAATCAAATATAAACCTAACTTTTTTTCCCACCAAGACATAGACTCATAACATGGAAACAACCTAAAGAACACCAAGGTTATGCTTACCTGGGTGCTTAAACCAAAAATACTTCACATACCTCCACTTACAGCCGAACAGAAATGATGTAACTTTGGGCAAGTTAAAAACATATGGACATCATCAGCAATGATCTGGAGACATTTTGGACACTTTGGCGCCGGACCCTTTGACAATTTAGATAGCTTTAAGGGAGACCAGTGCACCCTGTGGATACAGAAAATATGGTTTCTTCTTAAATTTGCAGGTTGAACTGTAGTATACAGAATGTCATGAGATGCTTGCCATAAATCTTCAATGTGGTCACCAGGCAGGTTCTCTCCCCACAGCTCTGATGGCAGTTTAAATTCACCCTCCGCCGGATCTAGCAGTAGCAAATAAAGGATCGCCACCTCATTCTTTCTTCAGATTTTTCTCCTCAGCATCTCTTACAGTTCATTGGACATGTCAACAGCTATCCCAATGGCTTGATGCCAACTTTTTATTTGCCATTACTTAAATTTGGACAGCCCATTACACAGTAAGTGTACTTAGGACATCCCAAGAAAGCAAAGAACCTTCCGGTATCAGTTGTTCCCAACGCAAGATTCCGGCTTTTATCAAAGGAGTTATCAGAGAGTCTTTAGTCCACCCTGGTGAGCCCGGAGCTATCCAGATGGGTGCTAGTGCGCATAATATAACTAATCTTTAAAACTTTCTTAACTTTAATCCACGTACCACCTAAACCCTTCAATATCTTTAAACAAACTTTATTAAAGAATCTTGGGTCACCATATTTATATAAGAAGCCCTGACTTCCTCCCTCAAGGTCTAACAGCAGTTCTTTTAACATTGTACCAATATCTGAGCTATCTGGTATGTCCATCATCATTTTCCCAGTTTTTAGTAGAAATATTCTTGTGCACAAAACTACGTCTGGCAGGCATAGCTCTCCTTTGTTTTTCTTTCTACGCAGTTTCTTCCAAGATATTCTGATACCTTTCGAGGCCCAAATAAAAGTATTTATTTTTGTCTGGAGTTTTTTCAGGCTTTCTTCATTGAATGCCAGAGGGATACTTTGTAATAAAATGATTATTTCAGGAAGCACCATCATTTTTATTAGATTTACTCTGCCAATTAGGGTCAAAGGTAGATAAGCCCAGCTCGTTAAAGAGCTATGTATTTCTTTTTTGATTTTCTGAAGATTTGTATCTGTAATATTATCGATATTGTGAGTGATCAGTGTACCCAGATATCTCAACACTTTTTTTGTTAGATGAGCACTCAAGTCTAGATTCCATTCCATACATTCAGTCTTTGCTGCATTTATTTCATATCCCGAAACAAGACCAAAGTTCTCTGCTTCCTTGTAAATTATATGGGTTGCAACATTCAAGTCAGATGTGAATACCATTAAGTTATCGGCATATAACCCCACCTTCCTTTCCCAGTTCTTAAATTTGAAAGGAGGTATTATTGGATGTTGTCTGATCTTTTCAATTAAAGGCTCAATCTATATGTTAAAAAGCAGTTCTCCAGCTTATTTTGCTCCTCTTCTGTATCATTTGTGTTATTGTATTGACACCTATTTATTTTCAATAAATTTTATTCTGAACTTAAAAAAGCAGTGGAGATAACGGGCAACCCTGCCTTGTACCTCTCTCGATTTTAATTGGTGCAGATAGGTTCCCATTCACTAGAATTCTAGCAATAGGGGCTTGATATATCAAGGAAACTGTCCTGCAAATTTATTTTCCTAAATTACTCTCCTTTAATATTTACTTTAAGTAGGCCCAGTTTACCCTATCAAAGGCCTTTGTTGCGTCTAGGGTTATTATGGCCAGAGGTGTTTTATAGAGAGTTGCTATATAAATTGCCCCAATCAGATTATAAGTGAGTACCCGGATCCCTCTCCCCCGAACAAAGCCTTTTTGATCCCTGTGGAGTAGGCCCTCTATCACGCCATTCAACCTCTCTGCCAATATTGTTGCAAAGATCTTATAATCAATATTCAGCAGAGAGATAGGCCAGTAAGAATCACATAAGTATGGGTGAATTTTGCGAATCTCGCGTTCGCGAATTTTGCGGATTTGCGAACTCGCAATCCGCAAAATCCGCGAATTCTCGCGAATTTGCGGATTTTTTTTTGTGTTCGCAAGGATTTCTGCTAGTTTGTGAGGGTTTTGTACCAGTTCGCAATTGCGAACTTACATTTCGTCTCGCAACGGTCGCGATTATGTTGTTTCTACGTCTGGTTCATCATCACAGGTTCCCAGCACCCTCTGTTTCACCACTGCCACCCTCTGTTACATCAATGCCACCCTCTGGTTCATCATCACTGTAGATTATGGGGGGAAAAGCAAGCACACCAGCCCTGCTTCAACTGACATGAATTAATTTGGGGTTAGTTTATTAATGTGTCACTGTTTTAAAATTCCAGTCTGGCACCTGCTTCCTTATCTGTAATTTGCTTTCTGTTGCAGTGCATTTTTTCCAGGACCTTTGTGGCCTACTTGTAGCTATTCTATGAGCCTGCTGTGAGGGTCAGAGCAGGGTCATACAATTGTTGCAACTAGCAACTGAACTCTGGAGGGGCCCCAGTCAGGAAGCACTACAGGGAATTGTTACTAATGATGAGTTTGAACTCTTGCACCTGCCGAGTGCTTTCAGTTTTGCAAAACTCGTTTTACTGCAATTTCGTGGGATTTGCGGGGCGCGAACACTCGCGAGATCGGATTCGGAAGCCGCAAATTCGTGCGAATATGCAATTTGCTTTTTTGCGGCGTGTTAGTTCGCAAGGTTTTGTGCGTTTTTGCGAGCCGCTCGTAGCGCAAGGCGCAAAGTTACCCTCGCGGTCGTTCAAGGGCGCGGCCATCTTGTTTGCCTGGCGTATTTCCGTTTCCGGGCGCGAAGTGTAATCTCGCAAAGTGTGCGGCTTGCCAGTACAGTTTCGCGAGTGTTCGCAAGGAAAATCTCGCGCAAACTTACCCGCGCGGTCGTGAACGGGCGCGGCCATCTTGTTTCTCATTCATTGCTATGGTTCTGGGCATGGTCTTTGTATCCTCTCTAAATCTCTGCCATCCTTTGCTTGTTTGAAGTTTTTTTGGATCTATTTTACTTATTATTAGGGCTCCCGGTTTTATGGTATTTATTTTTTTGCCATTTCCGTCTGTATTTATCCATATTTATTTTTTGGGCATTTTTTCTGTATTTATCCACATTTATTTTTGCCACAATAAAAGACGATGCTACAGCTAGTATTTTTCCACATTTATTTAAATTGACAATGCACACATGCTCTCACTTAAACTGGCGATTTGTTGTGGCTTTAGCAGTGCTTTGAATGGTCCGGTACTGAGTAATTTGAATAGGAGAGTACCTGTGCTTCTCAGTTCTCCTATAAAAACACTTTGGGATAGAGTACAAGCACTTATCAGGAGCAAACATGTGCCAGTGCCTCTGTATTTCCATCTAAAGCCAGCTAGAAATCTGCCTTCAAATGTCTATGGTTTTCACACAGAAAGTAAGTACATATATTGGTGGTGGTGTGTTTGTGTGTAGATAGACAGACAGATAGATATATCCCAAGCTACACACCACGTCCTTTTGATACATATTATATATATTTATATATATATATATACATATATATATGTAACAATTAAGGACGTGGCATGTAGCTTGGGAGCTCTCTACCGCCAAAAGCTGTTTTCAATACCCCGGGAGGGGAGCGTCGGCTCCTTCTCTGCTCATAGCTGCCAAGGTTTCACATTGCTATATGTGACATTTTCATAATTTCAGTGTAATTATGAGTGACATTTCAACGACTATGAGTGACAAATTCTCGCAAGAAAAATCAAGCAATGAAGATTAGAGGAGCATATAAATATCAGAAATTACACCCATTTGAGCAACGAGAAACTCTAAGAAGAGCTTAAAACTGCTACAAAGCACCTGAAATGGAAGGGCATCAACCAGAGATACACTGGTGACTCGATTTTTCAGTAACTGAGGGCAGGCAGACACTGTTGCTGCTCAGAAGATGACCTGATCATTCATGACCACGTGCTGGCCTAAAAACCACATTTTATAGCATGGGCCAGCTTGGTATCGAAACTACCAGAACCCCATCACTTCTGCATCTCTCCCACCCCGAGAAAAATACCAGCCTTCTGTTCTCATTCTAACATTTTACAAAGGCCCAGATATGATTTTCACAGCCATCCACGTCACCAGTGGAAAGCAAAGTAATTTTTTGTGCCAGAACAACTAAGCATGTGGGAATAAAACGAGGTGAAATTAGTGACAGCTGCAGCCACATTCAGCGCCCCCTTCAGGCGACATCGCAGACTGGCCCTTTTCAGGGTACCACACTGTGCACCTCTGAGCGGGGGCTGGTTTATTCTACAGCTTATGGTTGTGCAATGTATTGCAGAATGTATATAGCGCTTCATACCACTGATGAGGCCTGAAAGCGCTCAGATTCACATCTGCTTCACTGGCGTGCAGGGTTGGTAGGCTGCTGCTGGGTATAGTTTGGCCAGTAAGGGGGTCTCTGGTGCAGGGTATGACATTCAGCCTTGTTGGTGAGGTGAATGTCCTCTGTACTGTTCTATGTTTCTAAATCAACACAAGCCGACATTTTTATTTCCAGTGCTGCCACAGATGCCGGCTCCGTACAAATGCACCCTGCGTGACCTTGGAGCTGTTGGCTAGAAATGAAGGCCGATGCAGTCTGTGATTGTTCAGTTTCCCTTAGGTCCAAAGTTCTGTCCTTGGTAGGTGCGTAAATTAATATTATTTACAGGGCACCACCCTGGAAAAAAGAATACCCACTTGGCAGTAAAAGGCAGAAGATCTCTGGTGGATGCATGCACGCCTCTGCCAACGTGTGCCAGGTCTGCGTGTGCACTCACTCGCCGAGCAGGGCACCAAGGAAGTCGTTTTCTCTAAACAATTAAATCAAAAATCTAATTTGGACCTCCACACAGTCAAAACGAGCTGCCACCTTCCGTGACATCTTTACTCACATTTAGGAGATTAATTAGCCCTGGAGCCAAGTGAAACATTCAGGTTCGAATACTGTCTGCAAACACCAAACCAGTCCAGAGACTGCTGCCAATTTTTCATCCGTGAAAACCTTCCTGCCCAGACTGAGTGAGAGCGGGGGAGGTTGTAACATTCAGGTGACAAATAGCTCAGTGGATTCAGCCATGACTATTGCCGAAATTTCACCCTAATCCGCACCTCGGGCGTTTTGATCCCTGCAGTTCATGCTGCTCAGGTCGATAAAATTATGGATCAGAGCATAAGGCTCTTCGAATAGCACAATACATAACTTTAGACGTGCAGGCTACAAGAGGCCACCTCTTGCTAGCCAGAGGGGGCAAATGGCATGCGTTTGAAACGATCTTGTTTTCACACTGCCAGGACCAACAGACAATATAAAGTAGGGACATATGAGAACACGCATTTTTTTTCTCTGGCTGCAGCACTGTGAATTGAAGGGCTTCAAATGTGCACTGTATGGGGCCCAGCACAGGAGGAGTCAGGAGCGTTGGGGGAGGCCACGGCATGGGGTGAAATAACAATAAAGCCTAATTAACAAGTAAATGGTCTTTCAAAAGACCTGTGAAGTACTCGGGTGCAGCTGTGTGCGCGCCCGGGAAGGAATTTCCAGAAGCAGGAAGGGGGCTTAGCTGGATTCGAGCAGGGCAGTGTGGCAACATTTTTTAGTATTTTTCCGTTTCTACATATAAATACAGACAAAGGAAATATAGATTTCCGTCTGTATTTATATGCAAATATCCGTAAAAACGGAAAACCGGGAGCCCTACTTATTATCTATCCCTCTATTTTTCTAGCCCTATATTTTTGTGTTTACTGCTACGTTTGGTTAATTTTAAACTACTTTTTTAAACTCTTTTCTTTTCTTCTCTTCCCTATTCTATTTTCTTTATTCCTTTCCGCCCAGACCATGCTGAAGGGAGCCGGGAAGCATCCCGAGAAGGGGAAGGGTCCCGCACCCCGTGTCCGGCTCCCGTGCGGGCGTTTGAGGGGGGAGGAGGTCGTACCCAGGGAGATCTTTAGCCCGGAGGAGGTGGGCCAACTCAATTTTTATGTTCAGCGCCGCCTCCCCAGGACCATCATGGGAGGCGGCAAGATCAGTGCCGGGTACGGGATCCGGGAGCGCTGGAAGCGGTGGGAGAAGGTGTGCCAGGCCATTTACCACCACTCTCGGGTCTGTCGCACCTACAACCAGGCCACCCACCGCTGGACGGATGTCCTGACCCATGAGCGAGATCTGCTCGACCTCCTTGGCCTTGAGATCCCCGGGCTTGGTGAGTAGTAGTAGCTATTTCTTTACTACTATGTTTTCTCCTGCTGTGTTATTATATTGCAATTTTTTGTTTTTTACCAAGAGCAATAATGCTGCGCATTACATTGTAGGTAAATTATATTTTAAAATCTTCTGTGCATTTCAGATACACTGCTCTCCTTCTTCTCAGTAGTGTTGCTACTATGCTTATTTGTTTTAGATTTTGTGTTCATTTCATTGGCCTGTGAAATTATGTATGAGTGTAGTTTAAAGAACTGCGTAATGCTACACACTAAGGTTCAGATTTTTAATTACCGGCGCATCCCTGCAAAGTAGCAGGGATGCGCCAGTAATTGTGCGTCACGCCACCATCACCCATGGTGTGCCGTATTTACAATGCGGCGCACCATGGGCCCAAAACGTCACCAAAGCGTTACGCATCTGTGCCGTAAAGGCGGCGCATTGCTGGAGTTGCGTCGCAACGATGGTGCAGCTCCATCAATGCTCTGGGGTGCCCTATCTCCCCAATGCTGCGTCAAGCCGTACGTCTGCTTCAAGCAGGCGCAGGGTTTGAGTCACGCATCATTGTCCTCAAAGTGACTGATTGAAATCTTGTAGATTTCCCTCAGCCACTTTTAGGATGCGTTCCTGCGCAGGAACGCCCTCCCTTGCGCCGGGACACCCCCTATTGGCGCAGGGCTTTACATCGTGATGCATCTCCCATATGCGTCACGTTGTTAATATACGCCGCACCATTGCGCCTCTTTTGTGCTGCCGCTGCTTCACAAAAGTCACGCCACAATGGAGAAAAAGAGCCGCAAGGGGCTTCTAAATCAGCCCCAACAGACTCAAGTCCAGTCCTTCCTTTGTACACATGGCGATAAGAAGAAATAGTGGTGGTGGATTGATAGTTTGAGTATTTTAATGACTGGTTAATGTAGTAGGAAACTTTAGTGTTGTTGCTGATCTTCAATCACGATGGACTTTGGCTGTCACTTCGCGTGCTGCGGACTGCTGCCTGCCAATCCTAGGCAAACCTTTTTAGTACTTTGTTTAGTGAGTTACATAAGGTAATTTCCAATTCGACGGTCCGCAAATCAAGCAATACTAAAGTAATAACGTAGTCGACCACATGAGATTGGTCAATAATATATCACGTGGAGTAGTTGTCTATTTGCTATTTCGCAAAAATATTTTGTTAGTTCTTTTGAAATGTTTGATTTGGTTGACAAATATCATCCATGTTTTCTGTTTTTCTTCCTTTCATGTTGTACATCAGCTTCCCCCAGGGGCAAGAGGAGGACACAGGAGGAGGAGGAGGAGGGTGCTGTTGACGATGCAGGCCAGGACCGGGCAGGCGAGGGCTCCTTTGCTGGCCCCAGTAAGTTTTAATTTTAATATAGAGTACTTATTTTTTCCTAGCGTTCCTCATTCGATTTTTTCTAAATCGTCTTTGATCTTCTTGTAGACAGGATCTAAATTCTTATCCTGCCTCGACTATGACTCCATGTGGTATTACTAGATTATTCTTATTAGTCTGTCTGTGTAGCTAACTAAGATTGCACATTTGGCATTTCCATTGGACTCTCATTCTAGTCAGCAATAGCTCTATGCACTGAGTGCAGTCCTCTGGGATTGTCCATAATGTCTTTTCAAGTCTTCTAAATGTTTATGCTTTGACAATTGCCAAGAATAAAAAGGTGAATGATCACCAAGAAAGAATAAGATACTACTTTACTTTTGGTTTGGATAGGAGGACAATCCATTCTACTACTGTTGCAGGGACAAATCTGCACAAACAGAACTATGGACACTAAATAATGCATTGCTTAGCTTATCAATTATAATAGGTGCTGTTAGACTTTCCACATACCTCAGTGATAACAGACTTTGTAGTTGAACCCCCAATCTCCTTACTGACTAGATAGTGTGGCAGAGTCATTTAGCTCCCAAAGTCACCGATGGCAGAGGCACGGACTTATGCTTGCAAAAATTCCAAAACCTTTAGCTCATCCACTCTAGTCTGGAGGACCAAAAACCACAGAGTTTATTTAAGTTTAAAAGCTTTATTAAAAGTAAACACATTTATTGAAATCAAGTTTGTCATAAAAGTAAACGTTTAACCGGAAATGGAAAAGTGCTTAGTGCTGACGATTAATTGGACACATTTCTTGTGGTCGAGCCGAGCTCTCACCTGGTTTGAACTTGATCCTGCTCGTGTTCTTAGAAGTCAAGCTTCTGTCTGTTAGGAGAAAAAGTGGTGCGTGTTAAAAATAAAAAGCAAGCATTCATCAGTTGTGCCAAAAAAGTGCAGCAAGACAACAGCCTTCCCTGGAAAAAGGGACATTTTTACTTTAGAGTAGACAGTCACAAATTATTAAATTGTATACTGTTTTTTTCACATTTCTTCCTTCCTCCTAGACCAAATATTATATAGTAGTGAGTGGTGTATTCTAACATTATTAAATGTACTTTGTAGGTGGAACATCTGGAGGCGGGGCCAGCGTCGAGGTGGTGGTGGCATTGGACGAGGACAACTCTGGGGAGGAGGCGGTGGAAGTGCCGGACAAATCTGTGGGGGATGACACGGTGGTGGCGGGCAGAGGTAAGCTATACATTCCTTACTCATTTGAGATTGAAGACTGCAGAGTGTGCTTTCTGCACGGGTGTATTATAAATAAACCAGGTAGTAGCCTCCTCTAAATGTACTTCGACTTAGCTGTGAAGTTTTTGGCGAGAAGAATCCCAATCAGATCTGAGGTGAACTTGATGGAAGGGATGAACGAAAAGCGAAAGAAGGGTGTAAGTAAGTGTGGAAGGATGAGAAATCTAATGATGACTGGCAAAGAAGAATGATATGTGTTTGCTTGGTCCCCGAGGTGGCTGGGAAGGAAAGAATATGGTATGGTTCATGGCTGGGTGAATGATGAAGCAAGGATGGGTGGAAGGAGAACAGCCTGGGTGGGTGAAACAGAAACTGTATGTGTGCATATACTTTGAATGGATGGATGCCTGGATCATTCATGGTACTATCTGACTCTTAGATAGCATATGTGTATCTAGAGAGAGTAGACGGTCACTGGATGAACTAAGTGTTACTTTGAAGAGCATGTAACACCGCACCCGCACGTCCGTTCCAGTGTAGGAAAGGCAAGGAAAAGAAGTTGTAATTTTGTCCAAATACTACCATGAATAGTAGCAGTAATTTGTATTGCAACTGCAAGCACAGCATATATCCGGTTATTACGGTGGACACTCCCTACCTCTCTTAATAACTTTAGTTTAGTAGTAGTACGTCATTCATGTGTGGGGGTATCACTGTTCACTCAATAATAAGCAAAGTACCTAAAGTCATCCCATATGTCATCAAATACATCCCATGTGAAGTGATAGATAATCAGATTATTTAGCTTCTTTATTTTCCTTTTCTAATACTCATTTGCACTGTAGGGTGAAAGCTAAATTAATTAAGCAGTAGCCCTTTTTAACAGAGTATTCTCAGTGCCACCCATAATAGAAAAGTAAGAGCTTCACCACCTGCATGTACTGGACCGGTACAGTAACGCAAGTCTGTCTCACTCACCATGGTGTGCGCCTGTTTTTCTCGGGTGCAAGTTCACTGCACTGGCATTATGCCGGCTTGCATAAGATAACGTACCAATTTTCCTAAACAAGAGAGAAGAAGAAGAATAAGACTGGTGTACTGTCATAGTCGACTGTAATGGAAGTCCATAGTGCTTGTAGAATTTGTTCCTTAAACTCCCACTAATGTTAGAGCAAGGATGAAGAAGTCGTAGTTTACATAGATACTGTCCTCAATAGTTATGTACTGTGCTTTCAATTTGCTACTTGTACTGTGACAACTTTCTGCTCAATCATTTTGTGTTAATCTTAAGGAGCATTGGTTACAGACTATGTCTTTCTTTCTTTATGTAGTTGCTCCTTCCAAATCCAAGAGACCATCAAGGAGGAAGGAGCTGGCTCGAATGGCCCGGCAACAGAGGCTGGATGCCACTGTCGCTGAATATCGGCGGCTGGTGGCCCTGGAGGAGGAGGAGACGCAGTCTGGTACAACAACAACGTCCACGGGGACAGCTACATCCTCCTCCGTGCGGGCTGCCAGCCAGCGCAGTGCTCCAGCGGTACGGAGCCGGGCTACCAAAGCCAAACGCCACCGCCGAGCAGCAAAGACAGCAGCTGCCCCCACAGGATTTGCAAGGCACACCGGCGCCGCTTATCCCTCAGACTGTCCTACCTGGAGCAGGAGGTCCTGAACTATAAGAACTTGGTGAAGGGCCTCCGCTTCGAACTTGCCACCCTCCGCAAGGAGCATGATGCCCTGGCTGCTAAAGCCAACAGCACCCTGCCATAGTGTCCCTTGCCCCTTTTTTAGAGACTTTTGGGGGGTGGGAATTGGGAGTTGGGTTTTTTGGGGACTTTTGAAGGACAATCGTTGTCAGGGCTATAAAAATATACTTTTTGAAACTTTATCTGACCATACCTGTTTTTTACTGCTTTTGAGTCTGGTGGGTGGGGGTTTAACAGTAAGTTTGTTTTCCTGAATAGTCCTAGGACTTTAGTAGTACTACCGTCAATCTCTCGTCTCTCCTAATACTCCATTATACTACCTCCAACCAAACGCCTATCTTACCTGTAACTTCTGTTTGCAAGTAGGGCTAGGCCCAGGGCTGGCTCCACGGGAAACAGCGAATAAGGTTGGCAATCCTGGGCGGATAAAATTTCCTCATAGCTGTGGTACTAGTGGTGTGACACAGTGGCAGTTGCATGCCTATGAAAAAAAAGAAAATGAAATCTGGTTTGTCCTCCTGAGCAATACAACGGTACAATAGAGAATATAGCAGGTGACAGTACACTAGAACAGTGCCACATTGTAGCCTAACAAATGGTAAAGTATAACTACTAATTCGGTTGAAGTTCTTTGACATTAGCCATGGGTCTTTGTCAAGCAGAGTAAGAATATATCCTCGGATTTCTTCACCAGCCTGTTGGTATCACCTTATCCTCCCCAGCAAGTGTGTGGATTTATTGCTGTAATTTAGTCACACATCAATCAAAACCACACAGCCCGGGGGAAGAGGGTTAGGGTTTGAAAAATGGATGGGTACGGGGGTTTTTGGGAAAGGTTTTGGGAGACAAGAAAAAATAGCACAGCATGGACAAACAATTGTGAACATAAACAAATCTTTGGGTACAATCCTATCCATCAATCTTTGAAAGTGCATGCACTACTGCATGCATGTCAGTGAAAAGTAAGTAGTACTTTCGACAACTGTGGAAGAAAGAATGCGACAGTACAGGGCGTGTGTGGAAATATTGATAACTATATTCAAGATAAGGTCTCTGTTGCCAGATACCTGAGAGCCTTGCTGGTCACTATAAATCCATTCACAACACTCAATGGGGTTGGTCTGGAGGGTATAGTAGATAGAAAAGGAGAAATTGCTCTTTTTCTAGGTGTCCCCTCACTCACCAGGGTTGCCCCTTGGTGACATGCTTCATCATTGGGGCAATCCCAGTCCTCTACGGGCTGGGGCGTGCTGCGACTTGCGAATTACATAGGAGCACTTACAAATGACTATGTGTGGTGCAGATGTGATAGTGGAGTGGACTAAGTGATGTGTTAAAGGATCAATTTAGAAGCAGAGAGAGATCCAAGAAATGCAGTCACATTCATAGAAAGAAACAATGGATACTGTATCTGTGTGTTGTTGTAGTTGTCCTGTTGAAATTGGTAAGTAAGTTGCATGCAGAAAAAAATTCCTCTTTTTAGCGGCACTCCTCCATTGCAGCTGACGCTTCGTCCATCGATGTTGGTCACCAGAAGACACCCTGTAAAAAAAGCACAGCATGGACAAACAATTGAACATAAACAAATCTTTGGGTACAAACCTATCCATCAATCTTTGAAAGTGCATGCACTACTGCATGCATGTCAGTGAAAAGTAAGTAGTACTTTCAACAACTGTGGAAGAAAGAATGCGACAGTACAGGGCGTGTGTGGAAATATTGATAACTATATTCAAGATAAGGTCTCTGTTGCCAGATACCTGAGAGCCTTGCTGGTCACTATAAATCCATTCACAACACTCAATGGGGTTGGTCTGGAAGGTATAGTAGATAGAAACGGAGATATTGCTCTTTTTCTAGGTGTCCCCTCACTCACCAGGGTTGCCCCTTGGTGACATGCTTCATCATTGGGGCCATCCCAGTCCTCTACGGGCTGGGGCGTGCTGCGACTTGCGAATTACGTAGGAGCACTTACAAATGACTATGTGTGGTGCAGATGTGATAGTGGAGTGGACTAAGTGATGTGTTAAGGGATCAATTTAGAAGCAGAGAGAGATCCAAGAAATGCAGTCACAGTCATAGAAAAACACAATGGATACTGTATCTGTATGTTGTTGTAGTTGTCCTGTTGAATTTGGTAAGTAAGTTGCATGCAGAAAAAAAATCCTCTTATTAGCGGCACTCCTCCATTCCATCTGACGCTTCGTCCATCAATGTTGGTGAACAGAAGACACCCTGTCCACTGCCTGCCTGGCGAATGCTGAATTGCGGCTCGCTAATGTGAAGCCTGACTCCATCCTTTTTTCCCCATTGCACAGACTGAAACCCGGCCTGTAATTATTCAACGAAAAACAGGAAGTGATATAATATTACAACACCACTGATAAATAAATATAAGGTATGTAGGCTGTGGAGTGCAAAAAGTCACACTTTGATTTTCCTAGTAGACAGTACAATATTTTTTAAAGTGCGTACTCTGTCTGAGTCACCTTTTGAAGGATAACTAAGTATGGGCAAATTAATGTAGCGGATCTTTCCCCTCAAGCTAGGTGTACTGTAAACTGTGTTTTAGAACAAAATTAGATCTTCCCAGCAGTGCTCCCACCCAGACCCTTACTAAAGCCAGTCGCAAAAATGTAGAAGACCCCCAATCAAATCTCAAAGAACGAGGCCTAGCAGAAAACTGGTGACAAAACGTACTTTGAAAGTAAAAGTAGGCCCAAATACCCCCTTACCCACCGTGGATTGCATTCAAACCACTTGCAAGCAACCATGCAAAAGTATCCATACCCAGCATCGCTCCAAGACTCGAAAACCCCCCACCCAAACACATGCAATAGAAATACTGCTAACCCTAACGAACCCTAAATTAAGAATAGTGGCAAAGGCTTTCTTTAACTATGCCAAATCCCCCCTTTCCCACCATGGATTTTCTTCAAATGACTTGCAACCAAAATTACACATTCTCACGAGTGCTGTAAGACCCCAGAACTCAGTTGCAAAAATCTAGAACAACCCGAAACACATGCAATCCTGCTGCTAGGGCTAACCCTAACGAACCCTAAGTTACAAAAAGTGCCAAAAGGCTTTTCCGCGTGGATTTTGTCCCAACCACTTCTATCCGGTATTAGACCTTCCCAGGAATGCCCCAAGACCCGCCAACCCACCCGCCAAAAAGCATAACACCCCCAAGCAGGCCAAAAGCAAAATCTCATACTTACAATATTTCTCGGCCTTCGGTCCAAACGCGCTGTGTAGCTAGGCCATAAGTCCGGTTTACCACTACGGATTTCCTGAAAAGCAAATGCAATCAAGATTAGAGTGTCCCAGCAGTGCTCACAGACCCCGAAACCCACCCACAAACACCAGGAAGCCCCCCAAACAGGCCCCCGAAACGCTACATTGAGCAAAATGTCAGAAATAGCCAAAAAAAAATCGGCGTGGATTTTGTCCAAACCACTTTTATCCGGTATTAGAGCTTCCCAGCAATGGCCCCAGAGCCGTCAACCCAGGAGAAAACGAGTAGGAGACCCCCAAACAGCCAAAGAGCAAAAGTACAAAAATGGGGACTTAGTCATTTTTTGGCAAATTTCCCAAATCACTCCGCGCGCGCTCAGCAGCTAGGCCCTAACTCCCCTCTGCCACTATGGATTTGCTTCAAACCTTTTGCAAAGTAAAGTATCCAAAGCCAGCAGTGCTCCCAGACCCCGAAACCCACCCACAAACACAGGGAAAGCCCCCCAAACAGGCCCCCGAAAACGCTACATTGGGCAAAATGTCAGAAATAGTAAAAAAAAAATTGGCGTGGATTTTGTCCCAACCACTTCTATCCGGTATTAGACCTTCCCAGGAATGCCCCAAGACCCGCCAACCCACCCGCCAAAAAGCATAACACCCCCAAACAGGCCAAAAGCAAAATCTCATACTTACAATATTTCCCGGCCTTCGGTCCAAACGCGCTGTGTAGCTAGGCCATAAGTCCGGTTTACCACTACGGATTTCCTGAAAAGCAAATGCAATCAAGATTAGAGTGTCCCAGCAGTGCTCACAGACCCCGAAACCCACCCACAAACACCAGGAAGCCCCCCAAACAGGCCCCCGAAAACGCTACATTGAGCAAAATGTCAGAAATAGCCAAAAAAAAAATTGGCGTGGATTTTGTCCAAACCACTTTTATCCGGTATTAGAGCTTCCCAGCAATGGCCCCAGAGCCATCAACCCAGGAGAAAATGAGTAGAAGACCCCCAAACAGCCAAAGAGCAAAAGTACAAAAATGGGGACTTAGTAATTTTTTGGCAAATTTCCCAAATCACTCCGCGCGCACTCTGCAGCTAGGCCCTAACTCCCCTCTGCCACCATGGATTTGCTTCAAACCTCTTGCAAAGTAAAGTATTCATAGCCAGCAGTGCTCCCAGACCCCGAAACCCACCCACAAACACCAGGAAGCCCCCCAAACAGGCCACCGAAAACGCTACATTGAGCAAAATGTCAGAAATAGCCAAAAAAAAATCGGCGTGGATTTTGTCCCAACCACTTCTATCCGGTATTAGACCTTCCCAGGAAAGCCCCAAGACCCGCCAACCCACCCGCCAAAAAGCATAACACCCCCAAACAGGCAAAAAGCAAAATCTCATACTTACAATATTTCTCGGCCTTCGGTCCAAACGCTCTGTGTAGCTAGGCCATAAGTCCGGTTTCCCACCACGGATTTCCTGAAAAGCAAATGCAATCAAGATTAGAGTGTCCCAGCAGTGCTCCCAGACCCCGAAACCCACCCACAAACAGCCGGAACCCCCTCAAAGAGCACCTCAAAGGCAAGCAAGTCAGCAAAAACACCAAAACATTTCCGCCTCGGATTTGGTCCAAACCACTTTTATCCGGTATTAGAGCTTCCCAGCAATGGCCCCAGAGCCGTCAACTCACCTGCAAAGAGGTAGAACAACACCCCCACAAGTGCTGAGTCTTTCTTCATTGGGCGTAAACCATCCCTCTGCTTTGATGGAAATAGGAGTCTGGAGGAAGAGGATAGAGGAGCATGTTCTTCTGAACTTGTGAACCTGAGGAATGCAGACTGCGGCACCTTCAAATCAATTAGCAAACAAGTGAAGACAGTTCTGCTGATGGGCTTGTTTTTGTGATTATCTGATTAAGATTTGAATTATATTAACTGTGCACAACAAAGAAAGACAGACACACAGGAAAAAAAAGTGAATAAGGACGAAAAAGAAAGTTATTGATTCGTTGTCTCATTTTCAGGGCTCGGTATCACGGTCCATGAATGAGAATAAGGCTTCGTCATCATACTCTGCGAATTCAGGCAGGGTGAGCTCAGTGTCACCTGACAGAGAAGAAATTCCCTCATCTACGTTGCTGTCCACCTGGTCTTCATCCGGCGCGCTTTCTCGTACTCTGAAATCTGGTGGTATGAGGTGCTGATTCATCTTGATCATTGTTACCCTCTCCACATTTTTGGGCGAGAGGCGGCTCCGTTTGGAAGTTACAATGCCACCAGCAGCACTGAAAACACGTTCAGAAGACACGCTTGCGAGTGGGCAAGACAAGTAGTTTAAAGCCAGGTTGGTGAGCTGTGGCCACAATTTTTTTTTCCCATGCCAATACGCCAATGGTTCAGCATTAACATAGACCTCTGTTGATTCATTCAGATAGTCCTTCACCATCGACTCAAGGTTCTCCTCCAAGGTTCCTCCACTTTGCTTAGCTGTTGCTGTGACCTTTTGAGAACCAAACCCAAGCCGAGCTAGCCAATCCTCTTCAGCCTCCAATGTTACTGTTGTGTCTGGTGGTGCAGATGATCCGGTTGCTGGTCTCTTTAACGGCTGAGAGGTCACTTGTGCCGCAGCCACAGGTGCAGAAGTGGATGGTTGTGACTGGGGATGGCCTGCTGATGCTGATGTACTGCCTTTTCCTTCAATTTGCTGCCGTTCTCTTTCAAACCTCTTGGCTGAGGAGGCTATCCACTGATTGTACTTTGTAACATCTTCATCAGCAAAAGGAAAGAATGCTTGGCCTGCCAGCGCCTTTTTGTAGCGTGGATCCAGAATAGTAGCACAAATGTAATGCTGGTTTGAGTGGATCGTTTTAAGACGTTCATCACCTTGTAGGTGCTCTAATAATTTCTCAGCCAGAACAAAAGGGACTTGGTTTTCTTCATCTTTTTCAAACACAGAACACACCTCCTTAAGTTGGTGCTCCAGCATGTACAACAATGGGATAGCTTTTCCCAAATTACAGTCCTCCTTGCTGACTGCACGCGTGAAGAACTCAAAAGGACGAAGCATGCGTGTCAGGCTTTTAACTATGTTCCATTGCGCCGCACCCATCCTCAGGTCCTCCTTCTGAGCTGTACCCTGTGTTAAGAAATAGTGATCGAGTACCGTATACTGCTCATACAGACGCTCAAGCATGTAGAAGGTTGAGTTCCAGCGTGTTACCACCTCCTGGATGAGTGCTTTCACTGGCATTTGACGTTCATATAGCAGGCTCCTCAGATGCTTCCGGGCCTTAAAAGAATGGCTGAAATGGTTGCACATTTTTCGGCAGGTGTCCACTACTCTGTACGCTGCACTGTCTTTATCACCCAAGAATTTTTTGACAACCAGGTTTATACAGTGCGCCAAACACGGCACTCTGAAATAGTCACCCAGCTGCATGGCCTTAACTATATTGGCGCCATTGTTCGTGGAAACATAACCAACCTCGTGTTTTTTTGGGGACAGCCAGTCAAGGACCTTTGTGTTAAAGACATCCAAAATGTTTTGTGCTGTGTGACGTTTCTCCAAACCAAACATGGCTAGTGTTGCATGTTTCCGAGCATCTTTAAAAACAATGTCCGGGTCAACACCTGCGTTTAGCTTTGCTTTAGCCCCTGAAAAAGAGACCCAGTGTGCAGTGATGCACATGTAATCAGCGCCTGCGCCACTGGTCCACATGTCTGTTGTCAGATGTATAGTGTGAACAGCACTCTTCTGCAAAGCTGCCCCAATCACCTCCAGAACATCTTCATGTAGTGCTGGAACCGCAACTCGAGCAAACTAGAACCGGCTAGGAACCTTCCATTTAGGGCAGAGCGCTGCCACTAATTCTAGAAAACCAACCCCTTCTACAAAAAAAAAGGGAGAAGGTCCAGAGCTAGCATTTTAGCCAGCTTAGTGTTATACAGACGCGTCAGTGGGTGGTTGTGTTCATATTGCGCTTCTGTAAACAACATCTTTTTAATGTTGCCCTGGACCAAGGATTTACGGGATGATGATGATGATATCTTCGACCCAGTTACGCTCGCTGATGAACTTTTTTGCATTGGTGTCTCACTCTCTCCCACACTCTTAGTGTGGCTCACATGGGGTGTGCTGCTGACAGGGGTACTGGGTGTAAGTGAAGTGTTTGAATCGTCTTCTTCCTCCTCGTCATCATCAGATGAAAAATCAACGTTTTCATTACGTGCAATTCGGGCTTCCTTGATCGCCTCTAGGTGCACAAACCATTGGACAGTGTGCGTTCTCCTAAGATGACCTCCCTGGCCTCCGGTACCATAGTTGGTACCAAACTTACCAAACTCGAAGCTTACAAATGCTACAAATGGCTATGTTTTCCTTTTTTGGGCAAACACTAAAGAAGTCCCAAACTGGAGACTTGAAATGTCTTTGGGGGCCGAAGGAGGCGGCAAAACTGGTGGTGGTGGTCCTGCTGCTAATGCCAGATGAAGTGGAGGATGTGGATTGCCGAACTTCAGTACGTTTTGCACTTTCACCACCACTAATTGAGGTCGAGGTGGATGGAGGTCCCTTCTTGCGAGGAAGAAATATGGAAGCGGTAGGTGTTGGTGTACTAGTTAACTCCAAATCTAATGATTGTTGTGTTTCCATTTCCATTGCCTCCTCGTCGACATCATCATCACGCTCAGCAGCTTCTCGGGATAGGGTCAAAATGTCTCTTTGCTGCATGCCCGCTGGGGCTGCAGTGACCTTTATGATGACTGGCTCGTCGTCATCGTGAGAGGCTTCATCAGCAGCAGTATCCGTCACTTCTTGTTGAGCCTCATCACACTCCATAGCTATGAGTTTTTCGACGACCTTCCTTTTACGCTTAGGTATCTTTGTCAGATCATGGTGTGCCTCACTCTCAGACTGCCGTGATGATGGTTCCCAATCTTCATCCAGAATGGGATCATCAGAAGGAGGTGGGCTTGAAGAAGATGTAGACACCCCCCTTGATCTTTTCTTTGCTAGGGATGTGGAAGACAATGAATGATCATCAGGAGGAGTGGCTTCCTCAAATGATACCTCGGTTTGATTGTCAATTTCCTGATGTGCCCCTACTTCGGGAGGAACAACTATTGTGGGCGCTTGTGACCCTCCATGCACCTCTGCTTGCGCATCTCCTTGCGCTGCCTCTCCTTCCACATGTACTTAGGCTTGTACTTGCACATGGTGTTGTTGTTGCGGCTGTGGTTGTTCACCACTTGTCAGATGAGTTACAACAACCTGTGTTGATTCAGGGACATTGCTGCTACTTTCTTGCGATGAGCCAACATCACTGGTCGATGGTGATTGAAGAAGTACACTGACTGCCTCTGAAGCACTCAAGGGCTTTGACTTAAGTTGGCGTGGTGGTGGAGGCACTGAACCCAATGGAGGGGGGGTGCTGCTCCCAGCTTGGTCCCCAGCAGATCCTGCTGCAGGCGTACTTTTTTTTTTTGCTCCCAAAAAACGCGGCGGCCGGCACACCAGCCTCCTTGGTAACTTGCTTCTTCTGCTCCTTACTAGCAACTTTCTTGCTAGAGGAGCTACGGAGACCTTTTTTTGGGGCCATCTTCTTCAGAGCAGGTCAGACAGCAGGCCGCAGTTGCACGAATTGTAGAGTTGTCTGAGGCCAGACGTGAAGTCGCGTGACATTATGCTGCACACACACACCGCTGCAGGACTTCTTCCTGGCACTGGTGGTTCTCTTGAGTCTTGTGCACCTAAAAGCAATGGAAGACAGAGGAACATCAGTTCAGTTATACACCCCAAAAAAATCGAAAAAACCCAGAAAAATCAGCACAATCCCATGCCCTCCATGATGCTTAAATTCAAGACACCCCACAGAAAGACTAGGCACATGCAACACTCACTAGTCACTACCCCTGGTGAAAAGGCCACAACAACAGGCCAAAAAAACGAAAATCACAGAAAAATCGGCACAATCCCAAGCCATCCAGCCCCTCCATGATGTTTAAATTCAAGACAACACACAGAAAGACTAGGCACATGCACCACTCACTACCCCCTGGTGAAAAGGCCACAACAGGCCAAAAAAACGAAAATCGCAGAAAAATCTGCACAATCCCATGCCATCCAGCCCCTCCATGATGTTTAAATTCAAGACAACCCACAGAAAGACTAGGCCCATGCACCACTCACTACCCCTGGGCGTAATGGATGAAAGCTAGGCAAAATGGGTGCAGGCCTGAGAACACTGCCTGCATTCAAAATGGCCCCCTCCATCACAGCACATGGCCAGGGCCTGTAGCAGCACTCAAAATGGCCCCCAACCACATGGCCTGTCCACAACAGGCCAAAAAAACGAAAATCACAGAAAAATCAGCACAATCCCATGCCATCCAGCCCCTCCATGATGTTTAAATTCAAGACAACCCACAGAAAGACTAGGCCCATGCACCATTTACTACCCCTGGGCGTGATGGATGAAAGCTAGGCAAAATGGGTGCAGGCCTGAGAACACTGCCTGCATTCAAAATGGCCCCCTCCATCACAGCACATGGCCAGGGCCTGTAGCAGCACTCAAAATGGCCCCCAAACCACATGGCCTGTCCACAACAGGCCAAAAAAATGAAAATCACAGAAAAATCAGCACAATCCCATGCTATCCAGCCCCTCCATGATGTTTAAATTCAAGACAACCCACAGAAAGACTAGGCCCATGCACCACTCACTACCCCTGGGCATAATGGATGAAAGCTAGGCAAAATGGGTGCAGGCCTGAGAACACTGCCTGCATTCAAAATGGCCCCCTCCATCACAGCACATGGCCAGGGCCTGTAGCAGCACTCAAAATGGCCCCCAACCACATGGCCTGTCCACAACAGGCCAAAAAAACGAAAATCACAGAGAAATCAGCACAATCCCATGCCATCCAGCCCCTCCATGATGTTTAAATTCAAGACAACCCACAGAAAGACTAGGCCCATGCACCACTCACTACCCCTGGGCATAATGGATGAAAGCTAGGCAAAATGGGTGCAGGCCTGAGAACACTGCCTGCATTCAAAATGGCCCCCTCCATCACAGCACATGGCCAGGGCCTGTAGCAGCACTCAAAATGGCCCCCAACCACATGGCCTGTCCACAACAGGCCAAAAAAACGAAAATCACAGAAAAATCAGCTCACTCCCATGCCATCCAGCCCCTCCATGATGTTTAATTTCAAGACAACCCACAGAAAGACTAGGCCCATGCACCACTCACTACCGCTGGGCATAATGGATGAAAGCTAGGCAAAATGGGTGCAGGCCTGAGAACACTGCCTGCATTCAAAATGGCCCCCTCCATCACAGCACATGGCCAGGGCCGGTAGCAGCACTCAAAATGGCCCCCAACCACATGGCCTGTCCACAAAAGGCCAAAAAAACGAAAATCACAGAAAAATCAGCGCAATCCCATGCCATCCAGCCCCTCCATGATGTTTAAATTCAAGACAACCCACAGAAAGACTAGGCACATGCACCACTCACTACCCCTGGGCATAATGGATGAAAGCTAGGCAAAATGGGTGCAGGCCTGAGAACACTGCCTGCATTCAAAATGGCCCCCTCCATCACAGCACATGGCCAGGGCCTGTAGCAGCACTCAAAATGGCCCCCAACCACATGGCCTGTCCACAACAGGCCAAAAAAACGAAAATCACAGAAAAATCAGCACAATCCCATGCCATCCAGCCCCTCCATGATGTTTAAATTCAAGACAACCCACAGAAAGACTAGGCCCATGCACCATTTACTACCCCTGGGCGTGATGGATGAAAGCTAGGCAAAATGGGTGCAGGCCTGAGAACACTGCCTGCATTCAAAATGGCCCCCTCCATCACAGCACATGGCCAGGGCCTGTAGCAGCACTCAAAATGGCCCCCAACCACATGGCCTGTCCACAACAGGCCAAAAAAATGAAAATCACAGAAAAATCAGCACAATCCCATGCTATCCAGCCCCTCCATGATGTTTAAATTCAAGACAACCCACAGAAAGACTAGGCCCATGCACCACTCACTACCCCTGGGCATAATGGATGAAAGCTAGGCAAAATGGGTGCAGGCCTGAGAACACTGCCTGCATTCAAAATGGCCCCCTCCATCACAGCACATGGCCAGGGCCTGTAGCAGCACTCAAAATGGCCCCCAACCACATGGCCTGTCCACAACAGGCCAAAAAAACGAAAATCACAGAGAAATCAGCACAATCCCATGCCATCCAGCCCCTCCATGATGTTTAAATTCAAGACAACCCACAGAAAGACTAGGCCCATGCACCACTCACTACCCCTGGGCATAATGGATGAAAGCTAGGCAAAATGGGTGCAGGCCTGAGAACACTGCCTGCATTCAAAATGGCCCCCTCCATCACAGCACATGGCCAGGGCCTGTAGCAGCACTCAAAATGGCCCCCAACCACATGGCCTGTCCACAACAGGCCAAAAAAACGAAAATCACAGAAAAATCAGCTCACTCCCATGCCATCCAGCCCCTCCATGATGTTTAATTTCAAGACAACCCACAGAAAGACTAGGCCCATGCACCACTCACTACCGCTGGGCATAATGGATGAAAGCTAGGCAAAATGGGTGCAGGCCTGAGAACACTGCCTGCATTCAAAATGGCCCCCTCCATCACAGCACATGGCCAGGGCCGGTAGCAGCACTCAAAATGGCCCCCAACCACATGGCCTGTCCACAAAAGGCCAAAAAAACGAAAATCACAGAAAAATCAGCGCAATCCCATGCCATCCAGCCCCTCCATGATGTTTAAATTCAAGACAACCCACAGAAAGACTAGGCACATGCACCACTCACTACCCCTGGGCATAATGGATGAAAGCTAGGCAAAATGGGTGCAGGCCTGAGAACACTGCCTGCATTCAAAATGGCCCCCTCCATCACAGCACATGGCCAGGGCCTGTAGCAGCACTCAAAATGGCCCCCAACCACATGGCCTGTCCACAACAGGCCAAAAAAACGAAAATCACAGAAAAATCAGCACAATCCCATGCCATCCAGCCCCTCCATGATGTTTAAATTCAAGACAACCCACAGAAAGACTAGGCCCATGCACCACTCACTACCCCTGGGCATAATGGATGAAAGCTAGGCAAAATGGGTGCAGTCCTGAGAACACTGCCTGCATTCAAAATGGCCCCCTCCATCACAGCACATGGCCAGGGCCTGTAGCAGCACTCAAAATGGGCCCCAACCACATGGCCTGTCCACAACAGGCCAAAAAAACGAAAATCACAGAAAAATCAGCTCAATCCCATGCCATCCAGCCCCTCCATGATGTTTAAATTCAAGACAACCCACAGAAAGACTAGGCCCATGCACCACTCACTACCCCTGGGCATAATGGATGAAAGCTAGGCAAAATGGGTGCAGGCCTGAGAACACTGCCTGCATTCAAAATGGCCCCCTCCATCACAGCACATGGCCAGGGCTTGTAGCAGCACTCAAAATGGCCCCCAACCACATGGCCTGTCCACAACAGGCCAAAAAAACGAAAATCACAGAAAAATCAGCACAATCCCAAGCCATCCAGCCCCTCCATGATGTTTAAATTCAAGACAACCCACAGAAAGACTAGGCCCATGCACCACTCACTACCCCGGGTGAAAAGGCCACAAAAGGCCAAAAAAACGAAAATCACAGAAAAATCAGCACAATCCCAAGCCATCCAGCCCCTCCAAGATGTTTAAATTCAAAACACCCCACAGAAAGACTCAGTGCACCCACCACTGAGTACCCCTGGGCAAAAGGCCCCAAAACAGCCCAAAAATCGAAAATTCCAAAATTGTAGTTGCAGCAACTGTAATGCCCCAAACAAACTTACTTGTGAAATTTCTAATCCAAAAGTGATCCAAAGAAAGTCAAAAAGGCCTCAAATCCAAATATCCAGCAGCATCCACAAAAAGTAATCCTTCCAGCTCCAGATCCAAATGAAAAGTGACCAGGAGATGGACAAAGCACTGGGAGGAGCCTGCTGGACAGGAACAGGAAGTTGAAGACTGTGGGGCACTTCCTTCCTCCCACCCCCCCCTCCCCAAAATGGACTCCTCGCAAAAAAAGTGCAGGCAAATGTCAACCTGAGGAGTTATTCAGATAAAAATCATCATTTCCAGAAGGTTTATGCTGCTTGCTGGTGGATTTCTTGTGCAGAATTGCAAATTTTATATTTTCGCGCGTGCGAGATTGTTACTGCTCGCCGCATCTCCACGCTCGCAATTGCGAAGTACCGCGATACGTGATCACGGCGTACTCGCGTTGACAAACTCTCGCTGTAAAAGTTGGCAAGCCGCGATTACGTAATCGCGCTTGCCAAATTCCCGCGGGATCCCGCAGCAAGATCCAAAATGGCGCAGCACTCGCAAAATATCAAGAAAAATAACTCAGCAAACGATGAATGACGGGAAGTAAACGCCGCGCGCCGCAAAATTGTATCACCAAGAAAAAAAAAATCCGCTGCGTGCGAATTTGCGGATTTTGCGGGAAATCCGCACATCTCGCGGATTGCGAATTTACCGAAAATCCGCAAAATACGCGAGCGTAACGGATTTTCCGCCCATACTTAGAATCACATGAGTGTGGTGATTTTTCAGGTTTAAGAATTAAAGCTACTGTTGCTTCATTCCAAGATGGCGGTATAAACCCCCCCTCACCAAAATTGTGAGAAAATGATGTCGGCATGACAGGGATAAGTACCTCTTTTAAAGCTTTATATAGTTCCACCAGTAACCCATCTGGGCCTGCAGCTTTTACAGCTTTGCCAGTTACTATGGCTTTCCTAATCTCAGCACTTGGGATCAACATATTCAAATCAAGATTTATCCTCAGCAATTCTGTCCGGGGGGTCCTGACCCAACCAGTCTCTGATTTCCTCTTCCTGGACAGTTAAATCTTCACAATAAACTTCCTCAAAATGCATTTGAAAAGCCTTTTCGATTTCTGCTGGAGTCTTGAGTAAGCTCCCCGGGACAGCAGAATTTAGCTCATTGATGGTACCTCTGGACAGATCTTGTTTGGTCTTCCACGCCAGGAGATTTACACAGCTCTCTCCATACTCAAAATGAGCAAATTTGCCGGCTTGCCACACCATTTTCAACCTTGAAACGATCACCCCGGCCAAATCTGACTTAAAACACTGTAAGTTTGATAGAATATCTGCATCTGAAGGGTTAGTCTCGTGTGTGGTGAAGTAATACTCTGTCTCTTGTATTTCCTTCTCTATACCCTCCACTTCGGCTTTATACTTTGTATGTCTGGCAATTTGTAAAGATGTTATGACACCCCTTAAAAAGGCTTTGTATGTGTCCCAGACAACTTGTATTGGAGCAGTACCTCTGTTTGTTAGGAAAAAGACTTTTGTCTCAATGGTTAACTTATCAATTGCGTCCTCCTCCAGAAGAATAGCAAGATCAATTGTCCATCTCCTAAGGATCGATTTTACTGGCACCTTGTGTGATATTGTTACTGCTGAATGATCATAGAGATGTTTCCCCACATGCTTAATATCATGCACCCATTCCTTAAAATCTGTAATCAGCAGAAAAAATCTAATCTAGACTTGTGCCGCATTTTTTATTATGGAAGGTATAACCTCTCCTGTTTCCCATTTTATTTCTCCAAACATCATACCATGCTAACTGCTTCATTGCATTTTTAATCAGTACACCCATTTCAAGATTTTGGATTGCTCTACTTCTCTGTGATCTATCCAACACCGGGCCCAGGACCACATTAAAATCTTTAGCCAATATTAACGGGTCTGCATAATTTGACAATTCAGAAAGTAAATTCCTAAAGGGAGCAGGATCGTCTGTGTTCGGGCCATGGTATCCTGCTACTGTGAACTTGTATGCATGGCATTTAATTTTAGCTCCGGCCCATCTCCCCATCTTGTCCACAGTGCTAGATTCTAGAGAGATAGCTGATTTTTTCTTAATAATAATTGCAAATCCCTTGGTTGAAAATTGTTGCGTGGTACAAACCACTTCTTGAATCCGCTTTCTAGTTTTACATAAAGATTGTTGCTCACTTTCTGATAAATGGGTCTCTTGCAATATGAGGATCTGTTCCGAGGTACCTCTGAAATATTGGAACATTTTCTCCATCCTGTGCTTTGTTCTTAAGCTATTCAGATTCCAAGACAGAACCTTTAAGCAAAAATTCTGATCTTCTAGTGGACGGGCCATCTCTCTGATGTCTTTTCTGATTTAAATGTTCTACTCGGGCGAATTGGACGTATTTTTGTTTTTTTCCCACTGCTCCCCACCCTGTGCCCCCCCTCTCCCTCTCTTCCCCCCTCATGATCCCTCCCCTGGAGAACCCCCACTTTTTTCTTCCATAGCCTCTACCTTGGCCTATGGACCCCCCCCTTGAGTCAGGAGTTTAAGTACTAGATTGCAAAAATGTCTTACCCCGGGAGTCAGCTTATTTTCCTGTTCCCCTGTGTCCCAAGAGATGGAGTGCAGGAAGTTCTCAGCATCCTCAACTCGTCTAAATGATTGCATTCTATTATCGTGTATAACTTTGAGTATTGCAGGGAACTTAAGTTGCGCTGTTGCACCCAACATTTTCAGGGGCTCAATTAGCTTTTTCAACTCCCACTGCCAAGAGGCTGTGATTGCTGAGACACCTGAGCGTATTCAAAATATTACACCTTCTGCAGATAAGGAGTTTAACTTGACGGCTTTATTGAGGATTTCTTCTTTTAAACTATATGTTAGAAAATGCACTAAAGTTTTTCTAGGTCTCGTTTTATTAGGATTCAGCCTAAAGGGGTTCACAGCTCAGAAAATGTTTTGTAAGTGGTGGTTCTGTTGAAAGCGGCAGACTTGTTGTACCTTCAGCCCAAGCCGAGAGATGTGGATCTTCACTGATGTATGTTCAGCAAAGCAACACACCTCTTGTGCTGTGTGTTGCACACCCGTCATTTTGATTTGAATTTATTGTCTGGTCACATGCTCTGTGCTGTATGTGATATGAGAGTAAGTTTGTTCTGTGGAAAAGGCAACAGGCTCTACAGCAATTATTACTTACCAAGGTTCAGTCTATGTTTACACAGTTAACCTTAAAAACCCCTCTCTGATAAAGCGCACTCTTTGTAAAGCACAATCTACGTTTCTAGTTGACTACGGATACCAAATTGAGCACAGAACATAATACAAGCAAGGCTAACACAGGTCTATTAAAACTTCAAATAAAACAAAATTAACAAAAGTACTATTACACACTCATGAACATTGTATTACATATAGTTAAATAATTGTAAAATATATTCAAGTATAGAGCTCAAAACATATATCAGACCACAGAAATGTGTGTGCAAACCCAATATACTAAAATACAGCCAACAATGCAAAACAGTATAGTCTAACAGCAAAGGATTACTATGTTGTCCAACTACAATAATCTTCCAAAGTCTTTGGTATGTGTTCAACTTGATCACACCTCAGTGACTCCTTGTCCTTATGCCCTCATTTCACTGTGACTACCTGTCCCTGTGTGTCCATGACCTTGGGTTTACCCAGTCCATTTTTTGTCTTCATACCTTCCAATCACTCTTCCCTGTAACCCTCTGTCCACGTGTAACTCTATGCATCACTGCCTTTCCCTTTCTTTCCCTGTTTTTGAATCCACAGCCTGCTAATCTAGTGCCCTATTGTCTCCCTGCCCCATGTCTCTCTTTCCCTAAATCTCCAGGTCTCCATGTCTACCTGGCCCAGATCCTCCTTGTTCACGTGCAGGCGTGGCCTGTGCAGGTAAGAGCGGTGGGGTGAGGTGGGAGGGGGATTCGCCAGATGACAATGAGGGAAAATTAATTAATTATTTAATTTTCCCTTGGCGTTGTCTGTTGAATTCCCCTGCCCACCGATCTTATCTACAAGGGCGGCTCCTGTTCATGTGCCCAGCCATATTAATGTTTCATTTTCTCTGACTGTCCCTTTCCGTCTGCCTCTCTGTCATTAGTCATCCTTGAACCAGTGAATTTCTGTCCCTATCTCCATGTTTTATTGTGCCCCAATAAGACAAAGGCCGGATAAAGGACTTTCTGCCCCAAAATCTCACTCTTGACTGTTCACAAATGTGAATTTCTGTCCCTATCTCCATGTTTTATTGTGCCCCAATAAGACAAAGATAACGTTTTTTTTCACCAAAAATCTCACTCTTGACTGTTTACAAATGTTGGTGTGCATGAAAGCTATCTCCCAAATATTAATACCAAACTCTTTTCTACATCTAACACACATACCTACTCTTAGAGCATCTCCTACATCAGAAAACTCTTGGACTGGCATTAAGGATTTTTGTGGTCTGAAAAAAGATGTGTGCAAACGATATACAAAGAGCATAAAAAAGAATGCTTGACTCTACCCTTATGCCACCCCTTACCTTTCGTTTCAACTAGCCTACACCTTGAGCCAAGTGTGTTTCGCTGTTTCTTGAGACCCACAGGAAGTTTTTTGTGGCTGGTCATGACTAATAGTTTAAAAAGAGAGATGTGCATGTACTTACTCCAAGCAGAAGAATCAGACGGAAAAGAGTTTAAGCAAAAGGCCCTAAGACCTTTACAGAGATTGACCAAATTATGACAAAGAAGGTTGTCCTTGAAATAAGCATTGTCCACGCAAAAGATTTGGCTTTGGTATAGTGCATGTACACAAAGACACACAACAGAAGTAACAGTGTATCTCCACTCTGAGAATCTGGCTAACACTCAAATCCTTGACTGTATATTTGTGCTACCTTGTACAGTGCTCCACTGCCTTTGAGGTAGGTTTGCACTATACCCAATACATATATAAAATCATACATAAACACAACTTTCATTCACACATTCATGCTCCTATGCATATACAGCAACCTACCTACATCAATGCATACTTAGACTAGCACACGTACAGACACTTAGGCACCCAGAGCACTCAGAGAGCATTCACTAGTACACACAGGCTGTCTCAGAAGCCGTTAACCAAGCACAAAGTATAGAGACAACACTCCTCACCACCATAGACAACATCCAGATGACCATGGAAAGAGGTGACACCATGCCCCTCATCCTACAGGACCTTACTGCAACCTTCAACACCATCTTCCACCCCTTCCATACCCAATGACTGCATGAAACTGGCACCCGAGGACATGGACTTAACTGGATTTGCTCCTTCCTGAGAGGTCCCCCTCAGTTGGTGAGCCTGGTCCCCTTCACCTTGGACACAGTCGACCTCATCTACGGAGTTCCACAAGTATCCTCCCTGAGCCCCACCCTGTTCAACGTGTACATGGCCCTAATGCCAGCATCATCCACATGCATAAAATCAGCATCATATCCTAAGTTGATGACACCAAGGTCATACTCTCCCTCTCCGACAACACGTCAAACAACCGGACCAATTTCTCCACCTGCATGACCAAAGTCACCAGATGGATGAAAACCATCTGCCTCAAGCTCAGCAAAGACAAGATTGAAGGCGTAACCTCTGGCAAAGACACCTTGCTGTGGGTACTCCACCTGGTGGCCTTCTAAACTCAGACCCACCCCCCTCCCGGCAATGCACATAAAGAGCTTCAGAATAGTAATTGCCAACCATCTCACTATGACTGGCCAAGTGATTGTCTTCACATGGCTCCTCACCAACACTCATAGAACCATCAGCAGCATCCACATTACTGGTAAGCTGGAATACGGCAGCGCACTCTATGCTGGAATCAATGTTCAACCAGCCAGAAAAGATATGACACTGACTCAAACTCCTAACAAACTTATAACACCCGTACAATAATGAGATAGACTGACTTCCAATCCACAAGCAAGCAGTCAACTCCTCATGAACACATAAATAGCTCTAGACATCATTGGCCTCACGTACCTCAACTACCACATAAACGTCCACAAACATACCAGACAACTCTGATCAGCTGGACTACTACTCTCTCAAACTCCTTCACCTCCAAAGGCAGAACCAGATCAATCAATCATGCCTTCTCCGACCTCGCTCCGAAAGCCTGGAATGATCTTCCCCTGCACATCAGAGGTGCCTCCTAGGATCCTGAATTCCACAGACCTGGCTCTTCACCTAGCCCCTGTATTGGCTATCCTCATACAACTCCTGCTTCAGAGCAAGGATACCCTCCTTGGTCAGTTGTGCACTATACAAATACAGATACAATTACATATTATAGATCAATACACACACAGACACAGAGTAGACACATACAGGTAAACAGTCTTACAAAGCAGGCATACAATCAGGTTGCACACAGGAAAAGGCGCACTACCTGATCTGAATTTTCTATGGCATCATACAATGGTAGAAATGCACTATATAAGCACACATAACACACCAGAGATGGAGAAAGGGACTGAGGAATTGATCAACAAATGGACAAATGTATGGAAGCAGCTTTGCTGCTTACCCTGGAGATATTGTTTCTAAAACATGACTATCTAGTCTCAATGCTCATCTAGTGGTCTAGTGATGAAAAATAAAACAATAATTGTAGATCTATATACAAAAGGGGGTATATAAAAGTTAGTGCATTTATTACACAGCCCAAAATAATTCCTGCAGACCAGAGATTCTGACTGACTCAAAGCCCTATGAGGACAAAAGAACTGGGAAAGCACAAGTAATATTGGGGGAAGAGTGGGAACCATTTTGCACAAACAGGGAGGAACTGGGTAAACTCGATGGGACTGGCAGCCTCAAAGTAAGAATGGACAGAAGGAATCACAAAGGACATACGCCACTTGGCAACTATGCACATTATGATGTTTTAAAATGTACTATTTTTTGTTCACTGCTTGCAAGTGTTCTCTAGATTTCAGAGCCTGATATTCTAACTAACATCTTTCCCAACTACCACAATTGTGATAATTTCGCCTATTTTACTTTCCCTCTGCTTCCAAAGAAATCAAAGGCTCTGTCACAATTTTTCCATTAGCCAGTAAATCTTTGTTAAAGGACAGGGTTCCAAACTTTCAAATGGATGACTTTATACTATCACCAGGCAAGTCGCATTGAGAGGGAGGGGGGCAAGCCACACCAAGACAAATTTTTGTGTGTATAAAAGGCCGCTTTATTGAAACAGGTGCATATCACAATTTATTACCCCAGGCAACTTCCTTACAAAACCAAACCTCACTATACATAAATTACCTGACCGCTTGTTCCCCCCATCCCTACGATCCCCACATCAGAAACCCCCACCCTGCAAAATACAATAAATAACATTACATAACAATAATATTACACAACCTTACACAATATAGCATTTACAAATCCTAACCTCCTATGACCCAAACCCCTACCTGCCTTAATGCAACTGTAACTAACAAACCTCTAATCTAAACTTAGCCTACCTGGTTCCCTTTCCCTGCTCCTGTTCACAAACTCCCCAACTTATCAAGAAACTACAAAAAACTCCAGCCAAATTTGGCCAACTTTCAACAACCCCGCCACTCAGGAAAAGATGGGAAGGTAGGCAAAAATGCCACCTCCAAACTTTCCTGCCTACCCTGCCTCCTAGGTCTGATCCCCTGTGCCCCCTGGCTCCTAGGTCTAGGCCCCCATCAGCATCTGTGCACCCCCAACAATCTGGCCAGGACATCCCTAAGTTCTAACAATACAAATCCATGCCCAGCCTAGATAAATGGACCCCATCACCCCTGAAAAAATCCAGCGTATCATATTTGATGTTCCTGTGAGTAACCCTAGAAAACCCTAACTGGCGACAAAAGCGCACCATCTCCCTGTGTAACTTCCTTCTGGCCTTGTCCACTTCCCCTGGATTCACCGCTCCTCTCCAAACCCTGCGAGGCATGAACTCTGTCCAAAGGACAGCACACCCAGACCACTGACGCCTGATCAAGTTCAAATCACGTTCCATGCATCTCATCAGCGCCAATCCAGTTTCCTTCACCATGTCATTCTCCCCGAGATGAATGACCAACACTTCGGGGCACCTACCCACCACCAAAATCCCATTCAAAACCTGTAGCTACTCCTTCCAACGCTTACCCCCTTTTCCCCTCCAATTCACTGTAAACATGTTTTTATTAAGACCAAGATTCTCCCTGAAATAGCTGGCGCGGGCCCAAAACTGAGCCCACTTCACAAACGAATGCCTCACAATCCATATGGACATCTGCCTGGCGAGGGGACCCATCACCGAACCTGAAAGGAGAAACATGAATGAACACAGGGAAAACACAGAACCGCACTACAACAAACCAGATGCATTGTGCACACAACGCTGGTAACAGTGGGCCCGATTCACAGAACTAACTTAAGACAAATCCTAAACATACTACCATTTTGGTATTAACAGAAGGCATTTACAAATTTTGGTATTCACAGAAGGCACTTACTCATTTTGGTATTCACAGAAGTTAGGAGTCCTAACTTTAGGACTCCTAAATGCCTTCTGTGAATACAGAAAGTCTTAAAGTTAGGATTTTTCTCAGTTTAGGAGTAGTAAAGTTAAGAATCCTAACCTTAGGACTCCTAAATGCCTTCTGTGAATACCAAAAGTCTTAAAGTTAGGATTTTTCTCAGTTTAGGAGTAGTAAACTTAGGAGTCCTAACTTTAGGACTCCTAAATGCCTTCTGTGAATACCGAAAGTCTTAAAGTTGGGATTTTTCTCTGTTTAGGAGCAGTAAAGTTAGGAGTCCTAACTTTAGGACTCCTAAACGCCTTCTGTGAATACCGAAAATCTTAAAGTTAGTATTTTTATCAGTTTAGGAGTCCTAAAGTTAGGAGTCCTAACTTTACTACTCCTAAATTTAAGACTATCCCCACTAAGAGAGACCTCACTCCATAACAGCTCCTCTTCAACTTTTGAACCCAACAGTTCAGAGACCCGAAAGGCCCCAAAGAAGATCCATGCCATCAGCTTAGAGAAGAGACAAACTTCCAAACCTCAGGAGAATGGCATTGAAGTTCTGTAAGAAAAACTGCCACATTCTCAGTTCTTCCCTCACCCCGGCCGACAGCTGCACATGATGATGCGGAGGTCTATGTCCTGCTAGTGCCCTGCCCAGTTGACTACAAAACGTCCTCCCTACTCTCACCACACTACAAGCAAAGTTAAGGTGGCCCAATAGCACCTGAATCTCCGTCACCGTGACCTTATGTTTCGACAACATTGCCGCCAGCAGCCCCAACATTTGTTGCTTTTTGTCCGCCTGAAGGCGTACCTCCATCACGTAAGAGTCCAACTCAATGCCCAAAAAGGACAGGGCCGTACAGGGCCCCATAGTTTTTCCTGTGCCAGCGGCACGCCCAGTTCCCCCATGATCTCATTGAAACTGTCCAGCGCCTTCTGGCAGTCCGTGGAGTTGGAGGTGCCCTCAAAGAAAAAGTCATCCAGGTAGTATGTTACTCCTTCGTGACCCGTCCTTTCCGAAAATGTGCTGAAGCCTTCAAAAAGCGCGCAAGACATAGAACAGCCCATCAGTAATGCTTTGTCCATGTACCAGTGACTGTTAAATTGGATATGTATCAACAAGAAGAGAGGTAGGGAGCAAGCAACACTCTTATTCCCCACTTGACATCATAAACAACAAAGAAAGAGTGTTGTTAACTATAGAACAAAGGAGTATTCAAGCACAAAGGAAAACAACACCTATTTGGTGAGTCTAGAAAGCCCTCAATCACCGACTTGGTCGGTGACATGCTTCATCATTGGGCCCCACTGGGAGTGACCGAGTGCCACCCCAGTGTGCTTCAACGCCAGATTTACTGCGGAGCGGGTAATGTGAAGATGTGGGAGCTAAGTGATAGTGTCAGTGAATAATGAACGTGTGAATAGTGAGTTTAAAAATGCCTTAGGTGTATCAAAAAATATTTTATTGGCTGATCAATAAGACATATTAAAAATGTGTTGGGAAACTAGACCAACTAAGTTGATTGGTCTGTTTCCAGTAATATTAAGTGATGGTCAACATGTTTCTGCCAATGTCGGTTTCATTTACCTCGCATTCGTCAGGACCTAAAGTGGGCTATACCCCGGCGGTATGGACATGCTAAGGTCCACCCTGCCAAGGGACGTGAAAGTAAAAACTGTCTGAAAAAGTGCAAGTGAAAGGGAACACAAAAGAAAAATTCCCTTCGGGTCTCTCTATTCTGGAGACCGAAAAAATTAAAATGCACATATGGAAGGAAACAGTACAGACAAACATATAGAGACAAACAAACAGTTAGTTTTCTCAGCTCAGAAGTTTATCTGTAGTATTCAGTGACTTTGTGCTCGAGTGGTCTAAAAACAAAAGTACACACACATTAGCTGGTAAGTTATTGGCTCCGTCTGTGGGTGTGTGCTGAGCTGCGTCAAAAGACTGCAGATCTGTGCAATGGCGATCAAAGTAATATGCCCATACCAGTTGGTATTAAGAAATGCCCACAGGTGCACGTGTGTGCTTCAGTGCGCGGAGGGCCAATGCAAAGGGTGTCACTGTAGTGGACAAAACAGGACTATAGCTGTAAGCCCTTAAGCAGCGCCTGGCGCGCCGCGTACGTGTGAGGGACTGATCAATGGGCCAAAGGCCGGTGACCCCTCTCCCCCACAGATAGACAAAGAAATGGAGGTGGATCTCACTTGTAAGGTGAGGCACTGTCACCACATAGACCTCGGGAGGGGGGTGGTAGCGTATTTGGCACACCCTATTAAAAGGCGAAAGATGGGAACGAACATTAAAAGAAGCCGCAAATAGTATTTAGCTGGTTTAGATTCCATGGTTTATGAAGCTCTCACGCCCGCGACGCTAGGCACCCGCTAGTAGACCTGCATGCTCCCTCTGAAACGGGTCTCGACGATGCGAGGCTGAGTCCGGTGCGAGGTATATAAAGCCAGCTACGAGCGAGGACGCTCGCATTTCTGGGGTGGGCGGGGCCTGGGTATACCGGCGTGAAATTGCCCTATCACCAGCGACGACACAGTGAGTATGAGCGTGATGCTTGAAGCAGAGACTAGAGCGCTGACTCACTTGTGTCTATGAAAAGGGAAAACTTTGTTAGTTATGCTGCTGACCTCGCAGAACGGAATGTGAGCGCTCAGAGGTGCCATGCGCGTCTCACATAAATTGGGAAGATGAAGTCATCACGCTGTGTACAGATCAGTCATTAGTTGAAATATGCATACAGATCAGTCATTAATTAAAATGCGGGTACCAAAGCTTGACAAAGCTTGGCAAATTCCGCGAACTGCAGGTACCCCAAGCCAGTGGCAGAATGAAATACACTGGGTGTCTGTACTATTAAAATAGCATGGATGTAGGCCTGGCGAGGGGTCTAGTAATCCCATCGATCGTGAGGGTATTAGAGCCCTGGATCAGGGCCTGGCGAGGGTTCTAGTGATCCCATCGATCGTGAGGGTTTTCGAGCCCTGTATCAGGAAGCAGTATGTGTATCAGTGATTTTCCTATTAAAGGCAGTAACATCATCACTTGAATAGTTTTGGAGAGAACTAAAGGTTTAACCTGAACATCCCAGATACCACTACATCAGCACTTCAATGGTTGTTGGACAACTCTGATTCTAGTTACTTGAGGACAGAGGCCCATGGTATATCGTCATTCAAGCCGTTAAGGTAGGTACCCAGGCGATACACCCACCTTTGTTCCTTCTCAAAGAGTCTGTCTGCAAAGTTTGTGCCTCCATTGATCTGTTCTATAATGGTCCACTTTAGGTCGTCCGTGGTATGATTGGCTTGTAGGAAGTATCGCACATTTTGTTGGATGCTTTTCGACACCTTATGTTGCTTCTGTGTTCACATACGACATTGGAGGAGTTACAATTAGTGTGGAGTTTCTGTGTCCAGATTTTTCCTGGTTCCAGCGATAGAGTCTTAGTTGCTGCCATCAGGTGGCAAACGCTGCAGTTAGAGCATGGGAAATGCCCTGTGACTCTTGGTAGGCCCCATGCATTTGTGATGCTCCGTGTTGGTGCGTCTGTGCTTTCCCTCGGTCTGGTGTGTACCAGGAAATCCTTTAAACTTTGCCCCTTCCTGAATAAAAAGAGTGGTTTTTGCCAGGTCATGTTCGTGCTTGTAATGATTTCCCAATTCTTATTGATGGATTTCTTCATCAAATTGGATAGGCTACTGTATGTGGTCATGCAGGTCAAGGGTTGTTCCTCCGGAGGTCTCTCTGTTGACTCGAGTAGAGCTTCACGAGGTTGGTTGCGTGCCCGTTTAAAGCCTTTGTCTAGGATATGGTTTGGCTATCCTCTCATTTGCAGTTTCTTAGTGAGACCTGCAGATTGTTGTTTGAAGTCGTCAATGTTGCTATACGTTTACGATTTTGAGGCTAGATACATCCTGCCTACAGACAGTCCTTTCGCCCCCCCACATTTATTTTTGGAGACGCTATATAGACCATGTGCTCTTGATCTGGAAAGGGGGCATGGCCCGTCTTGAAGAGTTCTTAGAATGGATCAACACAGCTGACCGGAGCCTGAGGTTCACCCACACAGTGAGCAAAACTGAAGTGGTGTTCCTCGACGTAGTGATCACCAACACAGGAACTTCTCTGACTACTAAAACCCATTATAAACCTACCGCCAAGAATAATCTGCTCGAATTCACCAGTTTTCATCCGCGACCATTAAAGGAAAACCTATCCTACGGGCAATACCTTAGGATCAGGCGTAATTGCAGCAACATTGACGACTTCAAACAACAATCTGCAGGTCTCACTAACAAACTGCAAATGAGAGGATACCCAAACCATATCGTGGACAAAGGCTTTAAACGGGCACGCAACCAACCTCGTGAAGCTCTACTCGAGTCAACAGAGAGACCTCCAGAAGAACCACCCTTGACCTGCGTGACCACATACAGTAGCCTATCCAAAGTGATGAAGAAATCCATCAATAAGAATTGGAAAATCATTACAAGCACGAACAAGACCTGCCAAAAACCACTCTTATCTTTCAGGAAGGGGTGCAGTTTAAAGGATTCCCTGGTACACACCAGACAGAGGGAAAGCACCGTCGCACCAACATGGAGCATCACAGATACGTGGGTAGTACCAAGAGTCACAGGGCATTTCCCATGCTCTAACTGCAGCGTTTGCCACCTGATGGCAGCAACTAAGACTCTATCGCTGGAACCAGGAAAAATCTGGACACAGAAACTCCACACTAATTGTAACTCCTCCAATGTCGTTTACTTAATCACATGTCCCTGCGAGTTACGATACATTGGAATGACAACAAGGAAAATCAAGCAGAGGGTATGTGAACACAGAAGCAACATAAGGTGTCGAAAAGCATCCACCAAAATGTGCGATCACTTCCTACAAGCCAATCATACCACGAACGACATAAAGTGGACCATTATAGAACAGATCAATGAGTTTGAGTTTAAAATATTTCTTAAGCGCCCGTATACCGAGCGGTTTCATGGCGCTGTGAGGTACTACGAATTCCTGAAGGGCAGAAGAACGGGGTCACCTAAAGGTCAGTTAAGAAGGGAAGGCTTGGGTAAAGAGAAAAGTTTTGAGTGCCTTGCGAAAGAGTGAGTACTGGGTGCAGGATCTCAAATGGGCCGGGAGGGAGTTCCAAAATGCAGGAGCAAGTGTGGAAAATTTGGAACCTCCCAATTTTTTTCTTCTAAAACGGGGAACTGCGAGCAATTGTTGGGTAGATGAGCGTAGCTCCCTGGGAGGAACATAGGAATGAATTTCGGAAGTGATATAGGCAGGGGCTGAACCGGACCGGGCATTGAAGATGATAAAGCCCAGCTTAAACTGGGCTTGTTCCTGTATAGGGAGCCAGTGTAGGGACTTGAGGAGGGGCGTGACATGGTGTGATTTGGGTAGGTTTTAAACCAGGCGGGCCGCCTGGTTCTGGACCAGCTGAAGACGTCTCACGATGTACGCAGGCATGCCACAATAAAGGGCATTGCCATAGTCCAGGCGGGAGGTAACCATCGCCAGGACTATGAGTTTAAGTGCGGAGGGGGAAAAGAACCGAGAGACTTTGCGGATGGTACGGAGGGAAAGAAAAGATGAGGAAACGACAGAACTGACTTGGGAATGAAGAGAGAGTTAGTCATTGAGTTTGAATCTAAGGGATTTTACAGAGGAAGATGGAATGGTGGGGGGACCTAGGGAAGGGGGCCAGAAGAGAGAAGACCAAGGACTGGAGCAACCACCTGTCAGCACCAACTCCGTTTTGTCGGGGTTTAGCTTCAGGTGGTTGTGATTCATCCAGTCTTGGATGAAGGTCATGACTGAGTGGAAATTGGATATTGACTCGGAGGAGGAGGATAAGGAGAAAATGAGCTGGAGGTCGTCCGCATAGTTGTAAACGGAGACCTCCAGCTATTGGAGGGCAAAAATAAGAGGGGCGATGTATAAATTAAATAGCAGAGGGGAGAGGGAGGATCCCTGGGGAACCCCGCATTGAACTGCATGGAAGTCCGCAGAATAATCACCCAATTGCACAGCTTGGGAGCGGTCATGCAGGAAGGAGGACAGCCAGACCAGGGCCGAGCCCTCAATTCCCGCCGCTCTGACACGGGAAAGTAAGATGGTATGATCAACCGTGTCAAAGGCGGCAGAGAGATCGAGGAGGACCAAGGCCTGAGGATGGTTGATGTCCATGCTCTCTCTGAGATTGTCAAGGACCGATAAGACTACGGATTCCGTGGAGTGAGCGGGGTGGAACCCGGCCTGCCTGGGGGCCAATACATTGTTCATCTCCACGAAGGTGCTCAGTGTTCTGGTTACATGACGTTCCAGTACCTTCGCCAAAAATGGTAAGAGTGAGATGGGGCGGTAGTTGTTAGACATCGAGGGGTCAGCACCAGTTTTTTTTAGAATGGGTAGAATAACGGCTGATTTAAGAGAAGGAATGACAATGCCCTGTGAAAGGGAGCTATTAAGAAAGGTAAGGGGTGGCAGAGCACAGGTAGAGTAGATTTGTTTGAGGATGTGTGCTGGGCAAAGATCTAGAGGGGAGCCAGATTTAACCAAAGGCAGAAGAGATAGGAAGGCATCTTCTGTAAGAAGAGGGATGGATTTGAGGCGGGCTACAACTGGGGGACACTGGGGGCTAACAAAGGAGGGGGAGGGAAGGGGGATGTTATCTTTAATAGCAGCTATTTTATCAAGAAATAAAGAGTTGAGGGAATCACAGAGGTGCTGTGAGGGGGAGGGTTTGAGTGTGGCCCTGTCTGAATATGCGAGGTTGTGCACAATGGTGAAAATTTCTGTGGGCCGATTTTCGGCGGTGTGGATTCTGGACGAGAAATAAGCCTTCTTAGTTGTCAAAATAGAGTTTTTGTAGAGGGCCAAAAGGGTGATATAATGATTCCTAAGAGTTGGGCAGTAGTTTCGCCGCCAAGAGCGCTCAGCCCGGCGGACGTTGAGTTTTTGAGCCTTCAATTCCTCATTGAACCAGCGATTCGCGTCATTAGAACGCCTAGATGAAATCCGCCTTAGTGGGGCGACTAAATCACAGCCTGCTCAGAGCCACTCGTTGATGGAGTCCGCTTGGCCGAGAGATGAAAGTCCACGGAGGTCCGGGCTGGATGTGGAAAGTGTGGCAGACAGAGAAGCCACATTCACACGGTTCCAAGAGCGCGCCCAGATGTTTTTGGCGAGAGGGGGCTTAGAAGCTGGGCTGAGGGATAAGGAAAAGGAAATAAGGGAATGATCGGACCAGGTGCAGGGGGAAATGAACAGTGAGGTTACCGGGCAGTTGAGGGACCAGATCTGGTCAAGGATATGACCCTTGCTATGGGTTGGGGCGTGGACAGCGGAAATGAAGTTGAGAGAGCAGAGAGATTCCGAGAACTCTTTAGATGTTAAACATTCGGCCGGGTCAGAGGGCCAGAAATTGAAGCCCCCTAGTACCACAATAGAGGAGTTGTTTACTACTAGGGTGGCCACCAGGTCTTGGAAACTCGGAAGAAAGAGATGAGGGGAGGAGGGAGGACGGTAGATAAGGACACAAGTGAGTGGGGAATTGAGAGAAAGTGAGCGGACCACTAGACAGAGTGATGATCCAATGGAGGGACAAGCTAGGGTTTGAAAAGTGATTTCTCTGCGAGCAATCAGAGCGCCGCCGCCCCCCGGTTTTCCGGGAGGACGGTCGGCTCGAAGAGCATAATAAGATGCAGGAAGCATAGCCAGTAGGGAGGGGAGGGAACTATTGCAGAACCAAGTTTCTGTGAGAAATAGAAGGTCTGGTTTGTGTAGGTCGAGTAAGGTAAAGAGTTCATGGTGATGCTTGACAGCTGATCTGGTATTAAGGTAAAAAGCCGAAAGAGCGACGGGGGGTGAACAAGCTGGTTGAACAACGCCCGAGCAGATGGTGGGAGACAGGAATGAGGGGTGGGGATGGGGGGAAGCGGATGGGGGAGACAGACCCAGCCTGTTGATACGTGCTGTAACGATATCATCCAGCGGCCACAGGCCTTGGAGACTAGTCAGCTGCGCGGAAGAGTATTGTGTAAGGAGGGCAGAATAGCCGGCCCCTGGCCCCGGTCGGACGCGGACGGGCGCAGACGGGCTTTCCTTAGGCGTGCCTTCGGCGCGCAAACGTCGCGCCTTCGGCGCGCAAACGTCACGCCCGCTGCGCTCGTCCGCTGCACGTCCGAGGGAGGCACATAATTTATGGAAGGAGGAAAGGGGACGGTGGGCGTGGCCTCCGATAAGGGGGCGTGGCCTGCGGCCTGGGCGAAGTGCTAGCAAAAGAGTGTCTAGCTCGGATGTCGAGCAGTGCTAGATCCGCTGTCGAAACCGGGAAGGTAGCAGAGGGTAAGTGATTTTTAAAAGCACAAAAATAGCAGTGAAAGTCCAATTATTTAAAATGAGGAGACTCCCGGCTTCCGCCTCAGGAGAGTAGCACAATGTAGATGGCGGCGCTGGCAGTCAGCGTCGCTTTATAATGTGTGGCGGTGGGCGTGGCCTCCGATAAGGGGGCGTGGCTTGCGGCCTGGGCGAAGTGCTAGCAAAAGAGTGTCTAGCTCGGATGTCGAGCAGCGCTAGATCCGCTGTCGAAACCGGGAAGGTAGCAGAGGGTAAGTGATGAAGGCACAAACATTGCAGACAGACTCTTTGAGAAGGAACAAAGGTGGGTGTATTGCCTGGGTACCCACCTTAACGGCTTGAATGACGATATACCATGGGCCTCTGTCCTCAGACAGGAAACTAGAATCAGAGTTGTCCAACAACCATTGAAGTGCTGATGTAGTGGTATCTGGGATGTTCGGGTTAAACCTTTAGTTCTCTCCAAAACTATTCAAGTGATGATGTCACTGCCTTTAATATGAATATCCCTGATGCACATACTGCTTCCTGATACAAGCCTCCAAAACCCTCACGATCGATGGGATCACTAGACCCCTCGCCAGGCCCTGATCCAGGGCTCCAATACCCTCACGATCGATGAGATTACTAGACCCCTCGACAGGCCTACATCCATGCTATTTTAATAGTGCAGACACCCAGTGTATTTCATTCTGCCACTGGCTTGGGGTACCTGCAGTTCGCGGAATTTGTCAAGCTTTGGTACCCGCATTTTAATTAATGACTGATCTGTACGCATATTTCAATTAATGACTGATCTGTACACATCGTGATGACTTCATCTTCCCAATTTATATGAGACACGCATGGCACCTCTGAGCGCTCACATTCCGTTCTGCGAGGTCAGCAGCATAATTAATAATTAATAAAGTTTTGCCTTCACAAGTGAGTCAGTGCTCTAGTGTCCGCTTCAGGCATCACGCTCATACTCACTCTGTCATTGCTGGTGATAGGGCAATTTCACGCCAGTTCACCCAGGCCCCCCCACCCCGGAAATGCGAGCGTCCTCGCTCGTTGCTAGCTTTATATACCTCACACCGGACTCAGCCTTGCATCATCGAGACCCGGTTCATAGGGAGCATGCAGGTCTACTAGCGGGTGCCTAGCGCCGCGGGCGTGAGTGCTTCATAAACCATGGAATCTAAACCAGCTAAGTACTATTTGGGGCTTCTTTTAATGTTTGTTCCCATCTTTTCGCCTTTTTATAGGGTGTGCCAAATACGCTACCACCCCCCTCCCGAGGTCTATGTGGTGACAGTGCCTCACCTTACAAGTGAGATCCACCTTAATTTCTTTGTCTATCTGTGGGGGAGAGGGGTCACCTGCCTTTGGCCCATTGATCAGTCCCTCACAGGTACGCGGCGCGCCAGGCGCTGCTTACGGGCTTACAGCTATAGTCCTGTTTTGTCCACTACAGTGGCACCCTTTGCATTGGCCCTCCGCGCACTGAAACACACATGCGCACCTGTGGGCATTTCTTAATACCTACCGATATGGGCATATTACTTTGATCGCCATTGCACAGATCTGAAGTCTTTTGACACAGCTCAGCACACACCCACAGACAGAGCCAATAACTTACCAGCTAATGTGTATGTACTTTTGTTTTTAGACCACTCGAGCACAAAGTCACTGAATACTACAGATATTCTTCTGAGCTGAGAAAACTAACTGTTTGTTTGTCTCTATATGTTTGTCTGTACTGTTTCCTTCCATAGGTGCATTTTAATTTTTTCGGTCTCCAGAATAGAGAGACCCCGAAGGGAATTTTTCTTTTGTTTTCCCTTTCACTTGCACTTTTTCAGACGGTGTTTACTTCCACGTCCCTTGGTAGGGTGGACCTTAGCGTGTCCATACCGCCAGGGTATAGCCCACTTTAGGTCCTGACGAATGTCAGGTAAATGAAACTGACATTGGCAGAAACATGTTGACCATCACTTAATATTACAGGAAACAGACCAATCAACTTAGTTGGTCTAGTTTTCCAACACATTTTTAATATGTCTTATTGATCAGCCAATAAAACATTTTTTGATACAACTAAGGCATTTTTAAACTCACTATTCACACGTTCATTAATCACTGACACTATCACTTAGCTCCCACATCTTCACATTATCCGCTCCGCAGTAAATCTGGCGTTGAAGCACACTGGGGTGGCACTCGGTCACTCCCAGTGGGGCCCAATGATGCAGCATGTCACCGACCAGGTTGGTGAGTGAGGGCTTTCTAGACACACCAAATAGGTGTTGTCTTCCTTTGTGCTTGAATACTCCTTTGTTAAATTGGATACCCAAAAGATCCCAATTCTCTGGATGGACTGGAAGCAGCCGGAAAGCTGACTTTATGTAGCACTTCAACGCCGTTGCGCCCGCGGTCACTACCAGTGAAATGGCTACGTCACCTTCTGGCCATGACAAATGCTGTATGAGATGAAACTGCCCCTGCTCTTTCTTCAGCACCACTCCAATGGGTGACACAATCCCATTTTTTAGAGGCCAATCCTCAAAGGGCCCCGCCATGTGGCCCTCAGGCACTTCCTTATCCAGTTTGTCCTGTACTATGTCTGGGTGCTCCTTAGCTGACTTCAAATTGTCCGCCAACCGTCGTGTCCTAGGTCGGCCGTACCCCAGTCGGAAACCTTCCAGAAACCCCAATCTCAAACGTTCTGCAGCCACCACGTCAGGATATCCCTGCAGGGCTGCCACCAAGTTGTCAACTCTAACTGGTGTACGAGCCCTTCGGCCCAGGCCCCTTAGCACCTTCCCCGACCGCGAGCGGTTGCTGCTGCTCATTCCCTGACCTAAACCCCCTGCCGGCCAGTGTTGGTTCCCCTCTTGTTGACCCTGTCCTCCCCCCAACAGTTAACCAATGCATGCTTGCCCCCACACCCTGAGCAGTCATGCCGAAACCTACAGCACTCCCGGGTGCACAAACCTTTGTTGTAGTCCCAGCAGGCTCCCTTGGATCCCTCTTGTCCTCTCCCCACTCCCCCCCCCCCCTTGGGTGGGGCGCTCTTGAAAGGGCCGGTAAACGAGCAGTAGCCCGCTGGCCGTAAAAATGGTCTTCCCAGTCCATGTCCAGATCCCCCCATTTTGCCTATGAGTCCCACGCCATGCGTGCCTGAAACTCTTCATCATATTGTTCCCATGCGTAGCCGCCCCCGGTAATCTGGGCCTTCCTAATCACGTCCATGTACTTAAACATGGCCACATACCTCTCTGGGAATTTCTCACAGTACACGCTGGCATAAATAAGGAATGCCGCCATCCCATCTCTATCGTCAAAGGCATTTTCTGCCTTTTTGCCAACTCATATTCCTCCTCGTTAGACCCTTCTTTTGCCCTGACTTCTCTGTGAAGAAGCTTAAGGATCTCAACGTATTCACCCTTCCAGGTACGTTCCTTAGTTATCAACATTAAATGCGCACCCAATGGTTTTGTGACACCCATATACGGCAAACGATTTATCTTCAAGTCCTTGCTTTCCAGTTTGGTCTCCGTTTCCCCCTTTGTCCCTTCTACCGCCACTTTCTTGTCCACCTTGCTGCCCCTTGTGCTCCCGGACACCTTACTCGCACTCTCTGCTCACCCCTTACCTGTGGCATCCACCTCTGCAGTCACTTTCTTGTCATTCTTACTACCTCCTTTACACCCCTGGATACCTTACCTGCGCCCTCTGCCGACCCCTTACCTGGGTCATCTGTCCTTACCCCCACATCCAGCACATACATACCTAGGCACAACCTACCCCCTGCCCCCACTTCCCCCACACCTGCCTCATGCCCACTGACACCATTAAAGGGCCCAATCTGGCCACCTGTTTACCTGGGGCTAAGGATCCCTCACAATGCTCCCTTGTCCGTCCTGCCGAGGGGGCTGACCTGTCCTCCCGGCACGATGTCTGACCCGTGGGCTCCACCTGGCGTTGTGACACCTGCAAACACTATGCACACCATTACTCGGCCCCCCCCTGTCCCGCACCTTCACCTTCTCTCAGCTCTCCGTCCTCCATGCTATCCTCCTCATAGTCCAGTTCCTCCTACCTAGAAAAACCGGCTCTCACAGCCAGAGGTGCAGACTGCACCCTCCAAAAATCACTTAAATTAACTTTCTTGTCGCTCTTCCTCCTGTGGTGTCCCCCGGACCATTGTGGCCCAGTGAGTGGTGGGGCCGGTGAGCCTGCTTTGGGCCTACTTCTGCCAGCCGCAACAGGATCCCCCGCGGGTACTGGGCACGCCGCCCGAGGCTCCACCCTCCCTTCTCCTAGGCGCCAAAGGGCCGCTCCCAGCCCTACCAAGTCTGGCACCTTCGTCGCTCTGCCACCTTCAAAAGAAAAACATAGTCTGATGTGCTGGGCCCCACTCTCTTCTCTCTCCCATCTCAGCTACTCTTCCCGCCAACACATAAGGTGCTAGCAGCCCACGCCTGCCCCACCGCGCTAAGATCCACCACCTCCTCCCTGCCCCCTGACTCCCCCTCCCCATCGCTCCACTCCCATCCTGCTGCACCTTGCCCACCGACCCAACTTGGCCCTGCCACCTTGTCCAAATGGCCAACACCCAAGTCCCTGTGAACCCTTCACTGGTGCCCCCTGCCTCACTCTCCGCATCCCCCGTCCAAGCCAACTGATTCAACCCTCCGGTGGCCTCCCTCCAGCCTGCTACCCCCTGCAACCCCGAAACCCCTTCCGCCCTGGATGCAAAAATATCTAAGCCATCCCAGTTCCTCTCACTCTCTTCCGATTCAATCAACAAGGGGGAACCCCCCCTTTCCCCCTCAATCCCTCTCCCATCACCATCCCCTGCAGCCTCTCCCCGCTCAGCCTCCAAAGTGCCTTTCAAGCCCCCACAGTCCCCTCCCCACCCCCCCCATACCACTCCAATGCCCAGCTCTCCCCTGCCCAGACTGTAATGCTCCCTCCACTGCCCCCTCCAAGTCCCACAGGGCCTGGCTGACCCCGATCCCCCTTCGTACCATGGGGCCACTCTCTTCACCTGTGAACGGCCCCGATCAGCCTGGGACCGCGGCAGGGAGGTGCGCAACACACTCCCCCGCCGGGCCTTCCCGCTCAATTTTTCAGCATGAGAAAGGGCCCCCCAGACGTGCCTCCTCATGCCCCAGGCAGCGCTTGTCAAACATGCGCAGCCCCTTTGCCACTCATCGCGCTCTGAAAACGGGGCCGCTCCTCTCACATATGAGTGGCCCCCTACCACATGAGACCCCGGCAGAAAGACTCGGGACGCGCTCCCTCTCCGGGTGACCCCGCCTCTCGCAAAGGATGCCCCACCCCTCCCGCACCCCCCCAAGAACCCGAGACACCCGTCGGGGCCGCGCTCCTCGCATCAGCGCAGCTCCTCAGATTCACCTTAGCTTTCCCTTCTCTCTGAGGGCCGAACAGAACACGACGGCGGCCGCCACCCTGGCCCACGCACGCCTCACCAGGCGCGTGACAGTGGAGGCCTCCGGCATTAATAAATCGAGCCGGCCGGCCTCACTCAAAAGCCTCACTGCCTTCAAAACGCGGTAATCCCCTTCAGCCATCTTGACCACAAAATTCAGCAAATGACACAATTAAGCTACAGCACCTGCCTCAACCACTACAACTAGGCTCTCAGACAAAAAACCTAACTGCGCAGCGCTCCCAGCCACCAGGTCACCAAACCTAAAATGGTGGCTGGGAGGGCACAAAAATCCCCTAAATACCCTTGGGCTGAATATCTAAAATTGGGCTACAATTGGGCTAATCCCAATGTAGCCCAATGACCCAAAATGGCCACTCTCGGCCAGCCCCTCCCCCTCCCAATCTGCCCGGGGGCAGACCTCGCTGTGCTCGGCTGCTCCCTAAACCCCCCTTGTATGCATTCAGAAAACACATCACAACAAATCTATACATTATGAGCAGTACATGTAGAGAAGGTACTTTTCTATCAGCGCCACTGATAAAACAGTAGCTGCTGCATGAATGCAGTGCATAGGTTTAACTCAGTTCATAATGTATTTCACTTGCATATCTCTCTTGGTCAAGTTAACACAAAGCAGCAAACCCACTTGATGCACTACAGTCCACTTAAAAATCGATATCTCTAATCCAATGCAAGTGGTATTCATTAAAGCCAAGCCTAACAAAGTTTTCAATGTCCTCATCTGCAAACAATAAAATACAACAAAGCTTCTGGCATAGACAGAACAGTGATTTATGAAGAAGCCCAGCTATTTGTCAAGGACAAGGAGAAGGAACTGATAAGCACGGAACAAGGCAAAGCCAACATAGGAATCTTGACCAGCTGTTGGCTTAAAAGCAGAGCCTCGAAGGAGAGTTCTTTTATTGAAGAAGGATGCCTGTGACAAACTAGGAGTCAAGGCAGCAGTGATGTAATAAACAAATGTATGAGTTCTCCTAGCATGGGACAAATATTTATTTATTTACTCATCTTCAGCAGAGAACTCTTAAATGTAGAGAAAAGTGGGTGAGTTGCTGCTGTGAGAAATGAGGATTGAGGCTGAAAATCATTTACACTTGTGGGTACCATGTCAGGTTTGATGATGTAGCGCTGCGAAGTCCATTACAGTAGCCACTAGTTCATGTATAAACATAAGGAAAAGAGAGTGAAGAGGAATACAATCATACTCAATCCCCCTGGAGCTTATTGTACATTGGAACCTACCAATGCATGGTTCTTTTCTTTATTTGCTGTATGGAAATTGTGTGGAATTCTACAATACATTGAATTTTAAACATAAATGAAAAGTTACCAGTGGAGGAGCTGAAGGTTTATGGTCTCTTTTTGGATAAAGACAGAAGCGGCTGTGGCCACCTTATGTTGGAGAATGAAGCCACTCAACTGTTGGGGGACTTTTAAGAGAGGTCCTTTGTTGTGAGCCCGCAGTTAGCAGTCGTTCCCAGTGACCTAAACACATCAGTCCTTTATCCACCACATGTAACCGACAGACAAATAAGTGGTTACATGTAACTTACCTGATAACCATGATAGTAGTTGGGTTAGATGGACATAATTAGCAAATAGGAAAGACTGGATGACACGTTTGAGGAGCTCACAGGAAAACAGCCACACTTTAGCCCTATCTATGACTCCTGATTGGTTATTGGCTTTACCTCATGACTTGCCTCAGATTGAATACCTCTATTAAAAGACTTACATGGCTTTTGAATCTGTTTTGCTTTTTCTGAACTGTGGAGTTTTTCATTGGAGAATGAAAACTACAGAGATATCTGCGGGCTCTGCATGCAGGTTAATCTGGGAAACCAATGATCTGAGTCTAAAAGAGCTTTTTATGGTACCCCATTTGACTGCTACAATCCTGCTTGTGTACTGTAAGTACCAACAAGAAGTCTGAAGGCCTGATTCTGAGTAAAGCAAAACCAAAGGGGATGATGGACGGAGTTTTGAATATTGCAAGCACTCACCCCCAGTCAACTGATCTGGGATTAATCCATCATCATTCTTTAGCTCATCCGCCACCCCAGTTCAGATATGCAAATCAGTCTGACTCTGTGCCTCATGGGAACAGTCCAGCCCGAACTGCCAAGCCAAGTCTTCCCTGGACTGGAAACAAGCGTCCTGGGAACGGTTTCTGGCTAATCAGCCGTCATCAGCAAGGCTAGCTTGAAACCAGTGGCAAAGTGAGCAAGGGACCCACGTCTGGGCATACCCTGCCAATTTAGGGCGAACAAAGCAAAACTAAAGGGGAGGATGAACGGAGTGTTGAACGTTGCAAGCACTCACCCCCAGTCAACTGATCTGGGTTTAATCCATCATCATTCTTTAGCTCACTCCGCCACCCCAGTTCAGAAATGGCCATATGCAAATCAGTCTGACCCTGTGCCTCGTGGGAACAGTCCAGCCCGAACTGCCAAGCCATGTCTTCCCTGGACCAGAAACAAGCATCCTGAGACATTGTTTTCTGTCTTTATTTTTCTGTAAAAATCAATAAAAACTGAAAACTTGGAGCCCTACTTGTAATTGAGTGGAATGGTATCACACCAGGGGATACCTCTCTACTCAAGTCCTACTTTGCGGCTTATTTTCTGGGTATAGAATGGTAACAATGACAAAGTTTGGCCAAATAACTCTGAAGGAGAGGCTTGCCATTTGTAGAACTGTGTGGCTTAATTGGCAGTGGGTCGGATTTACAGTTGGATGGTAATGTGAAAACCTCATATTTCTGAAGGGTGCATTAAATCCTTAGGGGAATTCCTTGGAGGAATTTCCTCCACTATTGTATTTTCCTCAGGAACTTTAGCACTTCCATCAGAAATCTGGAAGTTTTACCATTGCCATACAACACCAAAGTAGGCCCTAGCTCTTAGGTGAGGTTGTGTTACTGTAAAAATTGTATTCAAATGTAGTCCTTGAGATGTTAATTTGTAGTATTAGAGAATAAAGTGATATGGGGTCTTTCCAAAACTACAATAACACAATTAAAATACAATAATGACATAATCCAACTAATTTGTGGCCACTTCAAGAAAACTGCGGCATCATGAAGTCACTTTCTGGGACTGTTTATGCCTCTAAAATACCCTCTGTGACACAATTGTGCAAAAAGTTTTCCAACATAGTTGACCATATACACTTTGGAACTGGGTACCGATACCAAACTTTGTTGGTTCCATGAGAACCAGACTGTTTATTTACTAACAAGACTTCCATACAAGTTATTTTCCCACAATCTTCTTTTGGCAATTTAGTATGGCGCATTTTTATTTCAATTCTTCATATACTAGACTGTTCACCAAAGTCAACAGTGTATGTGTTTGGATACAGTTATTTGCTGCTCTTGCACACTAGCTGGGATCATCATTGTGCATGGTTACAATAATGAATCCACTTTATGCTCTTGGTAAGGTAAACTGCCAACAATCATTCGAAAATATAAAAATCGCAACGTGAATGTCAGTAAAGGGCGTGCTTTCTTGACATCGTATATGAATTAGTGATATTAGTGAAATTTTTCCGAAACAATTAAATAATGAAGAAATAACACAGACAGCTGTATATACTTATCAAATTTAGCAAATTATATTAAACTGAAACTAAAATAAATGCTGGGGTTCAATGATAATGATATCACACAATACATTGACAATGTGTTGTCTAATGAAACATCACGCTGTTGCTGCTTTACATTAGTCAAAGTACCAGAGGCCCGCTCTCTAGTGAAAACACATGAATATCCGTCTTGGATTAAGACAAAACTTGTGTTGGTAAGAAAGAATTGTCCAATGGAAAGATGGGCTGTTCGTTTACGTTTCAATCTCAGACACTGTAAATCCACAAAACCATCTTCAGGACCACAATACTTAATGGAGATACACGAAAGACCCCACTATAAATTATAACAAAAATAGAAAAATGAAATATCGGGTACTGACGCCTGTTTAAAGACATACACCTGTCGTGAACAATGAGAAGATGCATCTCGAAGGTCTTGGAGATGGAGCTGAGAAGGAAACAGAACCATCCCGCAGTTAAAAATGAGTTAAAAAATAATACCCCGTGGACCAGAGTTCCAGGGAAGGAAACAAAGGTAGTGTGCTCTTTATGCTAGGCAAAAGCAAACTTTATAGAAGGATGCTTTAAAAGACCTGATATTTCCTTCATGGAAAACACTCTGTAAATTACCACTCCCGACTGGGAGCACTGCACTATTGTTACACAATGAAGACACAGCCCTGCCAAGAAGGTGGTGCGCGATATATGTAATTAAACCAGGATTTTAAACTGTGTAGAAACTGGAAGTGATGCTGACTAATGGATTAGGAAAAAGAAGCCGTGAGTAACTCCCTATGTCTCAGTCACAGACAATTAATTCAATGGAAAAAAAAACACAAAAACCCTTTACATGTGAAGCAATGGGAACGCCAACGTTTTGGAAACTCTTGTATATGGCAACAACGCCTTTCTGTTGTGCTACAAATAGAATCAGAGCAAACATCTAAAAGAGGTCTCCTTAAAAGAGACAGTTCACTGTTTTATTGAAGCTGTATATTTACAACAAATATTACACTTTAAAAAGAAATGACACCCCAAGCATCAGGTATTTAGTAACTATTTGGAAAGTAATGTGTTGCAGTATGAGAGTAACTCTTTGGTCTAAAAGATCAGTGAGCGTATGGTAAAATCAAGTGAGTAAAGTTAATGGTCAAGACAATGGACCAAAGGCATGAATTAAAATGATGGGCACCTCCTGCAGAATGTGACGAGGGACCCCTGAGACTCCTATATTTCACAGATATTATGTGACTTTACTAGGCTGAACCCTGAAGATTTTTCACACACCCAGTGCCACAGGGGCTGCAGGGTCCTGTGGGACACCCGAGCCATGGACAGCTTGGGGAGTTAGTGGGTAAAAAGGCTCAAAGGTCCCTTATGGGGCTAAAGGTCTGTGGTTTCAAAGACTAATTCAATTAAACTCTTGCATGTAGAAACCAAGATAAATTGTGCAAAACGAGAGGCATAAACCTGACAATGCTCCTATTATTTTTATTGAAGGGTATACCTAAAATATCTATGTTACTCAATGGAAAATTGGAAGAATCTCTCATAGCTGTGAGCAGAGAGGAACGTTGGAAAATAAGTACAAAAATGCTCAACTATCTCTAATAACTATTGCCCTAACATCAAGGAATAACCAGTTACATTTCTCTAGGAATCTCAGATAATGCTGTATATATCCATAGCTTAATCAGCCAAACTGAGCGCTTTTCCTCTCTGACTTGTGATTATTCAAATGGAATACTTTCAATTATGTTCATTGTTTACATGAACGTTTAGAGTCTAGTAACAAAGTAAACTTATTATTTTTGGCGATAGATATTGTGTCCTCAAAACCCAGATATCAGAAACGTTTTGAGACCCAACATTTGTATCTCAAAATGATAACTATAAAAAGAAATGAGTTACAGGAATTCAAGTAACAGCTAACTAAAGAAAACTAAGGGGCATATTACCAAGCAATAGCGATAATTATCGCTATTGCTTGGTTAGAGACAAAAATGTATCACCGACCTGCGGAGATTTTGATCGCAGATAAACCTTGGTATTACCAAGGTTTATCGCAAATGCGATAAAAATCGGCCGCAATGCATGAATATCGCTGAAAAGTCAGCAATATTCATGCATTACCGAGCTAATGCTCTTAGCCATGTTATCCACCTCCCATTGGATAACATGGCTAAGAACGGCTCAGGGCAGGTGTTAGCTTTTGGAGATACTCGCGCTTAGCGCGAATATCTCCAAAAGTTGGTTATAGGAGATAGCGATGTTAGCGACTGTTTCCAGTCGCTAATATCTTGGCACGCCCACTTTGCATGTCATTAGTGATAAATTTCTCTGACATGCAAAGTGGGGCCCAAGATGGTCGCTATCTCCTACTAGCTCATCCATAATAGTAGGCATTTTTAAGAGTGCCTGGTATGGAGAAGTGCAAACTCAGGATGCAGAAAATAACACAGTGGTTAGGGTTAGCTTTACTCGGAATTTTTGTTACCCGAACAAACCTTATTTTTACTAACATTAGGATAATGACAGACTCATATAGAAAACTTTCTAACTTGTACCATGTAGTTTGCATGCAGCTTTTTGACAACACTTCATAGGTCACTGTGCTAGATTATAATTGCAATTTGTATAATAATTACAGTTATATAACTTGTTCCCTGGTAGGTTTGGCAGTCATATAGCGCGGAGATACTCCCCTGGGAGTCTATTCAAGCGCTCTAAAAACACGCAAAATAAAATAAATAAATAAATAAAAATAAATAAATTGTAAACTGAATGGTAACAAAGGGGTCTCTATGACAACAAGCCGTAACCGACTAAGCTATGCACATAAAATACTGTTCAGTGATCAGCATGGTACACATCCTTTGGAGCAGGCATATTAACCTTGTGCGCTACCTTAGATGAGTTAAAACTGCGATTAGACAAAACTCTGATCTCTCTCCACCAGGCACATTAATCACCAGCGTTATCCTGGGACTTTAATTGTTGCCTGAAATCTACTGGCTATACAAGGAATATACGAGGAACTCTGGTGTGGGTGCTTTCAAAACTGCTACACTGCTACAAAAACGACCCCGGTAGCAAAACCAGCCCAACAGCCTTCAGCCTCCAGGGGAAACGCCCAATGCCCAGTATGGCCAGTTTTGGGTCTAGGATTATAAGAGCTATGGACTTGAGAAAATTCGGCATAGATTGGGCCAGTGTGAAAAAGTGGGAGTGAGTAAGAGAAAGTCAGTCGGCAAGGCCGAAAGGAAATAGGGAGGCAGACAGGTCCAACCAGTTTTTAGGGAAAGACAGGACTGAATATGATGAGGTGTGTTTTCTAACCAGGAAGGACAGTACTTATACTTCAAGGTGAACACGCAATAACGTGTTTATCAACAAACCTGAGCAGTTGAAAATGGGAAAGAATACTCCTAACAAGAGGAAAAAACTGGACAAGAGCCTGGGCACTTGGACAAGAGATGAACCAAAGACACTTGGGAGGCAGACAGGTCCAACCAGTTTTTAGGGAAAGACAGGACTGAATATGATGAGGTGTGTTTTCTAACCAGGAAGGACAGTACTTATACTTCAAGGTGAACACACAATAACGTGTTTATCAACAAGCCTGAGCAGTTGAAAATGGGAAAGAATACTCCTAACAAGAGGAGAAAACTGGACAAGAGCCTGGGCACTTGGACAAGAGATGAACCAAAGACACTTAAGGAAGAAAACAACAAGAAATGGAAAGAGAAGCCATGTGTTACTGGGAGCAATCGAGAAATGATGGCAGCTGTTAGAAGATATAAGCCATGAAGGGGGGCATTGAGGTTCCTAGTTAAAAAGCTATTCTCACATCTACAGTCAGCTGAGGAGCGAAAATAGCTTAATTTCCTAATGCTAATTCACCATAGCACTCCATAAAACACAACCAATACTTTTGGATGGAAAGTACTCTTGCAAGTGACCATACTTGATTCACGACGAGGAAACATCGGGTGCAATTGTAGCTGCTTACTTTGGTTATATCAATCCTGGGAAAGGCACACATGCTGGAACCCGTTCACTTGAGCCTCTTGACTTAATGCAACTACGACGTGGATGTATGTCGTTGCTACGCATGCTTTTACAACGCATGCGTTTACCACGCAGGTTTTACAAAGTAAGTATTACAACGACTTGCGTTGGGGGGCGCTGGATAGTGAATGGTTTAATTTACTATTCCAACTCCAGTCCCCGTGGATAGCAGGGAAGGTTTTGGATAGTAAATTAAACTATTCCCTATCCTACAGCGCCCCCCAGCGCAAGTCGTTGTAACGACTTGCGTTGTAAAAGTTGCGTGGTAAAGGTACTGTGTGGTAAAAGTTGCATTGTAAACGCTGTTCCCCCTACGACGTAGATACCGACCGCCTGCAGTTCAGCGGTTCACTTCAATTAATCCTACTTTGGAAGTTACGTATACGCGATTATAGATATCGTTCTGCAATCTGGCGTCGTGACAGGGACCTGGACGATCGTCATCTATATCCCTCATGGTTTTAGAACATAGGAAGATCGTGGTTTTATGAAAGACCTTTTGCTACAGTTACTGAAGCCTTGAAAAAGTCGCAAGTCGGCTGTACCATTGCTGTAACAATCTAGCAACAGTGGTGAAGATCTTTGTGCTGAACAGAGTGTTACATCCTTTCTTATGTTCTTTGTATTAAATAACTTTTTCTGACTGTAAACAGTCAGTTGTATACTTGTTTATGTTGTGCCCTGTCACTGTTTTGTACTCCATAAAACATACTGTACTTGTGGAATAATTAAAATGTAATAGTGCACCAGTATGGAATAATATAATGTGTAAGTAAATCTGCTTTTGAAGAGTGAGTGATCAAGGGTAGGCAATCCATAATAATTTGGTGAACCCACACAAACTCTGAGCCTGCGATTATTACCATATCTTTCCATGACCCATTCATACCCTGGCTACTGTAGGAGATCTGCTCTACAGCTATGCATCAGGAGGGAACGGCTTTAAGTAAGGTTTAGGGGAAGGCGTCTCACTACAGAAGGAGAATATCTTCCTTAAACGTTTTAGCGTGGGCAAATGCAATTTTGGCAAACATTTACACAAGTATATTGTACACCATGTACAATTACGCATGTATTACTGCATATGCAGGAGAGTCCTCCTGCAAAGCTGTAACTGTTGCACCTTCCCAGTAGTACTCTTTAATCTGAATGAGAATTAAATAAGATAGTAAATCTAGTCATTAGGTTGTTAACCTATTGGAGAAAATGGGCTAATTATTTGTGAAAGATGGTCTGAGAAAGAAAACAAGGTAAAAAGGCCTTTGAAAACCGAGAAAAAAACATGAATGGACCCAGGCATTACAGTCAGTCCTGTTCGTAGATGAACTGGTGATATCAGGCCTAGGAGATATTGCCCAACACCACTAGAGGCAACCAGTATAAAGGAACCTACAACCACCTCCACTAACTGGCAAGTCAGAATTATTCTCAGGCATACCTGAGGTAATCTAAACAAGCCAGAGATTCAAGAAATGAAGTCAGCAGAAGTACTGGAGACTTTCACAATAGGATTGCTTTTTAAGGTATCTAATAAAACCAGGTAATAACGGAGGGAGAATATGAAGGTATCTTACATTTCTAGCCCGGAACTCTAGTTCATGATTATGAGAGTAGCTCACAACAGTGTATCTTGATTGCGGTATGAAAGAATAAAGGCTACTTTTACTTTATCCATCTGAAAATGAAAATTCTGAAGACGTTTAAGATGCCCTAATGCAGAAATGGCTGCTTATTGAAAATGTTGCGCTTTGGGTGCTGTTAATCCCAAACTGGAAGCTCTTGTCAGTGATACTGCCGATTGATTAAGTCTATCTAACTGAATGCCTCTCTCTTGTTGGGAGTTTTCAAGCTCGCCCTGAATTTTGAACATTAGATGTGCCAAAGCTTTTTGGGTATTAACCCGAGGATTCATGATTTATAGACCTGGCTGATTGTCAGGATCCATATGTAGGTGGAACTTAATGTAAACCCAAACCTCCCTTCACCTTTTCCAGTGACACTAATATGCAGTTATACACTGTGAACAGTAATGGGAAAAAGAAGAATAGGGAGAGAGAGAAAAGAAAGCTGCTTAGGAAGTCTTTCCTAGATGGTGCCTGTTATGGACGTTAGGTCCATGCTGAGGAATTGATGTTCAACAAGTATACTTAAGCTTTCGAATGGAACTTCTAAAGGAACATACATCTCATATGCTGGTGCTCACATGAGAAGAGTAAAACAGTGCCATTGTCACAGGAACCACAAGATCATTTTGCTTACCAATACTCCCATCGAGAGCACTGTAATGATCAACAGGAGCCATGCGTTACAACCATGTACAACCATGTATAATTCTATGACAAGGATGCCTTTGTGACCTACAAAGAAAGAGGCAGGCACAGCACAAAACAAAACACCCTAAACAAACTAAGGGCCAAAGATAGGAACCAAAAGGAAACCCAAGATCGAAAAAAACAAATGTGAGGGAATACAAAGGGTGGATGATATACTGTTGGCGTAGTGGAAATTCACCGCAAGAGCACAGTTGCCAGGTGCCCAACAAACGACCATTGCACCTTCTTGTACTTCCAAACACAAGTCAACCCAGAAGGGAAGTAAGTGAAAAAGGAAGCAAACTCTGTTGTATTCTGAAATACCAGAGCGCTATCAATTTGGGCTAATCACCATGTTCTGGTATGCCATAACGAGGAAGCAGACTCTGCTGCATTCTGAAATACTGGAGTGCTAACCTTTTGGGCTTATCACCATGTTCTGGTATGCCATAACCTCCAAAACCTCAACCTGAGTTTCCTTGTCACCATCTTTTAAAAAAAAAAGTATTTTACGGAGTTTTATATAGCGCGAACTTGACCCAAAGGTATCGGCTATCAGAGCGCTTTACATAGCACCAATTGCATTACATGAAGACACATTCATTTTATGTTAGGCACGGGGAGATTAAGTGATTTGCCCAGAGTCACAGGATGTTCAGCGTTGTTGCTGAGACGCGAACTCCAAACTAGGAAGTGTTGGCTGCCATGTTGTTTGTCAGGAGAGGAGAGTCACAAGAAAACAGTAAAACAAAGTTAAGAAATAAGGAAACGGGGCAGGGTGGAAAGATTCTGAGTCTATAATCTTGGTCAGGGGTGGTACATGGATCTTTAGCCTCCATTTTTATTTATTTTTTAAATAAAAAATGGCGGGGTACTCGTGCAGTACTTGTATGCAGTGGAAAAGGTGAAAAAAAAGTAGAAGTCAGTTTTATTCATTAGGTCCTGGGGGGAAAATGACGGGGGCAATTTTTCTGCATAATGGGGCCATGTAAGGTGCCCCGAGCACTGGGAAACGGCACTGCTCTGGTTTTATTTTGAAGTATGCGGGGGGGATTACGGTCCTACTCCCCGCAGTCTCTGTGAACCCTCAAGTCTTTTTAAAAAAAAAATATGTTTTGAGCTCTCTCTCTCTATCTCCCCGTACATGTCGCGGGGAACACCATATTTCTGGGGCAGTGATATGTAAAATGACCTCCCAGCTCTGGGTACCTGCATTGTGGGGAGTTTTTTTTTAATGTTGGGAGAGTGGGCTTGATAATACGTCCTTGTAAATTCCCATAGAAGCCTATGTTCTAATGTTAACATGAGCTTCTATGGGAAATAACAAGGCCGTATCATGATGGTAATTATCACTGTTTTATCTGCAGTTTCTTGCCAATAAAACGGCGATAATTGTAACACCGGTCTTTGATAATATGCACCTAAGTTTACTGGTCAAAAAAAGAGCAATGAGTCATATTATCCACAAAAGGCGATATATTATCGTTGTTTTTATCAGCAGGAAACTGCCAATAAAGCAGCGATAATGGGCTTGATAATATGCTGTTGTGAATTCCCATAGCAGTCCAGGTTCTGGTGTTAACCTGGGCTACTATGGGAATTCAGAAGGGCATATTATCAAGCCCATTATCGCCGCTTTAGCGGCAGTTTCCTGCCGCTGAAACGGCGATTATTTTAACGCCTTTCTTGATACTATGTCCCTACAAGTTTTGGTAACTCTATGGTTTTACGTGTGCAGTGTGACTCGTACATTCCAGTTCTGGTATAGTGCCGCGTTCAAGTGGAGTCTATATGGAAGTGCCTACTGCGTTACTGACGCCTGTTATGGTGACTTATTTCTCATGCATTCCTATGAAGGCTTTGTACATCTAGGCCACTGTGCTTACTGTTGTATAAACTTTGCGGGTAAACATTTCAGGCAGTTGGTGTCACAACTTATTCTGAACAATTCTTCTATATGTCCAAGACAGCAGTGTCTAAGTTTAAGAGAGAAAGAGAAATGATGTCACAGAGAGTGGAGAGAGAAAGAAGAGAAAACAACATTAAAACTGTGTCGCAGAGTCTGGAGTTGAGATTTGTTATTGAAAAGTGAGATGTAGATTTACTAGCTCCTTGCATCACTTTACCCATGTTAAAAGTGACTCAAAAGTGGCGTAATACGGTTGTGGATCTGTTTGTCAGACTGTTGTAACCTATCTGTTGTCACTTCTCTGAGGTAATTATAGATTTTATAGAGAAGGTGCTGTACACTACGCACTCTGGGTCATGATATCAAGCCTGGGTGACAAAGTTATCGCCACTTTATCGGCAGGAAAGTGTCGCTAAAGTGGCGATAAAGGCTTTGTAGATCTAGGCTCCTGTGCTTACCTTGTACAAACAGTGCGGCCACCGGAGTTAACTATTCGACTTGAAGTCTGATTCTCTATGTCAAAGTATATTCAATAAGTTGCAGAGAGTTCCATTGCTGTTGCACGATAAGCTGTGGTTGCTTCTGAACGATGTTTGCTGAAGGAAACAAAAGGACCTTTTTATTAGTCATCGTAAACTGAGTTGCGTAACTATCAAAAGTGAATTTTAATGTGGGTTCCTAATATTCCGTAGGTAAGACTGTTGCAGCTCCAGCAAACAAAGGAAGATCAATAAGTTATTAGAGGCCTGGGACGACCTTGTGACGCCGAAAATAAATACTATCATGGACGCCCAATTAATAATAATAGAGGCCTAAGCATGTGGCGTAGTGCAGAAATACGACACAGAAATTTATGCACGCATAATTTTTAAGATTAGTTGTATAGGACCTCGTGACTTATAAAGAAATATTTCAATTATGTAAGTATAATTTAAAACCATTGAGGGGTAGGAAAGCCATATGAAGGATAAAAAATTGAATTATGCATATACAATTTACAGTGGAGGCTCATGTTGTGACGTCTTCTCTTACCTTTGCTTCTGTCGTCTTTTTTCGTGTCTTGAAAGGCTGCGGTTTCGCTGAGTCTGGGGTGTTTTCGACAGTCTGTTTGTCACCGCAGCAGAGGCAGGCAAAAGTGAGCGTGCTCACGTCAGTGCCCGCATTATATGGGAACCGGGGGGGCTGACCAAACCAAGCCCAGGGCCGTCATTGGTAGGGTTTTCGCGGTCTGCAAGAATGATGCCCCTGGGGGACATGCCATTGGGTAATGTATTGGTTTGCAGGCTAAATGATAGCAAGCATGCTAGGTGGTGACATGTGGGTAGTGTGGGCGGGCGTGCACCGCGCATGTGCAAGTATGAGTGTGTGTACTAACAATTAACAACAGAGAGAGATGGGGGCGGTGTTATAATGTACGCAGAGGCAGGCCCAGAATCGGATCTCCAATGACTCAGCACTTCTAATAATTCTCCTTAGCGCGCACTGATCTCTGATTTGTCACTGAGAGGGTGATCGCAGCATAGTTTGTACTGCTTATCATACTCAGCGTGTACCTGCGCATGGATATATGATTTAACATCTACTGCCTAAACAACGAATTCCCTAACCACGAAGGCTAAACAACGTGCAATTGCAAACCACGACTTTTTTTATAACGAGTTTCTAAACCACGAAAAAACCCACCTTGTGACTTGCCAGTAGATGGCCCTATTGTAATAACAATACTAGGTGTGTAGCAACATACCCTGAACTAACTTCTTGAGCTATCTACCCAAATCTAGGGGTTAAAGTAAAAGATGTACGTGTATAGAGCATAACACCCACTTTTAAAAACATTATTTAAAAACTACAAAATATCATTACACATCCTCAAAAAGCAGTGATTCGAAGAATAAACAGGAAACTGCTTGTTTAAAATTATTTTATTTTCTTTACGGAAATACATTGGAACAATTTTGAGTGCATATAATATATTATTTATATATATCTACATGTTTTAATGTTGTTTCACAAAGACAAATTTCAGCATTTTGTGTTGCTATTCTCCCCTGCGCTCAATTCAAAGCAAAAAGAATTCATATACAAACACACATAAATAAATAGTGTTTGATCCTGAGTTGATAAAGTGCAGCGGCGCTATTTCTTTTTAATGCATACCTTTTTTGAACATTCACAGAAGGGTTGATATTGCTGACAACAAGGCACACATTTATTTGCACCAAACCAACTGGAACAATCTACTCTACTGACTGACATAAACTCCTCGTTCCCTCCGATTAAGTGCATCATACCAACATCGTCTCTCGTGTAAACTCTGAAAATGGACTTAAAAACCACAAATTTGCCTCAAGACATATTACAGCCATCTTAAGATAGTGTAAATACCATTCACGCACAGCTTATTCCCTGATGCATGTGACCACAAATAGCCACTACATGACCCCGAAGCTCAATGTTCATGGATGATTTATGGGAAATGTCTTGGCAGATACGCGCCAGACATTACATAGCTGGCAGGATGAAGGGTGCGAAGATCGTGTCAGGTCAGAAGGAGCCGAGGGGGGAGGAGAGACTCGTGGTTTAGGAAAGTCGAGGTTAAGGAAAGTCGTGGTTCAGGATTCATCGTGGTTCAGTATTCGTTGTTCAGGTAAGTCGTTATAAAAACGTCGTTGTTAAGGATGTTTCGCCCTGCGCATACGGTACGAATATGCTTTTACATTACGCGTCGCATTAAAGCTTCGGTGTGACGTCATGTTCGGCGTTCTGTATGCGAAAGGGGGCAATGTTTCTACTTGGATTAAAACATGTATGTATACTAAGGGCAGACATTTAGGATAACTATGATTTTTTTAAATACTTGTAATAATCATATATTACTTTTAAAAAGAATTACACAAATCGCAGTAGAACATCATGCGTACTCGTATTGAAAGAGCAGCGCAAGCGCATCATAAGCGTACGCAAAGCCATGTGACTTTAAAAGGAGAGATTTGATTGGTTCATAACTTTTCCTATTGTGACTGGTAAAAGTTCCGTCCCATAATAATTATTCGACTTTGACTTTCTAAGAAGAAGCATTTGTTATGAGAATCTCATCAAATAGAAGGAAGATCACCATAATAAGAGCAATGGAGTCATCTTCCTGCAGTTCTTCAGAGGGAGATTTTATTCCTGAAGAACGTCCAAAGAAGAGGAAAGAAGCCCCAATTTGGAAGTTTTTCATTTTTCCAGAAGGTCAAAAAAAGGTTAGTGCTCCAAAAGTAACCTGTAAAATTTGCGAAACAACTCTTTCAAGTGGTGATCCATGTAAAAAACTACTCCTTTGGCACCACAAATATAGTGCGACACGTGAAGAACTTGCACCCCAAGAACTTTGCTTGAGCTGCAAGACGGAGGTTGCACGAGAACCCACCTGCTTCTGCACCAAGCACATCAACTGCGGCAGCAGCATTTTCAGCAAGCAGTCATGTTATGTTATGTTATTCGCACTTATACCGCGCTCAGCTGCCCCAGCAAAGGGGTGTCCCGACGTCCACACCCACATATTGATTCTGACTTTGCTAAAGTTAAAATTCTATGCATTTATTGTGATAAACTTTTGTGTTATGGGGAGCAGTCTATAGACTTGATGAAATGCAGGATCAGTGCCGTCCTCGACATTAGTTTTTTTCATTCTTTTGTTCCGCTTGGAATTTGTTGAGAAAACACAAAAAAAAATACAAAACAAAAAAAACAGTTCTTTTTAGAACTACCTTCACTGGGCAAAGAAAGAACTATATTTCTATGTTAGTGTGTACAAGTTTGTCAGAATGAATGTGTAGTTCATAAAGGAATGAATGAATATGTTACTAGTGTATGGAGAATGTGAAAGTGCAGAACTTTAAGGAACTGCTACAGCATAAATCTATAAGGTGTTTATCTATAGTATACTGTAGTATGTCCGAAGCACTTGAATGTATCATATGTACATAAATATGTTACAAGTCTATGTTTCAATTTGCGCTGCTGGTGAAAGTGCCTGGGTGAATTTGTATGTGTTAGGGGCGGATTTACAATCCCCTTGTGCCTCTTTTACACAGCTGTTGCGTCACTATTGTGACACAGCGGTGATGCAAAAGATGTGCCATGGTGTGTGCTATTAACAATGTGACGCATCTGGAGGGTGTATTACATTGTAAAGCGCTGTGCCAGAAGAGGCTTTCATGTGCAGAAGGGGGTGCAGCAAGGCCTCCTAAAAGAGACTGAGTGAAATGTATAACATTTTATTCAGTGACTTTTAAGGTTATGCTGCATCAAAACCTTGCACATGCTTGAAGCAGGTGTAAGGATTGATACAGCATTGTGAGCAGAGGGCCCCAAGAGAATTGCTGGTGCTGTGTTATACTTGCAACCGACGTCAAGCAATAGTTCATTCAAAAATTACTTTGCAATATAGTTTTGTTATTATTTTATAATAAGAATATGAAATATAATCTAAAAAATTAAATAAATATAAATATTTATATTAAAAATATAAGAAATTAGTATAAAAAGAAAGACATAATAATTAAAACATTTATAAATTATCATTTACAAAACCTTTGAAATTCACTGAAAAAAACATAGGTTTCACACACGTTATAGTTAGGAATTAGCATTTCAAAAACCTTGCAAATTCATTGAAAAAACCATAGGTTTCACATGTTATAGTTAGCTAACCATTTCTCTCAAACAAAACATTTGAAATTCCTCCGTTATAGTTAGCTCAGCTAACTATAACTTGAGCGCCCGCAATGCACTGCTGATGACGTCACATATTACATCACTCATGACATGGTCAGTGACATCACTCATGACATCACTGATGACATCTCAAATGACATCCCAGATGACATCACTGATGACATCATCCTTGTGGCACACCTCCTCTTACTGTAATATGACCTTTGATACACACAATCAAAAATAGAAACTAACATTTTCCAAAAAATAGAGATACCAATTCCAGTTAGAACAACCTATTCAGTAATCCCAAAATCTAAATACACATCCACTCATTCACCAACAGTTCTATATAGTGACTCATACATGTACTCACTCATCATATGTACTCATACACCTATATATCCTGTTATACACCGACACTCATCTATAGAGTTAGTCACACACATACTCACACATGCAAATAAACTATCAAATATCCATGTACTTGCATATACAGCTATACACCCACCACAACACTAACTTCTACAGAATCATAGACATACTTACTCTCTTAAGCAATCACTTATATAAACACATACTTATTTATAAAGGAAGTCTTAGAATCTGTCGCTCTAAGATATACTCACTTATATACATCAATACTCATATATACTAGTTTAAAACATATGTAGTTACTCATAAAGATACTATTGAGACAGTCATTCACTCGCTAACACACCCATACACACACTCATCCACCCATACAGTCCTGCACACATGCTGTCTTCAAAACACATACAAACAGTGAGCCAGTCATTCATGCATCTGTGCGCTAAGTAATACTCCCCACCGAACAGTACAAACACTCATTTTGGGACTCAAAAAACCAACTAATAACCCAGATACACACTCATGTAGCTACTCACCAACCCATGCAGCCACTTATATACAAAGTGAGACACTGAAACAGATATTTATTTTATTTCATCCATAAGTCACAAGTCAATAAAGGGCCAAGGCATTCTGGGACTATTAGTACCCCCCTTGTCGGAGCACGCCAGCAAGTTAGTGCAAGCTTCCTTAATGAGCACTGCTCACAGACATGCTTCCCTCCTCACACAGTCAGCAGCCCAACGCGTTTCGGGCCAACGACCTTAATCATGGTTTGACAATCAGGAATGAACCGCAGGAAAAGGTACACTGGTATTTTCCCTTTTATTTCATCCATAGGTCACATGTCAATAAAGGACCAAGAAATTCTGGGACTAGTATTGCTCAATGTTACCCAAGTGGTTTGCCACCGGTACTTCCATTAAAATAGTTTTTTGTGGCAAACAGTAGTCCGTTATCGTAGCACTTCCAGTAAATGGTGCTCTCCCTGCTCCGCACTCTCGGCTTCAATGCGCCACAGCAGAACCCCTGGAATGTGCAGTGGCTTGCTCCCGTGGCCGGACCAGCCACTAAAATCCAAAAAACAGATTTACCCCTCGTGGAAGAATGCCAGCAGGTAAGTGCAAGCTTCCTTACTGAGCGCTGCTCGCAGACACGCTTCACTCCTCACACAGTCAGCAGCCCAACGCGTTTCGGGACAACGCCCTTAATCATGGGCTGAAAAATCAGGAATGAACCGCAGGCAAAGGCACACTGGTATTTTCCCTTTTATTTCATCCATAGGTCATATGTCAATAAAAGACCAAGGCATTCTGGGACTAGTAGTGCTTAATGTTACCCAAGTGGGTTGCCGCCGGTATTTCCATTAAAACAGTTTTTTGTGGCACACAGCAGTTCATTACCGTAGCACTCCCAGTGAATGGAGCTCTCCCTACTCCGCTCTCGTGGCTTCAGTGCGCTGCAGCAGACCCTCTGGAATGTGCAGTGGCATGTTCCCATGACCGGACCAGCCACTAAAATCCAAAAAACAGAGTTGCCCCTCGTGGGAGCACGCCAGCAGGTAAGTGCAAGCTTCTTTAATGAGCGCTGCTAGCAGACATGCTTCCCTCCTCACACTCAGCAGCCCAACACGTTTTGTGCCAACGCCCTTAATCATGGACTGACAATCAGGAATGAACCGCAGGCAAAGGTACACTGGTATTTTCCCTTGTATTTCATCCATAGGTCACATGTCAATAAAGGACCAAGGCATTCTGGGACTAGAAGTGCTAAATGTTACCCAAGTGGGTTGCCGCTGATACTTCCATTAAAACAGTTTTTTGTGGCAAACAGCAGTCCGTTACCGTAGCGCTCGCCGTGAATGGAGCTCTCCCTACTCCGCTCTCGTGGCTTCAATGCACCGTGACAGACATGCTGGAATGTGCATTGGTATGCTCAAGTGGCCTGACCAGCCACTAAAATCCCAAAAAACAGAGTTGCCCCTCGTGGGAGCACGCCAGCAGGTAAGTGCAAGCTTCCTTAATCAGCGCTGGTCGCAGACATGCTTCCCTCCTCACAAAGTCAGCAGCCCAAGTGTTTCGGGCCAACACCCTTAATCATGGACTGACAATCAGGAATGAACTGCAGGCAAAGGCACACTGGTATTTTCCCTTTTATTTCATCCATAGGTCACATGTCAATAAAGGACCAAGGCATTCAGGGACTAGTAGTGCTAAATGTTACCCAAGTGGGTTGCTGCCGGTACTTCCATTAAAACACTTTTTTTGTGGCAAACAGCAGTCCGTTACCGTAGTGCTCCCAGTGAATGGAGGTCTCCCTGCTCCGCTCTTGCAGCTTCAATGCACCACGGCAGACCCGCTGGAATGTGCAGTGGCATGCTCCCGTGGCCGGACCAGCTACTAAAATCCCAAAAACAGAGTTGCCCCTTGTGGGAGCACGCCAGAAGGTAAGTGCAGGCTTCCTTAATGAGCGCTGCTCGCAGATATGCTTCCCTCCTCACACAGTCAGCAGCCCAACGTGTTTCGGGCCAACGCCCTTAATCATGGACTGACAATCAGGAATGAACCGCAGGTAAAAGGCACACTGGTATTTTCCCTTTTATTTCATCCCTAGGTCACATGTCAATAAAGGACCAAGGCATTTTGGGACTAGTAGTGCTAAATGTTACCCAAGTGGGTTGCCACCGGTGCTTCCATTAAAACATTATTTTGTTGCAAAAAGTAGTACGTTACCGTAGTGCTCCCAGTGATTAGAGCTCGCCCTGCTCCGCTCTCGCGGCTTCAATGCGCAGCGGCAGACCCGCAGGAATGTGCAGTGGCATGCTCCTGTGGCCAGACCAGCCACTAAAATCCAAAAAACAGAGTTGCCCATCGTGGGAGCACGCCAGCAGGTAAGTGTAAGCTTCCCTAATGACCGCTGCTCGCAGACATGCCTCCTTCTTCACACAGTCCGCAGCCCAACGCGTTTTGGGCTAACGCCCTCAATCATGGACTGACAATCAGGAATGAACCGCAGGCAAAGGCACACTGGTGTTTTTCCTTTTATTTCATCCATAGGTCACATGTCAATAAAGGACCACGGCATTCTGGGACTAGTAGTGCTTAATGTTACCCAAGTGAGTTGCCACTGGTACTTCCATAAAAACAGTTTTTTGTGGCAAACAGCAGTCTGTTACCGTAGCGCTCCCAGTGAATGGAGCTCTCCCTACTCCGCTCTCGCTGCTTCAATGCAGTGCGGCAGACCCGCTGGAATGTGCAGTGGCAGGCTCTTGTGGCCGGACCAGCCACTAAAATCCAAAAAACAGAGTTGTCCCTCGTGGGTACACGCCACCAGGTAGGTGCAAGCTTCCTTAATGAGAGCTGCTCACAAAAATGCTTCCCTCCTCACACAGTGAGCAGCCCAACGTGTTTCGGGCCAACACCCTTAATCATGGACTGACAATCAAGAATGGACCGCAGGCAAAGGTACACTGGTATTTTCTCTTTTATTTCATCCATAGGCCACATGTCAATAAAGGACCACGGTATTCTGGGACTAGTAGTGCTAAATGTTACCCAAGTGGGTTGGCGCCGGTACTTTCATTAAAACAGTTTTTTGTGGCAAACAGAGGTCCCTTACCATAGCACTCCCAGTGAATGAAGCTCTCCCTGCTCCGCTCTTGCGGCTTCAATGCGCAGCGGCACACCCGCTGGAATGTGCAGTGGCATGCTCCTGTGGCAAGACCAGCCACTAAAATCCCAAAAAACGAGTTGTCCCTCGTGGGAGCACGCCAGCAGGTAAGTGCAAGCTTCCTTAATGAGCGCTGCTTGCAGACATGCTTCCCTCCTCACACAGTCAGCAGCTCAACGCGTTTCGGGCAGTGGCTTGCTCCCGTGGCCGGACCAGCCCTTAATCATGGACTTAATCATGGACTGATAATCAGGAATGAACCACAGGCAAAGGCACAATGGTGTTTTCCCTTTTATTTCATCCATAGGTCTCATGTCAATAAAGGACCAAGGCATTCTGGGACTAGTAGTGCTAAATTTTACCCAAGTGGGTTGCCGCCGGTACTTCCATTAAAACAGTTTTTTGTGTTAAACAGCAGTTCGTTACCGTAGCGCTCCCAGTGAATGGAGCTCACTCTGCTCCGCTCTCGCGGCTTCAATGCGCAGCGGCAGACCCGCTGGAATGTGCAGTGGCAGTGGCTGCTCCCAAATCTGCAGATTTGAACAAAAGAAGCCTTGTTTCTTGCTCAAACTTTACCAAAAATGCAGCAAAAAGTGTTACAGCGTAGTGGAAGGCCCTTTGCAAACCTAGAACCTATTGCTAAATGTGGGTGTTAAATGGGTACTAATGGTGTGCAAGCCACTCTTGCTTCCTTCTCTTGCCTCTTTCTGCATTTCCGTTGCTTCTTTCTGCACATTTTTCTTTTTCTGCATTTCTCTTGCCTCTTTCTGCAAATCCCTTCTACTTTCTGCAACTCTCTTGACTCTTTCTGCACCTCTGTAGACTCTTTCTGCACCTCACATGCTTCTTTCTGTACACCTCTTGCCTCTCTCTGCAGCCTTATTCCCTCTTTCTGCACCCTTCTTGTCTCTTTCAGCACCTCTGTTGCTTCTTTCTGCACTTCTCTCCCTTCTTTCTGTACCCCTCTTGATTCTTTCTGTACCCCTCTTGTCTCTTTGTGTACCCCTCCTACCTCTTTCCACCAATCTTGCCTCTTTCTGCACCTCTGATGGTTTTTCTGCACTGCTCTTGCTTCTTTCTGCGCCTCTTTTGCAAATTTCGGTATCCCTCTTGCCTCTTTCTGCACCCCTGTTGCTTCTTTCAGCACCGCTGTTACTTCTTTCTGTACTTCTCTTGCTTCCGTCTGCAGTACCCCTCTTGCCTCTTTTTGCACCTCTCCTTCCTCTTTCTGCACCTCTTTTGTTTTTTTCTGCACCCCTCTTGCCTGAGAAAGGTCAATGGAGACTGAAACATGTTAGGACTTTGCCAATGCTGTGCCGTTATTAAAATGAATGGGACAACGTTGTGGTGTGCGGGTTTTTCTCTTTGAAAGGGAGTTTGGGACATATATATATATATATATATATATATATATATGAATTTGTTTGGTAATCATAAAATGAAATTGTGTATAATGACAAATAATATTGCACAAATCAGTATGATATGATTGCAAGTTCCATCATGGTGCCGTAATTGTAAAAGCATTCTGAGGCGAAGTCCTCTTTCTACAATGATGGGCGGACAGGAAACGCTGAGGCGATTTGTAAATAAAAATGGCGTATTTTGTTTTATTTATTCATCACAGCGAGAGGAAGGCCTTCACACCGAAACGCGTTCTGTGTAAATAAATATTTGATTTTACCTTACCCTGAGAGTGCGACCATCCTTTCCGTGATTGGGGAGGAAGTTGGAGCGAATATATATATATATATAGGGAAAAACTGTTTGAGAAGAAAACCAAACCTCCTGTTGATCAGGGCAAATTCAGACTGATAACTGCATTTTCACAGGATGCTGGCTGGCTCAGATCTGTCTTGAAGAAACACTGGCATGTCCTTAAGACAGATCATATCATTGGTTCAGACATACCCCCCAGACCACAGATAACATTTAAGAAGGCCAGATCCATACAGGATCAACTTGTACATAGTCATATGGACCCCATAACCAACACCAAAGGTACCTTACATGAAGCAATAGGCTTTTTCCCTTGTGGAAAATGCAAAGCGTGTGCTTTTAGTAGGAGAGTACTCACCTACCAGGTAAATGGAGTGAAGGGAGGTAAAAGAATAAATAAATCCTGTCCTGTCACACCAATTATGCAGTATACTGCCTAAGGTGTCCTTGTAAACTAAATTACGTGGGGAGCACCATCAACCCCGTGAAATTGAGGATACTAGAGCACATGCGGGCCATAGCCAAGAAAGATTTTGCGTATCCGGTCGCAAGACATTTTGCGATTAAACACCAGAGCGTGTAGTCCCTCATTTGTGTCATTAGACCGTGAGTTACCTTTTAAAAATGTTGGCGCGCAATGCGCGATTGTTTGACACGGAAGAAGGGAGTTTCTCCCAAAACGCGTCTGTCTAAGGCGTAAATAAACCCACTTTTTTGGCTACTGTTCCCGTGAGTGCTGTTTGTGTTTCTCAGAAGGGAGAGAAAACATTGGAACGCATCTATTCCACGGAAACGTCACTGTGTTGACGGCACCCGTTTGCTGCAGTGACTTGTTTTTCGGCGTACCTTGGAGCGTTGATATATATATATATATATATATATATATATATATATATATATATATATATATATATCAACACAATTTGTCCTGTCGCAGAGGGAGCGCTTAGCTGGTTGGTGCTGGAGTCAAAGCCAGGACAGGGCTTCGTGTTAGTATTTCACACGAAAAAATTATTTCCAGCACTCCGTTAGTTTTGAATTGTAGGGTTTATTGCAGTGCTCAAGTACAAGCCTACGCGTTTCGAACCTGATGGTTCCTTCTCACGGCGGCATAAACCGGTTTATGCCGCCGTGAGAAGGAACCATCAGGTTCGAAACGCGTAGGCTTGTACTTGAGCACTGCAATAAACCCTACAATTCAAAACTAACGGAGTGCTGGAAATAATTTTTTCGTGTGAAATATATATATATATATATATATATATATATATATATATATATATATATATATATATATATGTGCGCATGCTGCCTTCGGCAAGGCAAAGCATGTAAAATCTTGTACATTCAACATGTAGGAACCAGTGATGCTAATGCAGGTTATTACCAGGCAAGACCTTCACGGAATAAGTGCAGCACAACCGGGTAAATCCTCAGTGTAAGATAATGCTTGATATACTTAATGACTAATTTTGCCTCCCACTTTAACTGCAGACTGTAACTACAGGCTTGCCTCATCACCATGGGATCTATGGAGCAGTAATTACAGTTTCTTTATGTATGTAGTGTCCAGTATGCATGCAGTGTGTTTATTGTGAGTGTTTGACCACAGGAGTTATGTCCAGGAAGTGAGCTGGATGTGTTCACATAGTTCTTTATTTTCACAGCATTTGGATGCTCCTTTTCAAGGTGCATGGGCAATAACACAATATAGTGAATTTTGAATTTTAATACAAGCAGCATTTATGACTGCTCCACCATTTATGGGCACACAGGAGCTTGCTTAGTACCCACTACTCTTGCAAGCTAATTCTCCCTTTTATGTTGCAGATGATTTGGAGCAAACACCAAGTAGGTGTGTGGTTTATATTTGGTATGCAGAGTGTGTGATTGTATACCACTTGGCATTTAGTATAAAGTAAAGTAAAGAGTGCCCCAGGGAGAGAGATTCATGGTCCTGAAGAACGCCACATGGAAGGGTGGCAGAATAATATAGACCGAGCACCGGAAGGAAGGCAAGGTCATTAAACCTGAGCAAACTTTCCACTTTTGCTTTGCCATATTTGAATCATATTGACTGGAGGATTTAATATAGCATGGTTTCCTACCAGCCAGGTATTTTTAACCCAAAAGAGCCCCTTCGTCTCCTATGCTCCATTATTGTGTGGTCTGATATCGTTCAGTGCTCCTGTGTAACTCGCAGGTAGTAGAACCATTTTCGCAGTGGAACAGGAAGAACCCAATGATGAAGCATGCAACCAAGGGCTAATCCTGGTGGGTGAGGGTTATACTATAAACAGCTTTTTGATTTTCCTAAAAGAAGGACTGGCCCATTTGTTGGAGTAGGGCTCTCTATTTTGTGTTGGATTTTCATAGTAAGGAGGATGAGCCCTCCTCTATAGCACCTCTTGTCTTCCCCCTTTTTGTTGTTATATGTAGGCATACAACTGTTTACTCTTCTTTTTGAGATCACAAGCCATGGGAAACCAAAGCAACACTTGGTGTAGTATTTCTCTTTGGTTCTGTATCTACTACGACATTACTTGCCAAATCTGTGTGACTGAAATCTCAGCACTTGCTGTCTAAGACTTTAGTAGAGACTCTCATTGGGAATCTCACATTAATGCTGCTCAATGAATTATAGTACAGACTCATCAGCATCCCCTCCAGATGTTAGTGCACCTTTAACATACAGCAACATGTGAATATGTGGGGCACCTCTAACTTGGTATTCAATCCTCCAAAATTAGTAAGTGACTTCACCAAGAAGAGGATTTCTTTTGTTACAGATAAAGTGAAGTATGGCTTGAAATCTATTTAAAGTACCTGCATACATTTGCTGGATCCATTGAGCATAATTCACCTGGTGTTTTAAAATTAATGGCTGAAATGTTACAGTCAGCTTCTCTAAGAAAGTCATACAAATCATCCCAATCATATGCAGCACAACCTAGAGTTATGAACTAGGTAGGTGCACCTAGTCTTCGCAACATGCAGCCCAGCTCAGCTCATTATGCTGACTAAACCAGTACTGATTAGCTCCAGGCTGGTATGCCATGAGATTCATGAGGTTACACTCAATATTCTCATCTTCTCCATGAACTTTTTTAACAAACTCTCTTCCACTCATATTTTGAAAATGTACTCCTGTTTTCACAATATGTGTGAGAGCATATGACAACACTGACAATTCATTTTCAAAGAGATGGTGAAACAGATAGAGAATATTTTGTCTAAACCTGGGATTTTCTGAATACAGTTTAGTTGAGCTGTACTCTGAAGCAGGTGTCTGAATTGGGCGATCACCATAATAACATCCTTGTCCAGTTGAAAAGAGATGTCGAAAGCAGCAAGCTTCTAAGCTCTTTTTCCCACACACAAATAAGTTCACCTTGGCTGCTTTCATTTGATATAATTCTAAAGCATCACCTATTACATCCCTAGAATGGAGTGAATTAATACTGTGGTGGTGCTCATATATCTCTTCAGCTTTAGCAGTGTCTACTTTTTCAAAATGACCACTCTCAGTAGACTTTGAAGTGTGTGTGCTTAGTACAGTCACATACTTTTCTATGGCTGTTTCTTACTTTCTCTATGCTGAACAATTCTTGTCAAATCTTTTTATTTTATTTTTGTACACAATTTACTAAAACCACTAATGTTCCTCTATTTTTCAATCTAAACCAAGAGTTTCAATGTTTTGTTTAAGATCTTGTGGTAAATACACAACTTTACATTTTTGTCTTTTCACTAACTCACTTTGAGGTAATTTTGCAGTTTTATCTCTTAATGCTCACTATGGCTTGAAAAAGGTGTAAAATGTGAATCAAAATACTCTTATACACATTTAGGGGCATATTATCAACAAAGTGGCGAAGAGAGGTGTTAGCCATCTTGGCTTAATGCCTCTCTTCGCCACTTTGGAAACGCAAGGCTCACCATATTACCAACGACATGGTGCGGCCTAACATTTCCCCCTGCAATGGCGATAGGTTTTACAACTTATCGCCATCGCAGGCACCCTTGCACCAGAGTGCAAGGGTGTCTGCGAGTAGCGAGGTTTGGTTATGTTCAGGAAGGAGTTCCTTCCTGTAAATACTATTTTGTAACTTGCACAAGGCAGCACACATTAAAAAAGCAAAAATGAGGAGAAATTAAGCATTTCTCCTCATTTCGCCACCTTAAGACCAGGATATTTCTGGTCTTAAATTCGGCGCTGCCACATATTATCGCCAAGCTTGATAATAGGTGGCAGCGTCAAAGTGAATGGGTGTTGCGGTGGAACGCACACCTCAACACCCACTGCACGCCCCCTTTCACAATGAGTTTATCGTGAAAGGGGCTCTACTACCAAAGCAGTGTTAAGTCAATTAACGTGACTTTAAGCCACGTTAATTGCCTTAACGCTGCCTTGATAATAGGACGAAGCAAATATCGCTGCGTTATCGGCAGAAAAGTGCCGATAACACGGCGATAAGGGGCTTAATATTAAATTAAAATTAAAATTAAATTAAAATAATATGCCCCAACATTATCTTAGTTCTGGAGGAACTGGAACAGTTTTTTAGTTATTGTGAATATCTCTTGCAGGCATTTTATGATCACCAAGATTAGTCTTGCAGTATTTGCACACTATTTGATTTACACATAAATCAAAAAGTGCCTCTGCAATTAATTATAGGGCAAGATTGTACCACTGAATAAGATCTTCCTCTTCACTTTTTGCACAGATATCTATTTTTCTTGTTTATGGTTTATAGTGTGCATGTCGGCAACAAATACATATCTTGTTTCAAATCTCAGCAGATGTAACTTCAAAGTGTCTTTTTATTTCCTGAAATTATCTAATGTGGTACCAGTACTGCTTCTCTCTCAAGTAGATAGTACAACTACTTCGTGTACTTTTGTCTTACTTCCTGGTCCAAAGTAAGATAGTCGGATATCTTCATATACACTGTTAATTTCAGACACAGTACCATGTAAAAGAGCTTTATTTAAAGCATCTAAATGCAGAGCTGGACTGTTGACAAAATGCTAACTAGATTGCACATTTATGAGTGATGGAAAAATAAGGGTCGAGAATGATGGCATATACTATCCGATATGTTTTTGGATAGATACGTTTTAAAGTTCTGATTTGAAACTTTGCCAAGAATACTTTAAGCTTGTCAATTGTTCCAGAAACTGCCATATGCTACAGAAACTGCTGCACTGTCATTTATACACTGGAGCTGGTGGATATTGCTGTAAAATGTTATTCCTGATGACTTAGGGGCCTATTACGATGGAGGATTTTCCGCATCCTCCGGGCCGGCGGAAGCCACCGCCGGCCCGGAGGATGCGGAAAATCCTCTGCGGACCCACCAAAGACCCACCCCCACATTAGGATGGCTGGTGGGTCCTGGTTTCCGTCTGCAGCTTTTCCGCCGCGGTTGGCTTACAACCGTGGCGGAAAAGCTCTAGTATGGTGACGGTGTCTCTCAGACACCGTCAGCCAGATTAGGATGGGCTGTGAAACATGCTTTTCCGCGGGGGCTTTTCCGCCATGGAAAAGCATGTGTAACTTCACTGCGGGGGCCCGTTGCGGGCCCCCTGGGTGAAGGGGGGTTGGGGGTGCACATGGGGGGTACCTATGGTACCCCCCTGCATTTGTATGCAGAAATCGGCTGGCACCGCACGGTGCCTGCCGCTTTCTGCATACAAATGCAATGTATGCATTTTTACCATTGTGGCGGATTCAGCTTGAAGCCGCACCCGCCGCAATGGTAAAAATAGAGGATGTGACCACCAGGGTGGCGGTCACATCCTAATTGCACAGGAGGGAACTCCGCCGGCCATGCGGAGGTTCCCTCCTACTCTATGGTGGGGGACGGACTCAGGTCCGTCCGCCATCATAATCGGCCCCTTAATCTGTATTTCTAGGTACCATTTGTCCGTTGGTATGGCTGTCCCTTGTTTAACCTCATAAGACAGACCATCTGTATCAACAGCAAGCAAAAGCTATTGTTTTGAAAGGATCACTGACAGAACATCGACAGTCAAAATATGGAGAGGACAAAATATCGAGTTAAAAATATCGACTGCAAGAATATCGACTTCCTATCTTCAAACAGGTAAGTACAAAAATATCGACTCCAAAATATCGAGTGTAAAAAACTATACACTGTCAAAATATCGATTTTTTTAAATGTCTTAAAAGTAAATTCAAAGCAATATAATAATAAATAAAATTATTTTAAACATATTTAAAATACTTAAATAAACGTAAAATTGAGAAATAATTAATGTAACTTTAAAAAAAAAAAGGTTTAATACATATATATATATATGCACAAAACTCCACACACCACTTCCGAGTCAGACCGGAGGTCAAGTCGGCGCAGGAACAGAGGAGACGGACCAGCTGATGCGCTACACAGGTTCTTTATTTGCATTATAGTCGGTAGCAAGAGGGCACTACGCGTTTCGGGCTTCAAGAGCCCTTGTTCACATGCAAGTGAACCAGTTAGATTTTTTTAATTTTATAATGCAGTGTGACACGATTAGCCCGCCCAGACACGTGATGTTGCAGTCTGATAGACATAAAAGACATACTTTTATATATATATCGAATCAGTTGTTACATATGGCCTTTATACATTATTGCAAAAAGAGTATGTGTTAAAAGACATTCTTTAAAGCAACATACCATAAAATATAAACAAATGCAATAATAATGTCATATGATCCCACACACATAGTTGATAGGAATTTCATATATATATATATATAAACATATTATTTACAAAACATATACAATATTTTTACCGTAGGATAGCGAAAGGGTTACATTTACTGTAACGACTCCAGTGAGTGCAACAGCAGGGAAAGCATTGGATAGCGTAGGGGTAAAAATTACTATTCCCACTCCTGCGAGTGCAACAGTAGGGAAAGGATTGGATAGCGTAGGGGTAAAAAATACTATTCACACTCCAGAGAGTGCAACAGTAGGGAAAGCGTTGGATAGCGTAGGGGTAAAAATTACTATTCCAACTCCAGAGAGTGCAACAGTAGGTAAAGTGTTGAATAGCGTAGGTGTAAAAATTACTATTCCCACTCCAGAGAGTGCAACAGTAGGGAAAGTGTTGGATGGCATAGGGGTAAAAATTACTATTCCTACTCTGAAGAGTGCAACAGTAGGGAAAGCGTTGGATAGCGTAGAGATAACAATTACTATTCCCACTCCAGTGAGTGCAGCAGTAGGGAAAGCGTTGGATAGCGTAGGGGTTAAATTTACTATTCCAACTCCAGTGAGTGCAACAGTAGGGAAAGCGTTGGATAGCGTAGGGGTAATAATTACTATTCTCACTCCAGAGAGTGCAACAGTAGGGAAAGCGTTGGATAGCGTAGAGGTAAAAAATACTATTCCCACTCCAGAGAGTGCAAAAGTAGAGAAAGCGTTGGATAGCGTAGTGGTAAAAACTACTATTCCCACTCCAGCGAGTGCAACAGTAGGGAAAACATTGGATAGCATAGGGGTAAAAATTACTATTACCACTCCAGAGAGTGCAACAGTAGGGAAAGCTTTGGATAGCGTAGAGGTAAAAATTACTATTCTTACTCCAGTGAGTGCAACAGTAGGGAAAGCGTTGGATAGCGTAGGGGTTTAAATTACTATTCCAACTCCAGTGAGTGTAACAGTAGGGTAAGCGTTGGATAGCTTAGGGGTAAAAATTACTATTCCAACTTCAGAGAGTGCAACAGTAGGGAAAACATTGGATAGTATAGGGTAAAAATTACTATTCCCACTCCAGAGAGTGCAACAGTAGGGAAAGCGTTGGATAGCGTAGGGGTAAAAATTACTATTCCCACTCTAGTGAGTGCAACAGTAGGGAAAGCGTTGGATAGCGTAGGGGTAAAAATTACTATTCCCACTCCAGTAAGTGCAACAGTAGGGAAAGCGTTGGATAGCGTCGAGGTGAAAATTAATATTCCAACTACAGTGAGTGCAATAGTAGGGCAAGTAAATACTTCTTATTTAAATATAAATAATATAAATAGTAACACCAATTACAAATTAATTAAAATATTTTACAACTGTGTAAAATATAATAAATAATCAATTTAAAATACAAATAAAAATTATTTAATAATACAAGTTACCTACTAATACTAATTATTTACCTATTAATAATAAAATAATGAGCAATTTGAAAGTATTTTGAAAAATTAACTCAATACATTTTTTCTTCAAAAATGTAACTACTTACAATTAAATTACTTCACAATCTATTCCCCTAAAAACACACAACCCGCTACAGAAATGAATTTAATAAAAGTAACATAATTATCAATTAATCAATTACAATAAATTACAAAATATATTTTAATTAATTAAAAAATAATAATTAATTTACAATTAATTCTAAATAAATACCCAAAAATGTAATTACATATTTAATTCATTATAATAAAATTACTTCCCACCCTATTCCCCTATAAACCCACAACCCGCTACATAAAACAAATTAATAACATTAACATATTTATCAATTAATCAATTAAAATTAATTACCAATTATATTTTAATTAATTGCCAATTATTAATTAATTAACAATTAATTCTTAATAAATACCCAAAAATTAAATTACATAATTAATTAATTATAATTAAATTACTTCCCACCCTATTCCCCTATAAACCCACAACCCGCTACAGAATTATATTACACAAAAATTAACCATTATTATTAACTTACCTTAAATTCAATATTTTTGTTGTCTATATTCTGTCTAGTCGATATTATGTCCATTCTATATTTTTGATTCAATATTATTGCTATTCTAGTCGATATTAAAAAATTTTAGTCTATATTTTTGTAGTCTATTTTATGTCTAGTCGATATTATGTCTATTCTATATTTTTGACTCAATATTATGTCTAGTCGAAATTAAAAACTTAATATTTTGACTAGTTACCGTTTTGAAAATAGCTTTCTTCATTGCAAACCTCACTACTTGAGATATGTTTCCACTCCCCATCAAAGATGCTGCAAACGTTGCCCTTAGTGATTTTGTCTGCACTTCTTTTTCAGAGAAGAGATCAAGCTATCTAAAGTTTTCATTTGATTCAGGATCAGAATGAATAACTTCCTTTTGAGTGTAAAAGCCTTCTCTACAATGCTATCAACAAACTCTTTTCAACAGTTTCTACTTCCTCTAGTCTTTGGCGACTTCATTGATTTAAGAGTATTATTTATGACTCTTTTGCGGAAAAACCTTTGTTTAAGCTCCTTGAATTTATTTTTCAGTGCATTAGAGTACTCACATTTCTTGTGCACAATACTCCCCATTTTACATTCTTGATTTACAAGTAATTTTAAAGTAGCACACGCTTCTTTCTTCTTTACATCCTTAGTTGAAAATCTTTTTTTTACTAAGAAATTTTTAGGTACTCATACCAATATTGTTTTTTCTGTTGCCTTCCTTCTGTACTATTTTCATTTATAAAGTCACTTCCTTTCTTGTAGTAGCCACGTTTTGTTGTCTTCTTCTTCTGCTGCTTGGTAGGCATTGTAAAAGATGTCAAATACTTACAGAATAAGGCAGTAACAATGGAAAAACATTTATGTTCAGTAAATGATAATTGTTTCAAAATTAATATAGTATCAAAACATCATAAACTGAGATAAAATATGTCTTTTTATTCACAAACTACATCTTCATAGTGTCTTTATTGTCAAGTTTCTTTGACTAGCTACCTGTACTATACCATAACGTGGATACTTGGCACTTTATGCATAGTTTTACTTACAGAAACACCAGTATGTACAAATACCTTGCTTTACCAGTATAGGGTGTTATCCTTCTATTAGGTGATTTGTCCTCTTGGTGAGATTTCTTTTCTTTAAGAGCTTTGCTTAAAGTGACAGATTGTGTAGGGGAACAGTTGTATGCATAAATGTTTGAGCCTGGTAGTAGGAGAACTGTGGTCTGTGGACTTGGCTTTTCATGGAGAGCTTTCTCTAAAGTGAGAACTAGTTCATGGGTTCTCGCCTACTAGTACATGGTGTATACATGGTCTAAAACTGCACCATAGATTGTCAGTTCCTTTCAATAGAAATATGTATTTTAAAGAGTCTTGAAACTTTTATCGTCCTATATTATTAGTATAGGCGAGTACTGACTGACCAGTAAGCTTTGCTTGGGGGGCCAGTACTATGCAGAAATTCCTGGGCTTGTGCCTTGGAGACATCTGCACCTGGTGACTGGCTTTTAGATGCACAGTTCTCTTTAGAGAAAGCTGTATGTGGAGAAGTGGTTTCTCCTACCCGTACATGTTGTATATGCATTGGGGCTGGGGTGGTCACACTCAGCTCTGGTCTAGGAAAAACTTGATAGTGGCTTGGAACTTTTACCATCTAACATATGTCACATGTGAACAGACAATGAGCTCTAAGCTTTGCTGAAGTGGCAAGCTGTATGTAGACGTGGCTGGGCCTGATAATAGGTGATGTGTACACTTAGGTTCTGCCATTTTGATTAAGAGATATCTTTAGGGAGAGAGGTGTATGTAGAATTGATTGTGCTGGGACTGGACTGCTCATGCTCAGCTCTGTTGTGGAAGAAACGAGTATATTAAAGAGACCTGGGCCTTTTAACACCTACTGTGTCTAATATGGGACTAGACACTTAGTCCCTGATTACAATGTCTTTCGGAGTTGCCTCCGATCGACACCATTGCCGATTGGGAACCGACCGACCTCAGGTGTGATCTTAAACTTCCACTTTTCAATGGGAGCTTGTGCGGCCAGCTGAAACAGCCTGCCATACAAGCTCCCATTGAAATATTGAAGTTTTTAAACATCCTTGCACCGTGTGGCTGGCACCTCAAGGTTCCTGCGACACGGTGCAGGAATGTTGAGGATGCCACCCAGGGCCACAGGGGGAAGGACAGAGGGGAAGGGGCCCTGCCAGGGGCCCCCAATGTCGCTTTCCGACAGCCTTTCCATGTCGCCCTTACCAACATGGAAAGGCTGTCGGAAACCAAAATCATAAACCTGACAGTGGAAACACCGTCCATAAGGGATTATGAGGAGCTTCCGACAAACCGACAGGCTCCATGAGCCTATCAGATTGCGTCTGCGGGTACCTCTGTCTACTGCCTCCGACCGCACGCATTGTAATGTGTTGGTCAGATCGCAGCAGTAGATGTGGTTTGAACTGCAACCAACAAGCCATCCGTTGCGGTCTGAACTGCATCGTAATCAGGCCCAAAATTCTAAACTTTGCTTAGGGGAGAGTCGTATGAATAAGTGCTTGGGCCTGGTAATAGGTCATGTGTTCATTGGAGACTGGCCTTTTCATGAAGATCTTTGTTTAGGGGAGCAACTGTGTATACATGTGGCTTTGTCTAGCAGTACATGCTATGTGTTGTAGTGGACTGGAGTCTTCATGCTCAGTGCTGCTCTGACAGACTCTTGAATGTAAAAATGTGTCAGGCATTTAAAAACCTAACATGTATAATCGAGGGTTTAGAGACTTACTTGTCAGCACCTAATATGTCTAGTATGTAAGTAAACACTGAGCTTGAAGCTTTGCTTAGGGGACAAAGTGATATGAAATAGGTGATGTGTGTACTTTGGGACTGACCTTTTCATGCAGAGGTATCTTTAGGGTGAGAGGTTTATGCAGAAGTGACTTATTTGGGCTGGGACTGGAGTTTTCATACTCAGCTCTGTCCCAGAACAAATGTATATATGAAAGAGGTCCGGGCCTTTTAACACCTAATGTGTCAAGTAGGGGTCTAGACACTTTAGGGCCCCATTAGGATGGCGTTCGGGCTTTGCCCGCCCGCCATCCTATCGGAAATCGGGACCGCCCGCCCTGAGGGCGGGGGTCCCGCACTCACCATTAGGATGTGCCCGCCACGGAAAGGCATTGAAAAATGCCCATTGTAATATTGCGGGCGGTGTCTGACAGACACCGCCTGCATGTTACTTGTTTTCCGCCCCGGCCGCAAGGCGACTGGGGCAGAAAAGTGGCGGCCGGTGTTTTGCTCCGCCATGGTCCCCCCCGCCATTCTAATATGGCGGGGGGGAAAACAGGGATGGATGGCGGGCGGATTGCCCCCGCCAGGCTGGCGGTGGCTACCGCCAGCCTGGCGGGGCCAATCCACCCGCCATCCTAATGGAGCCCTTAGTTTGAAGCTTTGCTTACCTGGGCCTGGGACACGTGCCAGTACATGGTATGTAAGGGCTCAGTCTTCATGGTCAGTGCTGCTTTGAGAGAAACTTGAATGTAAAAAAGTGACAGGTCTTCAAGCACCTAACATGTGCACTAGAGGGCTAAAGCCTTACTTGTCAGCTGTGACACCTGTTTGTGCAAATGCTTTCACCTACCAGTACATATTATATGTGGCTTGATGCTGGACAATACACAGTGAGCTCTGTACAGGGACAAACGTTTTATATTAAAGAGGCTTGGGCCATTTAGCACCTAATATGTCTAGTATGGGAGTAGACACTGAGCTTGAAGCTTTGCTAAGGTGGTAAAGTGATATGTAATAGCATTTATCCTTTAGAAAAATGCTTAAAACCAACCTGTTCCTAGAGGAATAACTAGCCTTAGTTCAACTACTAAAACCCTAGCTCATCTGCAAAGTCCACCTCTCACCATCCTGGCGAGCAAAGCGCGGAGATACCCGGACTGGGGTCGATTCTTGCGCTATACAAGAAATTAAATAAATAAATAAATAACAAGTGATGTGTACACTTGGCGACTCACCTTTTGAATCAGAACTATCTTTAAGGAGAGAGGTGTGTGTAGATGTGACTTCACCTACCAGTGCATGGTATGTATGGGCTGGGACTGGAGTGTTTATATTCAGCTCTGTTATGGAATAAACTTGTAAATGAAAAAGGCCTGGGCCTTTAAACACCTACTGTGTCTAGTTGGGGCCTATACGCTTAGTTCTAACCTTTGCTTAATTGAAGAGTTATATGCAGACGTTCCTGGTCCTAGTAATAGGTGTTGTGTTCACTGGGAGACAGGCCTTTTCATGCAGACATTTCTTTAGAGAGGCCACTGCGTGTACCATTGATGTCATGTATCAGTGCATGGTTCATGAGGTAGGGGACTGGGGTCTTTGTGTTGACTTTAGCTATGAGAGAAACTTAAATGTAAAAGAGACTCAGGGTTTTTAAGACATAAACAATGTACTAGAGGGCTAGACACTTCATTATCAGCTTTATTTACAGTAGGAGGTGTTTATAGAATTGGGTATCGAGTATGAGGTGAGGTGTGCATTAGGGGACTCTACTTTTCATGCAGAGTGTTGCTTAAAGGGAGAGCTGTGTGTGCAAATGTTCTCACTACCAGAACATGGTATGTATGGACTGAGAGTGAACAGTACGCCGTCACCTGTGTTCAGGGAGAAAGTTGAATAATAAAGACACTGGACCTTTCATCACCTAATATGAGTACTAAGGAAGTAGTAGATGAATTCTGAGCTTTGGTTAGGGGTACATCAGTGACATACCATTGAACCATACATTTTATAACCTAATATTATTCAAAAATGGTTTAACAATTTGCTGGTATCCTATCCATAGGTTATCATAAGAATGGTAGTTCCCCACAAGACACTCCACCCAGTCTCTTCCACATACACAGGTCACTCTGAACATAGCTCATCATGCAGCAATGTGTGCAGCAGCAAATTAGGGTTTTTTCTAAAGTTCTGTTACATACAGTTTTCACTCAGAAACCCCTATTTGAAAATATCATAGGGGAAATCCAATTGAATTACCTAGTAAGTGGCCAACCCATGTCTACATTTCATCATAGTTATTTATATAATAAAGTATATTTGTATTACATCCAACAAAGTTAAAACTTTGTACTCCCTCATTCCTCCAATGTTTCACATATTTTCCCTACAAAGAATAACTTTCAATTAGTCTTACTAATGTGCATGCGGTACATTTAACATTACTTAACATTATAAGGAACTCGGTTTTTTCGAAACAAAATCTGCTACTTTATAGACATACCTACATATGTTATTCCCAATGGAAAGTGGTTAACACATCATAGCCAGAAACTTTATAGGCAAAAATGAAACAGCTGTCTTTACTGCATATTACTTCATCAACACCAATTACAAATACGAGCATTAAAAGCAATTTATTTAAAGTGCTAGACCTTGGGCCCGATTCACAGAACTAACTTAAGACAAAATCCTAAACTTACTACCATTTTGGTATTCACAGAAGGCACTATCCCCCACATGCATCAAGCATTATTGGAGTCGCAAACGGTGCGATTCCTTAAAATCGGCCGTTTGCGATTCCAAAAATGCTTTTTGGAATGCATCAAGCATTTTTAGAAATCGCAACATTTTTGAGATTTCTAAAAATACGATTGCTTTTAAGAAATCGCAAATTTGCGATTTCTTAAAAGCAATGCATGATTACTTTTATAATTGCGAATCCGCCATTAGGGTGTCAAATTTACCGAGTGGTTCAACCACTCGGTAAATTTGCAAAAAGTGTTAAAAACTCTGCAAAAGCATGTTTTACACATTCATGTTACGGACACACATGTCCTTAGGACATGTGTGTGTGCAACATGATGCGAAAACAACATTTCATGGGTGCAGGGGGGGTCATTTGAACCCCCCTCTCCACCCTTGAAATGCAATCAGGATTTGCGATTTTCTAAGTGCGAATTCGCAATTCCCATTCATTCCTATGGGCATTTTAGCCCATAGGAATGAATGGGAATTGCGAATTCGCACTTTGCTAATCGCATAATGTTTGAGAATCGGTAAAAATTGCGATTTTTACCGATTCTCAAATATTTTGCGAAAATGTACATGCATCCCATTTTGCATTTCCTAATTTGCGATTCCCTAAAAATCGCAAATTAGGAAGTGCAAAATGAAACAATGATGCATGTGGGGTTACTCATTTTGGTATTCACAGAAGGCACCTACTCATTTCGGTATTCACAGAAGTTAGGAGTCCTAACTTTAGGACTCCTAAATGCCTTCTGTGAATGCCGAAAGCTTTAAATTCAGAATTGTTCTTAGTTTAGGAGTAGTAAAGTTAGGACTCCTAACTTTAGGACTCCTAAATACCTTCTGTGAATACCAAAAGTCTTAAAGTTAGGATTTTTCTCAGTTTAGGAGTAGTAAAGTTAGGACTCCTTATTTTAGGACTCCTAAACTGAGAAAAATCCTAACTTTAAGACTTCCAGTATTCACAGACGGCATTTAGGAGTCCTAAAGTTAAGAGTCCTAACTTTACTACTCCTAAACTGAGAAGAATCCTAACTTTAATACTTTCGGTATTCACAGAAGGCGTTTAGGAGTCCTAAAGTTAGGACTCCTAACTTCTGTGAATACCAAAATGAGTGAGTGCCTTCTGTGAATACCAAAATGGTAGTAAATTTAGGATTTTGTCCTAAGTTAGTTCTGTGAATCGGGCCCATTATTCTCAATGTAGAGAAATTTGCACACACAATAAAAATATAGTAATTTACTAATCTGCAATTTGACACTATAAATTTGAACTACATGAAACGTTGCTTTCCATGAAAAAGTTATGATACACTGTACAAAACTAACACAGACATTGAAAAATGTTAGACAAATACACAAATTCTGAAAACCTGTAAAATAATCTTTTGGTTCAATGTAGTTAAATGAATGAAGGAAATGTGTACCACACTCTACTTTGTACAGTTCTGTAATCCAGTAGTAAGTGAGTTTATATTTTGCACCTTGTCACCAGCCACAGACAAACTCCAGAGAGAAAAATTATAAATGGATTATTAGTATTTCTAAACTTGAATCCATCCTCCAATCATAAAGTAGCATTGTTTACAATTTTTGATGCAAACACTTACTTTTGGTTGAACCTAATTGAACCTCTCAGTACATGTTGTACTGGATTCACAGATCCACAGCAAAGTTGACAGAAGCAACCTTCATGTTGTGAAGCTTGTCCAATGTATTTGCGCATCCATCACAGCACTCAACGTGGCCCCCGCGTAAATTTGCGATGGATCTGCAAATCCGGCGAACTTCCTTAGAAACTGTACAGAATCAAGGTAAACGGATAAATCAGTTATTCTTATCTAATCTTATTTTCTCCTTTCTTGTTTAAACATCATAAACATACTAGGTCAATCCATATACTTTTAATTTCAATGTGTTTACTCTCCTTTACTTCCTTCCCCTAAACACTTTTCCACAAGAGCAATTTCCATTGCAACCAATATGAAAATCCTTAGAACCAAGCAGCTCCAGGTGAAAAGTTCATAAAGCGTTGGCTGCTCTGTAGTTCTGAAAAGCTATTTCATTTGGCGTGACTGTATACAGTGTAAAAATGTTAAACTTTTACAGTAAGTGGAAGAGAAACGTTTTGCTACCTCCCAATCACAGTAAACTATTCAGATGGCAGTTATTCACTACCTAACTTATTATACTACACTTAGACCTTCAACCAATTACACTCTTTGCTGTTTTTTCCTATTTCTCTGTACTCTCCATGCTCAATATTGAAGTTTCTCATTCTGTTACTGACTCCTCCTGTATAGAGTACCTCCATATCAGAATGATGATGAGTGTGGATTATGGGACACAGCTTTGTCTTTTGAGCCAGACAGGATGCAAAACATTGTGGCATTGACAAAGATTTAGGATTTCCTCAAGTGGACATCACTTGGATTGGCCAGAGAGGTATGAAGTGGCATCAATTGTTAACTATGCTTGACAGCATTTTGGATTGCGAGCAACCAAACAGTATGATACTGCACTGTGGTGGCAACGATCTAGGCATTATTGCAGGGGTTGGACTAGAAATCCAAATGAAGGAGACATTGGTACAAGTAATGGATCTGTATACTCACACTGCCTTTACATATTCAAGCATATGTCAAAGGCAGAAGTGGCAGTGGTCATCTGACTTTTGTTCAAATATTGAGAAATCTAGGAAACATGTCAATAAAACAATTTCAGCATTTCTCAAAGACCATAAGATGGACCCCGTTGTCACAATAATATCCGCTTCAACATGCTAGGAGTATTCTAAAAGGATGGAGTTCATTTCACAGCAGAAGGTAAATAGATCTTCAATACCAACAACAAGGATTGTATCCAGTTTTACCTATAAATGTGCACAACACACTATAAACACAAAGGCTCCTTTTAGAGGCACCCAATTAAGAAATAAGTGTATTGTTATTATTCACACACAAACTCTAATGTATAAGTCAGATCCACGGATCCATCGCAGAGCCTACTACTGGGGCTATAGCATGATTCTAGCTAAATAAAGACTCGCACTTGATCCGTGGTCACCAGTAGGTAGTTATAGTTATGACTAAAGTTTCCATAGGAAAAGCGTTTTTGTTCTGCCAATAATTTTGGCGCCACTTGTCGAATCTTCATGAAATTTACAAAAAAGTCTCCTTTTTTGTTAAGCTGCTGTGTTGAAAGATTCAGGGCGATCCATCAAGTGGGGGCGAAGAAAAAGGGGGGTCCCTAAATGCGTTTTCCCCATGTTATGTTATGGGGATTTCTCATTTTTTGAACACGACTACAGCCCGAACTGCTGAATGGAATTACATTTTGGCAGTAAGATAGATGTTGGTCCAGAAAGCGGGCTGTTTGTGATTTGGTGTAAATCCGTTCAGTAGTTTCAGAGACATTTAAGTTTATAAAATATAGATATCAGGGAGCCCAACATCATACTGAGACCCTATTGAAATTTGATTGGCTGCCAACACTTCAACCAGGAAATGTTGGCAATTATCTTATAACTTAGTTAAACGGAGTCCCGCAAAATGTGTTTAAAAAAAAGGGTGCAGGGTAGAAACACCCTGAACCCCTAGGCCTCTTGGAGCATTTTTTTTTATTCTGCAGGATCCGCGTATCCAACTGAAAAGTAAAAAAAAAAAAGCGTGGGCCCCACACTTTGTTTATTATTGCCCGGGTTGGTCAGGTCCTGGTAGCATTTTGCAGCTATAAGAGGGGGGCACAAGGGTTCCTCCTCAGGGCTTAATTGCAAGTAAAAGTGGGGAAGCCAGTAAGGCCTCCCCCACTGCCCCGAGGACCACCACCTCCCCAGGGTTTATAGCTATATAACGTGGGGTCTATTGGATCCCCCAGCCCTGGGACCACCACCTCCCCGGGGCTTTAATTATGCATAATGCAGGGGCCATGCACTCCCCCACAGCCATGGGCCGCCACCTCTCCGGGACTTCAATTACACATAATGCGGGGGCCATGCAGCCCCCGCACCCCTGGGGACCACCACCTCCCCGGGAATTTATTTTATTTAAAAAGGTTTTATATAGCACTGGCTAGACCCGGAGGTATCAGAGCGCTTTACATGGGTATCAGATAATAAATTGCAGGTTACAGCTTTACAAAGGTTACACAGTTATTAGAGAATGGTAATTTTAGATACAGGTAAGGTTGAGACAAACAAAAAGGAACATATAGGTAGGAGAAAAAGTTAGCAAGGGGAGAAATTCCAAGGAGTGGGGGGGTAAGAGCAGGGGAAGTAGACAGAGTGGAGGAGGGAAAGAGGAGGGGAGGGTTAGAGACACGGCATGGCAAGAGGAGCGGGAGGGTGACAGGGACACAAATCGGTAGACGAGTCAGAGCTGCGCCCAAAGTCCAGAAGCTTTGATCCCAGGGGGAGTGGTATCATTTCCCCATCTCTGTTGCAAGAGGCTTCCTAAGCGCAGTGGACTCTCTCAGAGGGGTCTCTGAGACTCTAAGGCCTATTTACTGGATCCTCCCCCAAAAAGGGGAGAGGGAGGGCTTTGGCAAGAAGTGCCATACAATACCTCAATTTTGAGTGGCTCCCTTGGCACTGTGGACTCTCTCTGCGGGTATGCTGAGACTTCAGCATATATAACTTGGATCTTTCCCCAAAAAGGGGAGAAGGAGTGCTTAGTCAAAGGGCACAAAAGGACAGTGGCTAGGTGGTGAAAGCAGGCAAGGGGAGATATTCCGGGGAGTGGGGGGGTAGGAGCAGGGGAAGTAGACAGAGAGTGGCAGAGGGAAAGAGGGAAAGAGGAGGGGAGGAATAGAGACACAGCAAGGCAAAAGGAGGGGCAGGGCGATGGGGTCACAAACCGGTAGGAGAGTCAAAGCTGCACCCAAAGTCCAGTATGCTGTGAGCTCAGATTGGTAGGAGACAAGGAAAAATCAGAGTCACAGAAATACGATGGAGGGGGTGGGAAGGACGGGAGATAGGGAGAAAAACTGTGCCCCAAGTCCGGCTGGGTAGGTGATGGTCAGGGGATGATTCACGGCCGATCTCCTCAATAGCTGAACAGAGCAGCTCCACCGGGCGTCAGATATAGTGCTCGGACTCCGCTGTTAGGATGGGGATCAGGAGTATGCTCAGAGATTGTCATTGTGTGTTGATTAGGTAGTGGTCACTACCACCCCTCATTCACCCTAGCTCCATTGCTGCCTCTTTGGTCATTTTACTCTGCCCCAGGGTCCCAACAGGTGCTCTGGTCCCAGGCACGTTCTCTACCTAGCGACGGTAAGAGCGAAGAATTGTAAGACCACTGCTTCCCCATTTTGGTATTTGCGAAGGAGTACTGTGTATTGGGCGTGGGTGTGGATCAGGCATGACAATGACCTCAATTTCTGGGGTGCGTCCCCCGCGATCTGGGCAACCCTCCGTGGATGGTCACTGTCTGTAGAACTTCGCTGGAGGGTCCCGAGTTGCAGCATGACACTAGGGGGTCTGCTCTGGTGATTCCTCCAGGGAAGCGTTGTTCCCTTTATGGGTTACTTAGTGGCTTCATAAGGGGTAGCATTCCCCACCAGCCAGGGCCGATGATATGCAGCATCGTCTCGGAGTATTTTACTGACCAATTATGAAACTCGGTCAATCGCTGACCGATGTTAGTGTAGTAGAGTCCCATTCCTCAGTGGCAGCAGCGGTTACTTTATTTCGCTGGCAGCCCAAGCTTCCGATCGTCCAGCAAGTCCGTGGTTGCAGTATTTTACTGACAACGCTGTTGCCCCGCACTCACAGCTGCCATGTTAGGAGCTCCATTCAGCTTCCTCACCACCGCTCCACACAATCTGCATACTCTCCTCCAAGTGCTCAGTTTTGAATAGGACAGTGCCCCAGCTACAGCGCCAACATTCAGATGTGAAGGGCTATTCTTGGTGTAGCAGTCAAACTCACAGTTTAACCCGCTTCATTCTTTTCAGGTTCCGCCGCTGCTGATTGCTTGCAGTCGCCATCTTGGTAGCACCATTCAGCCTCCACGTCTCCGCTCCACGCAGTTCATTTTCTCTCCGCCTAGCGCTTAATTGTCCATATGAAAGCCGATCCGGCTCCCCGCTGTCGCTCCTCTCAAGCAGTTTACTCACCGCCAAGCACTGATGTATGTAATTAAAAGTTCCCCAGAAGACGCGCAGACATTCCGATGCAAGGGATTACGTCTTTTATGCAGATTGATCCCCCATAATCGTGGTTGTTGGCAGATTTACTCCCGACCGGCGGAGCAGCTCGAGGAGCAGCCATCACCCAGCTCCTAGCTCTGGCCAGTCCACCTCTGGGGCTGAAGGCAGCAGGCAGGTGGGTGTTCAGAGCTCAGGTGTCCCGAGCTGCAGGATATTAAGGTTCACGATTTCTAGGGTCTGAAAATCTTGGTGCTTCTGGGCACTGAGCGCCTGGTGATTCTGAGGATGCTGTCGCTATGTGGCAGCATAGCCTCTAGATTAGCTGCCTGCAGCCTGTATCGCCCATTCACTCCCAGCGTCCCGTGCTCACCCAGTTCTGCAGTTTGTTGTTGAGCTTCACCTTCTTGTACGGTCTGAACATTTAAGTCTTGGGTCAAAGGTGAGGTGGACCATTCAGCTTTGCAGAGGCCATGCACTCCCCTACAGCCACAGGCCCCCCATCTCCCCGGGACTTCAATTACACATAATGCAGGGGGCTGTGTGGCGCCCACAGCCCCAAGGACCACCACCTCCCTGGGGCTAAATCACAAAATGGAGGAGGGCTGTGTGGCTCCCCTCTTGGAGACAATATTGGCCCAACCCTAATGGCCGGCTCCAGCGAGGTCCAGGACATTGCAGTTTGGTATGACTTGTTGGGAGCACTGCTCCCTCCAAGCCATAGCAACCACTGCTCCACTTTTGGTAAGCTAGAGCAGAAAATGCTCTTGCTTACTTGTTTTAGAGAGTTTTCTTTTGATTGCTATTTCTGAAATATTCTTCCTATAACATTGTTATGTATTCTGTACCCTTTTCTCAAATCGATTCTTGAGTATTAAATAAAAAAAATTCATACACACCCTCTCCCTCTCTTCCATTTATGATCACTTGAAGTGACTTACGTAAATTGACTGAATATCTGTTGTTGCTTTGCACTATCGGTCTTATGTGTACAAGGCCGTCAAGTACTGTTTGAAATTTTGTCTAAAATACATAATAACAAAATCCCTTGAAGGTACTTATACCCTATCATATCCTTTGCCCAAACCCTCAAGGGTATATTGGGTTGCTCATTTCTGGTTACTACTTGCTTACTTGAAGCAGAGCAGAATTGCTTTTGGACATAAGGAGCTGCATGTTAGCTGCTCACTCTGTTCAAAACCAAAGCCGGCTCCCGCAGGACGCGGGGGACTTGAAAAACTGGGTGCTCTGGGGGTGAGTGTCTGAAAGGTTTCAGCACTCCATCCATCATCTTTTTATGTTTGCTTTGTTTGCCCTAACTTGGCAGAGTATGCCCACACGTGGGTCCCTACCTCACTTTGCCACTGGATTCAAGCTATCCTGGCTGATGAGGGGTGTTACCTCAAAACCGGTCCCAGGATTCTTGTTTCTGGTCAAGGGAAGACCTGGCATGGAAGTTCAGGCTGGACTGTTCTTATGAAGAATAGGATCAAGACTGATTTGCATATCCCTTGGTCTGAACTGGGATGGCGAAGTGAGCTAAAGAACGATGATGGATTCAACCCAGATGTGTGACCGGGGGTGAGTGTCTGAAAAGTTTCAGCGCTCCATCCATCATCTCTTTGTGTTTGCTTTGTTCACCCTATCAGCCGCGGCCGGTGGTAGGAGTACCTGCCGGGCGGTGACGGGGGAGGGGGAGGGGCAGGGTGGGGGGTAGTAATGTATGGATTACGGCATCTAACAGGTAAGTAAACATAAAAATAAATAAAGCTAATTTTGTTGCGTGCACTGCATCACCAAATGCGATGCAGTGCGCGCAACGAAATTCATTTTATTTATTTATATGTTTACTTACCTGTTAAACTCTGTATTCCATACATTACTACCCCCCACCCTGCCCCTCCCCCTCCCCGCGTCACCGATCGGCAGATACTCCCACCACCGGCCGCGGCTGCACCCTATGTTTTCAAGGTATGCCCGGACGTGGGTCCCTTGCTCACTTTGTCACTGGATTCAAGCCAGTCTGGCTGATGAGGGGTTTACCCTGAAACCAGTCCCAGGATGCTTGTTTGCGGTCCAGAGAAGACCTGGGTTGGCAGTTCATGCTGGAATGTGCCTATGTAGAACAGGGTCAAGACTGATTTGCATAAGGCTGAGTCTGAACTAGGGTGGCAAATTGAGATAAAGAACAATGATAGATTCAAACCAGATCTGTGGCTGGGGGTGAGTGTTTAAAACGTTTAAGAACTTTGTCCATCATCTCTTTGTGTTTGTTTTGTTCATCCAAAAAGGGCAGGGTATGCCCAGACATGAGTTCCTTGCTCACTCTGCCACTGGATTCAACCTAGCCTGGCTGATGAAGAGTGCTAATCCAAAACCGGTCCCAGGATGCTTGTTTCCAGTCCAGGGAAGACCTGACTTGGCAGTTTGGGATGGACTGCTCTCATGAAGAACGGGGTCAAGACCATTTGCATATGGCTGGGTCTGAACTGGGGTGGTGAAGTGAGCTAAAGAATGATGATGGAGTCAACACAGATCTGTGTCTAGGGGTGAGTGTCTGAAAAGTTTCAGCACTCTGTCCATCATCTTTTTGTGTTTGCTGGGTAGGACAAGGGCCCTCAGTATTGTGGCCAGGCTCTGTCCAAAACCAATGCCGGCTCCCGCAGGCTGTGGTGAGTGTTTAAAACGTTTCAGAGCTTCGTCCATCATCTCTTTGTGTTTGTTTTGCTCGTCCAAAGAGGGCAGGGTACACACAGACATGGGGTCCTTGCTCACTCTGCCACTGGATTCAACCTAGCTTGGCTGATGAGGGGTGTTACCTCAAAACCGGTCCCAGGATGCTTGTTTCTGGTCAAGGGAAGACCTGGCATGGAAGTTCAGGCTGGACTGTTCTCATGAAGAACAGGATCAAGACTGATTTGCATATGGCTGGGTCTGAACTGATTTGGCGAAGTGAGCTAAAGAATGATGATGGATTCAACACAGATCTGTGACTGGGGGTGAGTGTCTGAAAAGTTTCAGCAATCAGTCCATCATCTTTTTGTGTTTGCTGGGTGGGACAAGGGCCCTCAGTATTGTGGCCAGGCCCTGGGGGATGGGGACCCAAGGGCCCAAATCAGTCCAGGAGGGGAGCCACACAGCCCCCTACCGTTGTTTTATATGTATATAAAATAATATAAAGGGAAATAAAAAAATAAAGTCCCAGAGTCCTGAGATGGCAGCCACACCTAGTTGTTCAAATTTCGGTCAGCCAATCATCACAATGTAAGGTGTTGCTCTTGGATTCATTGTGAAGGATTAGCTGCATGAAATATACAATTTGCTTGGATCTTAATTTCTCCAAAAACTACTGAACGGATTTACACTGAAACACAAAGAGCACTCTTTCAGGAACAAATCTAGCTATCTGCCAATCTTGGTGCAAATTTGTTCAGCGGTTTAGGCTGTAACAAAGTCTAAAGTAGCTGTGGGCAGAACTCGTGGAGTTTCACTCCATGGAATTCCACTGAGTTACATAATAACTCTGCGAGACTCCACGGAGTTCCACAAGGAAGCAGAATCAGGCACATTGGAATGGAATGGAATGAGAATTTATATAGCGCAAATCTGCCACCGTACGGGTATCCTGGAGCTTAGATGAGAAACAACATCAAGACAACAGACTCAATTGTCAATACCCGGAGAGCTAATAAGTATTCCTTGGAAAGAGACAGGTTTTCAGGCTCTTCCTAAACCCAATCACTGAGCTTTCCGGCCTAAGATTCAGAGGCTGCTCATTCCAGAAATGTGAGGCAAGTACTCCGAAAGCTCTACCCCCTTCCGGGATTTCTTAAATCTGGTAGTTGTAATCAGATTGGTATTTGACGATCGGAGCTGCCTCCTTGGGTTATACCAAGTAAACATTTCTTGCACAGGGATAGGACCCTGTCCATGTGCTGCCCTATACATGATGCAGAGAGATTTAAAATAGATTCTCTCCTTAATGGGCAGCCAATGGAGATCTTTTAACGCAAGTGTCGTGGAGGACCCACGTTGTCTGTTTAGCGCCAGCTTTGCTGCCACTGCCTGCACCCTCTGTAGCCTCTGCACAATATATATTGGTGCTCCCAGATATAGGGAGTTGCAATAATCCAACCTGCTCAGTATTAAACTTCTCACTATGAGCTGTCAGGAGTCTTCTGGAAGAAGAGGAAGGATCTTACGCAATACGCGTAGCAGTGAAAAACGTACACTGGCAGTTTTGTCGGCTTGTTTGTCCATTTGAAGATTTTCGTCAACCAAAACTCCCAAATTATGTTCCACTTTGGCCAAGAGCCAAAGGTTCATCCTCCGGAGTGTGTTTAAATTCTATCGGCAGATGTCGGGACACTCTGGTAGCTGGACAGTACACCACCTCAGTTTTTCCCTCATTCAGCTGTAGGGAGTTTTTCCTGAGCCAACTTGCAGTTTGACAGATACACTCCTAGAAGGTGTCCATAGACACCCCTTGTTTCCCCTCCAGGGAGAATATCAATTGAGTGTCATCCGCATAGTTGACCAGGTCTACCCCAAAATACTTAATGAGGGGGAAGAGAGGGAGTAAATAGATGTTAAACAAAATTGGGCTTATTGCCGAGCCCTGTGGCACCCTGTGGTGTACTGGGGACATGTCAGAGTAAACGGTGTTAAAGATACAGCTTGATGTCTTCCCGACAAGTACGATCATAGCCACTGTAGGGCTCGACCTTTAATCCCCATGCTTTCCAGTCTCTCAACCAGCATGACATGGCTCACGGTATCAAATGCGGCTGACAAGTCCAATAATACCAGGACCGAGGAGTTACCATTGTCAGCACGCATTCGCAGATTGTCCGTTGCCGTTACCAGCGCCGTCTCTGTCCCCTGTCCCGGGCGAAAGCCAAATTGATCCCTGTCCAGCAGGAAGTTGTCCTCAAGACAACATGATAAGTTTTTGCTGACAACCTTCCCCAGGATTTTGACCGGGTAGGGCAATAGGGAGATGGGTCTAAAATTTGCTGGATCAGTGGGGTCCAGGAATGTTTTTTTCAGCAGGGGTGTTACATCTGCTTGTTTCCAAACCTCAGGAACCACCCCTTCCTCCAGTGACTGAAAGCAAATCCTCCATAGCCCAAAAAAGGTTTCTTTACCTAGGGTCTTCCAGATCTTATGGGGGAGCAGATCTAAGGGGGAGCCTGACGATACGCTAAAAGCGAGCTGGTTGAACGCATCCTCCGAAGGGGTATAAAAGATGTGCAGGGAAGTGGTACCCTGTGAGATGATATCAGGCATCTGAGCCGTGTTGTCTGGGCCATCAGGTTGGAGTTTACTGACAATGTTGGTTATTTTGTCCCTAAAAAAGGAAGCAATTTCACCACAAAGTTATTTTGTTATGTCACTACCTTATTACGTGCAGAGGCTGGGCTTGAAAGCTTCCTGACGATCTTAAAGAGGGCTTTGGTGCTATTACTGGCTTGAAGAATGGCTTCAGCATAATGATCTGCTCTGGCCCTGGCAATCGATTCCTTATACTGGGTCTGAGCCCGTTTCAGTCCTTTTTTTATCAGAATCCCTGTAGGCCTTCCTCCATTTTTTCTCTGCCCTTTTACATGCTTCCCGTAGCTGTTTCAATTCCTCATTATACCAGGAAGCAAAGATTTTTTTCCTAAGTTTTAGACGTCTTATTGGGGCCACTACATCAAGGGTTTTCCCCACTGCCTTGCAGTAGGTCTGGTAGTTTTCCTCTACTGCGGTGGAGGAAGAGAATGACAACTGACCCTGAAAAGACAGTTGGGCCCAATTTTTTACCACCTTGTTCCATTCTCTACCCTTCCGAAAGATCGATGACTGGTTGTTTTTATCCACTAAACTAGGCAGCTTAATTAAAAAATAAATCAGGAAGTGGTTCATCCAGCTCTGAGGAACAATGTTGACCACCTCCGTCTCAACCTGGTTCGCAAACAGGAGGTCCAAAACATGTCCTCCTGAGTGAGATGGTTGCATTACCATTTGATGGAGCCCAAGATTCTCACAGGTGTGCCTTAAATCCCTTAGGTGGTTATCTAGGCTGCCATTATCCCATAGGTTAAAGTCTCCCAGTACCAACATGTGTGCATGGGTTAAACTCAGATTGGTAATAGAGTTAAGTAGATCCCGGTACTGGGTATCTGCCCCCGGGGGTCTATAGCAAAGTATACCCGTAAGTAGTCTGCCTTTAGTCTCCTGGAGTTAGAAACCCAGTCTGTCGATCCCAGCAACCTCATCTATCGGTAGAGGTGCAAAATCCTATTCCTCCTTGAAAATTACCCCAACACCCCCTCCTCTTCCCAATGTCAGCGGCTTATGAAATATTTTGTAGCCAGCAGGGCAGGAAAAACCCAGATACACCAACGTGTCTGAGGTGGTCCAGGTTTCCGTTAGGAAGAGGGCATCCAGTTTCATGTTTTCTAACATGGTGGAGACCTCGTGGTAGTGTTTGCTCAAGGATCTACAATTAATCAGACCTCACTTAAGTGTGTTCTTACATTGATCCAGACCTGTAGGTGGAGAAGGGACCCCTCCTTTGTCCCTTTTACCAATAGTGAGTAGCTGTTCCTTAGTGTATTCAATTCTGTCCTGGTGAGGGCTGCGGTGGGCAGCATGGCTGGCGCTGTGCGCGGCCGGTGCGCGGACGGGCGCAGATGGACTTGCCTCTGGCTCGCGCACTGCATGCTTGCATTTCCAGTTCTTAAATAGGCAAGCAAGTGCCTGACCGCTAGAGCACAGCCCCTGAGGTGCGGCCGAGCCCAATTCCCCTCACCCAGGATGGCGCTCAAGGAAGACGCCCGCTACTCTATTCTCCAAAGCTGCGGTGGCTGAGTTCGATTTTAGTGTGCAAGTAAGAGTAACACCTCATAAAACAAAAGGGCAATTTAAAAAGGTTTTTAAACAATTTTGTAAATTTTTTACAACGAGTGCAGCAAGTGACCCGAGTACATTAGTTAAAAAAGAATTAGCAAGCAGGTACTCTCCTCCCAATGCGCTAATGAGTTATCAGCTATTTTTTGTTGTTTCTAGATTCAAACATTACGCTGCTCATGCTAATTTTTAGTGCCAGGACCTAGTTCCGCTGTGTAAAATCAGTGCGAACTGCACCATGCTGCATGCCAGAGGGCGCTGCCTCTTTCTGCCGTTCTACTGGAGCAGCAGCTTTCTCAACTCAAACTGTCACGACCTGCCGAGACTGCGCGTATTGAGAAATCTCACCAGGAAATTGAGCTGGGGGACGCAAATTCTCGATCGCACTCGCCAACTTAATGTTGGTTATCCAAGCATGAGAAAAAACAGCACTATGTGGCGGTTGATGGAGTTTTGCAGAAACTCTGTGTTTAAAGCAGAAAGCGGAGTGGCACTGACAAAACATGGCAAACTCCGCTGGCAAAGCAAATTTTTTTGCCCACCCCTAGTCTAAAGTTCCTATGGAAAAATGAACATTGAAAATGCGTTTTGGGCTCCTACCTTTTCTCTCTGCCTTGCTTGATTGATCACCACAAAACAATCCATGCGCAAATTAGTCAAAAAGTAGCACTTTTTTAGAAAGCTTTGTGGTGATTCGTCAAACGGGACCAAAGTTATATATGGATTTTTCGTCTATTTTTGACAGCCTGAATAATTGATGCTTATGGAAGAATTGCTTAAATAAAAAGAAGCTTCTTGCAACCAGGCCCAGACTGGCCGCTGCGGGCACTGGGCAATCCCCCGGTGCACCGCAAGGGTGGGGGCCGGTTTTGGGCCCCTAGGGGGCCGTTTTTGTTACAGGGCTGTTTTTGCAGCGTTGCTGCAAAAACGACCCTGTAACAATATCGTCCGAAAACCGTCCCTGGCAAAGAGCGCGGTCGCACCCCCATCCCCCCCGGGGGGTGCCAGAAGAGCACTTTGCCAGGGCCGGTTTTGGTTCCCAGTCCGGCCCTGCTTGTAACCCGTGAGGAGAGCGGCCTGTTTTTCAAAAAACCTCCTCCTTCAACAAAAGAGTCCTGTCACTCAAGGGAGAGTGGGGCTGAGAACATTTTAATTGTTCCACTACTGTAAGACCAGAGACTCGTTTTAACATACAAATGCCTTTCTCAATCTGGATTTTAAAGTGTTTGCATTAAATAGTCCATTCTTGTAGAAATGAACGTAGCACGCAAAAGTCTTTCACGAGGGAGCTGGCGTCCTGGTAGACAGTCTATTTCCAGCCTCCTCAATGCTTGCTGTTTGATGTGCCACTACCACGCTCACTGTTCTTTACGATGTTCCACACAGCGCTTGCAGTCCTCTGTTCTCTCCACCCTTGGATCGCCACTCACCCTCCTCTTCGCTGTACACAAGCAACGCCCTGCTCCGAAATCCTCACGCACTGACAAGCTCGCCCAGGGACAAGGCTTCGGTGTGAGGAGCCTGCACAATTCGCGGCGAGCCCCTCTAGCCTCCCCCCTATAAGCATGCAGCTGTGTAACGTATGGGGGCTCAGCACCTGAACGCAGGTGGTGCACTTGGTGGCACTACCGCTGATGCCCCAAATAATTCAAAGAACCTCCCTCTCCTTCAATAAAAGAGTCCAGTCACTCAAGGGAGGGTGGGGCTGAGAACCTTTTAAAAGTTTCACTGCTGTAAGACCAGAGAAACGTTTCAACATACAAATGCCTTTCTTAATCTGGATTTTAAAGCGGGTTGGTAAGTGTTTGCATTAATAGTCCTTCTTTTAGAAATGAACACAGCACGCAAAAGTCTTTCACAAGTGAGTTGGCGTCCTGGTAGACACTCTGGGGCTCATTTATGAGCCCTTGCGTCACTTTTGCGCCGCCGGTGCATCACTTTTTGTGACGCCCCAGCATTGTAACAAATGAGCCTTGTTGCACCATATTTAAAAAGTGGCGCATCTAGGTAGAAGCGTCACTTTGTAAACACCTGTGCCACATTATATCTGTGCCAGGTATAATGTATGCAGGGGGGCATCTGATGCGAGAAAGGGTTGCAGAAGTGATGCAGTGAAATCTATAAGATTGAACTGCGCCACTTCTAGGACGTAAATGTGTCAATATCTTACGCCTGCCTCATGGCAGGCGTAGGACTGATGCAGGAACATTTCAAATGGGACTTGCCCATGTGTACTGACCCATTGCTGGAGTTGCGTCACTTTTGAGGCACACTCTAGCAAAGTGTCATTTTTGCGCCTACAGATATGTCAGAAATACTAACGTATCTGTAACTCCTTGCGACATGATGCATCGTACTGTAAATATGACGCATCATTGGTGTCGCAAGGAGGGCGCAATGAAAAGTGATGCATCGCTGTTTTCTCACATAGATGCGTCACTTTTCATAAATTAGGCCCTCTATTTCTAGCCTCCTCAATGCATGCTGTTTGATGTTCTGTAAATGAGCCACTAACACTCTCACTGTTCTTTACGATTTTCCACACAGTGCTTGCAGTCCTCTGTTCTCTCCAACCTTGGTTCGCGACTCACCCTTCTCTTCGATGTACACAAACAGCGCCCTGCTCCAAAATCCTCACGCACTGACCAGCACGCCCAGGGACAATGCTTCGATGTAAGGAGCTTTCACATCTCGCAGTGAGCCCCTCTAGCTCTCCCTATAAGCATGCAGCTGTGCAAGGCACGGGGCTGAGAGGTTGCTTGCTTCGCCTTCTCATCCAATTTGCAGTCTGCCTCTAGGCACCTGAGCGCAGGTGGTGCACTTGGTGGTGCTACCTCTGTTGCGCCAAATTATTCAAAAAACCTCCTTCTCCTTCAACAAAAGTCTTGTCACACAAGGAAGAGTGGGGCTGAGAACATTTTAATTGTTTCACTGCTGTAAGACCAGAGACGTGTTTCATCATACAAACAGTGGTCGAAGTGGGGAAAAAAAAGTAGGGGAACTGTGGGTGGAGAATAAGGGAGCGGGAATAACCGAAGATTGGATCAGTGGGCGGAGTCAAGGGTGTGGCTAGAAATAGCAAAACATTCCAATTTTTTGTACGTTTAGCATTTCACTGACCAGTTACAGCTTATAACGTTATTTAATTCAAACAATGGATAAACATGTTTATTTTAGGTTTAATTCAGAAAAAAGCAAACACTCATAGAGAATGCAGGTTTATGTAAAGCGTGCAACATATGCAAATCAGTCTTGATCCTGCGCCCAATGGGAACAGTCCAGCCCAAACTGCCAGGCCAGGTCCTCCCTGGACTGGAAACAAGCATCTTAGGACCGGTTTCGGGCTTTCAGCCCTCATCAGCCAGGATAGCTTGATTCCAGTGGCATGGAGAGCACGAGACTCACATCTGGGCATACCCGTCCCACTTGGGGTGACAAAAGCAAAAAGAACAACTGATGGACAGAATGCAGAACAATGTCATACATTCACCCCAGTACAAAGATCTGGGCCTAAATCCATTGTTTCTTTGCTCACCATGCCATTCCAGTTTGTACCCAGACATATGCAAATCAGTCTTGATCCTACGCCCAATGAGAACAGTCCAGCCCGAACTGCCAGGCCAGGTCCTCCCTGGACTGGAATCAAGCATCATAGGACCAGTTTCGGGCTTTCAGGCCTCATCAGCCAGGATAGCTTGATTCCAGTGGCATGGAGAGCACAGGACCCACGTCTGGGCATACCCGTCCCACTCGGGATGACAACAGCAAAAAGAACAAGATGGACAGAATGCAGAACAATGTCATACATTCAACCCAGTACAGAGATCTGGACCTAAATCCATTGTTTTCTGCTCACCATGCCATTCCAGTTTGGACCCAGCCATATGCAAATCAGTCTTGATCCTGCACCCAATGGGACCAGTCCAGCCCAAACTGCCAGGTCATATGTATTCAAGTGTCCTTTCATTCGAGAAGTGAACACAAAGCAGTACCCACTGAACTATGCACATAACATATTGCTCTTTGATATGCACGGTACACATTCTTTGCAGAAGGCATATTACCCCTCTGCGCTACGTTAGATGAGTAAAACAGCCACTAGACAAAACACGCTCCCATCTCTCTCCAGCAGGTACATTGATCACCAAAGTTATCTTGGCACTTGTATTGTTGACCAAAACCTGCTCAAGATACAAAGAACTTTGCTGTGTTTTTAAAACTCCTGCACTTGTTCAAAACCGGTCCCCCCAAACTAAATAATAATAATAATAATAATAATAAGCATTTATTGAGCGCCTGGCTGCACAAAGCTGTGTGTCCCCGCGCTGACTGCAAAATGCAAACCCATCAGGAAGAACATGAACCATATGAGAAGAAATTAGTATCCGGGGAATAAGTGAGTTTTAAGTTTAGCTCTGAAACTCATTTCAGATGGCTCCATCCGCAGATGGATTGGCAGAGCATTCCACAACTTGGTGGCCAGATAGCGAAAGGATTTTCCGCCCATCTTAGCTTTTGTGATGCGGGGGGTTTTAAATAGCATCATGCCTGACGATCTTAGGTCTCTGATCGGACTATGGATGGTGATGAAATCTCTCAGATAGCTTGGACCTTTGTTTTGAGCAATGCGGTGCACATAGCAGAGAGTCTTGAATATAATTCTCTCTTTAATAGGGAGCCAGTGAAGCTTGGCAAGCGCATGTTTGGTAGATGATCTCCGAGGGAGACCGAGCACCAGCCGTGCTGCTGAGTTCTGTATGCATTGTAGCTGGTGTAGACCCTTCTGATGTAGACCGAGTAGGAGAACATTGCCATAGTCCAAATGAGGGGATATTAAGGCATGGACAATGGTTTTTCTCGCTTCGGTCGGCAGAAGGTCGAGTACTTTACGAAGTACTTTAAAGGTGCCATAGCATTTGCTTGTCACTTTGTTCACCTGGGCTTTGCCTGAGAGGTCGGCGTCCAGCATGACTCCAAGATTTTTCACTTTCTCCACAGGCAAAGGTAATTCTCCTAGTTCGCTAGGCCACCATGCATGGGACCAGACAGAAGCATCTTTCCCTACTATCAATACCTCTGTTTTATTTCCGTTTAAACGGAGACAGTTGGTGTTCCTCCACGTCGCTATCGATAGCATACAGTTAGAGAAGTTGGAAGCTGAGTCTCGATTGTCTGGTGTTATTTTGAACACCAACTGGGTGTCGTCAGCGTAACTGACAATGCCCACCCCAAATTCCTCCGCAATGTGTGCCAGGGGTTCCATGTAGATGTTGAATAAAGTAGGGCTCAAACTAGAGCCCTGTGGAACCCCATGGCTCACACTGCGAGGTGATGACTTAAAGGGAGGGCAGTGAAGTTGGAAAGTTCTGTCAGTGAGGTAGGACTGAAACCAGGTGAGAGCTGGGCCTTTTACTCCCATGTCTGAGAGCCGAGATAGCAGCGCTGAGTGCAGCACGGTATCAAACGCTGCACTCAAGTCCAGTAGGACCAACGCTGCTGTCTCTCCCTCATCCACAATCTTCCGAATCTGTTCGGTAGAATACAGAACAGCCGATTCGGTTGAATGGCCCGATCTGAACCCTGACTGAGAGGGGTGGAGGAGCGATTCCTTCTCTAAGAACTCCATAAGTTGAAGATTGGCCACTTTTTCTATGTTTTTGGCACAGAAAGGGAGAAGCGAAATTGGCCTTAAGTTTTGGAGCTGAGTAATTGGAATATTAGGTTTCTTTTTTAATGGTATTACCTGGGCAGATTTCCAGTTTTTCAGGATATGACCTTCCTGGAATGATAGAGTGATCATGTTGCGTATTTGATCCAGTAGTAAGTTTTCCATGACTGCTTTATACTGTTCCGGAGGGCAGGCATCCATGGGGGAGCCTGAACAAATACTATTTATGATTTTCATTAATTCCTGTTTGTTGGTGGTCCTGAAGTTGGTAAAGAGGGATTTGTGGGAAAAGGAATCTGGGTTATCTACCTTGTTTTTATCTGTCCTGGTACTGCTAGGAAAAGTGGCATGAATTTTTTCTACCTTCTCCACGAAGAAATCAGCTATCTGGTCGCATATCTCTGTGGAGTAGGTATCTTTAGTATCCAGGCGGGAGGAGATAGTAATTTCTCTGTAGATGCCGAATAGTTCCTTTGTAGGATTTTTAGATTCCATGATTCTGCTTTTGTAGTAGAAACTTTTCTCTAATCTTACCAGTTTTTGGTATTTTTTCAACTCGCTTCTATAATTTTCTTTGAGTTCTGGAGTGTAGTTTTTCCTCCACTTTCGTTTACATAGAGCTTTTGCATTTTTAAGTTGGCCCCTACCCTTCCAGTAGCCCTAGGAAACGCCTGATGCCTGGAACGGCCAGTTCGGCATAGTTACCTTTTTCAATGCAATACTGCAGATATGTATACTTATTAGATATAAACGTCATGGATCACTGTTAGTGTAAGATACAGATTCTTCCTGAATATCCTTTGAATTGGGTTCCTGCCTGAATGACACACATGAGCATGTTTGGTACACAAAAGAAGGTATCTGGGTAGACCTATGAGGTAAGCACATTAATGTTATTCATAAGGACCCTCACACAGGACCACTTACCCTTTTGAACTTCCTGTACAATTCCTGCCTGTGCTTAACTATGCATAATCTTTTGGCAGATGTTTTAAAGTTTGCACCTTTAACATAATCTTTATAACAAGCAATATGATGTTTTTTCAACTTCTAGCCAATTTTGAATTTTTTTTAGGGCCATGCGAACAGAACAGAAGTAAAGGCAGAATGCATTCATGGCATCTGCAGTCCTGTGACTTTGAGTTGAAGAGAAGTTGTATTGTGCAGAGATGGGTTTGGGTCCAGGCCGGGGAAACTCCCAGCCGAACCCTTGCTGGGGCAGAATTTCCTGTGTTGTGCCGGAGGCTAAGCTCTCCTCTTGCTAGTTCAGAGACACACTTGCCATAAGTGGATTGGAAGCAGCGTGACCCAGACGGTGCCTTGTCAAGGCAGAGGATCACCCAGCTCTTTAGAATAGGAGCTGTGTGTTCTGCCTCTTCATGACCTTTCTACTAGTCCCAGATTTGGTGGCACTATCTAATCCCAAGTCTCTTGTGTTATTCAATGTGTTTCCAGTTTAGGACGCACAGGTACTCAGTTCAGTGTAGTCAGTTTGTTAAAATAAACTAGTTTGAGTGCCTGTAGATAGAAGGGAAGGGGGGGAGGTGGTTGTGGGCACTCCAGACTAGGGTGGCCAACTGGCATGGGTGCAAATTCAGGATAGTGAGTGTAAGAGTTCAGGACAAGGGGTCAAAATTCAGGACAAAAATTTAGGGCAACAGGTATGCTTTGCAGACTCATCAGTAGATGTCATGCAATAGTATATAAATAAATAGGTAAGGAACATAAGTACAAGTCACTTCTCCTGCCCTGTCACGTTCTCCTGCCCGGTCACTTTTCCTACCCTGTCACCGCTCCTTCCCTGTCATTTCTCCTGCCCTGTCACTTCCCCTGCCTCGTCACTGCTCCTGCCCGTTCACTGCTCCTGCTCGTTCACTGCTCCTGCCCATTCACTGCTCCTGCCCGTTCACTGCTCCTGCCCGTTCACCTCTCCTTTCCTGTCACCTCTCCTGTCCCGTCACTGCTCCTGACCCGTCACTTCTCCTGCCCGGTCACCTCTCCTGCCCAGTCACCTCTCCTGCCTGGTCACCTCTCCTGCCCGGTCACTTCTCCTGACCGGTCGCCTCTCCTGCCCAGTCGCCTCTCCTGCCCAGTCGCCTCTCCTGCCCAGTCGCCTCTACTGCCCTGTTGCCTCTCTTGCCCAGTCACCTCTCCTGCCTAGTCATTCTCCTGCCCAGTCACCTCTTCTTTCCCATCACTGCTCCTGCCCAGTTCACTCTGTGTACAACATTGACAAATTACACATGGTGGCAAGATCCCCACAGTACTCTGCTTGGGGAAAGCTCTGTAATCACTAGCTAGGATTTGAAGTATTTTTATTATTTTGAGTTTTATATAGCTCCGGCTAGACCCGGAGGTATCAGAGCGTTTTACATAACGTTCCACAAAATTACATCAGCTACAAATTACATCAGTTACAAGAAAACATTTCAAGAGCATCAGTTATCAGAATTATCTAGGACGGCATGGATCACATAGTTGCCTGCGTCTCGTCAGCAATGACTCGTCTGAGCAAGAAGGTCCTAAGGTTTTCCAGGACCCCCAGTAAGATTCCAATGGCCATGTCCCAGAGAACATGCATGTAGCGACCTTATAAACAAACAACATTGACTGATATCAATGACTGGCTAGCAGAAGATAACATATGTTTTCGAAAAGCTTCTTTCATCTCAGACTCACAATTCACCCAGTCCAGAGGAGTTGTAGAGAATGAAATACAATTCTTCTTGCTGACTGAAGCCTCTCCTCTGGAGTAGTATGTTTAGTGAAGCAAAAAAATCAGGATTGTCAGGAACTGGTCTGTGATGCCTGGAAACCTCCCTATCTATATGTGAGCAGAAACAGGGCTTTGACCAAGTGCCTATCAAAAACATCCCCATCATCATCTCCCTCTTGGGGCTCGGAATGAGAGCCAAAAAAGATAATGAAGCCTCTGCTGTTGCATCCACCTTGGTTGCAACAGCAGTGTTGCATACACTGGTTCAGAGTCAAGCTGTATGAAGAGCTCTTTTGAAATCTTAAATTGTGACATTGGCTGAATCGAACTGGAATCAGTACAGCGTTTGACATCAGAAATAGCACCAGATTCTCTCCCGACGCTGGCCACAAAGGCACCAGAGTCATTCATGATAGCCCGGTGCAGGTCTTGGAGAAGGATTTGATGTTTTTAACAAAGTTAGTACATGGCCTGATGTGGCTCCCAAAATGTCAGTTGCTGTTGAAGACAAATCTGCTGACAGAAACCCAACTGGAGGCTCCTGATGTTCCTTGGGGTCTGAATGCATGCCAAACAGAGGGTGCCAAAAATCTGCAGCATAGCCTTCTTTAAGGCATCAATTTGTTGAGGCATTATTGATAGTCCAGAAAACTCGGGGCGCATCGGAATCAGCTGGGGAATCGGCTTCACGACCAAGGCCCTTAAAGTAGACTGACTTGACATTGTGGCGCCCATGTACCTTCTCTTTGAACAGTGGTGTGGAAGGTTTGAGTCCTACTTCGTAGATTGTTTTTGCATTTGGACTTTACATTTTTGACTTTCCGAAGGTAACCTTCTAGCAGGAACAGCCTTGGGAGCAGCACTGAGTCCATGCAGATGACTTCGAGTTAGACATATGCGAGGGCTGCCACTTATGTTCGGCAACGTACAGATACTTTTTTAGGTCGAGGATAGACAGCGCATGTGCTGTTGCAAGACCTGGAGTAAGCAGTATACTGGCGTGGAATCCCGCCTACTGCTTGCCGTTGGCTAACTCCTCCGATGCTCTTCTTTCTTGGCTCTGAATAGGTTGGCTGTTCCGATACATCACTTCCGTTGTATCGGAAGCAGCACCGACCAACTACAGTTTGTTGCGCAGTACAGTGTCTAGGTCTTTCGTTTGGGACTATTTATTCTGTTTTGTGCTTGCAGGATTTTATCACAACAGCGCCAAGCGCTGCACCCGGATTCATGTTCTTTTCTTTTTTTTTTATCTATCAACATGGCGCCCCCTTCATGGGCCGCCATGCACATATCTAAAAAATGCACGGGGCTGCACTTTATAGTTTAGGGCTAGCGCTGAGCCTGCATTCATCATTATTATCGTCTGCTTCTCGTTTTTCCTTTCACAGGTATACTCTGGTTTTGCGAATGAGAAATGCGTATTAGCCAAATCTTTTTTTGCCTGTATATGTGTACCTTGAGCGTTTTCACCGAATGCAAATCGACATTATACCCACATTTAGTATTTTTTTGCCATGGGCATGATGTGAGGGCATGAGAATGCTCCTAGTGTAAAGGGGAAAGCATATTACTGCAAAGAGGCATCATTGTGCTGGGAATGTATAAACAACTGAGAATAAAGGAGCGATATGCTCATAAGGAAAACAGAAACCTCTTCATTTTGTCCCAATTGTCTGTCCTTCCTTGCCAAACAACGTGCCTTTTTTCTCCCCATCAATACAAAGTTATTTTTGGGAAAATGAAGTTCATTCATGCTGCATGAAAGGGGCATTTAAGGTTGAGCCTTGCCCACACAAAAGGGAAGCGGTACAAAAGGGGGAGGTGATGGACGAAGCATTTGAACCAATCAAACACTCACACCCAGTCAACAGATCTGGGTTTAATCCATAGACAAAGGAAAAGAAAAGATTGCATATCATCGCAGGACATGAGGATGCATAAAGTAGTTCATACTTCTTTTACAATATCCAATATATCTTCTTTATGCTTAGTGTCAATGTGTGTTCTGTCACATATGGGAGGACCAACAGTAGTTTAAGAAGCAGTGAGTGCAGGGAAATGCAACATATTCATGATTCACCCAGAAACAAAACTTGTGTTTCTGACAGCGGATTAAGATAGAGGTACTGGATCCTTTGTACAGCATCAATCTGTAGTGATTCTGCGGGAGTCATGAAATTAGGTGAAAAGCATGCCCCCATACAATAAAGCAGTTAGAAACATGCAAACAGTTGGCATAAATCACTCAGTAAAATACAACTCATTGTTTCTTGCCAGGACTTGAATTTCTTGATTAATCCTTATACTTTCCGTATTCTGATGTCTTAGTCATGTGAAGTTTTTGTAGTAATCATTTTATGGGCACATCCATGGGAAATGGCGTAAATCCTGCTAACATCAGTGTTTTTCTATTGTTTTACATCTTAACAACTCTAATATTTTATCCATTGTATCTTTATTTCGACAATGATTTGTCATAAAAGAACAGCAATAAAACAGTACAAATGATACAATAAAAAGTTGTAAAGTTAAAAAACACAAGTAAAACCAAGCAGTACAATTGCTAGTTCCAAAACGTATCAGTTAAACCCACTTTCCCAGCTAAAATTAGGGGGCCAGCCCCAACACAGATCTAGGGTAGTGCCCTCTTCGTCCCAGCTTATAGATTAACCAACAGTGGCCTTCTGATATTCCACATAGCTGCTAGAAACTTGGTAACAGCAAAGACCACGTCTGGTGACAGATCAGACTTTAAAATTCTGAGTGCATGTGAACAGTGGATTGTCCCCAGGTTTTTACATATTGGGATAATCCACCTCCGCCTGGGGTTCAGATAAGCTGGACAAAAGAAAGCAGCGTGCACCTCATCTTCCAGATCAGTGGTGCACCCTGGACAGTTCTTGGGAGATGCTGGGCACCACTTTGACGAATATGATCTTAGAGGAAGGGAGTCATGCCGCCACTGAAGAAAAATCTTCCTCAAGGCAACGGGCTAACATCATCCAAGATGTTCTCAAACAAATAAGAGTCCTTGGTCATTAGAAATTTAGCTGTGAGAGTTCCCAAGCGAGAACTAGAGACCAAGAGAGCCCTATTATTGTTGCGGAACAACTGAACCAGCTGTCTCCGTGAAATTCCAACGCAAGTGTGCTCCGGATCGGACCACATCGAAGCCAGGCCAAGCTTCTCGAGTTCCTCTCTAACATGCCTAAACCACGGAAGTTTGCCCACATTAGGCAGCCCCAGGACTTTAGTTAGCTCTTGCCTATAAACATTTAGCTCTAGGGAAACCCAAAGTCTCCTCCAAAAGGTTAGGGGTCTGAGGGCCAGTTCTTCTTCAATTGGTCTGAGGCCCAGATCAAGTCTTAGCGGTACTAGTAGGGTACTCGGGGGCAGAGCTACTAACTGGCTTAAGAATCTGTTCTCTGCTACAGGGATCGCAGGGCTACACTTGAATCCCCACAACTCGGCCTCATAGGTCACTGCCCCATGTGCCCGTAGTTTGTAAATTTCCAGTGGAGGGTCAATCGGCTTAACCAATGATTTACTCAGGAGTTTCAGAATGGCTCCAGCTACTTGGGTCTAAGCATGGGCGTAAAATCCGTTCCGCTCGCGGATTTTGTGGATTTTCGGTAAATTCGCAATCCGCGAACTCTCGCGAATGGGCTGAAAATCCGCAATATCGCACGCTGCGGATTTTTTTGCTTGGTGATACAATATTGTGGCGCGCAGCGTTCACTTACCGTCATTCAGCGTTTGCCGAGTTGTTTTTCTCGATATTTCGCGAGTGCTGCGCCATTTTGGATCTTGCTGCGGGATCCCACGGGAGTTTGGCGACCGTGTTTACGTAATCGCGGCTTGCCACCTTGCAGAGCACGCATCGCGAGAGTTCGCAATTGCGAACACGTAGATGCGGGGGGCAGCAACAATCTCGCACTCGCGAAATACAGAATTTGCAATTCTGCACAAGAAATCCACCAGCAAGCAGCATAAACCTTCTGAAAATGATGATTTTTATCAGAATAACTCCTCAGGTTGACATTTGCCTGCACTTTTTTTTGCAAGAAGTCCATTTTGGGGGGGGGGGAAGTGCCCCACAGTCTCCAACTTCCAGTTCCTGTCCAGCAGGCTCCTCCCAGTGCTTTCTTCATTTGCTGGTCACTTTCATTCGGATCTTTACCTGGAAGGATTACTTTTTGTGGATGCTGCTGGATATTTGGATTAGAGGCCTTTTTGACTTTCTTTGGATCACTTTTGGATTAGAAATTTCACAAGTAAGTTTGTTTGGGGCATTACAGTTGCTGCAACTACAATTTTGGAATTTTCGATTTTTGGGCTGTTGTTGGGGCCTTTTGACCAAGGCTAGTGAGTGGTGCATGGGCCTAGTCTTTCTGTGGGGTGTCTTGAATTTAAACATCATGGAGGGCATGGATGGCATGGGATTGTGCAGATTTTTCTGTGTTTTTCGATTTTTGGGCTGTTGTTGGGGCCTTTTGACCAGGGGTAGTGAGTGGTGCATGGGCCTAGTCTTTCTGTGGGGTGTATTAAATTTAAACATCATGGAGGGCATGGATGGCATGGGATTGAGCTGATTTTTCTGTTTTTTTCGATTTTTTGGGGTGTTCATGGGGACAGGCCATGTGGGTGGGGGCCATTTTGAGTGCTGGTACAGGCAGGCCCTGGGCATGTGCTGGGAGGCAAGGGGCCATTTTGAATGCAGGCAGTGTTCTAAGGCCTGCACCCATTTTGCCTAGCTTTCATCCATTATGCCCAGGGGTAGTGAGTGGTGCATGGGCCTAGTCTTTCTGTGGGGTGTCTTGAATTTAAACATCATGGAGGGCATGGATGGCATGGGATTGTGCTGATTTGTCTGTGTTTTTCGATTTTTGGGCTGTTGTTGGGGCCTTTTGACCAGGGCTAGTGAGTGGTGCATGGGCCTAGTCTTTCTGTGGGGTGTCTTGAATTTAAACATCATGGAGGGCATGGATGGCATGGGATTGTGCTGATTTGTCTGTGTTTTTCGATTTTTGGGCTGTTGTTGGGGCCTTTTGACCAGGGCTAGTGAGTGGTGCATGGGCCTAGTCTTTCTGTGGGGTGTCTTGAATTTAAACATCATGGAATGCATGGATGGCATGGGATTGTGCTGATTTTTCTGTGTTTTTAGATTTTTGGGCTGTTGTTGGGGCCTTTTGACCAGGGCTAGTGAGTGGTCCATGGGCCTAGTCTTTCTGTGGGGTGTCTTGAATTTAAACATCATTGAGGGCTTGGATGGCATGGGATTGTGCTGATTTTTATGTGGTTTTCGAGTTTTTGGGGTGTATAACTGAACTGATGTTCCTCTGTCTTCCATTGCTTTTAGGTGCACAAGACTCAAGAGAACCACCAGTGCCAGGAAGAAGTCCTGCAGCGGTGTGTGTGTGCAGCATAACGTCACGCGACGTCACGTCTGGCCACAGACAACTCTGCAACTCGTGCAACTGCGGCCTGCTGTTCTGACCTCTGAAGAAGATGGCCCCAAAAAAAGTTCCCCGTAGCTCCTCTAGCAAGAAAGTTGCCAGTAAGGAGCAGAAGAAGCAAGTTACCAAGGAGACTGGTGTACCGCCCGCCACAATTTTTGGGAATAAAAAAAAAAGTACGCCTGCAGCAGCAGCGGGATCTGCTGGGGACCAAGCTGGGAGCAGCATCCCCGCTCCATTGGGCTCAGTGCCACCACCACCACCACGCCAACTTAAGTCCAAGCCCTTGAGTGCTGCAGAGGCGCTTAGTCTAGTTGTTCAATCACCATCGACCAGTGATGTTGGCTCATCGCAAGAAAGTAGCAGCAATGTCCCTCAATCAACACAGGTTGTTGTAACTCATCTGACGAGTGTTGAACAACCACAGCCGCAACAACAACCACATGTGCAAGTACAAGCCCAAGTATATGTGGAAGGAGAGGCAGCGCAAGGAGATGCGCAAGCAGATGTGCATGGAGGGGCACAAGTGCCCACAATAGTTGTTCCTCCCGAAGTAGGGGCACATCAGGAAATCGACAATCAAGCCGAGGTATCATTTGAGGAAGCCACTCCTCCTGATGATCATTCATTGTCTTCCACATCCCTAGCAAGGAAAAGATCAAGGGTGGTGTCTACATCTTCTTCAAGCCCACCTCCTTCTGATGATATGGATCAAACTTGGGAACCACCACTGCCGTCTGAGAGTGAGGCACACCATGATCTGACAAAGGTAGCTAAGCGTAAAAGGAAGGTCGTCGAAACTCTCATAGTTATGGAGTGTGATGACGCTCAACAAGAAGTGGCATATACTCCTGCTGATGAAGACTCTCACGACGACGACGCAGTCATCATAAACGTCACTGCAGCCCCAGCGGGCAGGCAGCAAACAGACATTTTGACCCTAGCCCGAAAAGCTGCAGAGCGTGATGATGTTGTCGACAAGGAGGCAATTGGAACACCACAATCATTGGAGTTAACTAGTACACCACCACCTACCGCTTCCATATTTCTTCCTCGCCAGAAGGGACCTCCATCCACCTCGACCTCAATTAGTGGTGGTGAAAGTGCACAACGTAGTAAAGTTCGGCAATACACATCCTCCACTTCATCTGGCATTAGCAGCATGACCACCACCAGTATCGCCTCCTCCGGCCCCCACAGACATTTCAAGTCCGCAGTTTGGGACTTCTTTAGTGTTTGCCCAAAAAAGGAAAACATAGCCATTTGTAGCATTTGTAAGCTTGGAGTTAGTCGTTGTAAGCTTGGTACCAACTATGGTACCGGAGGCCAGAGAGGTCATCTTGAGAGACAGCACACTGTCCAATGGCATGCGCACCTAAAGGAGATCAAGGAAGCCCGAATTGGAAGTCAAGAAAACGTTGATGTTTCATCTGATGATGACGAGGAGGAAGAAGTGTCAAACACTTCACTTACACCCAGTACCCCTGTCAGCAGACCCCCTGTGAGCCACACTAGAAGTGTGGGAGAGAGTGAGCCACCAATGCGAAAAAGTTCATCAGCGAGCGTAACTGGGTCGAAGAAGTCATCATCATCATCCCCTAAAATCATGATCCAGGCCAACATTAGAACCATGTTGTTTTCAGACGCGCCATATGAACGCAACCACCCACTGACGCGTCTGTATAACACTAAGCTGGCTAAAATGCTAGCTCTGGACCTTCTCCCTTTTTCTTTTGTAGAAGGGGTTGGTTTTCTAGAATTAGTGGCAGCGCTCTGCCCTAAATGGAAGGTTCCTAGCCGGTTCTATTTTGCCAGAGTTGCGGTTCCAGCACTACATGAAGATGTGCTGGAGGTGATTGGGGCAGCTTTGCAGAAGAGTGCTGTTCACACTATACATCTGACAACAGACATGTGGCCCAGTGGCGCAGGCACTGATTACATGTGCATCACTGCACACTGGGTCTCTTTTTCAGGGGTTAAAGCATAGCTAAACGCAGGTGTTGACCCGTGACAAGTTTTTAAAGCTGCTCAGAAACATGCAACACTAGCCATGTTTGGCTTGGAGAAATGTCATACAGCAGAAAACATTTTGAATGAGTTTAACACAAAGGTCTTTCACTGGCTGTCCCCAAAAAAACGCTAGATTGGTTATGTTTCCAAGGATAATGGCGCCAATGTAGTTAAGGCCATGGAGCTGGGTAACTATTTCAGAGTGCCGTGTTTGGCGCACTGTATAAACCTGGTTGTTAAAAAATTCTTGAGTGAAGAAGACAGTCCAGCGTGCGAGTTAGTGGCTACCTGCTGAAGAATGTGCAACCATTTCAGCCATTCTTTTAAGGCCCGGAAGCATCTGAGGGGCCTGCTACATGAACGTCGAATGCCAGTGAAAGCACTCATCCAGGAGGTGCGAACACATTGGAACTCAACCTTCTACATGCTTGAGCGTCTGTATGAGCAGTATACGGTACTCGATCAGTATTTCTTAACACTGGGTACAGATTAGACGGACCTGAGGCTAGATGCGGCGCAATGGAAGCTAGTTAAAAGCCTGACAGACATGCTTCGTCCTTTTGAGGTCTTCACACGTGCAGTCAGCAGGGAGGACTGTAATTTGGGAAAAGCTATCCCATTGTTGCGCATGCTGGAGCACCAACTGAAGGTGGTGTCTTCTATGTTTCAAAAAGATAAAGAAAAGCAAGACGCTTTTGTTTTGGCAGAGAAATTATTAGAGCGCCTACTTGGCGATGAACGTCTTAAAATGATCCACTCAGAACAGCATTATATTTGTGCTACTATTCTGGATCCACGCTACAAAAAGGCGCTGGCAGGCAGAGCATTCTTTCCTTTTGGTGATGAAGATGTTACAATGTACAAACGTTGGCTAGCCTTGTCAGCCATGAGGTTTGAAAGAGACCGGCAGAAAATTGAAGGAAAAGGCAGTACATCAGCATCAGCAGGCCATCCCCAGTCAAAAGAATCCACTTCTGCAACTGTGGCTGTGGCACAAGTGACCTCTCAGCCGTTAAAGACACCGGCAACCGGATCATCTGCACCAGAAACAACAGTAACATTGGGTGAAGAAGAGGATTGGCTAACTCAGCTTGGGTTTGGTTCTCAAAAGGTCCCAGCAAAAAGTAAGCAAAGTGGAGGAACCTTGGAGAACCTTCAGTTGATGGTGCAGGATTATCTGAATGACTCAACAGAGGTCTATGTTAATGCTGACCCATTGGCATATTGGCATGGGAAAAAAGAATTGTGGGCACAGATCTCCAACCTGGCTATAACTACTTGTCTTGCCCACTCGCAAGCGTGTCTTCTGAACGTGTTTTCAGTGCTGCTGGTGGCATTGTAACTTGCAAACCGATCCGGCTCTCGCCCAAAAATGTGGAGAGGTTAACAATGATCAAGATGAATCAGCACCTCATACCACCAGATTACAAAATACGAGAATACACGCCGGAAGAAGACGAGGAGAGCAGCAACTTAGATGAGGGAATTTCTTCTCTGTTAGGTGACACTGACCTACTCCTGCCAGAATTCGCAGAGTATGAGGACGAACTCTTATTCCCTGACACCGAGCCCTGAAAATGAGCAAATGAATCAATAACTTTCTTTTTCGTCCTTATTCACTTTTATTCCTGTGTGTCTGTCTTTCTTTGTTTTGCACAGTTTATATAATGTAATCACCTAATAACAAAAACAAGCCCATCAGCAGAACTGTCTTCACTTATTTGCTTATTGATTTGAAGGTGCCGCAGTCTGCATTCCTCAGGTTCACAAGAACATGCTCCTCTATCTTCCTCCTCCAGACTCCTATTTCCCTCAAAGCAGAGGGCTGGATTACGCCCAATGAAGAAAGACTCTGCACTTGTGGGGGTGTTCTACTTCTTTGTGGGTGAGTTGGCGGGTCTTGGGGCATTGCTGGGAAGGTCTAATACCGGATAAAACTGGTTTTGACCAAATCAGACTTGAAAACGTTTTTGACTTTTTGCTCACTATCATGTTTTCAAGGGCCTGTTTGGGGGGCTTCCTGGTGTTTGTGGGTGGGTTTCGGGGTCTGGGAGCACTGCTGGCACAGTCTGATTTTGATTGCATTTGCTTTTCTGGAAATCCATGGTGGAAAACGGGAGTTATGACCTAGCTGCACAGCGCGTTTGGACAGAAGGCCGAAAAATATTGTAAGTATGAGATTTTCCTTTTTGGCTGTTTGGGGGTGTTGTGCTTTTTTGCGGGTGGGTTGGCAGGTCTTGGGGCATTGCTGGGAAGGTCTAATACCGGATAAAACTGGTTTGGACAAAATCCATGAGGAAAACGTTTTTGCTATTTCTGACATTTCGCTCAATGTAGAGTTTTCGGGGGCCTGTTTGGGGGCTTCCTGGTGATTGTGGGTGGGTTTCGGGGTCTGGGAGCACTGCTGGCTATGGATACTTTTGATTGCAAGAGGTTTGAAGCAAATCCATGGTGGCAGAGGGGAGTTAGGGCCTAGCTGCAGAGCGCGCGCTGATTGATTTTAGAAATTGCCATGAAAATGACTAGGTCCCCATTTTTGTACTTTAGCTTTTTAGCTGTTTGGGGGTCTTCTACTTGTTTTCGCCTGGGCTGACGGCTCTGGGGGTTTTGCTGGGAAGCTCTAATACCGGATAAAAGTGGTTTGGACCAAATCGGAGGCGAAATTCTTTTTGCGTTTTTGCTGACTTGCTTGTGTTTGAGGTGCTCTTTGGGGGGGTTCCGGGTGTTTGTGGGCGGGTTTCGGGGTCTGGGAGCACTGCTGGCTATGGATACTTTTGATTGCAAGAGGTTTGAAGCAAATCCATGGTGGCAGAGGGGAGTTAGGGCCTAGCTGCAGAGCGCGCGCGGAGAGATTTTGGAAATTGCCATGAAAATGACTGAGTCCCCATTTTTGTACTTTTGCTTTTTGGCTGTTTGGGGATCTTCTACTTGTTTTCGCCTGGGTTGACGGCTCTGGGGCCATTGCTGGGAAGCTCTAATACCGGATAAAAGTGGTTTGGACCAAATCGGAGGCGAAATTCTTTTTGCGTTTTTGCTGACTTGCTTGTCTTTGAGGTGCTCTTTGGGGGGGTTCCGGTTTTTTGTGGGTGGGTTTTGGGGTCTGGGAGCACTGCTGGCACAGTCTACTTTTGATTGCATTTGCTTTTCAGGAAATCCATGGTGGAAAACGAGAGTTATGACCTAGCTGCACAGCGCGTTTGGACAGAAGGCCAAAAAATATTGTAAGTATGAGATTTTCCTTTTTGGCTGTTTGGGGGTGTTGTGCTTTTTTGTGGGTTGGTTGGCGGATCTTGGGGCATTGCTGGGAAGGTCTAATACCGGATAAAACTGGTTTTGACAAAATCCATGAGGAAAAAGTTTTTGCTATTTCTGACATTTTGCTCAATGCAGTGTTTTTGGGGGCCTGTTTGGGGGGCTTCCTGGTGTTTGTGGGTAGGTTTCGGGGTCTGGGAGCACTGCTGGCAATGGATACTTTTGATTGCAAGAGGTTTGAAGCAAATCCATGGTGGCAGAGGGGAGTTAGGGCCTAGCTGCAGAGCGTGCGCGGAGTGATTTGGGAAATTTGGGAAAAAATGACTAAGTCCCCATTTTTGTACTTTTGCTTTTTGGCTGTTTGGGGGTCTTCTACTTGTTTTCGCCTAGGTTGACGGCTCTGGGGCCATTGCTGGGAAGCTCTAATACCGGATAAAAGTGGTTTGGACCAAATCGGAGGCGAAATTCTTTTTGCGTTTCTGCTGACTTGCTTGTCTTTGAGGTGCTCTTTGGAGGGGTTCCGGTTTTTTGTGGGTGGGTTTTGGGGTCTGGGAGCACTGCTGGCACAGTCTACTTTTGATTGCATTTGCTTTTCAGGAAATCCATGGTGGAAAACGGGAGTTATGACCTAGCTGCACAGCGCGTTTGGACAGAAGGCCGAAAAATAGTGTAAGTATGAGATTTTACTTTTTGGCTGTTTGGGGGTGTTGTGCTTTTTAGCGGGTGGTTTGGTGGGTCTTGGGGCATTGCTGGGAAGGTCTAATACTGGATAAAACTGGTTTGGACAAAATCCATGAGGAAAAAGTTTTTGCTATTTCTGACATTTCGCTCAATGCAGCGTTTCTGGGGGCCTGTTTGGGGGGCTTCCTGGTGTTTGTGGGTAGGTTTCGGGGTCTGGGAGCACTGCTGGCTATGGATACTTTTGATTGCAAGAGGTTTGAAGCAAATCCATGTTGGCAGAGGGGAGTTAGGGCCTAGCTGCAGAGCGCGTGCGGAGTGATTTTGGAAATTGCCATGAAAATGACTAAGTCCCCATTTTTGTACTTTAGCTTTTTAGCTGTTTGGGGGTCTTCTACTTGTTTTCGCCTGGGCTGACGGCTCTGGGGGTTTTGCTGGGAAGCTCTAATACCGGATAAAAGTGGTTTGGACCAAATCGGAGGCGAAATTCTTTTTGCATTTTTGCTGACTTGCTTGTCTTTGAGGTGCTCTTTGGGGGGGTTCCGGGTGTTTGTGGGCGGGTTTCGGGGTCTGGGAGCACTGCTGGCTATGGATACTTTTGATTGCAAGAGGTTTGAAGCAAATCCATGGTGGCAGAGGGGAGTTAGGGCCTAGCTGCAGAGCGCGCGCGGAGAGATTTTGGAAATTGCCATGAAAATGACTGAGTCCCCATTTTTGTACTTTTGCTTTTTGGCTGTTTGGGGATCTTCTACTTGTTTTCGCCTGGGTTGACGGCTCTGGGGCCATTGCTGGGAAGCTCTAATACCGGATAAAAGTGGTTTGGACCAAATCGGAGGCGAAATTCTTTTTGCGTTTTTGCTGACTTGCTTGTCTTTGAGGTGCTCTTTGGGGGGGTTCCGTTTTTTTGTGGGTGGGTTTTGGGGTCTGGGAGCACTGCTGGCACAGTCTACTTTTGATTGCATTTGCTTTTCAGGAAATCCATGGTGGAAAACGAGAGTTATGACCTAGCTGCACAGCGCGTTTGGACAGAAGGCCAAAAAATATTGTAAGTATGAGATTTTCCTTTTTGGCTGTTTGGGGGTGTTGTGCTTTTTTGTGGGTTGGTTGGCGGATCTTGGGGCATTGCTGGGAAGGTCTAATACCGGATAAAACTGGTTTTGACAAAATCCATGAGGAAAAAGTTTTTGCTATTTCTGACATTTTGCTCAATGCAGTGTTTTTGGGGGCCTGTTTGGGGGGCTTCCTGGTGTTTGTGGGTAGGTTTCGGGGTCTGGGAGCACTGCTGGCAATGGATACTTTTGATTGCAAGAGGTTTGAAGCAAATCCATGGTGGCAGAGGGGAGTTAGGGCCTAGCTGCAGAGCGTGCGCGGAGTGATTTGGGAAATTTGGGAAAAAATGACTAAGTCCCCATTTTTGTACTTTTGCTTTTTGGCTGTTTGGGGGTCTTCTACTTGTTTTCGCCTAGGTTGACGGCTCTGGGGCCATTGCTGGGAAGCTCTAATACCGGATAAAAGTGGTTTGGACCAAATCGGAGGCGAAATTCTTTTTGCGTTTCTGCTGACTTGCTTGTCTTTGAGGTGCTCTTTGGAGGGGTTCCGGTTTTTTGTGGGTGGGTTTTGGGGTCTGGGAGCACTGCTGGCACAGTCTACTTTTGATTGCATTTGCTTTTCAGGAAATCCATGGTGGAAAACGGGAGTTATGACCAATGTTCCCTCTAATTTTTTTCCTCTGTGTGCGGCAGTGTAAGGTCTCTGTGCGCTGCAACCAAGACTATGTGCGCCAGGAACCAGACCTCGCGTGGAGGTGCAGCGCCAAATATCACTCCAAACTTTTGCTTAAAAAAGTGAAAAGACAGTGCATTTCCACACATGCAGCACCACATGAATGGTCTTAAAGCAGGTTTTCAATGTAGATACACATGCCAAGGCATGAATTGGTTACACAGGCAAGTACAATCAGGTTCAGAAAAGCACAGGACTCCAATGGTGGTACCGTAATACGATTTTACTAAAGATCCTCAACTCAAGCACTGTTCATAGGGTGGGGAAATGTTAGGAGCCTATACAAGATCGCACATATACATAATTAAATAACATATTCATATTTGATGTGCAAGCTACAGAGTAATGTGTGGATATCCCGTCAGATAGTTTGTGAAATATGTGACATCCAGGAAAACATGTACTGTGGAAGAGTGCCATTCACACAAGTCAAGTGCCATCACTGTTAATAGGAGCATGGCTGTGGGGCAGGTTGTGAGCCTTTTTGAAAGTATTTATGCTATTTGCTGCAGCAGTTATGCATGTACAAGGTGCTGCACATGAATACTTTGGAAAGGCACATAATCAGCCCAGCTGCCGCGTTCTAAAAAGAAATGCAGAGTCTCAAACACGACGTGTGCTTTCAATAGAGAAAGAGACAGATAAAGACATATAGAGATAGAGACAGATAGAGGCAGAGACAGGTAGAGGCAGAGACAGATAGAGGCAGAGACAGATAGAGGCAGAGACAGGGGCAGACAGAGCTAGATAGGGTCAGAGAGAGAGACAGAGATAGAGACAGGGACAGATTGAGACAGAGGCAGAGACAGATTGAGACAGAGACAGACAGAGGCAGGGACAGACCGAGATAGAGACAGACAGAGGCAGAGACAGACAGAGATAGAGACAAAGAGAGATAGAGGTAGAGACAGACAGAGACACGGACAGACCAAGCCAGATAGAGGCAGAGATGGGCAGAGACAGAGAGATGGAGAGGGAGATAGAGGGAGGGAGACAGAGACAGGGACAGACAGAGACAGGGACAGGAACAGACAGATAGAGGCAGAGTGACAGGGAGAGGTAGACAGGGTGAGGGAGACAGAGGCAGGGAGACAGTAGTAGTAAAACCTAAGCAAAGAGTTAAATCTAGGCAGTGACATAAAATCCTGCACAGGTAAGCCTGCAGATACATTAAAAACAGGGCAGTAAGACAAGAAGGGTGTATAGCACGTGACCATTGTCGAATTGGCCCACAGGGGAACCAAAAGCAGCCCTGGGAAAAAGCTTAAACCAGCCCTACTCTTTTTGTCTCCTCTTGCAACCTTTCTCTTTCCATCCTTTAACTCTCCTTCTCTCAGGGCCGTAGCAGAGCTAACCCACATTTTTATCTGGCACCACTAAAACTGATGGTCACTCAGTAGAATGTTTCGTTCTGCCAAAGTATTGTCATCTTCATGGAGGGTGTGGTATGAAGGCGTATCCAAGCCCTTTGTTTGCGGCTACTCAAGGTAGAGCTTTCAAGTTCCTCAGGCCCATACAAGATTAGGTCATCCATTCCAGGTTTATTCATTGCATTCTGGGACTTGCAGTTCTGTTTTCATAATGGGATAAACAGGACTACAGACCCTAGATTAAACAGCAAAAATCTGAACTGGGTGAGCTATTCATGCAATGCCCTAGGAAACTTGAAACCTCTGCGAAAGAGAAGTGCTGGCACTGAAGACCTTCGATTACACTGCTGGGGCCACTGTTGTGTAGCATCTGCCCCTGCAGTATAGAGTGGAATTGTTGAGTATAGCCTCTTTATCACCTTCGTGTGGCAAACCTATGTGAGCACTGATCTCACTGATGTGATCTAGTGGCTTGTTTTACATGTATGGGACCCGGAGACCAGTATGTTAATTTTGGCTTTCCCAGGTGCATAAACTGTGTGATCCTGGATTAATCATTTTACTCTTATGCACTTCAAATAATGTCTCTCCCTAATTGGGGAGCATTTAAAATTAGGATTAGCAGACCAATGTAGTGTTATATTGAAAGTGGACCTTGAAGTTTGCATATACTCATGCACACACACAGATATTTTCCCCTACAAACCCTTTGTGCAAAGACCAGACATGCGAGCATGCCCTTGAACACTCACACACATTTTTTAAATAGCTTTTGATCTAACGGGTATTTCTAAACCATTTATTTGTAAAGTGCACGTTCACCCCTGGCCGTGGATATCTTGGCGCTGTACAACAGATATTTATTGTTACCCAACTTAATGGTACTCACTCTATCGACCTCAGAAGGATGAACGTGAGTGGACCCGCCGGGGTTTGAACTTGTGACCTTCAGGTCAAACACGGCCCTACAGCCACACATTAGTCTACTTTGCCACCAGACCCGGCTCTGTTGGAGCCAACATTTCTGTTTAAATCTGCTAATGATGTAGCAGATGGTAGACTATGCATCAAAATCGCGATAATAATATAGTATGTGGAATTTTTCATGTTAGCAGAATCACATAATTCCCGTGCCAATCATCATAGGCCGTGGTTGACAGTGCAGGGGTGAAGGGTACGGTCGCGCAGCAGATTAGCAAAGTTTGAGTATATATACGTAACACATCACAATGAGACTTGTTAAGTAATGATGAAAAAGAGGGGAGAGGCAGGGCTATTTTGGGCAGGGAAATAATGTTAATGCAATATCTCCAGTTTAATATTCCAAAACTCGCAAGAACAGTACAAAATGGCAAAATGTAAGTACAGTTAATAGGATAGCAAGTACACATTTGGAACAGTAGTGGATGCAAAGGAGGAGAAAGTAATATATTATCCAAAGCAGAAAAGAACATTTTACATGTAAGTGTATGTAGCTTCTCCTAAGAGTGACAAAGACCGATTCGTCACCCTTTACTTCCTTAGTCACGGGATGGCATCAAGAAGCATCGACGGCTATCATCTTATTTTCACTCCACTCCGGCTTGTCTTTTCTTTAAAGCTGCGGGGCTGATTGTGACCCTTTGAGGTAGTATTCAAGGTTATTCCAGTGCACAGGGGCGCCGAAATTAGCATGAATACTAACACAAAGGGTCACAATCGGCCCCCGTAGCTGTGCACAATTAAGATAAGAAAAAACAGTCTCCAACACAGCGTGTGCTAAAGCACACGTCGTGTTGGAGACACTGTTTTACTTTTCATTAGTGCAAGCTGCGGGGCTGATTATGACTCTTTGAGGTAGTTTTCATGTTAATTGTAGCGCACACGGGCACCGCAATTAACATGAATATGGTCCTGCAGGATTAGATGTCGTTGTGTGCGCGCTAAATTCAGCACACTGCGCGCTTCAGGTAATTTATGTGCGCGCGCGCCCACCCGCGCGGCTTATTGGGAACTGTGGTTATGACCTAGCTGCACAGCGCGTTTGGACAGAAGGCCGAAAAATAGTGTAAGTATGAGATTTTCCTTTTTGGCTGTTTGGGGGTGTTGTGCTTTTTAGCGGGTGGTTTGGTGGGTCTTGGGGCATTGCTGGGAAGGTCTAATACTGGATAAAACTGGTTTTGACAAAATCCATGAGGATAAAGTTTTTGCTATTTCTGACATTTCGCTCAATGCAGCGTTTCTGGGGGCCTGTTTGGGGGGCTTCCTGGTGTTTGTGGGTAGGTTTCGGGGTCTGGGAGCACTGCTGGCTATGGATACTTTTGATTGCAAGAGGTTTGAAGCAAATCCATGTTGGCAGAGGGGAGTTAGGGCCTAGCTTCAGAGCGCGTGCGGAGTGATTTTGGAAATTGCCATGAAAATGACTAAGTCCCCATTTTTGTACTTTAGCTTTTTAGCTGTTTGGGGGTCTTCTACTTGTTTTCGCCTGGGCTGACGGCTCTGGGGGTTTTGCTGGGAAGCTCTAATACCGGATAAAAGTGGTTTGGACCAAATCGGAGGCGAAATTCTTTTTGCATTTTTGCTGACTTGCTTGTCTTTGAGGTGCTCTTTGGGGGGGTTCCGGGTGTTTGTGGGCGGGTTTCGGGGTCTGGGAGCACTGCTGGCTATGGATACTTTTGATTGCAAGAGGTTTGAAGCAAATCCATGGTGGCAGAGGGGAGTTAGGGCCTAGCTGCAGAGCGCGCGCGGAGAGATTTTGGAAATTGCCATGAAAATGACTGAGTCCCCATTTTTGTACTTTTGCTTTTTGGCTGTTTGGGGATCTTCTACTTGTTTTCGCCTGGGTTGACGGCTCTGGGGCCATTGCTGGGAAGCTCTAATACCGGATAAAAGTGGTTTGGACCAAATCGGAGGCGAAATTCTTTTTGCGTTTTTGCTGACTTGCTTGTCTTTGAGGTGCTCTTTGGGGGGGTTCCGTTTTTTTGTGGGTGGGTTTTGGGGTCTGGGAGCACTGCTGGCACAGTCTACTTTTGATTGCATTTGCTTTTCAGGAAATCCATGGTGGAAAACGAGAGTTATGACCTAGCTGCACAGCGCGTTTGGACAGAAGGCCAAAAAATATTGTAAGTATGAGATTTTCCTTTTTGGCTGTTTGGGGGTGTTGTGCTTTTTTGTGGGTTGGTTGGCGGATCTTGGGGCATTGCTGGGAAGGTCTAATACCGGATAAAACTGGTTTGGACAAAATCCATGAGGAAAAAGTTTTTGCTATTTCTGACATTTTGCTCAATGCAGTGTTTTTGGGGGCCTGTTTGGGGGGCTTCCTGGTGTTTGTGGGTAGGTTTCGGGGTCTGGGAGCACTGCTGGCTATGGATACTTTTGATTGCAAGAGGTTTGAAGCAAATCCATGGTGGCAGAGGGGAGTTAGGGCCTAGCTGCAGAGCGTGCGCGGAGTGATTTGGGAAATTTGGGAAAAAATGACTAAGTCCCCATTTTTGTACTTTTGCTTTTTGGCTGTTTGGGGGTCTTCTACTTGTTTTCGCCTGGGTTGACGGCTCTGGGGCCATTGCTGGGAAGCTCTAATACCGGATAAAAGTGGTTTGGACCAAATCGGAGGCGAAATTCTTTTTGCGTTTCTGCTGACTTGCTTGTCTTTGAGGTGCTCTTTGGAGGGGTTCCGGTTTTTTGTGGGTGGGTTTTGGGGTCTGGGAGCACTGCTGGCACAGTCTACTTTTGATTGCATTTGCTTTTCAGGAAATCCATGGTGGAAAACGGGAGTTATGACCTAGCTGCACAGCGCGTTTGGACAGAAGGCCGAAAAATAGTGTAAGTATGAGATTTTCCTTTTTGGCTGTTTGGGGGTGTTGTGCTTTTTAGCGGGTGGTTTGGTGGGTCTTGGGGCATTGCTGGGAAGGTCTAATACTGGATAAAACTGGTTTGGACAAAATCCATGAGGAAAAAGTTTTTGCTATTTCTGACATTTCGCTCAATGCAGCGTTTCTGGGGGCCTGTTTGGGGGGCTTCCTGGTGTTTGTGGGTAGGTTTCGGGGTCTGGGAGCACTGCTGGCTATGGATACTTTTGATTGCAAGAGGTTTGAAGCAAATCCATGTTGGCAGAGGGGAGTTAGGGCCTAGCTGCAGAGCGCGTGCGGAGTGATTTTGGAAATTGCCATGAAAATGACTAAGTCCCCATTTTTGTACTTTTGCTTTTTGGCTGTTTGGGGGTCTTCTACTTGTTTTCGCCTGGGTTGACGGCTCTGGGGCCATTGCTGGGAAGCTCTAATACCGGATAAAAGTGGTTTGGACCAAATCGGAGGAAAAATTATTTTTGCGTTTTTGCTGACTTGCTTGTCTTTGAGGTGCTCTTTGGAGGGGGTCCGGTTTTTTGGGGGTGGGTTTTGGGGTCTGGGAGCACTGCTGGCACAGTCTACTTTTGATTGCATTTGCTTTTCAGGAAATCCATGGTGGAAAACGGGAGTTATGACCTAGCTGCACAGCGCGTTTGGACAGAAGGCCGAAAAATATTGTAAGTATGAGATTTTCCTTTCTGGCTGTTTGGGGATGTTGTGCTTTTTTGCGGGTGGGTTGGCGGGTCTTTGGGCATTGCTGGGAAGGTCTAATACCGGATAAAACTAGTTTGGAAAAAATCCATGAGGAAAAAGTTTTTGCTATTTCTGACATTTCGCTCAATGTAACGTTTTTGGGGGCCTGTTTGGGGGGCTTCCTGGTGTTTTTGGGTAGGTTTTGGGGTCTGGGAGCACTGCTGGCTATGAATGCTTTTGATTGCAAGAGGTTTGAAGCAAATCCATGGTGGCAGAGGGGAGTTAGGGCCTAGCTGCAGAGCGCGTGCGGAGTGATTTTGGAAATTGCCATGAAAATGACTAAGTCCCCATTTTTGTACTTTTGCTTTTTGGCTGTTTGGGGGTCTTCTACTTGTTTTGGCCTGGGTTGACGGCTCTGGGGCCATTGCTGGGAAGCTCTAATACCGGATAAAAGTGGTTTGGACCAAATCGGAGGCGAAATTCTTTTTGCGTTTTTGCTGACTTGCTTGTCTTTGAGGTGCTCTTTGGGGGGTTCTGGGTGTTTGTGGGTGGGTTTTGGGGTCTGGGATCACTGCTGGCACGGTCTAATTTTGATTGCATTTGCTTTTCAGGAAATCCATGGAGGAAAACGGGAGTTATGACCTAGCTGCACAGCGCGTTTGGACAGAAGGCCGAAAAATATTGTAAGTATGAGATTTTCCTTTTTGGCTGTTTGGGGGTGTTGTGCTTTTTTGCGGGTGGGTTGGCGGGTCTCTTGGGCATTGCTGGGAAGGTCTAATACCGGATAAAACTGGTTTGGAGAAAATCCATGCGGAAAAGCCTTTTGGCCCTTTTTGTAACTTAGGGTTCGTTAGGGTAAGCCCTAGCAGCAGGATTGCATGTGTTTCGGGGTGTTCTAGATTTTTGCAACTGAGTTCTGGGGTCTTAGAGCACTCGTGGGAATGTGTAATTTTGGTTGCAAGTGATTTGAAGAAAATCCATTGTGGGAAAGGGGGGATTTGGCATAGTTAAAGAAAGCGTTTGCCACTATTCTTAACTTAGGGCTCGTTAGGGTTAGCAGTATTTGTATTGCATGTGTTTAGGTAGGGGGCTGTTTGTGGGGGGGTTTGCGAGTCTTGGAGCGATGCTGGGTATGGATACTTTTGCTTGCTTGCAAGTGGTTTGAATACAATCCACGGTGGGTAAGGGGGGATTTGGGCCTACTTTTGCTTTCAAAGTACGTTTTGTTACCAGTTTTCTACTAGGCCTCGTTTTTTGAGATCTGATTGGGGGTCTTCTACATTTTTGCGACTGGCTTTAGTAAGGGTCTGGTTGGGAGCACTGCTGGGAAGGTCTAATTTTGTTCTAAAACACAGTTTACAGTACACCTAGCTTGAGGGGAAAGATCCGCTAAATTAATTTGCCCATACTTATTTATCCTTCAAAAGGAGACTCAGACAGAGTACGCATTTTCAAAAATATTGTACTGTCTATTAGGAAACTCAAAGTGTGACTTTTTGCACTACACAGCGTAAATACCTTATATTTATTTGTCAGTGGTGTTCTAATATCACTTCCTGTTTTTCCATCAATAATTGATGGCCAGGTTTCAGTCTGTGCAATGGGAAAAAAGGATGAAGTCAGGCTTCACATTAGCGAGCCGCAATTCAGCATCCGCCAGGCAGGCAGTGGACAGGGTGTCTTCTGGTCACCAACATTGATGGACGAAGCGTCAGCTGGAATGGAGGAGTGCCGCTAATAAGAGGAATGGTTTGATGCATGCAACTTACTTACCAAATTAAACAGGACAACTACAGCAACATACAGATACAGTGTCCATTCTTTTCTAATTATTTTTTAAGTAATGTTATTGCTGTGAACTTCTATGAGTGTGACTCTGCATTTCTTGGATCTCTCTTTGCTTCTAAATTGATCCCTACAGCCATTCTATAGGTTTTACTTCGGCTATTTTTTAAACCTTATTTAATCTAAGAAGTGTTTCTCTGAGTGCAGAGATAGGCAAGTGAAAACGCTGCAGCCCTGTACTGTCGCATTCTGTCATTCACGGTTGTCGAAAGTACTACTTACTTTTCAGTAACAATGCATGCAGTAGTGCATGCACTTCCTTTATGTCACTTAAAAGATTTATGGTTAGCTTTGTACCCAAAGCTTTCTTTATCTTAAATTATTGTTTGTCCATGCTGTGCTTTTTTTTCTTCTCTCAAAAAAACGTTCCCAAAATCCCCCATTCCCATCCATTTTACAAACCCTAACCCTCTTCCCCCGGGCTGTGTGGTTTTGATTGATGTGTGACTAAATGACAGCAATAATTCCACACACTTGCAGGTGAGGATAAGGTCATAGCAACAGGCTGGCGAAGGAATCCGAGGATATATTCTATACTTACTCAGCTTCGCACTCAGTCACTATTGGCAAATGAAAGCAGATTTTCATGTGCGCCATGCCGCCATCAACTTGATAGGTCATCAAGAACATCCTCCTCCTAGAAGTGGCAAATTATTACGCTGCTGTGTCCTTCACCTTCAGTACTATTTCTTGTAGTAGTAGCCAATGTCAAACAAATTCAACGCAAGTACTAGTTATACTTTCAATACTTTACCATTTGTTAGGCTACATTGTGGCACTGTTCTAGTGTACTGTCACCTGCTATATTCTCTATTGTACCGTTCTAATGCTACGGTAAGGACAAACAAGGTTTCATTTTCTTTTTTTTCAGATACTGCAACTGCCACTGTGTAACACCACTAGTACCAACGCAATGATGACATTTCATCCGCCCAGGATTGCCATATCGCCATTTGACGTGCAGCCAGCCCTGTGCCTAGCCCTATTTCCAAACACAAATTACAGGTAAGATAAGCGTTTGGGGGGAGGAAGTATAATGGAGTATTAGGAGAGACGAGAGACTGACGCTAGTACTAGTAAAGTCCTAGGACAATTGAATTCACTTACTCTGTGAGAGGCACTTAGTTTTGAAAACATTTGGGCAATTAACTACACAACTTGAATCAAGATGCCACTTAAGTGTCACCAAAACAAAGTTACTGTTAAACCCCCACCCACCAGCCTCAAAAGCAGTAAAAAAAACACGTATGCTAAGGTAAAGTTTAAAGTGTATTTATATCCCTGACAAAAATAATCTCCCCCAAGACCCAACCAACCCCCACTCCCTAACAACAACGAATGTCTGTGAAAAGTCCAAAAAAGTGAAAAAACCCAAATCCCAATTCCCACCCCCCAGAAGTCTTTAAAAAAAGGGGCAAGGGACAGTCTCCTCCTACTGCTGGCTGCTGCTGTTGAATTTCCGGGCCAGGTCGGAAAGCTCCTTGCGGAGGGTCTTGAGCAGGGTTTTCGTGTTGAGCAGCTCCTGCTCGAGGTAGGAAACCCTCAGGGAAAGGCGGTGCATGCTTTTCTTGCAACTGCTGTGGGGGGCAGCTGATTTCTTTGCTCGGCGGTGGCGGGTGGCTGCGGTACCCCGGCTCCGTACCGCTGGAGACCTGCGCCGTCTGGGTGACCCAGGGAGTGCGGAGGAGGATGCAGCTGTCCTGGTAGATGTTGTGGTAGACTGCGTGTCCCCCTCCTCCTGGGCCACCAGCGGGCGATATTCAGCGACAGTGGCCTCCAGCCTCTGTTGCCGGGCCCGTCTAGCCAGCTCCTTCCGGGTTGGTTTGGAAGGAGAATCTATATGAAGAAAGAAATACATAGTCTGTAACCAATGCTCTTTAAGATTAACAAAAAATGATTCAGCAGAAAGTTGTGTCACAGTAGAACTAGCAACTTGCAAGTGCAGTACATAACTATTGTGGCCAGTATCTATCTAACCTCCCACTTTTTCACCCTTGCTCTAACATTAGTGGGAGTTTAAGGAATCAATTCTACGAGCACTATGGACTCACTCCATTAGAGTCGACTATGACAGTACACCAGTCTTATTCTTCTTCTTCTCTCTTGTTTAGCAAAATTGGTACGTTAACTTCTGCAAGCCGGCATATTGCCAGCGCAGTCAACTTGCACCCGAGGAAAACAGACGCCCGCCATGATGAGTGAGACAGACTTGCGTTACTGTACCAGTCCAGTACATGCAGGTGGTGATGCTCTTACTTTTCTATTACGGGTGGCACTGAGAATACTCTGTTACAAGGGCTACTGCTTAATTAATTTAACTTTCACCCTACAGTGCCAATGAATACTAGAAAAGGAAAATGAAGAAGATAAATAATCTGATTATCTATCACTGCACATGGTATGTATTTACTTACATATGGGATGACTTTAGGTGCTTTGCTTTTTATTGAGTGAACAGTGATACATCCACACATGAATGACCGAGTTCTACTAAACTTATTAACAGAGGTAGTGAGTGGCCATCGTAATAGCCGGATATATGCTGTGCTTGCAATACAAACTACTGCTACTATTCATGGTAGTATTCGGACAAAATTACAACTTCTTTTCCTTGCCTTTCCTACACTGGGACGGACGTGCGGTGCGGTGTTACATGCTCTTCAAAGTAACACTTAGTTCATCCAGTGACCGTCTACTCTCTCTAGATACACATATGCTATCTATGAGTCAGATAGTACCATGATCCAGGCATCCATCCATTCAAACTATGAGGCAGATTAGGATTGCGGATTTCCCGCATCCTCAGGGCCGGCGGAATCCACCGCCGGCCCGGAGGATGCGGGAAATCCGCAGCGGACCGAAAAAGACCCCCCGCCAGATTAGGATGGCTGGGGGATCGTTTTTCAGTCCGCAGCTTTTCCGCCGCGGTCGCCTCCCGTCCATGGCGGAAAAGCACTAACATGGCTGGCGGTGTCTATCAGACACCGCCAGCCATATTAGGATGTCTGGAGGAGCATGCCTTTACACGGCTGCATTTCTGACGTGCAAAGGCATACGGATTTTTGTTTGGGGGCCCGTTGCGGGCCCCGAGAGGTGAAGGGGGGGTGGGGGGTGCAAATGGGGGGTACCTATGGTACCCCCCTGCATTTGCCTGCACAAAGCGGCAGGCATGCGCGGTGCCTTCCGCTTTGTGCATGCAAATGCACAACTTACATTTTTATCATTGCGGCGGGTACTGCTTCAAGCAGCACACGCCGCAATGATAAAAATACAGGATGTGACCGCCAGGGTGGCGGTCACATCCTAATTACCACGGAAGGACCGCCGCTGCCCCTGTGGACAGTCCCTCCTACTCTATGGTGGCGGACGGACTCAGGTCCGTCCGCCATCATAATAGGCCCCTAAATGTCAATCATTCTTCTTCATGTCTCTCATCTGGACAAACCTTACGTTTTCTCACGGGGAGCAGCACACTATGCAGTCTGCAATCTCAATAAGTAAGGAATATAAGAGCTTACCACTGCCCGCCACTACTGTGGCAACCCGCACAGCAGTTTGGTCCGGCACTTGCACCGCCTCCTCCCCAGAGTTTCCCTCCACCGCCGCGCTGGGCCCAGCACCAGATGCTCCACCTACAAAGTACATTTAAGAATGTTAGATGTCATAGACATACACCACTCACTAGTATTTTGTCTAGGAATGAAGAAATGTGAATACAGAAACCAATCTAATAAATTGTGACTGTCTACTCTAAAGTAAAAATGTCCCTTTTTCCAGGGAAGGGTGTGTTGTCTTGCAGCATTATTTGGCACAACTGATGAATGCTTGCTTTTTAACACGCACCATTTTCCTTATAACAGACAGAAGCTTCACTTCTAGGAAGAAATCATTAGGACGAAGGGACCAATGATTCAGCATCAAAAAGAAAAATGAAAGTTCAAACCAGGTGAGGGCTCGGCTCGCCCACAATAAATGTGTGAAATAAAAAATGAGTATAAGCACTTTTCCATTTTTAATCACCCATTTATGTTTTATGACAAGCTTGATTTTAATAAATATTTTTACTTTTAATAAAGCTTTAAAACTTAAATAGACTCTGTGGTTTTTGGTCATAAGTGAATGAGCAAAAGGTTTTGCAATTTGCAAGCATGAGTCCGTGCCTCTGACACTTCTGGACTCTGACTCCGCACTCTTGTCCTGCGTTGGATAATCATCATTTGGGATCAATCATCTATGAATTCAGGAGCTAAATGACTCTGCCACACTATCTAGTCAGTAAGGAGATTGGGGGTTCTTCAAAGTCTGATATCACTGAGGTACGTGGAAAGTCTACCTGCGCCTATTATAATTGATAAACAATGCACTATTTAGTGTCCATAGTTCTGTTTGTGCAGATTTGTCCCTCCAACAGTAGTAGAATGGATTGTCCTCCTATCCAAACCAAGAGTAAAGTAGTATCTTATTCTTTCTTGGTGGTCATTCACCTTTTTATTGTTGGCAATTGTCAAAACATAAACATTTAGAAGACTTGAAAAGACATTATGACAATCCCAGAGGACTGCACTCAGTGCCTAGAGCTATCGCTGACTAGAATGGGAGTCCAATGGAATTGCCAAATGTGCAATCTTAGTTAGCTACACAGACAGACTAATAAGAATGATCTAGTAATACAACAGGGAGTCATAGTCGAGGCAGGATAAGAATTTAGATACAGTCTACAAGAAGATCAAAGACGATTTAGAAAAAATCTAATGAGGAACGCTAGGAAAAAATAGGTACTCTATATTAAAATTAAAATTTACCGGGGCCAGCAAAGGAGCCCTCGCCTGACCGATCCTGTTCAGCTGCAGCAGCAGCCTCCTCCAATGCCCTCTTGCCCCTGGGGGGAGCTGATGTACAACATGAAAGAAAGAAAGACCAAAAAACATGGATGATATTTGTCAACCAAATCAAACATTTCAAAAGAACAATAACAAAATATTTTGGTGAAATAGCAAATAGACAACTATTCCACGGGATATATTGACCTATCTCATGTGGTCTACTACGTTATTAGTATTGCTTGATTTGCGGACCGTCGACTTGAAAAGTTCTTATGTAACTCACTAAACAAACTGCTAAAAAGGTTTGCCTAGGACTGGCAGGCAGCAGTCCGCAGCACGCGAAGTGACAGACAAAGTCCATCGTGATTGCAGATCAGCAACAACACTAAAAGGTTTCCTACTACATTAACCAGTCTTTAAAATACTCAAACTATCAATCCACCATCACTATTTCTTCTTATTGCCAGGTGTACAAAGGAAGGACTGGACTTGAGTCTGTAGGGGCTGATTTAGAAGACCCTTGCGGCTCTTTTGCTCCATTGTTGCGTGACTTTTGTGACGCAGCCGCAGAACAAAAGAGGCGCCATGGTGCGGCGTATATTAACAACGTGACGCATATGGGAGATGCATCAAGTTGTAAAGCCCTGCGCCATCAGGGGGCGTTCCGGCGCAAGGGAGGGCGTTCCTGCACAGGAACGCATCCTAAAAGTGGCTGAGGGAATTCTACAAGATTTCAATCAGTCACTTTGAGGACAATGATGCGTGACTCAAACCCTGCGCCTGCGTGAAGCAGACGTACGGCTTGACGCAGCATTGGAGAGATAGGGCACCCCAGAGCATTGCTGGAGCTGCGCCATCGTTGCGACGCAACTCCAGCAATGCGCCGCCTTTACGGCACAGAAGCGTAACGCTTCGGTGACGTTTTGGGGCCATGGTGCGCCGCATTGTAAATACGGCACACCATGGGGGGTGGTGGCGTGGCGCACAATTACTGGCGCATCCCTGCTAATTTGCAGGGATGCGCCGGTAATTAAAAATCTGACCCTTAGTGTCTAGCATTACGCAGTTCTTTAAACTACACTCATGCATAATTTCACAGGCCAATGAAATGAACACAAAATCGAAAACAAATAAGCATAGTAGCAGCGCTACTGAGAAGGAGAGCAGTGCACCTGAAAAGCACAGAAGATTTTGAAATATCATTTACCTACAATGTAATCAGCAGCATTATTGCTCTTGGTAAAAAACAAAAATGTGCAAGATAATAACACACAGAGCAGGAGAAAACAGAGTAGTAAAGAAATAGCTATTACTACTCACCAAGCCCGGGGATCTCAAGGCTGAGCAGGTCGAGCAGATCGCGTTCCCGGTCCAGGAGATCCGTCCAACGGTGGGTGGCCTGGTTGTAAGTGCGCCGGACCCGAGAGTGTTGGTACATGGCCCGGCACACCTTCTCCCACTGCTTCCGGCGCTCCCTGATCCCGTAGCCGCTAGCGATCTTGCCGCCTGCCATGATGGTCCTGGGGAGGCGGCGCTGGACATAAAAGACTAGTGCAGCCACCTCCTCCGCGCTAAAGATCTCCCGGGCTGTGACTGTCTCCCCCCTCAAACGCCCGCACGGGAGCCGGGCACGGGGTGCAGGACCCTTCCCCTTCTCAGGATGCTTCCCGGCTCCCTTTACCATGGTCTGGGCAGAAAGGAAGCTAAATAATAAAGAAGAAATAGAATAGGGAAGAAGAAAAGAAGAGAGTTTAAAAAAGTAGTTTAAAATTAACCAAAAGTAGCAGTAAACACAAAAATATAGAGCTAGAAAAATAGAGGGATAGATAATAAGTAAAATAGATCAAAAAAAACTTCAAACAAGCAAAGGATGGCAGAGATTCAGAGAGGATACAGAAAGCATGCCCAGAACCATAGCAATGAATGAGAAACAAGATGGCCGCGCCCGTTCACGACCGCGTGGGTAAGTTCGCGCGAGATTTTCCTCGCGATCACACGCGAAATTGTACTGGCGAGCCGCACACTTTGCGAGATTACACATCGCGCCTGAAAATGGAAATACGTCATGCAAACAAGATGGCCGCGCCCGTGAACAACCGTCAGGGTAACTTCGCGCCGTTGTGGCTCGCTAAATCGCACAAAACCTTGCGAACTAACACGCCGCAAAAAAACAAATCGCATATTCGCACAAATTCGTGGCTTCCGAATTCAATCTCGCGCAGGTTCGCGCCCCGCGAATCCCGCGAAATTGCAGAAAAACGAATTTTGCAAAACTGAAAGCACTCAGCAGGTGCAAAAGTTCAAACTCATCATTAGTAACCATTCCCTGTAGTGCTTCCTGAGGGGCCCCTCCAGAGTTCAGTTGCCTACTTGCAACTATTCTATGACCCTGCTCTGACCCTCACAGCAGGCTCATAGAATAACTACAAGTAGGCCACAAAGGTCCTCGGAAAAAAATTGCACTGCAACAGAAAGCAAATTACAGATAAGGAAGCAGGTGCCAGACTGGAATTTTAAAACAGTGGCACATTAATAAATCAACCTCAAATTAATTCATGTCAGTTGAAGCAGGGCAGGTGTGCTTGCTTTTCCCCCCCATAATCTACAGTGATGAACCAGGGGGTGGCATTGATGTACCAGAGGGTGGCATGGGTGAAACAGAGGGTGGCAGTGGTGAAACAGAGGGTGCTGTGAACCTGTGATGATGAACCAGACGTAGAAACAACATAGTCCCGACCGTTGCGAGCCGACAAGTAAGTTTGCAATTGCGAACTGGTACAAAACCCTCGCGAACTGGCAAAAACCCTTGCGAACCCCCCCCCAAAAAAAATCTGCAAATTCACGAGAATTCGCGGATTTTGGGGATTGCGAGTTCGCAAATACGCAAATTCGGGAACGCCAGATTCGCAAAATTAAGCCATGCTTACTTGGGTCAGCTTAAGTTGTGATTTCAGCTGGTGCTCGACCCAGGTAAATGATTCATTAAGAGTGAGACCCAGATAATCAAAAGTGTGTACCCTTTCTATCAGCACGCCCTCTATGACAGGGTTTGGGCGTGTTTTAGCGGGGGGTTAAAGATCATAAATTTGGTTTTTAGCGTATTAATTTCCAAACCCCGCTCCCCACAAAAACAGACAAACCCGTCCAGGAATCGCTGGATACCCATAGGTGTCCTAGAAAGTAATAGGGTATCATCCGCGAACATAATCGCGGCGATCCTCGACCCTGAAAGCTTGGGGGCATCACTGTCTGATACCGCCTCCAGATGTGCGATTACCCCGTTGACATAGAGGCAAAACAGGGTGGGCGCCAAAACGCAGCCCTGCCTTACCCCCCTGTCAACGGGGAATCGAGCTGACAGAGAGCCATCACTACCGCACCTGACCTGTGCATAGTTCTCAGCATGTAGTCGGATTAGCATGTTCCGCAGTGTGGGTGGAACACCGAGTTCCCCTAATACAGTCCACAGTTTCTGCCGTGGGACCAGATCGAATGCCGCACGTAGATCTACGGAAACTGTGTAGAGTGACCCACCCCCGATCTTGACACTTTTCCAGTATAGCATATATAGACGGAAAATCTGATCTGTTGTGAAGACATTCTTCCTGAACCCAGCCTGATATGGGCTCAAGATAGAATGCTCCTCTGTCCAGTCTAGGAGGCGATTTAAGATCAGCCTAGCATAGAGTTTTGGGGGCACTTCAATGAGACTAATTGGCCTGTAGTTGGCTGGGAGCAGAGGTGAACCCTTCTTGAAGATGGGTACAATCTCTGCGCCCAACCAAGTACTAGGTACCTCCATGCCACCCCATATGGTATTAAAAATAGCTGTTAGATAGGGAGCCCAGACTGCAGGTTCATGCTTTAGGAGATCACCTGGTACTTTGTCTAGGCCTGGGGCTATTCCTGACGGTAGTTTGAGGATAGCAGTCTCAACTTCCCCCACTGCAAACTCGGACCCCATTGAGCCACTCTGGGTATTAATGGGGGCTGGTCCCTTCCAGTTCCGATCTCCACACTGGATGTCCACCCGGTATAAAGCGCGAAAATGCTCTTCCCACACCTCAGCAGCAATATTGGGGGTTCAGCAGACCCTGTATTTACAATTTGCCAAAAGTTTTGCGCATCTTTTGTTGCCAGGGTCGTTACTAAATTGGCCCAGTGGTCCACTTCCCACTCTGCTTTAGCATGGTGGATTAACTGCCTGTATGCAACCCTTTTTAATTTAATCAGTGCCCTGTTGTGATTTTGTTTTAAGGCACTGAGGAGCTCTGTTTTTGCCTTCCTACAAGCAGAGTTAAACCAGGTAGATTTGTTTACCTGTTTACTTCCCTTTTCCCAAAGGATTCAGGATCCCGGCTAGGCTAGTAATCAATTCCTGGTGCAGAGCCCCGAGCTTTGCAAAGGATAAAAGTGAAGTGTTCTCAGAGATCAGGGCACCTGCAGCTTCCAATGCCGTAACTATATGGGCATAAATTTCAGCCACTAACTCTGGGCGGGTTACTGCTTTATCCCATCTAATTCTTCGTCTGTTACTTGAGAGGAGTGCCCGGTTATCTGGTCCACTCCCACCCCTGTGACTATCTATAGGGAAACCCGGGAAGAGGAAATCCAAGATCAAAGCATTATAGTCGCTATCACCCCTGTCTTCCACCTTAAAATCCACGACCTTGTCCCAGGCACAGGTCTCTACAAATATATAATCCAGACGAGCCTCCTGGCCAGGTTTATTGTAAGTGCACCTAGCGGGTGTGTCTGAGATTACACGTCCGTTGCATGCCCTGATTGAGGGATTTAAGGTCAGGGAAAGAATTTGTAGTGCCCAAGACTTCGGCGTGGGTCCCACCACCGGAGGAATTTTCCAATGGTCGTCTTCCTCCGCAATTGCGTCATCCATTAGATACGCCAATAGCTCAAGATGGGAGTTTAGATCGCCACCCACCACAAAAGTAAGCCCCTGAGGGATCCTAGTTAGGAACAGAGCAAGCTCATCGATGGTTTTGGCCTCTGCTGAGATACTCACTGGTCTAGAGTAGACATTAACCAGAGCAAGTCTGGAAGCATTAGGCCACTCCAGTAGGATACACTGTACATCCTCCGAGGAGGTGTCTAAGATCTTAGCGCTACACCCCAGATGAGTTTTTACCCAGATTATTAGCCCCCCCATGGCCTCCCCCCCCCCACTTTGCGGGCTTGGAGAAACTAGCAAAACCGGACCGAGATTGCTCCTCTCTTGCCCAGGTTTCTTGAAAGAGGCAAACATTGTTCGTGTCGATAAAGGAACCCCATTCTGGGCAGGGCAGTTTGTTAGATAACCCTGCAATGTTCCAAGACAGGATTTTGAGTGGTCTTTTATCAATGATTGTGTTTGGGGGTGGCATAGAATATTCCTTCACCACTTTTTGCATAATTTCCATAGTTAAAGTGGCATCCCCCCTATCGGGGCAGTCATTGTTAATTGGGCCTCGCAGTACCCCCTGCAGTTCCCCCTTGTCTTTGTCAGTGTCTGTACCCTCCTCCACTGTCAGCTGACGGTTCATGCATCTCGGCGGGACGACAAGTCCCCCCCCTCTGATTTTGGATGGTTGTCAATCTACCTGGTCCAAAAAGCAGAACCTGTTGTCGTGGAGGAAATGGATGAGCATAGGGGTGGTGTGAGAGTTGCACCTCTGCCCTCCATTGAATCTCCTAGGACCCACCCTTGTCCACTCCTCTTCGCAACCTGTTATGTTATGTTATGTTAATAACTTTTATTTGGCGCACAGCTGCCCCAGCGAAGGGGCGTCCTGGCGCCTGATCAGGTACCACAACATAACAGGTCAAAGCTGAGAAGAAGAGAAATCAATTAACAGAGGCGAACAGGTGGGTTTTGATGGCGCGTCTGAAAAGAGTTAGGCTGTTTAGGGCATGAATGTGTACAGGAAGGGAATTCCATAGATCAACCGCCAGAATACGAAAAGAGCGTCCTCCCATCCTACTCAGTCTGAACCTTGGCTTAATCGCCAGATGGTGAGATTCAGACCTGAGGGACCGCATGGGGACATACGGAGAAATAAGGCCCGCAAGGGCGGGAGGGGAGGAAAGCTTCAGGATCTTAAATGTCAGACAGAGAGCCTTAAATTTGATTCTCTGTCTGACCGGAAGCCAATGAAGGGAGGTCAGAACAGTGGAGACGGAGCATCGTCTCGGAAGGCCCACAATGGCCCGTGCAGCAGCATTCTGCACCCTCTGAAGCCTAGTAGCCTCAGCCTGATTAACTCCAAGCAGCAGAGCACTCCCGTAGTCCAACCGAGAAAGGATAGAGGCCTGAACCACCAGTTGCCGCGTGGGAGGGTCAAAGAATTTGAGGACAGGTCTCAGTCCTCGCAGAATACCAAAGCAGGTAGCTGCTGTCTTCTTTGTATGACTGGTAAAAGAGAGGTTGGAGTCCAGCCAGACCCCCAGATTTTTTACTTCGGCCGCTGGAATGGGGGACACCCCCAATTCGGGAGGCCACCACTGTGACAGCTGGATCACTTAGGGGAGGGTAAAAGAAAGCCAGCGGGTGGGTCTGGATTGTGGTGCCAATTGTGCCACCCACCCAATTACAAATATGGGAGACTAGCCCTGCATCCCTGAAGTTAACCAGAACACAGTCCCCCTTGATGTTTTTAATGGTTTGACCCACCCATGGGACTCTTCGAACCATAACTATTTCGGTTGCCTTGTGCGATGGCAGGGGTCTGTGGATGTTTAACCAACTAACCACTTTATTTTTTAGGGAGGAAAATGATTCTGGAGTCGAGCCGCTGAGCTCAGGAACTCCAGTGAGTACCACTACCAGGGGAGCCGCCGCAGGGGGCAGGTTAACTACCTTGCTCCATCTTACACGGCCATCCTCGGTGGTTGGCCGCTCCACCCTCTTCCCACCCATACCGCTTCTTCTAGAAGAATTTGCTCTGGCTCTGCCTGCCGGTGCCTGGGCCATAGTGGGAATGGCTACTGTAACCGTGTTAGCAGGCAGTGGGGCTGGGGTTTGAGCCATATTCATTCGAAGGGGAGCTCCCACTGGAGCTGTGGTTAAGGTAGGGGTGGGGGCTATAGTTATAGGTAACCCCCCACCAGTAATGGCATGACACTTGTGGAGAGCTGGGACCAATTTCAGATGGTTCGTTATCTCCACAGTGGCCGTTTCTATGGTTAGAAGTCTGCGTTCTATGCAGTTAAGTCTATCCACCAGAGGTTTCAACAAAGATTCCAAGGCTGTCCCATGGCAAGGATCAGGTCATCCCCCCTTACCTGCGCCATGTCCCCAAATCTGAAAGTAGTGGGTTGCAATAGCCTGGAGACCTGGGGTAGTGTATTCATGGCATTATTAGTTGTCGCAGGGGCTTCTCTAATTGCGACTAGGCCAGTAGGATGATTGACTTCCGTACCCTTGTCTAATTTCGGCTCCCCCCTCCTCCTCGCCTGGGGGCCTCGCTTCCTCTTTGGGACAGCCCCTTCCCGAATTCCCTGGGACTGTCTGTTTACAGGATCCAAACTGCCCGTTACTAACCCCGTACTAACATTATCAACAGTACGTGAAAGTACTACCACCTCAGGGACAGCCAGCAAAGGGACACTAGCCACTCCCTGGTTGCTGCCGAGATCTTCCAAGACAGCTGTGATAGTCTTGTTGATACTGTCCAGTAAAGCGGCACGAGACCCCCCTCCCTTTCCGGCATTTTAGCACCGGCTATGAGTCCCAGCGATGATATTCTAGCACTGTCAATACCTAGGGAAAGGCGTTTCTCCACCACAGCAAGTTCATTAGACAAAATCGAGTTTGCTCTTGTCAAGAAGTTATCCAGTGTACCCACTACCTTCATGCTTGAAGCCGTGGCCTTGCTCCTTGTCTCGCGGCCCTCCATTGCTTGAGACTGCTCTAATCCTCAGCTCTGTGTCTGGTGAAAGTCTGTGGGGAAATCAGGGCCAAGGGAGGTTGCCCGGTCCGGTCCTGAACGGGCTGGAACGGGCTAGAACGGGCCCGCCCTTGGCCCGGGCTTCGCCCAGGCGCGTCCTGCGGGCGGGAGTGCGGGCGTGGTTAAGTAGAGGAGGTAATGGGCGGGAAGAGGGCGTGATGAGGGCCAGGTGCGTCTGGTGACTTGCGCACTGGCCTATGGTCCTCGCAGTCCCGCAGCAAAGTGTTCAGTTCCTGCACTCGGCTCAATCAGCAGAAGTCCCAGGTATGCGCTCTGTTCAGTGAGCTGAAGCAGCGTCTCACAGGGTTAGCAGCTATGGATCCCGGTATGCACAACAAAGAACTTGGCTCCCTATGTGCGCGGCTACGAGCGGCTACCGCGGAGCAGGGGCTGCGAGCCGTAAGTATACTGGCAGGGAGACAGTAGGCGGGAAGAGGGCGTGATGAGGGCCAGGTGCGTATGGTGACTCGCGCACTGGCCTATGGTCCTCGCAGTCCTGCAGCAAAGTGTTGAGCTCCTGCACTCGGCTCAATCAGCAGAAGTCTCAGGTATACGCTCTATTCAGTGAGCTGAAGCAGCGTCTCACAGGGTTAGCAGCTATGGATCCCGGCATGCAAAACAAAGAACTTGGGGCCAGATGTAGGTAAATCTCATTTACTGATTCATAAATACCGAATTTTACCGATTCGGTATTTATGAATCTGTAAATGAGATGTAGGTAAAAATTCTGTATTTTTTACCGAATCGGTAAGATTCGGTATTTACCGATTCGGTAAATACTGAATCGGTATTTGCTATTGAATCCTATAGGCCTTGAAGCCCATCGGATTCAATAGCAAATACCGATTCGGTATTTACCGAATCGGTAAAAATAACGAATTGCTAAGGGGGACAGGGTGTCACTTTGACACCCTGTTGCACCCCTGTAACTGGCTTTTGCGCCATGTGGCAAACATACATGCCCTTAGGGCATGTCTGTGTGCCACATGGCACAGGTGTACATGCACAGATGTGCATGTACACAGGAATTCGTAATTTACCATGCAAATTCTAAAGGCCCTGTAGCACTGTTAGAAGTGCTACCTACATCACAAAATACATTTTCGGTATTTTTATCGAATGGTAAATTTACCGAATCAATAAAATCTACAGAATCGGTAAATTTACTGATTCTGTAACTTTACCGAATCGGTAAAATTACCGATTCGGTAAAATTACCAAAAATGTATGTTTTTAAATCCCCTACATCTCCATAGCCCTTTACCGGTCGGAAACGGCCAAAAATTGGTATTTTCAGCCGTTTCCGACCGGTAGAGGGCTACCTACATCTGGCCCCAGGCTCCCTCTGTTCGCGGCTACGAGCGGCTCCCGCGGAGCGGGGGCCGCGAGCCGTATGTATACTGGGAGGGAGGCAGTAGGCGGGAATAGGGCGTGATGAGGGCCAGGTGCGTCTGGTGACTCGTGCACTGGCCTATGGTCCTCGCAGTCCCGCAGCAAAGTGTTGAGCTCCTGCACTCGGCTCAATCAGCAGAAGTCCCAGGTATGCGCTCTGTTCAGTGAGCTGAAGCAGCGTCTCACAGGGTTAGCAGCTATGGATCCCGGTATGCACAACAAAGAACTTGGCTCCCTCTGTTCGCGGCTATAAAGAGTTAACGTGTGAAATCACTGAAAATCGACTATTAAACATCCATTGATTCTCTGGTAATGGCTAAGGAGGTTTTACGAGATACTACTGTTTTTTGGTCTAGTTAAAAATACAAATTGAATAGAGTGCACCTGGAGACCCATTGTTTTTTTTAAATATGGTTAATACAGCGAAGAAAGAAGGGGTGCTTTTATTTGTTTCGTATGGGCGAATTTTGCGAATCTCGCGTGTGGAAAAAGGTAGGGCTAGGACCTTTCTCGAGATTTGCCCGGCGCTAACCGCCCTTGTACCATTCAAATTTACCAAGCAATGAGGCAGGCGCCGGAGACCAGAAGGCAGGAAACAGAAGTTTTATTCCGACGGAGCAGAACACATCAGATCAGACAACAAGGTATCGTCTCGAGGTGCTCTAACAGCCTCTCGGAGGCCTGGCCTCTTATACACTGGTTTATGGCATGTGACCTTTCTTTATTACAATCAGAACATTGTGACATAAAGAAAAAGACATCCCTGTAATCCTCGTGTCAATCCCACCCCCATATACCTTTACAATAGAGGTCCTCAACCCGCTGATAAGAGGAGGGGGTCATCACGCAGCTGAGTGTTTCATCGAGTCTTAGGATGTGTGCGCCTGATCATATCACAGGGGGTGGGGAGGCCTGGATCAATAGAGGGTCCTTTGAAGGAGAGCGACCTCATACAATAAGGGGCAGTGAATGATATCTCCCGGCTTAGGCGATGGCCTCGGACCTGTGTGGACAGCTGGACACGGGGGAAGGGGTCATCAAAGGAGTGGTATTCATGCCGCGTGGACAATCGAGCGCGGAGGGAAGGTTTATCAACAGAGGGGCATTCATGGGAGGAGAGGAGATGCTGGTCAGGCGCAGGCGTGACTCCCAAGGACAGGGTCATGCAGAAGGGTTATGCTCATGAGGAGGAGGGAGGGGGAGCCAGGGTGCGCGGAGGATGCTTGCTGGGTCAGAGGGGCGCGCTGGCGATCGATCGTGGACAGGGAGACCATGATACCTAAAATGGCTGCCGTGCACGTCGTACGTGGATGACAAGCTGGCGCAGATGATGTTTAGACTGCAAACTAAAATTCCACATGCGTTCGCGAATTTTGCGGATTTGCGAACTTGCAATCCGCAAAATCCGCGAATTCGCAAGTGTTTCTGCCACTTCGCGAGGATTTGGTAGTAGTTCGCAATTGCGAACTTACTTATCGGCTCGCAACGGTCGCGACTATGTTGTTTCTACGTCTGGTTTATCATCACAGCCTCCCAGCACCCTCTGTTTCACCACTGCCACCCTCTCTTTGACCCATGCCACCCTCTGTTACATCAATGCCACCCTCTGTTACATCATCACTGTAGAAGATGGGGGGGAAAAGCAAGCACACCTGCCCTGCTTCAACTGCCATGAATTAATTTGGGGTTAGTTTATTAACAACACCTGCCCTGCCCCAACTGACCATAATGAATTAGGGGCTAATTAATGTGTCACTGAATTTGAAGTTCCAGCCTGGCACCTGCTTGTCTGCTCCCTTAGCTGTAAATCAGGAGTCAGGACCTTTGTGGCATACAGTTAAGGTCATAGCAGGGTCACACAATTGTTGCAAGCAGGCAACCGAATTCTGGAGGTCCCCCTCAGGAAGCACAACAGGGAACCGTTACAAATCATGAGATTGACCTTTTGCACCTGCTCATTTGTTTTGCTTTTGCAAAAATCGTTCTTCGGTAATTTCGCGCTATTTGCGAGGCTCGGCGTCGTGCGAAACCGACCGCGGAAGCCGCCAATTCGTGCGAATGAGGTTTATATTTTTTTTGCAGCGTGTTATTTCGCGAGTTTTTTTGCAGTATTCGCGACCCGCTTGCAGCGCAACACGCGAATTTACCCCAAGGTCGAGTACGGGTGCGGCCATTTTGTTTGCGTGACGTATTTCCGTTTCCGCCCGCTATGTATAATCTCGCGAGGTAAGCGCATTGCGAGTACAAGTTCGCACGAGATCGCGAGGAAAATTGCGTGCGAACTTACTTCCGCGCTCCTGAACGGGCGGCCATCTTGTTTTTCATTCATTTCCTGTGTCTGGGCATGTTGCTTATCCTCTTGCTATCTTTGCCATCCTTTGCTTGTTTTCAGTTTTTTTTCAAACGATTTTGCTTTTATCTATCCCTCTCTTTTCCTAGCTGTATATTTTTGTCTTTTCTGCTATTTTTGTTTACTTTTAAACTACTTTTTAAACTCTTTTCTTTTCTTCTTCCCTATCCTATTCCTTCTTAATTTTCTACTTCCTACCTTACCTGCCCAGACCATGGTGAAGCCAGGCGCCGTGAAGCTGCCCAGGCACTTGAGGGACGCAGCAGCGGCGGGGAGGAGGAGTCCTGGACCCCGTGCCAGGACAGCATGCGGGCGATTGAGGGGGGAGCAGGTGACCCGATGGGAGATCTTCAGCCCGGAAAAGTGGGCGCGCTGGTCTACTTCGTCCAGCGCCGCCTGCCCAGGACCATCGCGGGAGGCGGCAGGATTGCGGCCGGCTACAACATCCGGGAGCGCCAGAAGCGGTGGGAGAAGGTATGCTGGGCCATTTCCCAACTCCCGGGGTCCAGCGCACCTACAGCCAGGTCACCCACCACTGGACGGACGTCCTGGACAGGGAGCGCGACCTGCTGGACCAGCTCGGCTTGGAGATCCCCGGGCTTGGTGAGTAGTAGTAGCTATTTCATCACTCACTACTATGTTTTCTCCTGCTCTGTGTTGTTGTATTGCAAATATTTGTTTTTTACATGGAGCAAGCCAATAATGCTGCTGACGATTACATTGTAGTTAAATTATATTTCAAAATCTTCTGTGCATTTCAGGTGCACTGCTCTCCTTCTCAGTGGCGTTGCTACTATGCTTATTTGTTTTCTATTTTGTGGTCTCATTGGCCTGAGTAACAATTATGTATGAGTGTACTTTACAGAACTGCGTAATGCTAGACACTAGGGGGCAGATTACATTCACAAGCCCCTTGCGCCACGTTTACGTTGTCTTGCGTGACGCAACAGCGGCGTAAACGTGGCGCATCCCTGCGAGTCATTTACAGCGTGACGCATCTAGGGAGATGCGTCACGTTATAAAGCCATGGGCCTGCGCCACAATGGGTGCGTTCCTAGTATTCAGGGTGGGCGGTCCTGCGGCTGTGCGCCTCGCAAAAGTGCCTGCGTGAAATCTACAAGATTTAACGCAGGCACTTCTGCGGCGCTGCTACGTCAATTCAATTCCTTATGCCTGCTTGAAGCAGGCGTAAGGACTGACACAGCATGTTAAGTATTGGGTGGCCCTGAGCATTACTGGAGTTGCATTGCGTTGGCGACGTGACTCCAGCGATGCGCCGCTCTTAAGTGACAAGATGCGTCTCGCAAGTGCCTACCCTTGCGCCAGGGCGCGCCGCATTGTAAATAAGGCGCATCTGCCGTGTCACAAGGGTAGTTTTGCGTGAGGCATTTGATCTGGTGCATCTCTGGAGATGCGCCAGAACGCGTACGTAAGTATGCCCCTAAGGGGCAGAATTGCAATTACCGTCGCATCCCTGCAAAGTAGCAGGGATGCGCCAGTAATTGTGCGGCCCGCTACCACCACCAAACATGGTGCACCGTATTTGCAATGCGGCGCACCATGGGCCCAAAACGTCACCGAAGCTTTACTGCTGGAGTTGCGTCGCAACAATGGCGCAGCTCCAGCAATGCCCTGGGGTACCCTATCTCCCCAATGCTGGGTCAAGCCGTACGTCTGCTTCAAGCAGGTGCAGGGTTTGTGTGACGCATCATTGTCCTAAAGGTGACTGATTGAAATTTTGTAGATTTCCCTCAGCCACTTTTAGGATGTGTTCCAGTGCAGGAATGCCCTCCCTTGCGCCGGAACGCCCCCTGATGGCGCAGGGCTTCATAACGGGATGCATCTCCCAAATGCGTCACGTTGTTATAATATTATACGCCGCACCATGGCGCCTCTTTTGTTTAGCTGCTGCGTCACAAAAGTCACGCAAGAACGGAGCAAAAGAGCCGCAAGGGGCTTAAATCTGCCCCTTCCTTTGTACCCCTGACAATAAGAAAAATAGTGGCGGTGGATTGATAGTTTCACTATTTAAATGACTGGTTATGTAGCAGGCAACTGTTAGTGTTGTCACTGATCTGACTGAAATCACAATGGAGTTTGTCTGTCACTTTGCGTCTTGCCTGCGGACTGCTGCCTGCCAGTCCTAGGTGAACCTTTCAGTACTTTGTTTAGTGAGTTACGTGACTTTCGAAGTCGCAGGTCCGCAAATCAATGAAAACTAACCCTAATCAATATAATTTCGCGGAAATATTTTGTTATTGTTGTTTTGAAATGTTTGATTTGGTTGACATTGACAAGCAACAATCATCCATGTTTTCTGTTCTTTCTTTCATGTTGTACCTCAGCTCCCCCCAGGGGCGAGGGGACACAGGAGCAGCAGGCGGCGGATGCTGTTGAACAGGGCCAGGATCGGGCAGGCGAGGGCTCCTTTGCTGGCCCCAGTAAGTTTTCATTTTAGACTAGTACCTATTTTTCCTAGCGTTCCTCATTTGATTTTTTCAAAATCGTCTTTGATCTTCTTGTAGACTGTATCTAAATTCTTATCCTGCCTCTACTATGACTCCCTGTGGTATTACTAGATTATTCTTATTAGTCTGTCTGTGTAGCTAACTAAGATTGCACGGTTGGCGAAACTCCCATTCTAGTCAGCAATAGCTCTATCAACTTAGTGCAGTGCAGTCCTCTGGGATTGTCCATAATGTCTTTTGAAGTGTTCTATCTGCTTTGAAAATTCCCAACTATAAAATGTGAATGACCACCCAGAAAGAATAAGATACTACCTTTTGGTTTGGATAGGAGGACAATCCATACCACTACTGTTGAGGGGACAATTCTTCTGCAGAAACAACTATGGACAATAAATAGTGCATTGCTTATCAATTATAATAGGCGCTGTTAGAGTTTCCACATACCTCTGTGATAACAGACTTTGAACCCCCAATGTCCTTACTGAGTGACTACATAGTGTGGCACAGTCATTTACCTCCCGAATTCATCCATGATTGATCCCCAATGATGATTATCCAACGTAGCTCAAGAGTACGGAGTCAGAGTCAAGAAGTGTCAGAGGCACGGACTCATGCTTGCAAAAATTGCAAAACCTTTCGCTCAGTCACTCTAGTCTGGACCAAAAAACACAGAGTCTATTTAAGTTTAAAAGCTTTATTAAAAGTAAACACATTTATTAAAATGAAGTCATAATAAAAAACTAAACGTTTAACTGAGACTGGAAAAGTGGTTAGTGCTGACGATTAATTGAAGACATTTCTTGTGGTCGAGCCAAGCTCTCACCTTGTTTCAACTTGATCTTGTTGTTAGAAGTCCATCTTCTGTCTGTGTGGAGAAAAATGGTGCGTGTTAAAAAGCTAGCCTTCATCAGTTGTGCCAAAAAGTGCAGCAAGACAACACCCTTCCCTGGAATAAGGAACATTTTTTTTTTACTTTAGAGTACACAGTCACAAATTACATTGTTTTCACATGTCTTCATTCCTAGACCAAATACTAGTGAGTGGTTTATTCTAACATTCTTAAATGTACTTTGTAGGTGGAACATCTGGTGGCGGGGCCAACGCGGAGGTGGTGGTGCTCGACACGGAGGCGGAGGGCAATTCCTCAGGGGAGGATGCGGCGGTTCCAGTGCCGGCTGTGAGGGTTCAGACGATGGTGGTGGCGGGCAGAGGTAAGCTCTTATATATTCCTTACTTATTGAGATTGAAGTCGTGGCTGGGAAGGAAAGAATATGAGATTCATGGCTGGGTGAATGATGAAGCAATGATTGGTGGAAGGACAACAGCCTGGGTGGGTGACACAGAAACTGTATATGTCCATAATATACCTGGATCATGCTACTATCTGACTCTTAGATAGCATATGTGTATCTAAAGCAGGGGTACTCATAGTACGGCCCGCGGGCCGGTGGCGGCCCGGCAAGCCTTCCTTGGCGGTGCGCAGACCTTGCAGACAATCACTGCTCCCCCGGCCCCCACAGAGCAGAGCCTTTGTTGTATTTCACCTGTTAGCGCCCCTGCATCTCCACTCTGACAATCACTGCTCCCCCGGCCCCCACAGAGCAGAGCCTTTGTTGTATTTTACCTGTTAGCGCCCCTGCATCTCCACTCTGACAATCACTGCTCCCCCGGCCCCCACAGAGCAGAGTGGAGATGCAGGGCCACAAAGAGGTGAAATAGAACAAAGCCTCTGCTCTGTGGGGCCGGGCAAGCAGTGATTGTCAGGGTGGAGATGCAGGGGCACTACAACAAACAAAGCCTCAATAATATGTTAATGGTCTTTTAAAGACCTGTTAAGTACTTTGGTGTGGCTGTCTGTGTGTGCGCGTTGAGGAAGCTGTCTCAGCCCGGGCTGAAGGCTGACACAGACAGACACACACACAGTGAGATGACAGAGGGGGAGGGAGAGGGAGGGCAGGAGGGAGAGAGAGATGGAGAGGGAGGGCAGGAGGGAGAGCAGGAGGGAGAGAGATGTATGTAAATGCTGGGTCTGGTGGCTCAGTGGATGAAGGCATCTGCTGCAGGGACCTGTGTGCAACCTCATGGTCACAAGTTTTCGTTTTGCTTTAGCCCCGCCCCCTCTGATTCCGTCCCCACCAGTGCGGCCCTCGGCCACAAACTACACTGTAAATTTAGCCCCTGAGAGAAAGTTTGTGAGTACCCATGATCTAGAGAGAGTAGACGGTCAGTGGATGAACTAAGTGTAACTTTGAAGAGCATGTAACACAGCACCCGCACGTCCGTTCCAGTGTAGGAAAGGCAAGGAAAAGAAGTTGTAATTTTGTCCAAATACTACCATCAATAGTAGCAGTAGTTTGTATTGCAAGCACAGCATAGATCCGGTTATTACGGTGGCCACTCCCTATCTCTCTTAATAAGTTTAGTAGTACTCAGTCATTCTTGTGTGGAATGTATCACTGGTCACTCAATAAAAAGCAAAGCACCTAAAGTCATCCCATATGTAAGCAAACACATCCCATGTGAAGTGATAGATAATCAGATTATTTATCTTCTTCATTTTTCCATTTCTAGTACTCATTTGCACTGTAGGGTGAAAGTTAAATTAATTAAGCAGCAGCCCTTGTAACAGAGTATTCTCAGTGCCACCCGTAATAGAAAAGTAAGAGCTTCACCACCTGCATGTACTGGACCGGTACAGTAACGCAAGTCTAGGTCACTCATCATGGCGTGCGTCTCTTTTTCTCGGGTGCAAGTTCACTGCGCTGGCATTATGCCGGCTTGCAGAAGATAACGTACCAATGTTCCTAAACAAGAGACAAGAAGAAGAATAAGACTGGTGTACTTTCATAGTCGACTCCAATGGAAGTCCATAGTGCTCGTAGAATTTGTTCCTTAAACTCCCACTAATGTTAGAGCAAGGATGAAGAAGTGGGAGGTTAGATAGATACTGGCCTCAATAGTTATGTAATGCGCTTGCAAGTTGCTAGTTGTACTGCAACACAAATTTCTGCTGAATGATTGAGTTAATCTTAAAGAGCATTGGTTACAGACTCTGTCTTTCTTTCTTCATATAGATGCTCCTTCCAAACAAAGAAGGAGGAAGGAGCTGGCTAGAGCGGCCCGGCAACGGAGGATCGCTGCCACTGTTGCAGAATATCGGCGGCTGGTGGCCCTGGAGGACGACGAAAGTGTGCAGTCGACCACAACAACAACGTCGTCTGCATCGGCCTCCGTGCCCCCATGGGCTGACACCCAGCACAGTGCTCCAGCCAGACTGAGCCGGGCTGCCAAAGCCAAACGCCACCGCCGAGCAGCAAGGACAACAGCTGCCTCTCACAGCCATTGTAACTGCAAGGCACGCCTGCGCCGCAGTACCCTGAGGGTGTCCCGCCTTCAGCAGGAGCTCCACCACTTCACAAACGTGTTGGAGGGGCCCCGCGTAGAGCACGCCTTGCTCCGCCAGGAGTATGATGCCCTGGCCCAAAAAGTAAACAGCATCCACCCATAGTGTCCCTTGCCCCTTTTTTAGAGACTTTAGGGGGGTGGGAATCGGGAGTTGGGTTTGGGACTTTTAAAGGACAACCGTTGGGGTTAGGGAGGGTCTTACGGGAGATTATTTTGTTAGGGATATAAATATACTTTTTCAAACTTTATCTGAGCATACCTGTTTTTTACTGCTTGCCTGGTGGGTGGGGGTTTAACAGTAACTTTGTTTTCCTGAAAGTTTAGTTCCATTTTCTTCCTTTAAGTGTAAATGCCCAAATGTTTTCAACACTAAGTGCCTCTCACAGAGTAAGTGAAGTGAATTCAAGAGTCCTAGGACTTTAGTAGTACTACCGTCAGTCTCTCGTCTCTCCTAATACTCCATTGTACTCCCTCCCACCAAACGCTTATCTTACCTGTAATTTGTGTTTTAAAGTAGGGCTAGACCCAGGGCTGGCTCCAGGGGAAACAGCGAATAAGGTTGGCGATCCTGGGCGGATAAAATTTCCTCATAGCGGTGGTACTAGTGGTGTGACACAGTGGCAGTTGCATGCCTATGAAAAAAAAGAAAATGAAATCTGGTTTGTCCTCCTGAGCAATACAACGGTACAATAGAGAATATAGCAGGTGACAGTACACTAGAACAGTGCCACATTGTAGCCTAACAAATGGTAAAGTGTAACTACTAATTCGGTTGAAGTTCTTTGACATTAGCCATGGGTCTTTGTCAAGCAGAGTAAGAATATATCCTCGGATTTCTTCACCAGCCTGTTGCTATCACCTTATCCTCCCCAGCAAGTGTGTGGATTTATTGCTGTAATTTAGTCACACATCAATCAAAACCACACAGCCCGGGGGAAGAGGGTTAGGGTTTGAAAAATGGATGGGTACGGGGGTTTTTGGGAAAGGTTTTGGGAGACAAGAAAAAATAGCACAGCATGGACAAACAATTGGGAACATAAACAAATCTTTGGGTACAAACCTATCCATCAATCTTTGAAAGTGCATGCACTAGTGCATGCATGTCAGTGAAAAGTAAGTAGTACTTTCGACAACTGTGGAAGAAAGAATGCGACAGTACAGGGCGTGTGTGGAATTATTGATAACTATATTCAACATAAGGTCTCTGTTGCCAGATACCTGAGAGCCTTGTTGCTGGTCACTATAAATCCATTCACAACACTCAATGGGGTTGGTCTGGAAGGTGTAGTAGATAGAAAAGGAGAATTTGCTCTTTTTCTAGGTGTCCCCTCACTCACCAGGGTTGCCCCTTGGTGACATGCTTCATCATTGGGGCCATCCCAGTCCTCTACGGGCTGGGGCGTGCTGCGACTTGCGAAATACGTAGGAGCACTTACAAATGACTATGTGTGGTGCAGATGTGATAGTGGAGTGGACTAAGTGATGTGTTAAAGGATCAATTTAGAAGCAGAGCGAGATCCAAGAAATGCAGTCACAGTCCTAGAAAAACACAATGGATACTGTATCTGTATGTTGTTGTAGTTGTCCTGTTGAATTTGGTAAGTAAGTTGCATGCAGAAAAAAAATCCTCTTATTAGCGGCACTCCTCCATTCCATCTGACGCTTCGTCCATCAATGTTGGTCACCAGAAGACACCCTGTCCACTCCCTGCCTGGCGGATGCTGAATTGCGGCTCGCTAATGTGAAGCCTGACTCCATCCTTATTTCCACCTTGCACAGACTGAAACCCGGCCTGTAATTATTCAACGAAAAACAGGAAGTGTTATAATATTACAACACCACTGATAAATAAATATAAGGTATAGGCTGTGGAGTGCAAAAAGTCACACTTTGATTTTCCTAGTAGACAGTACAATATTTTTGGCAGTGCGTACTCTGTCTGAGTCACCTTTTGAAGGATAAATAGGTATGGGCAAATTAATGTAGCGGATCTTTCCCCTCAAGCTAGGTGTACTGTAAACCGTGTTTTAGAACAAAATTAGATCTTCCCAGCAGTGCTCCCACCCAGACCCTTACTAAAGCCAGTCGCAAAAATGTAGAAGACCCCTAATCAAATCGCAAAAAACGAGGCCTTGCAGAAAACTGGTGACAAAACGTACTTTGAAAGTAAAAGTAGGCCCAAATACCCCCTTACCCCCGTGGATTGCATTCAAACCACTTGCAAGCAACCAAGCAAAAGTATCCATAGCCAGCATCGCTCCAAGACTCGAAACCCCCCCCCCACCCAAACACATGCAATCGAAATACTGCTAACCCTAACGAACCCTAAGTTAAGAATAGTGGCAAAGGCTTTCTTTAACTTTGCCAAATCCCCCCTTTCCCACCCAGGATTTTCTTCAAATGACTTGCAACCAAAATTACACATTCTCACGAGTGCTCTAAGACCCCAGAACTCAGTTGCAAAAATGTAGAACACCCCGAAACACATGCAATCCTGCTGCTAGGGCTAACGAACCCTAAGTTACAAAAAGTGCCAAAAGGCTTTTCGGCGTGGATTTTGTCCCAACCACTTCCACCCGGTATTAGACCTTCCCAGGAATGGCCCAAGACCCGCCAACCCACCCGCCAAAAAGCATAACACCCCCAAACAGGCCAAAAGCAACATCTCCTACTTACAATATTTCTCGGCCTTCGGTCCAAACGGGCTGCGTAGATAGGCCATAAGTCTGGTTTGCCACCACGGATTTCCTGAAAAGCAAATGCAATCAAGATTAGAGTGTCCCAGCAGTGCTGACAGACCCCGAAACTCACCCACAAACAGACGGAACCCCCCCTTAGAGCACCTCAAAGGCAAGCAAGTCAGCAAAAACACGAAAAAATGTGCGCCTCGGATTTGGTCCAAACCACTTTTATCCGGTATTAGAGCTTCCGAAGAATGGCCCCAGAGCCGTCAACCCAAGAGAAAACGAGTAGAAGACCCCCAAACAGCCAAAGAGCAAAAGTACAAAAATGGGGACTTAGTCATTTTTTCCCAAATTTCCCAAATCACTCCGCGCACGCTCTGCAGCTAGGCCCTAACTCCCCTCTGCCACCATGGATTTGCTTCAAACCTCTTGCAAAGTAAAGTATCCATAGCCAGCAGTGCTCCCAGACCCCGAAACCCACCCACAAACACCAGGAAGCCCCCCAAACCGGCCCCCGAAAACGCTACATTGAGCAAAATGTCAGAAATAGCACAAAAAAAATCGACCTGGATTTTGTCCCAACCACTTCTACCCGGTATTAGACCTTCCCAGGAATGGCCCAAGACCCGCCAACCCACCCGCCAAAAAGCATAACACCCCCAAACAGGCCAAAAGCAACATCTCCTACTTACAATATTTCTCGGCCTTCGGTCCAAACGCGCTGCGTAGCTAGGCCATAAGTCCGGTTTGCCACCACGGATTTCCTGAAAAGCAAATGCAATCAAGATTAGAGTGTCCCAGCAGTGCTGGCAGACCCCGAAACTCACCCACAAACAGACGGAACCCCCCCTAAGAGCACCTCAAAGGCAAGCAAGTCAGCAAAAACACTAAAAAATGTGCACCTCGGATTTGGTCCAAACCACTTTTATCCGGTATTAGAGCTTCCCAACAATGGCCCCAGAGCCGTCAACCCAAGAGAAAACGAGTAGAAGACCCCCAAACAGCCAAAGAGCAAAAGTACAAAAATGGGGACAGTCATTTTTTCCCAAATTTCCCAAATCACTCCGCGCGCGCTCTGCAGCTAGGCCCTAACTCCCCTCTGCCACCATGGATTTGCTTCAAACCTCTTGCAAAGTAAAGTATCCATAGCCAGCAGTGCTCCCAGACCCCGAAACCCACCCACAAACACCAGGAAGCCCCCCAAACCGGCCCCCGAAAACGCTACATTGAGCAAAATGTCAGAAAAAACAACAAAAAAAATCGGCCTGGATTTTGTCCCAACCATTTCTACCCGGTATTAGACCTTCCCAGGAATGGCCCAAGACCCGCCAACCCACCCGCCAAAAAGCATAACACCCCCAAACAGGCCAAAAGCAACATTTCCTACTTAAAATATGTCTCGGCCTTCGGTCCAAACGCGCTGCGTAGCTAGGTTATAAGTCCGGTTTGCCGCCACGGATTTCCTGAAAAGCAAATGCAATCAAGATTAGAGTATCCCAGCAGTGCTGACAGACCCCGAAACTCACCCACAAACAGACGGAACCCCCCCTAAGAGCACCTCAAAGGAAAGCAAGTCAGCAAAAACACTAAAAAATTTGCGCCTCGGATTTGGTCCAAACCACTTTTAGAGCTTCCCAGCAATGGCCCCAGAGCCGTCAACTCACCTGCAAAGAGGTAGAACAACACCCCCACAAGTGCTGAGTCTTTCTTCATTGGGCTTAAACCAGCCCTCTGCTTTGATGGAGATAGGAGTCTGGAGGAGGAGGATAGAGGAGCATGTTCTTCTGAACTTGTGAACCTGAGGAATGCAGACTGCGGCACCTTCAAATCCATTAGCAAACAAGTGAAGACAGTTCTGCTGATGGGCTTGTTTTTGTGATTATCTGATTAAAGTTTGAATTGTATTAATTGTGCACAACAAAGAAAGACAGACACACAGGAATAAAAGTGAATAAGGACGAAAAAGAAAGTTATTGATTTGTTGTCTCATTTTCAGGGCTCGGTATCACGGTCCAGGAATGAGAATAAGGCTTCGTCATCATACTCTGCAAATTAAGGCAGGGTGAGCTCAGTGTCACCTGACAGAGAAGAAATTCCCTCATCTATGTTGCTGGCCACCTCGTCTTCATCCGGCGCGCTTTCTCGTACTATGAAATCTGGTGGTATGAGGTGCTGATTCATCTTGATCATTGTTAACCTCTCCACATTTTTGGGCGAGAGGCGGCTCCGTTTGGAAGTTACAATGCCACCAGCAGCACTGAAAACACGTTCAGAAGACACGCTTGCGAGTGGGCAAGACAAGTAGTTTAAAGCCAGGTTGGAGAGCTGTGGACACAATTCTTTTTTCCCATGCCAATACGCCAATGGTTCAGCATTAACATAGACCTCTGTTGAGTCATTCAGATAGTCCTTCACCATCGACTCAAGGTTCTCCTCCAAGGTTCCTCCACTTTGCTTAGCTGTTGCTGTGACCTTTTGAGAACCAAACCCAAGCCGAGCTAGCCAATCCTCTTCAGCCTCCAATGTTACTGTTGTGTCTGGTGGTGCAGATGATCCGGTTGCCGGTCTCTTTAACGGCTGAGAGGTCACTTGTGCCGCAGCCACAGGTGCAGAAGTGGATTGTTGTGACTGTGGATGGCCTGCTGATGCTGATGTACTGCCTTTTCCTTCAATTTGCTGCCGTTCTCTTTCAAACCTCTACTGTTTGTACTTTGTAACATCTTCATCAGCAAAAGGAAAGAATGTTTGGCCTGCCAGCGCCTTTTTGTAGCGTGGATCCAGAATAGTAGCACAAATGTAATGCTGGTTTGAGTGGATCATTTTAAGACGTTCATCACCTTGTAGGTGCTCTAATAATTTCTCAGCTAGAACAAAAGGGTCTTGGTTTTCTTCATCTTTTTCAAACACAGAACACACCTCCTTCAGTTGGTGCTCCAGCATGTACAACAATGGGATAGCTTTTCCCAAATTACAGTCCTCCTTGCTGACTGCACGCGTGAAGAACTCAAAAGGACGAAGCATGCGTGTCAGGCTTTTAACTATGTTCCATTGCGCCGCACCCATCCTCAGGTCCTCCTTCTGAGCTGTACCCTGTGTTAAGAAATAGTGATCGAGTACCGTATACTGCTCATACAGACGCTCAAGCATGTAGAAGGTTGAGTTCCAACGTGTTACCACCTCCTGGATGAGTGCTTTCACTGGCATTTGACGTTCATATAGCAGGCTCCTCAGCTGCTTCCGGGCCTTAAAAGAATGGCTGAAATGGTTGCACATTTTTCGGCAGGTGTCCAGTACTCTGTACGGTGCACTGTCTTTATTACCCAAGAATTTTTGGACAACCAGGTTTATACAGTGCGCCAAACACGGCACTCTGAAATAGTGACCCAGCTTCATGGCCTTAACTATATTGGCGCCATTGTCCATGGAAACATAACCAACCTGGCGTTTTTTTGGGGACAGCCAGTTAAGGACCTTTGTGTTAAAGACATCCAAAATGTTTTCTGCTGTGTGACGTTTCTCCAAACCAAACATGGCTAGTGTTGCATGTTTCCGAGCAGCTTTAAAAACAATGTCCGGGTCAACACCTGTGTTTAGCTTTGCTTTAGCCCCTGAAAAAGAGACCCAGTGTGCAGTGATGCACATGTAATCAGCGCCTGCGCCACTGGTCCACATGTCTGTTGTCAGATGTATAGTGTGAACAGCACTCTTTTGCAAAGCTGCCCCAATCACCTCCAGAACATCTTCATGTAGTGCTGGAACCGCAACTCAGGCAAAATAGAACCGGCTAGGAACCTTCCATTTAGGGCAGAGCGCTGCCACTAATTCTAGAAAACCAACCCCTTCTACAAAAGAAAAAGGGAGAAGGTCCAGAGCTAGCATTTTAGCCAGCTTAGTGTTATACAGACGCGTCAGTGGGTGGTTGCGTTCATATTGCGCTTCTGGAAAAACAACATCTTTTTAATGTTGCCCTGGACCAAGGATTTACGGGATGATGATGATATCTTTGACCCGGTTACGATTGCTGATGAACTTTTTCGCATTGATGTCTCACTCTCTCCCACACTCTTAGTGTGGCTCACATGGGGTGTGCTGCTGACAGGGGTACTGGGTGTAAAGGAAGTGTTTGAATCGTCTTCTTCCTCCTCGTCATCATCAGATGAAAAATCAACATTTTCATTAGTGCAATTCGGGCTTCCTTGACCGCCTCTAGTTGCGCAAACCATTGGACAGGGTGCGCTCTCCTAAGATGACCTCTCTGGCCTCCGGTACCATAGTTGGTACCAAACTTACCACGACTAACTCGAAGCTTACAAATGCTACAAATGGCTACGTTTTCCTTTTTTGGGCAAACACTAAAAAAGTCCCAAACTGGAGACTTGAAATGTCTTTGGGGGCCGGAGGAGGCGGCGATACTGGTGGTGGTGGTCCTGCTGCTAATGCCAGATGAAGTAAAGGATGTGGATTGCCGAACTTCAGTACGTTTTGCACTTTCACCACCACGAATTGAGGTCGAGGTGGATGGAGGTCCCTTCTTGCGAGAAAGAAATATGGAAGCGGTAGGTGTTGGTGTACTAGTTAACTCCAAATCTAATGATTGTTGTGTTTCCATTTCCATTGCCTCCTCGTCGACATCATCATCACGCTCAGCAGCTTCTCGGGATAGGGTCAAAATGTCTCTTTGCTGCATGCCCGCTGGGGCTGCAGTGACCTTTATGATGACTGCCTCATCGTCATCGTGAGAGGCTTTACCAGCAGCAGTATCCGTCACTTCTTATTGAGCCTCATCACACTCCATAGCTATGAGTTTTTCGACTACCTTCCTTTTACGCTTAGGTACCTTTGTCAGATCATGGTGTGCCTCACTCTCAGAGTGTGGTGATGATGGTTCCCAATCTTCATCCAGAATGGGATCATCAGAAGGAGGTGGGCTTGAAGAAGATGTAGACACCAACCTTGATCTTTTCCTTGCTAGGGATGTGGAAGACAATGAATGATCATCAGGAGGAGTGGCTTCCAATGATACCTCGGCTTGATTGTCGATTTCCTGATGTGCCCCTACTTCGGGAGGAACCACTATTGTGGGCACTTGTGACCCTCCATGCACATCTGCTTGCGCATCTCCTTGCGCTGCCTCTCCTTCCACATGTACTTGGGCTTGTACTTGAACATGGTGTTGTTGTTGCGGGTGTGGTTGTTCAACACTTGTCAGATGACTTACAACAACCTGTGTTGATTCAGGGACATTGCTGCTACTATCTTGCGATGAGCCAACATCACTGGTCGATGGTGATTGGAGAAGTACACTGACTGCCTCTGAAGCACTCAAGGGCTTTGACTTAAGTTGGCTCGTGGTGGAGGCACTGAACCCAATGGAGCGGGGGTGCTGCTCCCAGCTTGGTCCCCAGCAGATCCTGCTGCTGCTGCAGGCGTACTTTTTTTTTTGCTCCCAAAAAACGTGGCGGCCGGCACACCAGCCTCCTTGGTAACTTGCTTCTTCTGCTCCTTACTAGCAACTTTCATGCTAGAGGAGCTACGGAGACCTTTTTTTGGGGCCATCTTCTTCAGAGCAGGTCAGACAGCAGGCCGCAGTTGCACAAATTGTAGAGTTGTCTGAGGCCAGACGTGACGTCGCGTGACGTTATGCTGCACACACACACCGCTGCAGGACTTCTTCCTGGCACTGGTGGTTCTCTTGAGTCTTGTGCACCTAAAAGCAATGGAAGACAGAGGAACATCAGTTCAGTTATACACCCCAAAATCGGAAAAAAACCAGAAAAATCAGCACAATCCCATTCCATCCATGACCTCCATGATGTTTAAATTCAAGACACCCCACAGAAAGACTAGGCCCATGCAAGACTCAATACCCCTGGGCATAAAGGTTGAAAAGTAGGCAAAATGGTTGCAGGCCTAACAACAATGCCTGCATCCAAAATGGCCACTTGCCTCCCAGCACATGGCCAGGGCCTGTAGCAGCACTCAAAATGGCCCCCAGCCACATGGCCTGTCCCTCCCCATGAACACCCCCAAAAATCGAAAAACACTGCAAAATCAGCACAATCCCATTCCATCCATGCCCTCCATGATGTTTAAGTTCAAGACACCCCACAGAAAGACTAGGCCCATGCAAGACTCAATACCCCTGGTGAAAAGGCCACAAGTACAGCCCCAAAAAACGAAAATCACTGAAAAATCAGCACAATCCCATTCCATCCATGCCCTCCATGATATTTAAGTTCAATACACCCCACAGAAAGACTAGGCCCATGCAAGACTCACTACCCCTGGGCATAAAGGTTGAAAAGTAGGCAAAATTGTTGCAGGCCTAACAACAATGCCTGCATTAAAAATGGCCACTTGCCTCCCAGCACATGGCCAGGGCCTGTAGCAGCACTCAAAATGGCCCCCAGCCACATGGCCTGTCCCTCCCCATGAACACCCCCAAAAATTGAAAAACACTGCAAAATCAGCACAATCCCATTCCATCCATGCCCTCCATGATGTTTAAGTTCAAGACACCCCACAGAAAGACTAGGCCCATGCTAGACTCAATACCCCTGGTGAAAAGGCCACAAGTACAGCCCCCAAAAACGAAAATCACTGAAAAATCAGCACAATCCCATTCCATCCATGCCCTCCATGATGTTTAAATTCAAGACACCCCACAGAAAGACTAGGCCCATGCAAGACTCACTACCCCTGGGCATAAAGGTTGAAAAGTAGGCAAAATGGTTGCAGGCCTAACAACAATGCCTGCATTCAAAATGGCCACTTGCCTCCCAGCACATGGCCAGGGCCTGTAGCAGCACTCAAAATGGCCCCCAGCCACATGGCCTGTCCCTCCCCATGAACACCCCCAAAAATCGAAAAACACTGAAAAATCAGCACAATCCCATTCCATCCATGCCCTCCATGATGTTTAAGTTCAAGACACCCCACAGAAAGACTAGGCCCATGCTAGACTCAATACCCCTGGTGAAAAGGCCACAAGTACAGCCCCCAAAAACGAAAATCACTGAAAAATCAGCACAATCCCATTCCATCCATGCCCTCCATGATGTTTAAATTCAAGACACCCCACAGAAAGACTAGGGCCATGCAAGTCTCACTACCCCTGGGCATAAAGGTTGAAAAGTAGGCAAAATGGTTGCAGGCCTAACAACAATGCCTGCATTCAAAATGGCCACTTGCCTCCCAGCACATGGCCAGGGCCTGTAGCAGCACTCAAAATGGCCCCCAGCCACATCCTGTCCCTTCCCATGAACACCCCCAAAAATCGAAAAACACCTAAAAATCAGCACAATCCCATTCCATCCTTGCCCTCCATGATGTTTAAGTTCAAGACACCCCACAGAAAGACTAGGCCCATGCAAGACTCAATACCCCTGGTGAAAAGGCCACAAGTACAGCCCCAAAAAACGAAAATCACCGAAAAATCAGCACAATCCCATTCCATCCATGCCCTCCATGATGTTTAAGTTCAAGACACCCCACAGAAAGACTAGGCCCATGCTAGACTCAATACCCCTGGTGAAAAGGCCACAAGTACAGCCCCAAAAAACGAAAATCACTGAAAAATCAGCACAATCCCAATCCATCCATGCCCTCCATGATGTTTAAGTTCAAGACACCCCCCAGAAAGACTCAGTCCACCCACCACTGAGTACCCCTGGGCAAAAGGCCCCAAAACAGCCCAAAAATCGAAAATTCCAAAATTGTAGTTGCAGCAACTGTAATGCCCCAAACAACCTTACTTGTGAAATTTCTAATCCAAAAGTGATCCAAAGAAAGTCAAAAAGGCCTCAAATCCAAATATCCAGCAGCATCCACAAAAAGCAATCCTTCCAGCTCCAGATCCAAATGAAAAGTGACCAGGAGATGGACAAAGCACTGGGAGGAGCCTGCTGGACAGGAACAGGAAGTTGAAGACTGTGGGGCACTTCCTTCCTCCCACCCCCCCCCCTCCCCAAAATGGACTCCTCGCAAAAAAAGTGCAGGCAAATGTCAACCTAAGGAGTTATTCAGATAAAAATCCTCATTTCAAGAAGGTTTATGCTGCTTGCTGGTGGATTTCTTGTGCAGAATTGCAAATTTTATATTTTCGCGTGTGCGAGATTGTTGCTGCTCGCCGCATCTCAAAGCTCGCAATTGCGAAGTACCGCGATACGTGATCACGGCGTACTCGCGTTGACAAACGCTCGCTGTAAAAGTTGGCAAGCCACGATTACGTAATCGCGCTTGCCAAATTCCCGCGGGATCCCGCAGCAAGATCCAAAATGGCGCAGCACTCGCAAAATATCAAGAAAAACAACTCGGCAAACGATGATAAACGCCGCGCGCCGCAAAATTGTATCACCAAGAAAAAAAAAATCCGCTGCGTGCGAATTTGCGGATTTTGCGGGAAATTCGCAAATCTCGCGGATTGCGAATTTACCGAAAATCCACAAAATCCGCGAGCGTAACGGATTTTCCGCCCATACTTAGTTAACATGAAAAATACGTGTGGCCCAAGGTTGCCACTTGGTTCTTGGGATGCAATTAACCTTACGTTAAAATTGCTAATAGTTTAAATGAAAAACTAGAGAAAATATGCAACAGCCCACATGCTCTTGCCAGAAAAAATAATGTGCTTATAATCATTAATTATTTAAAGAGAATAAGAGCCTTAGAGTTTGACAGATTGGGAACTCTGACCTCAATTGGCAGAGCTCTTATCTGGCGGTATATTTGTTGCAAAACGAGCCATGGCCTACATCCAGATACCAGAGACACCTCATGCAGATCTCACTGGCATATGCTAACGGCAGGCAGCGGGCTGGCGCATTGTCATTCCAAAGGGGATAATGAGCCTCAATCAGCCTCAATCGGAATGACAATGGGCCTGCCCATAGTCTGCACTAGCTCAGGGAGGGGCTGCTGCAGCCTCTGGAGTTCTACAGAGAAGTGCGAGCAGCCCCTGGAAGCTGAAAAAAAGTTCTCGTTTTAAGTAGGACTATTCTTGCCGTCCCGGGGGTGCTTTATTGAAAGAAAGAAGTAGGGGAACGGACTGAAATAATTTTTAGAAGTAGGGGCACGCCGGGTATGCAGCGTTTAGAACGCAAGCATTACCACGGAATACCTTTACAACGCGGGCGTAACAACGAAAGTTGTTACCACGCATTGCACTGGGGGCGCTCAAGGATAGTAAATGATTTAATTTACTATCCCAACCCCTTCCCTACTATCCACGGGGACTGGTGTTGGAATAGTAAATTATATTAATCAATTTTGCGCCCCCCAGCGCAATGCATGGTAACAACTTTCGTTGTTACGAACGCGTTGTGAAGGTACGCGTTGTCAATGTATGCGTTCTAACGTCATACATTCGCACGCCGTGCCCGTCCGTCCCCACCCACTTCTACCGCTGCATACAAATGCCTTTCTCATTCTGGATTTTAAAGCCTGTTGGTAAGTGTTTGCATTAAATAGTCCATTCTTGTAGAAATGAACACAGCACGCAAAAGTCTTTCACGAGTGAGCTGGCGTCCTGGTAGACACTTTATTTCCAGACTCCTCAATGCGTGCTGTTTGATGTGCCACTAACACGCTCACTGTTCTTTACAATGTTCCACACAGCGCTTGCAGTCCTCTGTTCTCTCCACCCTTGGATCGCCACTCACCCTCCTCTTCGCTGTACACAGGCAGAGCCCTGCTCCGAAATCCTCATGCACTGACAAGCACGGCCAGGGACAAGGCTTTGTATGAGGAGCCTGCATATCTCGCGGCGAGCCCCTCTAGCCTCTCACTATAAGCATGCAGTTGTGCAAGGCACGGGGCTGAGAGGTTGCTTGCTCCGCCTTCTCATCCAATTTGCATTCTGCCTCTCAGCACATGAACGCGGGTGGTGCGTTTGGTGGCGCTAACGCTGAAGCGCCAAATCATGCAAAAAAACGTCCTTCTCCTTCAACAAAAGAGTCTTGTCACTCAGGGGAGGGCGGGGCTGAGAACATTTTAATTGTTTCACTGCTGTAAGACCAGAGACGCGTTTCACATATATTTATATCTCAGAACAACAGTTCACAATTGTGAAGGTATATGAGAGACTTATTGAATATTATTGAACTGCCGTTTGCCATATGGTATAGGGGAAATTTGATTGGTATTCATCAGGAATTTTCATCAATGATTGTAATCACCCCCTTGTGTTATTCAACATGATAAATAGTCTCTATACATGTCGATCTATTCACCACACATGATTTTAATACATTTTATTTGAATATGTTTATGTTTTAGAACTCGTTTTAAGATAGTCGCCACTATTCAGGCAACTAACTGAGATCAGTGGACCCTCTTTTCTGTTTATGATTAACATGTGATGCACTATTTTGATTGAAATGGCCCTGTAAGAAATTTGAAACTAACATCGATAAAGACTTAGTGCCGAAACACGTTTGTCAGTGCAGGAGGCTTGCACATTAAAAGCACTTTTGCTTGAAAAATGTGTGAGTATACATACCTTGGAACACTGAAAGAGGTCCCAGGGGAATTTTGTATGACCCTAACTGCTAAACCCCCTGAATACTAATGACACCAACAAAAATTAGCAGAGAGTCAGAAAAGCTAGTAAAATTATGTATCCAACAGAAATTAGAAAAGGGAGAAGCTATCAGTGTAAGCGAGTTCCCATCAGTCCACCATCGAGACCGCCCTTCATCATATGGGATCTCTTATTCCTTTCAAGATATGGTAGACCACAAAGACCGGCAGATTTTTAACCCAGGTCAAGGGTGTACCAAACACACTAACTCAGATGTAAACAGGGTGTGCCTAATGTGGAACTGAATAGCAGTGCTAGAAAGTTAAAGTGTTGAAGTGATGAAAGAAAAGAGAAAAAGCTCTAAAATTAGGTAGTGATAGGGGAAAAAAATTAATATGCACCCTTTCACTCCCAAATCATTAAAAACAGTGGAAAGTGTAGTGTAAGAAATAACTACCAAAGAGAATGTTAGGTCGACATGTTTCTGCAGTCACTGGAGCCTATCGGTCTCCTGCTGCTTCCTCAGGACCATTAATGCTACTGCTAAATGTTAAAAATGTAAAGATATCACCTGGTAAGTGCAATATGTACTCATCTTCCCAACTTTAAATCCAAATGTTCAGCCGGAGAAAATGTATGGATACATAAAAAAACCAAAAAAAGCACAGACAGTCAGTAATTATAATAACGTGCTTTGATTATGATGTTATCTTATTTAGATTTAAAGTTGGGAAGATGAGTACATATTGCACTTACCAGGTGATATCTTTAAATTTTTAACATATAGCAGTAGCATTAATGGTCCTGAGGCAGCAGCAGGAGACCGATAGGCTCCAGTGACTGCAGAAACATGTCGACCTAACATTCTCTTTGGTAGTTATTTCTTACACTACACTTTCCACTGTTTTTAATGATTTGGGAGTGAAAGGGTGCATATTAATTTTTTCCCCTATCACTACCTAATTTTAGAGCTTTTTCTCTTTTCTTTCATCACTTCAACACTTTCACTTTCTAGCACTGCTATTCAGTTCCACATTAGGCACACCCTGTTTACATCTGAGTTAGTGTGTTTGGTACACCCTTGACCTGGTTTAAAAATCTGCCGGTCTTTGTGGTCTACCATATCTTGAAAGGAATAAGAGATCCCAGATGATGAAGGGCGGTCTCGATGGTGGACTGATGGGAACTCGCTTACACTGATAGCTTCTCCCCTTTCTAATTTCTGTTGGATACATAATTTTACTAGCTCTTCTGACTCTCTGCTAATTTGTGTGAGTATACATACCTACTTATACTTATCTGCGTGGTAAAGGTAGATGCGTGGTAAATGTATTTAATGTGAAAAATGAATGGTAAAGGCATGCATGGTAAAGCATGCATTGTAAGGTCATACAACCAACCCGAAAGTCCTGTCAGTATATATATTAGTCTAATGGTTTTAAGTTTATCAATGTAGCAAAGGCTACAGACTGAATTGGCCCTGAAAGTTTTCAAACTTGCAACATGCAGGTCTCATACAGTTGTCAGCATTAGGTACTTAACACCTGCCATGGTCTGTCTGTATGGGTGATGGGGCCATGCCCCCGCCTTTTTCCTGACAAGAAGAGTGTCTGTCAGGCAGAGTAAAGGTCAGCCTGACAGACACTCTTCTTGTTCGGGCCAGGCAGCCAGGAGCTAGATATGCTCTAAATACAAAATCACCTGACTGGCTGAACTGAACTTTTGCCAGGTTGAGGATTTTGGAGCCCTGTGGGCTTGACCTCGTCAGCCTGGCAAAAGTGCCTCAAGGCCCTCCCCTCTTGACTAGGGGGAGCATCACTAATTGCCTCTGACCTGGGCACCTTAGTCTTAAGCTCTTAAGTTCCCAGGGCTGTGTGTCAATCAGTGAAACTTCGTCAGAGAGTGGGGTGGGGTCAGAAGTCTCACTGACTTCACCCCTCTCTTTGGCGAGTGACAGGCAGCTGCCTTGTCTCATTGGCTGACCTATGCCTGGAACCTGAGACTGGTGCAGTTTTCCAAGCCTACTACAACCAACGTTTGTGAATTACAAAATGTAGTAAATTTGCATACATTCACTAAATACTTGTATGGGTGCAGACTTACTATTTTCTTGGTAAAGCAGTCACTACATTTATTTACGTTCCTGATCCAAAAAATGAACCTGTTAAAATCGCCAACTGAAATCAGAACAATAAAACAAGCATTTGCAATGCAATCGGTCTCGCGTTTGGGACCTTATATGTATTTAGCTATGCAGTACATTAGCCTGGGTGCTAAAACATCTACTGTTCTTTAACATGGTGGAAAGTAAGCACCAAACTGTGTGAAACGCCAGGTATGGGAACATATGGAAAGAAATATTGCCTTTCAGCAGAAAATATATAGTCCAAAGCTCTGTTTTTAATATAAAATCAGGGCCTTCGGTGGTCATATCACTGAAAATACAAGATTTGAAAAAAATATTATTGTCTATGGGTGCTTGTGGAAGACAATTAATATGGACTGGAATCTAGAGAATGCTAAAGTGATTCTGGTATTTTACGGACCTCTGATGGTTGTTTTCTCTCAAGAAAGTTAAATATAGGCAGTTGCCAGAAATTTTTTTAAAAGAAAGTCCCTTAGCAGAAAGCAATTCTGGTATTTTACTGACCTCTACTGGTCCTTTTTAATTAAGAGAGTTAAATCGAGGCAGTTGAACAGAAAAAAAAGTCCTTAAGCGGTAGCAGACAAGTCCTATGGCTGATCTCCAGAGCCCACAAAGTACATACACATATAAGTATATACTAATATATAAGTATATACTAACGTATATACAAGATGTCTTGATTGCTCGACCTACAAACAGCCGCGGCCTGTGGAGGGAGTTCCGTGGGGCAGAAAGGCGGGTAACAAATTTCATAGCGCGCGCTGCATCGCATTTTGCAATGCAGGGCGTGCTACAAAATTTGTTGTATTTATTAAATTGTTTACTTACCTCCAATTATCCATATTCCGGTGTTTAGTACCCCCCACCCTGCCCATCCCCTGCCCCGCCTCTCTGCCCCACGGAACTCCCTCCACAGGCCGCGGCTGCCTACAAACCAACACAGACTTAGCAGACCCAACTCAGGGCTTCCACACCCAACTGCCAAGCTAAGAATACATAAATATGGGCTGTGTCAAACCCCAAACACACTCCTGAAGCTGCAGCCCTGTTCTCATAATCGTGAATGTTCCACACAATCCACCCTCACCTGCATAATTTGCAGATTTTACATTTTTAAATGTGTTTCTAGCACTTACACATCAAACGTTACTAAAAACGTGGCAATGTGTTCCCACACTATGGAAGGATCATCCCACGAGTTTACTGGTCACCTTTCAGTTGCTTATTTCTGTATTCGGTTGCTGAACTAGTACTAATTAGATGAACTCTTTAGCGCTGTAAAAAGTGCAAAACAATGAAGTAAAACCATTACCATCACAAAATGTACTGCATTAAAAAGCATAATTTGCCTTTTCTTGATGCACACTTTATCCAAGCCTGCTACATAATTTGGCCCTCCCCTGCTGCATAATTCCAGAGGCCCTGCCTACAGGTAGATCTCGGTGACAGGCTTCAAATCACTGAGCTACTTTTCTTGCGTCACAGATTTCAGCATTAAGCCTCTGCCTCATCGCAATCATTATAAAAATATCCCTTTTGACTAAAACCCATCTTGGTATTATTAAAACAAACATTGATTTAAAAGAAAACAAATTAAAATCAACCATACATTAAGCATGTACGAAAGCGCACAAACTTGAATCACGAACACTGACGCCATAGGACCACTGCATTTAAACAATCAACAGTGGCCTGGGAGCGATGCCACGTCGTTGTATCTTCATATTTACTATTTATTCAAGATGTGTCTTGCTCTCACCGATGCTCCATTGTAGGCCCTGCGATGTCTAGCCCTCTACTCCATTTATTGTGCCCCATTGTTTTGCTCTGACTAAGCGACACAAGCACCGCATGTAAGAGCCCGACCCTCCCCGCCGCCTCATCTCCCCTCGCCCCCAGTCACGCTGCGTCGAAGAAATTAGAGCACGCGCGGTAAATAATGCAGGGCCTCTTCCGTTTTCTCTCCTCTCACGCGCGCTCGCTGGCACCGAGGAAGGCGACAACTTGAAAACACCACTTAATTGGCGAATAAGATTCGAGCAGCGCAGACCGTCCACAATTCCTCGCGCTGAATGTACGTGATGAGAAAAGTGTAATATTGTTAGTTCAAGCGCTAACCGAGAAATGGTAATATGCCTGTCAGCGCTGGTGACAGACCCTTGAGGTCTCCAGACAGGGGGTAGAGCGGGAGTTAATTAGCGTGGCGTCCTTTCAGGCTACCGCGGTCTCAGTCAGTGTTTTCCAGTACTTGCCTTGGGCCTCTTAGGCCTCGTCATTGTCTCCTGTAAATCCAAATTAGCTTCTGCAGCCTATGTCGTCAATCTGTGGGGTCTTCTGAATGTAAGACAACTGCTAGTGAGCACTAGTCTTAATAGTGAGTGCCACATTATTTAGAAAGGGCAGCGTGCATCTGTGCTGTCTACAGATCAGGATCTGGTTGAAAAAATGACAGAAAGTGGCAAGTGCACCACCCGGCCAGCACATTGCTTACAGGTCCAATAAATATCTTCAATAGTCCTTTCTTTGTTTCTAGTCTTGCTTTGGATTATATACCATGTAGTTATAAAATTCCTTTTTCTAGTCTAGTGTTTTGGTGCAGTGAGCTCCAGTCGCAGCGCTCGATCGGGTCCGCCACGGAAGCCACACTTGTGCTATGTAACATTGAGCCCGTTTGGACTTCTCCATCTGGTCCGCCTTCGCCTTATTCCATTGAGAAAGGCGTATATAATTACCATGATTTCGGTTTCCACTGCAGTCCGACATGAGCATGGACCGTGCTAAGCTGCTTATTGGTTACCACAGCATTTATTAGCTGCCTCCCTGCTCCTGTCTGGTACCTCCCCCTCGGCTCAGGATCAGTCTAGGGGTACCGACGGACAGGTGAGGCAGCATTTTCAGCGGAGCTCCTTTCATCAGACGCTCTCTTTGGGATTCCGATCTAGATGCTGAGCCAGAAACTCTGCTGCTCTTCACTAATCTACAAAAGAATATGGATTTTTGGTCATTTTAAGTGTTGAGCTTCTTTGACTGCACACTTAGTGAATTTTATAGTTAGAATTGGAGAAAAAAACGCCACTTTAGTCCTAGTCTCATGGTGGCCCAGCTGGGTGCTGCCTCTTGTATGCTCAGAACTAATGCCTAGGTTGTTTTAGCTGTCATATTAGTGAAAGGATGTTTGGGTTTGACCTAACTAGGCATCCATTATTCTTTATTCACGAATAGAGCGGGCCTCCATCCCTGAGCAGTGGCCAGGAGAGGCGAGGCTTTCTCCCAAGACTATTTGGGTGAGTAAATTTGAAATATCAAATCAAATCAGTTATCTTTATTTAGATATAACACATATATCTTTAAAAGAAGGTTACAAAATTCACATTGTGTATCAATAAATAAGATTAAAAAATCTTGAAGAATAAAAACATGGTCAGTTGACAGTCATTATAAAAATGGAAATTGTCTTCTCTTAAGCCTCTTTAAATAAAATAGAGTAGCTTGAAGCATGATGTATAGGGAAAAAAGTTGTCTCTTCCTCCCTTTTATATTATACTCGGCATCAATGGTATCCTACTTTTAGGAAGCAGCCGACATTCCTGAGGTTACTGGTCGTTTTATTTTAACCTCCCTAAGAGTTGGAAAGTGGGAGGGGCACTTTAGCAGGGCCTCTTTTGATTGAAATTACGGTATGCTTGCAGAATGAAGTTTATGAGTCTTATGTTTAGGGATGTGTTTTCCGGATTTAAAGCTACCATGATAGCTTGCCTGCAAGTCCTGGCACCCAGACTATTCCATTCTGGTTTTAGTCTCCGCCTGCGTTCTGAATTAAAAGCTGGGCAGAGGCAGATCACATGCGACATAGTTTCAGCTGTTTTGCCACACCCTCTACAAGTTAAATCTTCAGCGGTGCGTCGCCAGGAGGGTAAATCTTTCAGGAATCGCCAGTCGCCCATTCTAATGGCGATAAGGCTGCGCTTTAGATGGAGTGAATATGTACAGGCCAGATAGGAGGCGGGGGCTAGCCGTCTATAAGAGTTTACAAGAGCCCAGGCGTGACTGCGTTTCAAAAAGAGTGCTTTATCGATGATACTTGATCTCATTCTCACACCCTTTTTGATCCCTATTTTGAATGCTGTCTGACTAGGATTCAGGGCCCACAAATCACTTGCTGACATTTGCTGAATGGCGTCTTTAAAGAGACGGCTGTATGTTCCACCTGGATTTTCTGGGTTATTTCTTCCCAGACTAGGGATTCTAATGTATTGGGGTCCGCTTGTCTTAGTTTGTGACAGAGATTAAGATATGCCCCGATGTTGGAGGCATCGTAGTTTATCAGTCCCATCTCCAGTCTTATCTGTGCAGCAGATGCGGATTTTGGCAGCTGGAGAACCTTTTTATAAATTTTGGTTGTGTGCTGGTTCAAGGCTGTATTCATTTTCCCCCCAAATAACTCTATGACATACGATAGAGTAGGGCCAATTTTTGCTCTCATCACCTCCAAAAGAGGCGATAGGGTTGGGCCTGAGAGATTTTTTGCAAGCTTGCCTAGTGATACCGCAAGGGTTATTGCTTTGACTGCGATCTCGTTACGCTGCTTTCTAAAATTGTATTTAGAATCCAGGTGGACGCCTAGATATTTATATGACTGGCCTGTTACGAGGCTTATGTTGTTGAATGACCAACCACCACCTGTGTGTCGTTTCTTACCAAAAGGAACAACTTGCGTTTTTTTTAAGTTGACCTCTAATTGATTAATAGTCGTATAGTCATGCAGTTTATCAAGGAGCCTTTGTAGGCCAACCCTGGTGAGGCTAAAAAGGACAAGGTCATCGGCGTACAGAAGGTTGCTTAGACCCAAGCCACCGACTTTTGGAGAATGGCTGTTGGTATCGTCCAGGGTCACCGACAGATCTGCTATAAACAGGTTAAAGAGAAGGGGGGCCAACACACATCCCTGCTTCACGCCCCTAGTTGTCATTATTTTCCGCGAGAGATGTGTGCCGGACCCGAGCTTCACTCGAACCCATGTACGCGAGTGGAGTTCGATAATTGCCTGTAATAGATTCTCTGGAATCCCCCACTTTCCTAATTTTACCCATAGAGCCTCCCTAGGGACTCTATCAAATGCTGCTTTGAAGTCGACGAAGCAACAAAACACTAACCTAGATGTGTTTAGTGCCTTGTCGACTATAGTTGAAATTGCTAGCAAATTAGTGCTGGTCCCTGAGTTTGCAACAAACCCTGTTTGATTCATTGGCAACAGTTTATAGTCCTTTGCCCATAACCTTAGATCCTCCAGTAGGAGGCCTGCATAATGCTTGGCTTCAATATCCAGGAGGGCAATGAGTCTGTAATTGCTCGGTTGGGCACGTGATCCTGATTTGTAAATTGGGTGGATTATGGCGCCCCGCCATGAGTCCGGAATTGTTGCTGTTCTCAGAGCATAATTGAAGAGATTAGTTAGTGTTCCGGACCAGAAGACAATGTCAGATTTAAACAGGCTCTGTGGCAGGCCTTTTGGGCCAGGAGCCCCATCAGATCTTGCTTTTGTCATTGCTGTGGCTACTCTTTCTTGTGTCACTTCAAGGTCCATGTTGGCGGGGTGTAAACAGTCGGCGGGTAGACTCTGTATGGTGGCAGGCCCATGGTTAATCTCATTTAAAGAGCTGCTTCCTTTGGAATCTGGGTATTCTGGAGACTTGAAGTGGTCAGATAGGCATCTTACCCAGTCTGATTCCTGGATGTTTGCAGATCCAAAGCTCGATGTGCTAGGATTAGTGTGGTTAATAAGAGCCCAAAATTTTCTAGAGTTTTTTTGCTTACTCTCCCACACCAGTTTGCACTAAAATTGGTTTTCGTGAGACCATTTATCTTTTTTGATCGCCAGCTTGAAGGATCTTTGAGTAGTTTGATAGTGAATTGTACGTTCACTGTTCCCCGGAGATTTAGCCAGTGCCCGCAGGGCTGCGTTTCTTGCTTTCTTAAGTGACTTGGTATGCTGTGAGATTGTAAATGGACGTGTCTGAATTACCCTTTCGGCCTGATACTTTGCTGGAAAAAGGTGAGTCAGGTGGGAACAGAGCATTGTCCAGGTTAAAGTCGGGATTGCCTCTTGCTCGGTTCCTATTCTTATGATGTCCACACTTGCTTGGAGGATATTCAGGCTAATTTCCAGTCCACTTAAGGCGCTTTAGGTTTTCGGTATGTATTCCCCGGCATGCTGATGGTGCAGTTTTGTGTTTCACAGGGTTTATATTAAAGGAAATAACCTGAGGCCTGTGGTCGCTTTCGGTTCTTGGATAAATTTGGAAGTTGGTTAAACAGTGAAGCAGGGCGGCATTGCAGATGGTATAATCCAAGTAGGATTGCTTGGTGCCGTTTGTCCAGGACCAGTTTGGCGGGGTGTCACCTACTGTTCTGCCGTTGATGACAAGGTAACCTGCACTGTAAAATTTCATCACACAAAGCTCGCCCAGTCCACTTTGAGTTTGAATGGGTGGTTTGGTTTGATTTATAGCCTCGGTGATTGGAAGTAGGAAGGGCCCATCAATGTCTGCTACGTTCCCTTGAAATAAGTAGGTATTAAAATCCCCCGTAACAATACAGTCTGAGTTCCAGTGTTCCGCGGCTATATCGTTCATGATTTCCGTTAAACGTGTCAGATGCTCTTTTTTTGTACGAGTGCTGGGGTTGATGTATACGTTTAAAAGGAGCAGTGGACGATGTTTCCGCCAAGCATTGATTTTAACCCCAAGTAGCCAATCTTCGTCAAGGGGCAGTCGTGAGATTGGACCTTTTAAGGTGTTTGAAATATATATTGACAGGCCACCTTTGGGGTGACCAAAGCGGCTGTCCCTAAGTGCTGGATTCCTTAACTCAATGTACCCGATGACTGGGTACCCTTGTGTGGCCCAAGTTTCCTGCAGGGCTATTACTGAATGTTCACACAGGAAAGAAAAGGTATCAGGATCCTTAATTTTTTGCTGGAGGCCGCTTATATTCCAGGAACATAATGAGATGGTAGAGTCCGCTTGTGTATTTAATGCTGCTTCTGGGGGAGGTGGCGTTGTCAAGCGTATGAGGCCAAGGGCCACTGCCTCTGGTTCGGGTGGTCATTCTGAGCTTTTGGTTGATAGAATGGCTGGAAGCCAATCCCATCCTTGGCTGGTGTCGATGTTAGTGACCACTGTGGGAAGGATATTCTGATCTTCCTCTGGCCCGACGCGTTTTTTAATTTGAAATATGAATCATTAAATCTATCGCAATGGAGAATGACTTTTAAGCGACTGACACATGTGGCGCAACTAACAAATGTGTCTGTGAGTTACCTATGTGCTATCTTTATAACTTTATATATAAATATATATATTTGGGTATCTTCCTTCTAGGAAAGAATCCTTTATTATTTGTGAAACACACATCCTCCGTATGGAAAACTCTGCGTACGGTAGGATGTTTGGTATCATTGGTATGTGTTAATTTCTTTTTCACATTGGTTTATTTTTGCCTCATTGCAGTAGTGTTCCCTAGGTCCTGATGATAGCCGGGTAGGTTATTGCTCCTACAATGGCTGAAACATGTTGACCAAGCACCATCTTTAGCTGACAGTTATAATTTCGAACTGTCGTACACTCAGTTTTAATATTGACACCATGATATCTCCCCAATAAAATTTTTCCCTTATGTCATGGTAGCCAATTTTATATTGCACTTTTGATTCATCTTCACATATTTTTTCTTCACTGCAATTTACATCCCACACCACTATGAACACTTTTACTTGTGGTAGGACCCATCACTGGTGGTTCCTTTGGTTTGGAGAAGCACACAATACCAACAGGTGTGTGGCTCTTTAGCCGGACCATCTCTGTAGTAATCCCAGATGCTGATGCTCTGCCATTTGGGTGGGCTGATGGGATTCATTTCCTTTTTGTTGGATACACTTCCCAGGTAGTCACAGAGCTTGTGCATTTTTTTGCCCATGTTATAACAATAGACCAGTGACAGTCTTCGTTGTTTTGTCAAACATCAGGTTGACCAATGGTTGAGAATGGAAGCAACAACAACAACCAATGAACACCCAGTCTCAGGTATAACAATTGCTCTCACTGCGAACAGCCCTCTTTTCTTTGGCGAGCAAGTTAAGTAGAGTCCATAACTAGAGGAAAAATAGCAAAAACAATACATAAAGCCAAAGTTCAAGCAAAAATGTCTTTACTGAAGTCCAGCAGAGTCGTCCTGGAAGCAGCAGCAAGAGACGGGGGATCAGCAGAACATGAGGAAACACTACGAAGCGGAGCAAGATCCCTTAGAAGACACTGGTTCCCATCAGGAAGAAGCGGGTGGTAAATCTGGAGTCCCTGTAGGGAGGGAGAAAACACATATTAAAAAGTTTTGAGGCGGGATATTATTCGCCTCTGTGTCTTTAATAAAATTAAGACTTTCCGTCATAACTTATTAGGAAAATCTACATTTTATGTCAAGACCGGAGGCTCATATTATGGTTTTTCAAAGCATATCAACTACTAAAGAAGCAGCAGAAATGACAGGTTTGCATAAAACATTCGAAATACCTTATCATTGGACCAATTCGCTGATCTCAGAATATCCTCAAACCTGGAGCCTGCCTAAAAAGCTTTGAAAGCCATGGCTCCTCTGGTGGAGTGGGCCCTAAAAACAAAAACATCAATATCAGCCAGGGACATAACCCAACAAACCCAACGGGCTAAAGTTGCAGAAGAAACAGAGTTATGAGGTTTGCAGAAAGAAATGAGAAGCTAGGGCTGGGAGGACAATCTGAGATCAAAGGTTCTTTGCTCATATACTTTGAGACATTGACATACATATAATTTAGGTTGATCCGGAAAATAAGGATAAAAACAGTGTTCAAATTCGTTTTTGTACGTCTATTAATATGAAACAACACACCAGAAGGAGTAAATTGTTGGGAGGAAACATCCATAGCCTTGACATTAGAAACACGTTTGATAGAAACCAGGCACAACAGCATAGTAAGTTTGGCTGAAAGCATTTCCAATGAAAGAGCTGCATTATCTGGCCAATCAGTAAAGAGTCTGAGTACCAAATTCTTATGATCGGCGACATGATGTGGTTTGACCAGGTCGATGGACATGAACCTGTTCTACTTTTTAGCAGCAAGGGGTGGCAGTAAAACTGTTCTTGGTCAGTGGATTGCTAGGACAGGTACTGGATGTCTGTAAGAATGCCCAAATTCCTTCTTGTCCGCAATCTTTTCTCTGACTAGATCCCCAATCTTTAGAATCCCGACAGGCCTTGCTGGGATGGTCGGTTTCTCTTCAGTGGTTTTTGGCTTCAGGAACACATTACTTTGTTGTGTTCTTATTTCATTTAAGTCCCGCAAAACAGCCAAATGATCTTTGATATCAAAAGGTTTTTGTTCTACCACTGAAGTCTGACAATCGAGATCCGAAACTATCATCCTAGTTCCAAAAAGGATTTCTTATGGAGTGATACCCCCTAGATAACTTCTTGGCAGATTGTTAACACTACGTTGGACACTTATTAGATGTTTGACCCACCCGTCACCCGAGCCTAATACCCTAGCTGTTATAGATTGCTTTGTGTCCCGTTTTTTTCTCTCCACTACCAAATTTCCCTCGGGATAGAATGGACTAGAGTACCGCAATGCAACGCCCAATTTGGCCATGGCCTCCTTGTAAGCTTGAGAGCTAAACGCAGGACCCTGGTCTGAATGTAGGGTGCCGACTGCGTATGTGCCAATAAAGACTCGCAACTCTTTTATAACAGTTTGAGCGTCAGCTGAGCGCTGAGGCCACATCCAAATGAATCCTGTCTTAATACTTGTGGGACCGCATTTGTCCATAGAACGTCTGCGTGTAGAAGGTCTAATGCTGTCTAACATTGGTGTCTGTACTGGGCTGGCTACACTGTAGTCAGGTATCTGGCGGTGTTCTCTGCTGCGATCTCTGTTGCAGTCATGGCAGTTAATTGCAAATGTGTGAATGTTACCATTCATCCCTAGCCTCCAGTACATCTATTTTAATTCTAGTATAGATTTAGAGATCACTTGATATTTCAGACCTTCTCCCAAATGTGCTTTGTGTATCAAAGCTACTCTACGTTTCCTGTTTGGAATTACTCTATCCCCCACTCCAGGAATTCGAGCAAAAAGAACGGAGTTTGCATCAATTATGTACGAGTATTTGAGTGGATAGTTTTGAGGTAATGCTGCACCGCTGCCTTTGCTTGTGGCATTGACAGCTAGCATTATTTTGCCATCTATTTTCGTTTTTGAATGAGTGATTGCAGCTACGGAAGTAGTTTGCACAACTGCCTTCGTGGGTTCATCAACCAATGAATTCCCTGCAACGTGAATGCCATCACGTTGATGACTCAGTGTTTGTATCACGTGAGCCTTTTGTAGTTCTTATCGTAACTGAACTACTTGTTCCCAAAGCAATTTAGGCTTGATTGTGCCACCTTTTGCATCTTTGTAACCGTTTTGAATCCAGTTTTGCAAGTATTTATTTCAAAATTGAACACAATAATACAAATCGCACACTATGCGTGTGGGGAAATTGCAATCAGTATTTTCAAGCGCAATCTTAAATGCTTGTAGTTCAGCTCACTGAGCTGTACAATCTCCTAGAGATTGCATTTTAGTGACCATAGGTCGGAATTTACCATCGCGCCAGCGACCTTTAATGATCGCGCACGCAGCACTATAAGCTTGTTTACCCCTCGTAGCGGGTTGGGCTGATCCGTCAGCATAAATTATACATTCATACTGCTCTATAGGCAGAATTTCAGTAGGCAGAGGACATTTTCGTGTGTGTTGTAGAAATGCTTGTGTTTTCAAGTAAGGGTCTAAAACGTATTCAACGTCTGTTGCAGCAAGAGTATTCACCCATTGTATCCATTTCGGATGTAAAGCTTTTGCATTCGGAATGCTCGCTTTTGTCACTGCTTCTAAGGCAGGTACAGGTGTAACGATCATGATGCGTTTACCCTGTGCGAGGGCTCTCTCTTTTGCTACTGCAGTTTGAACCGCTGTCAGAATGTTTTCTGTTGAAGTGAATTTCATTTCTGCTTGTGTGTACAAGTGTGATTTGTAAGCTATTGGTACTTTTTCTCCTCATTAAAGGTTAAGTATTTGAATCCGCATTGTCCTGGAATGATTCGGATCACTAAGTTGCGTACATTTACGTGTGTTTGTAAATGTTTTGTTGCTAACATGTCTGTTGGCAATGAACGCAACATTTCTGCGTTTATTTTAGTCCAATTAATTATTTTGAAATCAGGTTTGATTAATTTGCAGAGAGGTTTAACCCTTTCTGCGTAGTTTAGAATGTAAGTTCTTCCGAAATTCAGGAAACCTAGAATCGACTGTAAGTTTGTCAGCATTTTTGGAGGTTGGAGCAGCGCACATTTCTCTAGAAAGTTTGCTGCCAGGCTTTTGCCTTCACTTGAAAGGTCATATCCTAGAAAAAGGACGTTTAAATGGCCAATTCTCCATTTTTTTTCATTGAATTTATACCCTTCAGAGGTGAAGCAAAGTATGATGGCGTTCACCCTGTTCAAGTGCCTATCCAAGTCATTGTCTGTTAGATAGATGTCAACCACATATGATAATGCTTCATCATCATAGGTTTGTAGTAACTCTGTTACTCTAGCTGAAAATAACCCAGTACTATTCTTGAATCCCTGAGGGAGACGACATGCGTCCCCATAATTGAGAAAGCGGTCAAATACCTACTTTCATGTGCAATGTTTTGGCAGAAGAAACCGTTAGAAATATCTAACGTGGTTTTATATTTTTTACGCACGTTATTCATTAATGCTGCACTGTGTGCATTTTGTACTGCAAAGGTTTTGCAACAAGACTTTTAATGTCTGTAATCTAATACTAGACGATACGTATTGTCTGGTTTGGAGACAGGAAACAAAGGATTGTTCATGGATGAGGTGCATGCTTCAATCACCCCTTGGTATTCAAGTTGATCTAATATCTCCCTGGTCTGTTTTTTAGCTTCTTGCTTAACTGTGTACTGCCTTTGTGCAGTTGGTTGATTTTTCAATTGTGTTTTTTGGGTGAGGAGAATCCTCATCCCACCCTACATGATTTTTATATAATGCAGGAGCCTGTGCTACTGCCCATTTCCTGACATAAATATATTTTAAATGAATTTGAATGTGGTGGCGAAAGCTGGCATAATGATGTCTTCACCATGTGGGCACTCCGAGACAAATTCAGATGGCCAGTCGTGGTCAGCTAGAAGAATGTCATAATCCTGAGAGAGCCGCTCCCAAAACAGTGCTCTTATTTTTCTTGTGATGTCCCTCCATCCGGAGTGTTACGTCATATAACTTATGCGGGACACTAACCCTGGTATCTGCAGTTTCAACTTGGATGAACTCATTCAAGTCCACTGTTTCCAGATGATCCTTCAAGTTCTTGCGAGCTATGGTGATTTCTGCTGGGCTGTTCAACATTGTTTGAGCACATTCCCAGTTCTTGAGTTGTGTCCTCAAGATCCTCGGCATATCTGATCTTTAGAACTGCTACTTTCTTTTTGGTGAATTCAGTTTTCTTAATTTTTGGAACATGTTGATCGTCTTTGGACTTCACGCGTTCTTCGTTGTGTTCTGACCATCCTCTTCTTTCGGATTTCTGTGAGGAAGTCTGAAAGGTACGAGAAGAACGTGTATCAGTATCTTGATATCTCTAGGTTTTCCCAAATTATCCCTATTCCTGAGGTTATACCTTCTTTCAGAGGGCTCCTTTTGAGGAGACCTACCTCTGGATTAAAAACGCTTCTCTTTAGAAGTTTGTTTAGTGTTCTCCCACTTCTTTTTAGGAGGAGTAGGAGTGTTTGTATTAAAGACCTTTTCAGGACCTGTTATGTTAAAAGCTGCTACAACCTGGTGGGCTGCAGCTCCACCAGCCTCGGTTTTATCATTGAGGGACATTTTGTTGACTGAAAGTTTTCAGATCAGGTTTCAAGGAAACAAAGATAAGGTGACAATATTTTGGAACACTGTATCCTTCAACGTTGAAATAACCAAAAACTAATACATAGAATTTTCGTCCTACTCAGCTATGGCGGATATTATCCTTTTACAACTCCAGACGTCTATTGGAGTATTTACGGAAAAAGGGGTCTCTGAGAAAAGCACAACTGAGTTACTTTAGTATCTAGCATTAAATTAGTGCCTTACCAAACATTGGGCGCCATGTAGTGTAGTTCCTATATTCCCAATAGGCTCTGCGCATTGGAATAAGATATCCTATAGATTTGACGTAGGACTGAGGTCCACTAGGTCTCTATCGAATATACTAAACTTAAGTGTGTGTGCCAGCTAACTCAGAGGTCACTAGAAACTTTCTCGAATACACAAGAAGGGATTAGTTTCTGACAACCGCATAAACATGACAACTTTGTTTCCAAGAATAAGAATATATCTCTCAGAGTCGCAGAAACAATTGATAAGTTTTTCACTCAGTCAATCGTGCATGCTTCGTTTCAACAGAGTTGCAGAGAAATAAAGAGATGGGCGTTTTCAATAAAAAGTGTCTATTGAACAGTCTTCTTTCTCATGCAAGAGAGGTGAACTGCTACAATCGTTATGCAGAATGCAAAGTATAATGTGTACAGCATTAACAGTAATATGAAATAATACTGTAAGAGCATTGTATGGTTTCTAAGCCATATAAAAATATATACATAAATAACATAGACTAAAATACTCAACTGGTGCTTCTAAAATACGCCTACCCCAATGTACCTAACCTAAGTCTAGTACGAGGGAAGAAGTAAGTGTTGTTTAGCATAGGTTTAGTTTTTGTCAAGAATTTACCAAAGGTTTCTCTAGGTTCTAATCAGCTCCATTCCTTGTTAGAATGAAGCAGGTCTGGTATCTCTGTCTCGGAACTCGATTTCCCAACACCCCGCAAGGTGAGCTGAAAACACGGGAGCTGGATTCTCGGGAGGAGAACGGCAGCTTCCTGATCAGTGCGTCAGCTGGAGAGTCGGCTTCCTTCGGCACTTGCTGTAGCGAGCTGCGTCGGGCAAGCAGGTCTTCGAACTGCTCCGAACCACTGTATCTTGCTATAGCAAGTGAAGGTATATTTATACCTTGAAGGCATTTAGGAATTTCATAGGTTGCCATTGTGCATAAATACTTACTATAAGTGTTTCTATATCTATCCACTGGAGCCGCTGTTGTTTTCTCAAAGTTAAATAGTTTGACATAAAGTCAGGCATATGAACGTCAGGAATGAACCCCTGGGGAATAGTTGTTCATTGTAAAGTAACTGGGTTCTTGGAGAAATCAATATTCAAGCAAGGGGAAGTTCCCTAACTGCTTAAGCCAGTTTTCGAAGAAATCGTTGTGACGTTTGGTGAACGGATGGAAGTAGCCATGCCTGTTTTGGGTAGGATGGGCTATGCCTATATAAGGGCTTGATTTCTATGCCTATATAAGGGCAACGAGAATTGTACCTCTATAAGGGCATGAATCGGGAAAATGCAATCGGAGCCTAAAACGCCACACAACAGGGGTGCCAGGAAAAAAAATTGTGTGTCAAAGCATAATAGTAAAAAATCTGGCAGAGATGGGCACCAGCCAAGTTAATCCAACAGAGTGTACGAGCAGTAAACTGCCACAGCCTCCAATAGGAAATAATTGTCATCAGTAGAAAAAAGCGATGCAATCCAATTTAGTAAACAGAACGAACATGCGTGTTCCTCATAAATGGGGTACTCTAGTAGGAAAACCTGCATGATTCTCGATGTACCTTCATTGTAGGAAATCCTGTGCCGCTGCACAGATATCCCATTGTGCCAACACTCCAAGTGCCGACGCACATGCCATAAGACCAACACCAGAACATTATTGCTCATGGGCCACTAAGGGACTCATCAACAGGTCGAAAGCCGTGTCAGGAGATGAGGTATTGGAGAGGCAGAGATTCAATGCCCATTGAAAGGAACATTCCAAGCAAGTGAATATCTGGTTGCGCGCAAGTGTAGTACGCAAAGCAAAAAGATAATCCATAAGCCACGCTGAGTGTTGCCAGAGGCATTGAAACATAAGGTCACAGAGCATTTGCAGGCGGCCCGGGTCATGCGGGATCACAAGATGAGCAGCCATTTCGAAGCAGGCAGAGCAGCAGCAGGATTACAGCCGCTAAGGCAAGTATAAGTGGTAAACCACCGAAAATGCTGGAAAACATAGAATGAATAAAAGCTGGTATCACACCAAATATAGTTTGAAAGGAAGTCACAAGGCCGGACCCCACAAGTTTAAAAAATGTGCCAGGCCTTCAGTATGAGAGGCATTGATAATGGTATGGATTAATTCACCGAAATGTAGTGGGAGATTAGTATCAAGAAGGGCTAGTACCTCCGTCCAGGGGTTTGTCACCTGGAGCATGAAGGTCTCACGCGAAGAAGTGAGACAAACCTCTCTTTGGGACAATAGGGCTCTTTTTCTGCTCAACATATTGAAGTCTGCCTTCAAGGTTGGAATGGCAGGCCAGACCGAGTTATCGAGCCTCCCATGTGAGGGTGCGAAAAGCAAATTTTTACAACAAACTAAGCGTTGTGAGACAGTTAGGCTATAGGGTATGCCTGTCAGCATGTCACAGCATTCCTAGTTATGTAAAAGTAGATAACTACCTTTTGTCAGCAGAGTGAAAGTTGGTGTTATAGCTGGCACTGGAATACCTTTTAAAATACATGCAAAATTCAAGGCTGTAAGGTTGCAAGCCCGATGTAACTGTATGTTCTTACAAACAAGTGAACAACATATTGATGAATCACAGGATTCCCCTACTCCTTCCTTGTTCTTTCTTAGTGTCTTGTACTCTGCTGCTCAGCCAGTCTCTGTGAGGTCATCCACTGTTCTATTTGTGTTATGGCTGAGATACCCGCCACCCCCTCTCAACACAATCCCCAAAGGAGGGAAACAGGAAACAGTTCTTGAAGTTTTTGGAAGAGGGAGGGAGTAACCCTCCCGGCCGTATTTATTAAAACAAAATTAAAACATTAAATCAACATTTTATATTATGTACAATTTCATTACCACATTGCGATGTTTGGCTAACCTTAACAGATTCTCTAATACAGAGGTTCTCCTAGCCGAACTAACATCCTACACACATTTACTTGAAATTATGAAATTGTACATCCTAACGTTTAAGGGCCAACGGCAAGGTCGTAACCGGTGTCAAGATCCCTAACCAGAAATACCCCCCCCACTTGTGAGGGGCGACAGCACTGAGGCGTACCTCAAGTGCAACTACCAATTTCCCTTTGACTTGACGGGGGCACCAATAAAACTCGACGCCACTTAAAGGTCGTTCGAGGACTCGTGTGAGGTATCTAGAAGGTAGCGTAGACCCCCCCCCAAACCCCGCACAACTTACCACATCTGCCGTCGCAGACGTCACTGGCCCCGGGAAATTCCCCAGGAGGGGGCTGTAACCCCTCCTACACAGGAAGGGGCCTTGACCGCCTTTCCTTTTCTTTCGGCGACCCATCCTTAGAAGGGACCGCCTCCCCGTTGAGGGGCCAATGGCCACCTCTCCCGAGCGCTCCCATCCGTGTTGGGTGACGCCCACTCATAGGGATCTTCCAATTAGTGCTCACCGATCATGACCTTACCGCCCGACCAAAATTAAATACGACAATGCTAACTAACCTATTAAACTAAAAAATACATTGGCTACTACGACCGTAATAAAAGCATGCTTATAAATGAACACTAAAGCCGAATTCTTTAATCATAAAACATAAATGACATAGACCATTCTTTATTACACACTCAAAATCAACACGATAATACCACAACCTGTAAACGAAATTAGAGTTATTCATCAACTTTTATTAAAAACAACTGGCTGTCTTCAGGGGCTGGTGGGTGGGTCAAAATTGGCTCTTCGTTCCGTCTCGAGCTCACGTGCAGCGAGGAGGTGCAGCTTCAGAGCACAGGAACAAGAGGATGCCTTCTGGTCTTGCGTCCCCTTTTATCCGTCTTCAGGGCGGGCGAAAACCCGCCCCTGCCTGCCCCGAGGGCGTGGCCAGCCGCGTCAGTGTCTAGGCCAGCCCACTCTAGGGCGGGAAAAAGCGCGCCCCGGCTACGCCGCTTCGGGCATACCAGCCGAGACACGCCTCCCGCCCAAGATGGCTTCCCGGGGGGATCGTGGTACTCTGCCATACGTGCGGGGGGACCGAGTGGTCGCCCCTTTCCATATGGCTGAGATACCCGCCACCCCCTCTCAACACAATCCCCAAAGGAGGGAAACAGGAAACAGTTCTTGAAGTTTTTGGAAGAGGGAGGGAGTAACCCTCCCGGCCGTATTTATTAAAACAAAATTAAAACATTAAATCAACATTTTATATTATGTACAATATCATTACCACATTGCGATGTTTGGCTAACCTTAACAGATTCTCTAATACAGAGGTTCTCCTAGCCGAACTAACATCCTACACACATTTACTTGAAATTATGAAATTGTACATCCTAACGTTTAAGGGCCAACGGCAAGGTCGTAACCGGTGTCAAGATCCCTAACCAGAAATACCCCCCCCACTTGTGAGGGGCGACAGCACTGAGGCGTACCTCAAGTGCAACTACCAATTTCCCTTTGACTTGACGGGGGCACCAATAAAACTCGACGCCACTTAAAGGTCGTTCGAGGACTCGTGTGAGGTATCTAGAAGGTAGCGTAGACCCCCCCCAAACCCCGCACAACTTACCACATCTGCCGTCGCAGACGTCACTGGCCCCGGGAAATTCCCCAGGAGGGGGCTGTAACCCCTCCTACACAGGAAGGGGCCTTGACCGCCTTTCCTTTTCTTTCGGCGACCCATCCTTAGAAGGGACCGCCTCCCCGTTGAGGGGCCAATGGCCACCTCTCCCGAGCGCTCCCATCCGTGTTGGGTGACGCCCACTCATAGGGATCTTCCAATTAGTGCTCACCGATCATGACCTTACCGCCACAGGCCGGATAGTTGACCGGCTATCCGGACCCCCCACAAAGCTCCTACCTAAAGGTCATGTTTTAACGTTTTTAACCATGCTAAGAAGTCTCCTATGAGTAACTCATTCCCCACCCGAGACAAATGCACACCATCCCCCAAATACATACTGTCATCATTAATACAGCCATGTGAAATAGAATGCAATGTCCTGGAACGGAACAACCTACTCACTTTGTTATTAAGCTTTCTCACAGAGTGATTCAAAGCAGGAACAGAAATAGCCCCTCGCCACACCTTTCGTGGGATCATATGGGACCACGCAATTGTGCACCCCGGAACTCTCCTCGCCAACCAACTTACAGTGGAAAGCATTGCCTCCAGGAGAAGTCGTCTACCGGTGGTGACCAAATCGTTGCCCCCTAGATGCACTATGATTACAGACGGCGGTGACCTCGTCCGCCCTAACAAACCCTTGAAAAATGCTTGAAACTGGTCAATACAGAGCCCGCCTCTTCCGTAGAAGGACACCCTGTACCCGTATTCCCCAGCTACGTGAATCATGTCACCTGCTTTGAATACGTCCGCGGCACGCCTCACGTATGAGTGGCCCACGACCCACACCTCCTTCTTCACAGCCGGTGATGTCTGACCGCTGGCCCGGTGTTGGGTCGACTGCATAGTCCGCCCCGCCTCGTAGGCTTGCGCAACTGAAAACCAAACAAAGACAAGAAGCGTGAGTACATCATTACAGCTTCACAACATGTGCAACCGCACATACCTCTTATAACACTTGGAGGACCAACGCCCCACTCGTTTCACTTGTTCAACATTAAGACCCCTAGCTGTAGCTTCCGTAGCAGCCCCTATCCGAAAGGAGTGGGTCCCAAACTCGCCCGGGTTCAAGCCCGCAGCGGCAATTGACATCGCAAGCACCCGCTGAAACTGAAATTTCGTCAGTGGGGTGGCGTCCGCGTGTCTCAACAAGGTCCCCCCCCATGATGCCACCCTTCGTGCTAGGTAGTTTTCTAAACACTTTACTGGACACATGGAGGACCCGGGAATCCTGGGTATGATTATGCAGTCACCCATCCCATCTTGATCGGTCTTGGACCTGACAAAGGAGACAGTCATTGTCTCTCCTCTGACCTGAACGTGTTCCCGGCACAAACCCCCTGTCACATCCCGTTTGTTCCTCGCCACCAGTTCGCTTACCCGCATCGCTCCATGAAATGCCAGCGTAAAAGCGGCTCGGAACAACACCGTCTCAAACTGAGATGAACATGTGGCAGGGAGTGTGGCCAACAACTGGGCCAACCTATCCAAACCTATCGGGCGCCTCTCATCTACTCTGCGACCCTCAAGGCGTTGCCACCCACGCAGCGCTTTCTGTACAACGAAAGACGCTGTCGGGTCCTGGATACCATGAGCCCTGGCAACAAAGGAAATGGCAGCACGATGCCTCTGGGCCGTAGCCACCGATTTCCCGGCCCTACGTAAGGACATCAGAAAATTCACTACCCATTCCTCGTGGCCCCAAAGCCCCTCTCCATCAGTCCCCAAAAAGGCTAAATAGGACCGAAACGCCCCTTCATATGCCTTCCTTGTCCTTGGTGCTAGGCTCTCTCCCACGAGGTGACGAAGTTCGGGGCACCGAGAGACCAGAGAGCTTCGGGAAAGGGTGCCGACTCTGGGTCCGCTGTGGGAAGGAAACCCGAGAAAGCCTGCATATGAAAACGAGACAGTGCATCAGCTGCCTGATTCAGTACCCCCGGGACATGTTTAGCTCTGAATAGCACATTCAGTTGCATACACAGTAAAACAATTTCTTTGAGCAGTCTTAAAATCAGTTTACATCGTGCTGCCTGGCTATTGATGCACTCGACCACGGTCATATTGTCAGACCAAAATACCACAGAGTGATCTTTGAACCCTTCGGGCCAGGTTCTTAGGGCCACCAAAATGGGGAAAAGTTCCAAGAAAGCAATATTACTTGTCAGTCCATTGTCATGCCACCATGCCGGCCATTTTTGTGCCGACCATTTTGTGCCGAAGATGGCACCAAAACCTATGCTACCTGCCGAATCTGTCCATAGCCCCAGCTCTTCAGAGGACACGGCCGGTTTGTTCCAGACGACTCGACCATTAAAATCCGCCAGGAATGCTAACCAAATGCGCATGTCCTGGCGGACCTCAGCCGATAGTCTCGTGCGATGATGACCCTCCTTTAGGCCGACCATCGCTTGGGCAATTGAACGGGAAAAGGGGCGGGCCATCGGTATAACCCTCAGGGCAAAATTCAACTGTCCCACCAACTGCTGTAACTGATGCAGCGTAACTTTAGATCCATTTATACACATTTGCAGGGCTGCCCTGAACTTCCCCACTTTGTCAGCTGGTAAACGAAAACAACCCTCACTGGAGTCTAACTCGATCCCCAGAAACTCGAGGCAAGTCGCAGGACCCACCGTCTTACCCGGTGCCAATGGCACACCAAATTGCTTCATTAATACACAAAATTCGGCCAAGGCCTGGCCACATTCGAGATCCCCGGCTGCCCCAAGGAACAGAAAGTCATCAAGGTAATGCATTACATGTTGGAAACCCGTCCTCTTTGTGAAGACCCATTGTAGAAAACTACTGAATTTCTCGAAATAGGCACAAGATATAGAGCACCCCATCGGCATACACCTATCCATGTAATAATGACCCTGAAACATGAAACCTAGGAGACGCTGGTCGTCTGGGTGTACCGGGAGCAACCGGAACGCTGACTCGATATCCGACTTCGCCATCAGCGCCCCGGGCCCCAGGCGATTCAAAATGGCTACGGCCTCATCGAAAGATGCGTACCGCACCGAACACACTTCTGGGTCTATTGCATCGTTTACAGAAAGACCACGTGGAGCTGATAAATTATGAATCAGTCGGAACTCACCCGGGTCCTTCTTGGGGACCACCCCTAAAGGAGAACAAACAAAACTCTGCACCGGGGGTACACTAAACGGGCCGGCAACCCGACCTCGAGTAACCTCTTTCCGGATCTTCTCCTGTACCACGGTCGTATGCTGTAGGACCGACAGTTGATTTTTACACTTCTCCACACCCTGAAAGTCCCCTACTGGGATGCGGAAACCATACGAAAACCCGTTCCGCAGCACCCCAGCAGAAGTACGATCCGGGTATTCACTGAGCCAGGGAATCATCGCCAAGGTATCAATCGGGGTAGGTAAAGGCGCCCCTCGGACTATGTTAGACCTGTTTGGCGCCTCCTCTACCCCCGTTATCACCCGTTTTGGCTCTGCACGTGGACTCAGGATGGGACGACCCGCACCCACTACATTCATGTCTAAATTTACACGATCCCTGGGGCCTAGTACATTTACCTCTGTTGAAATTCCAGCAGAACCCCCTTTTCCCTGTATTGCTGGCAGGTCTCGAGTGATCGTCGGTACCCGTACCTGATCGAAAGGGCGTCCCCGCATATTGGCGGGAGGATTCGCCAACATTACCCCCTACCAATGGCATTTTCAACATACCTGTCTCCTTCATTTTATCCCATGTCAAAGAATCGTAACAATCCCAGGTTAAGCTTTTATTATGCTCTTTAGCCTTTCTAAAAAGATTATCGTAGCAGAACCAATGGTTACCCTGGTGTGACGTCGAGTACCCCATGATTCGCGACTGATAGGTCGGCAACTCGGAAAGTAACTCGGGCCTACGTTCCCCTAAGATCGACGTAAAAATCCCCCATGCTTTGCCCCAATTGCCAATATTCTCATTCACTTTAAAGGCGGCCATTTTTGCGCGCCAAACACTCGGATGCATGAGGTCTTTCTGGCCCTTAACATGCTCCACCTCATAATGATCAACAAGCAACGAGAAGATGTTCACATATTCCCCCGCCCAAATCTTCTCTTTAATTGCCAAAGGCACATGTTGACCCAACCTTTCTCTACGAGAGGGTGCTGACTCATCCCTCGCAATCGGCAATGGCCGCTTACCTGCACCGGACGCTGCCTCTGCGGTCGTAATCGTCCCTTGTGGCTTGTCAACTACTGCAGCCGGCGCGGACACCTTGGCTGCCTCCCGTTTCTCACGCAGTTGCTTCATCAGCGCCTGCGCGTCGACAGCCGTGGCGCCCTCACTACCTTCGCCCAACCACGCTGCAAGTTGTGCTGCCAGCTCGGGCGGCATATCTTCATTGGACACCGGGGTGACCACCACGGGAATCGGATTCCCCTCCACGGGTACTGGGGTTGGCGCTTCAAGCGGGGTACGGGGAACCGGGACGTCTCCCCCAGCTGGTCCCCTCCTTGGCCTCTTGGCTCTCCCTCCTGGGGCTGCTCCAGCCGAAGGACGTTCCGGCCCCCCTTCCCCCTCTCTCTCCGCCACCCGCTTCTTCAGCTCGGTCATCTCCTTCATGAGGACCCGAAGCATCTGTTCAGTCGTCATTCTCTTTCCGCCTTTCTTGGGCATTTCTCCGACAGAGTATCTGTAAGACAAAAAGAAGGATTACAACGCTCAAAATTGGCTCTTCGTTCCGTCTCGAGCTCACGTGCAGCGAGGAGGTGCAGCTTCAGAGCACAGGAACAAGAGGATGCCTTCTGGTCTTGCGTCCCCTTTTATCCGTCTTCAGGGCGGGCGAAAACCCGCCCCTGCCTGCCCCGAGGGCGTGGCCAGCCGCGTCAGTGTCTAGGCCAGCCCACTCTAGGGCGGGAAAAAGCGCGCCCCGGCTACGCCGCTTCGGGCATACCAGCCGAGACACGCCTCCCGCCCAAGATGGCTTCCCGGGGGGATCGTGGTACTCTGCCATACGTGCGGGGGGACCGAGTGGTCGCCCCTTTCCAATGTTCAAGTGTACTGTCAGTTATTCCTGAGGCTGAGCAGCAGGGTGGCTGCTCCCGGTGGGGCCTTTGCTAGAACTTACCATCTATATTATATGCTGTATCTGTCCACCTTGTAACTTAATTTAATCAATAAATCTACCCCTTCGACACAGCAAACAAGGAGTCATCTTTATTTTATTGGATGTTACAAGTTCTGTAACCAATTTTGACATAACTTTCCAACAGAATAGCTGGTAACCGAATGTGTGTTAGGAACACGTCGATCAGGTATATACTGTGTGTGGCCAGGGGCCATGTTATGGAAATGTAATTGGCAGGCATCAGAACTTGTCTGCCAAATCAACCATCCTAGTGGGTCTAAACTAGAGATATTAAACAACATTTTTCAAACAATGCTTGCAATGCATCAATGGAATAAATGGCATGCATGCTGAAGTTAGGATATGTTGCCAGAGCTTGAATGGTAGGGACATTCATCTGTTTCGCAGTAGCCAAGCCAAAACAAGTAATTTGATAAATGGATTTGTTCAACAAAAGAATTTGTGAAGGGAAAAGGCACGCACAATGTAAAGCTTCTGTGCCCTGTACCTGCCAGGGTCTAGAACCCCAAACAGATTTCAAATCAATTGTGGCTTTCCACTGCTCATAGCCACCAACCGACAATTTATTGATAAAGGAATTGGAGTATAATAATTTAGTGTGGGTTAACATTACCTTGGGATCAGATGAAACATTCAATTTAAAATAGAATGATTCTGGGTTGGACCTATCAAAATCGGTAAAATATGTAAATTAATGTAACAGGGTTTTTGAGCTGCCTTCCATTGGAGTTGGGCAATGTTCCCACTGTGTATACATATTTCTAAATGTATTAGCTCTATACAGAAAATGGTGTCCATAATGCTGGTGCCGATTCAAATCAGCATAATGTGCAGTATTTAAATATAAATCTTCAGCATCAAATGCAGCATAATATTTCAAATCTGAAAATAAAGATTGTATGGCCTGTACATATCAATCATCTGAATGAATGTTATGTTTCACAACATCATCCATAGAAACACGAAGTACATTTGGTACATTAATAATCTCTGTAGGACCATGAATTTGGAAATCCACAGCATCCCAAACTATGCCATCAGCGACTGGACAGGCGGAGAAGTTAACAAAGGTCAGGTCTCTCTTCATGATGTGAGAAGATGAGTGCAGAGCCAAAGTTCCATCAACCAATTTAACAGCAGAGCATTCTGGGAGGTAGTGACCATTGTTGAGAAGGAAAAAAACTGTCACAAATCCAATGGACATGAAGAGGGAAATTATGATCAGCACTATCCAGATATATGTCCAATGAGGGTCCAAATATGTCTGTTTAAACAAGTAAACAAAAATATTGAATTTAGTAGGGCTAATTGATGGTGTGGGGGTGGAGTCAAAGGAGAAACGTGACTGGTTAAGTGTAGCTGGTTGCAAACCAGGCAACGACTCGGTAGTGGGATAAGCGTATTCAGTTTCATCATTACAAGTGGAAGCCAGTATAATAATCAAGGGATTAGTAACGGATTCCATCTCGATGGCAGCGTCCTGTTGCGTGTTGTCAGATGCGCCAGACACAGGATTCCTGGATATTACTGGACATGATGCAGCTGGTGTTATACTATTCAGAATCGGCCAGATGTTGTAGCTTGACATTGTCCACCGAGATGTATCTGATATCTTTGCGACCAGGAAGTGGCAGTAAAATGGCTGTACGAGTACCCTTTACGCCAAGCACTGGAACCGGTGCACGATAAGAGGGGACAAATTATGTTTTGTTCTCCACCTTCTCTCGGACTAGGTCTCCGACTTTGGGTAGCCAGCCAATTACCGGAATCTGCAGTGCAGCATCAGTGGCAGAGGGTAAATGTTCTTTTGCAAGATTGTCACGGGTCTCTTGTAAGTCTTGTAACATAGTAGAATGATTATCTATGTTAAAAGTTGCAGCATCTGCCGCCATGTCTATACCATCAAGGTCTGGCACAAAATTTTCATGCCAAAGAGCATTTTGTATGGGGTCCGTCCACCCAGAGATCTTCTAGAGAGATTATTTAGTGCACATTGCACGCCATACAAATGGGCTAGCCAGTTCCTGCCAGTGCCCAAGCTGTCAAGGATTGCTTTAAGTCACAGTTCATTCACTCCACAACTGAACTGCCCTCAGGCCTGTATGGAGACAAAAATTTCACTAGCACGCACAAAGACCGCATTGCATCCTTGTACGCCTTAGATGAGAACACCGGGCCTTGGTCAGAATGGAAGGTGCCACATGCAAACATTCCCACAACGACACGCAAATCCCTAATGGCATTTCGAGCGTCAGCACTACGTTGTGGCCAAACCCACACAAAGCGTATGCACGAATCAACTGCAACTCAGATGTATTTATAAGCAGTATCTGAAGAGAATGGACCGCCTTGGTCAAGATGTACACAACCAAAAGGCTCATTAGCGATGCAGAGCTGAGTTTGTGGTGGACGTGCAACCGTAGATGGTTTGATCTGCTGAAAAATGTCACAAGAAAGTACATAATTACGGGTTTGTTTATATAAATCTCTCACCAGAAACGTTGCTGCAAGATAGAAACAGTCACAGACACGCCAGCATGTGCCGAAGCTAAGCCTTCATGTGCGGCTGTAATCAAAGAAAGTCTGTGGTCCACGTTGGGAATTAATCGGTCACCAACGTTATTAATTCTTACATAAGGTCCTCTATCGGGAATGAAATGATAAGAGTACTTCGAAGGGAACCCTTGCGGGTACTTACCACCCTTCTCCGTAGGAGCAACAGTTTCTAAAATGTCAATATAAATCTGAGTCATGGATCTTGTAATGGCTGCAACTGAACATGTGGCTATCGCTGATTTGGCCGCTTCATCAGCCAAACTATTACCGACAGTGTGTGCTCCCAGATGCTGGTGGCCAAGAGTGTGAATCACCTGTGTGAGAGGCTCAGGTCCTTTAAGATCTGCCACTCGAATCACAATAGTCATTCCGAGACCAAAAGATTACGTTGTCATTGCAAGACTGAACACAGTAATAGGAATCACTTACAATTAGTGTAGTCACGTTAGGATCTGCAAACTCGAGGGCTAGCACCAAAGCGCGCAGCTTGTCCAATTGGGTGATGCAGTCACCTAGTGCCTGCGTATGAACAGCATTGGACTTGAACTCACCATTCACTATAGAATCCACCACAATAGCACAGGCCGCAGAATAAGCATGCTTAGACCTGGTGGTCGGTTTCACTGAGCCATCAGTGTAAATGATACAATGGTACTCCTCAAGCAGGCGTAAAGACAGTGGAGGAGGATGAACAATCTCATCCTGCAAAAACTCCTGTATCTGAAGAGACGAGTCAAAGATATACGTGACATCTGGAGACATCAAAGAAGAAGCCCATTGGATCCAACAGGGATACAAAGCTTTTGAGTTTGGTACACTTGCCCTTGCCACCATGGTGTCACCACAAAAATTAGTTTCTCCTGTGCCAGTGCGTGTTCCTTATGGATCGCCATCTGCACAGCTGTCAAGACTTTTTCAACTGTGGAAAACCGCAACTTGGCAGAAGTGTACAAATGTGACATGTAAGCAATAGCTACTGTATCACCTTCATTAAAGGTCAGGTAAGTGAAACCCATTGCACCTGGTACAATTCTTATCACAAGGTTTGTGTGGTTATCACGTGCTAACAAGTATTTAGATTCAAGAAGATCAGACAGCAACAATTGCAGAATAGCTGAATGTTCAGGAAGCCAGCAGGCTTTTGAAAATGTTGGTTGTATCAAAGCATAAAGAGACTTGATACGCTGGGCATATTCGGGAATATAAGTACGACCAAAATTCAAAAATCCCAGAAATGATTGAAGTTTTTTCAGAGTTGTCGGAGGTTGCAAACATGTGCATTTTTCCAGGAAGTGAGACACCAAGCCTCTACCTTCATTATTGAGCTCATAGCCCAGAAACAACACTGTGCACTCTACAATGTGTGATTTTGCAAAGTTGAATTTATAACCGAAGTATGCAAACAAAATAATGATGCGGTCAACGCGGCACAGATGCGGTCATAATTCGTCGTCCGTGAGATAATTGTCATCCACGTACGAGTACGCATCTGAGTCTTTGCTGTCTAGCTAAGAGCCAACACGGGCGGCAAAAACTCCTGGGCTATTTCTGTAGCCCATAGTTCATCGCCTGAGTTGTTTTTGTTTACCACTGGTTGTGAATGCGGTCGATTGACTGCAAGCCGGAGATAAATTGTGACTAAAAAAGCCATTAGAAATGTCAAGGGTAGTTTTATATTTTTTTACAAACAAGACTGTCTACAAGAGCAGAACTGTGGGTATTTTGTACAGCAAAAGTGCGACAATGAAAGTTCAAATGCCGGTAATCCAAAAGTATGCGGTACGACCCATCGGGTTTCGTAACGGTAAAAATAGGGTTACTCATTGGTGACATACATGTCTCAATCCCTCCTTGATACCCTAATTGAGTGAGAATCTCTGAAATGGGACCTTTTGCCTCCCGTCAGAGGGAATATTAGGGTTGAGGCTGTGGCATAGACCGCAATGGTATCTCATGTGAAGGAGAATCTTTATCCCAGCCCACATGAGTATGGTACAGTGCTGGTGCAAGCACCAAAGCCCACTCTTCTGCAAAATCCTCTGCATGCTCCTTGGAGACGTTCTTAGAAAAACTCTGAAGTATCACCTCCTCCCCTTTAGGATCTGCAAGAACAAAAGGTGGGGGCCAATCACTCTCCGCTACTAAAATGTCATACGAAGAAGTTAGATTTTTTCCAAAAAATCCCTTTAATGACACGCTGTACGTCCCCTTCAATTAAAAGAACTAAGTTATATAGTCTGCCAGGGCGAGCAACTCAAGTGTCTGCCATTTCAACAGTAATGTGAGTGTCAGTTGCTGTTGCATCCAGAAAAGGAAGCAGTTCTTGCCGCACTATGGTAACCTCGCTGCGCTGTCGATCAGAGTCACCGCCCATGTTAGATTCTGGAGCTGGGTTCTCAACGTTTGTGGCATAGCTCGCTGTGAAAGCTGCAACTTGCTTTTCCTGACACTGTGGACGCTGACGAGGAAAATTGTCTTGTTTTCCCTTGCCGTCAGACTGACGAGGCTGATCAAGTACTCGTGGTGTACCCCGACGTCTGCCGTCATCCTGGCGATCACCTCCACCGGCTCGTGAGCCTGATGTTTCCTGTAAAGAACGAGGAGAACACTGATCAGGAACCTGAAACCTGTCAGGAGGCCTAATTCTTGTAAATCATAAGTGCGCTGAGAAGGTGCTGGTGACGCAGCATGTGACTCCTGTTTCTGTTGCTGCTTTCCCTGTTGCTTTTTTTTCCAATTCTTTTTTAAAAGAACGGACGCTCATCTTTATCAGACTGAGACTTCTGTTGCGTTTTCATTTGGGGTAGTATTTTAGCAAAAGGCCCACCCAAACTATTCCGGCCAATGGTTTTATAAGCCTGTGCAATAATTGTTGGCAATTCGCGTGGCTTTTCACCCTCTGGGATGATAGCCAAACCATTAGCATTTTGAAAGTTCACTGCATCTTCCTTCACGTTTGCAAGGATGAGATCATCAACTATGTTGAACACTCCCACCAACCTCATCCTCAATTCAACTGCCGCTTTAGGGCGGTGCTCATCCTGAACCTGTTTAATCACGGAGGGGAGTATGGTCATTGAGGGAGTGCCAACACACTTTGCATAGACTGCTGCGAACACCCTATCCCAATTGTTACAATCCGTTAACTCAGGAATTAAGTCTTTCTGCAAACTAATAGTCAAAATCCTGTGTTTTTCCACAGGTTTTGTATTTGGAAATACTGCCTCCAACTGGTCAAATCTCTCAACAAGCCAATAAGGTAAATCATCCTTATTCTGTGGGTGCTTGCCCATAACCGAATTAACCATGACATGACTAATAGTCATTCCGCCAAATCCAGCTGGTTGCGCCGAAACTCCTAGTGGTCCCATCTGGAGGTGGTGTGTGACTATTGTACAACAGCCCTATGCACCCAAACAAAGGAGGTGTGCAATTCGCGGAGTTACGTGACTGGAACTGCTAGATAACGTGGCTGTTGTGTGTACCCGGCCAAAACTGGCCAAGTGGCCCCTATCAATAGATAAAGGGCCTAAACAGACCAGAGTCACTGGGTGGAGGAGCGCACCATTAATCCAAAAGTGGTGTTACCATGCTGTTAGCGGAATTTCAAGAGTCCTATAAGGCCGATATACATGAGGAGGTACCGTCGGAGTATATACATTGAACAAATTGTCCGTTCCATCCACAGCCGGAATGGTGACCCAAGAATGAAACACCTCAAAGCGGTAAGCTGGATCAGCTTCAACCACAAAGATAAGGTCGAGACCCCGTCAAGCACTCCATAATTGGTCAAATGACGACGGAGCGCAGCACGGCTATGTGCCGCAATATCCACATCAGCCATGAAGAGAAAGAAATAATAACAACCTAAATGTGTGGCAGCGCAATAAAGGGTTAACAAGACAAGAAAAAAGCTTTTATTAATATCAAGCTTGAAAACAACCTATAAAAACATCAATATAGGTAGGTTAACCGTCACAGCTGTTTCCGGAAACAGAAGCGAGGGAATTATGGACACTACTCAAGTGTCTCACAAATAAGAACCAGACCAAACGTTAGGTGCGCCATGTTGCAGGGATTCTGCACATATACAGAACTATGGGCAGGAAATCAGGACCTCGGTGTATAGTGGTGTACCAACAACTCTGTTCAATGCCCGGAACCCCAATCCGACTAGCTATAGTGTCTCACTCATTCTCCGTACTACAGGGAAGCTACCAGTGATTAGACATCCTAGAACATGTCAGTTCGTCCCACTCAGTAATCGGGGGAACAAGAACACTCTTTTGCATACTCTCTCATACTTATCCACAACATGAGTAATCAGAGCCACAGTATAGTTAAAAATGTTATTTTTAACTAATGTGCTCTATAATGCAGTACAAAAGCCAATACTAGCAGCAAAATGCATAAACACAATATAGTGAGCATTGTTACATAGAATACAAACGGGGAATACAAAGAGAGACTAATGTGACTTACCACCCTCCGGGTGCTAGGAGCTAGGTGATAGTAATTATAGAAGACCTCTGGGCTTTGTCATGGGGGACCCCATACCTCTGAGTCTAGGTGCAAAGGTTTACATTTCTGGGCAAGCGCAGTTCTTCTCCTCTGGAAAGGTTTTTCTCAAGTGCTTTAACATGCAGGCAATGCAATATTAAAAGCACTCCATTTTCAGTAGTGCAGCTGTACTCTCGCATTGTGTCTATGTGTGCGGGCTGACCAAAGCAGATTAACAATGGACGTTGTTTTTGACCATGAACATTATGTGCAGACGAAGACCACAGAGTACAGCAAAAGTGCGAAAGGCAGACAGTTCATGTGAAAATGCAGAAGTAGAGTATTCTCAAAAATAAAGGCATATAGTAACATGTGCAAAGCGGCAGCATAACTGCCAAGCTTATACTAACTTATGCTAACTTAGCAATGTCCGGAGTTGAACCCATGTCCTCACTACAACAGGTGAGTAAACTGGGAATGGGACAGGCATAGTGTAAATTAGCCATATAAACGTGGTTGAGTCCAGCAAAGCAGCAGCATTCATGATGCATGCCTGCTGACGCATCTCCCAGCCAACTACGTGTGTTCAGATGATTGTTCTTCCCTCCAACAGACACCAGGGAGTTATTGGAACCTGAGGCTATGTACTGCTCCTGGGGAAGGAACCAAGGGAATTTAGAGTCCACATTTTTTTAGCTGAGGAACTACAAAGATCCCTACATTTAATTTAAAAAATGGCATAAAACAGTAAGTAGATATGCATGGAGCTATGAGGATGGTGGTTGGAAGAAAGGGTTACATGAACATGATCGTGGTCCATGATTGGATGTCTATGATCATATAGACTCAGGTATAAGTAAGCAGGTAGGCAGGTGTCTAGATAAGTAGATCTGCAGAGCATTGTCTGGATAGCTAGAACTATGGATCAATAAAAATAGGTTTTGACTGATAAATCTGTACCTAGTGATTTAGAGAGATGCTCAGATAGATACATATGTGTTGTAAAGACTTGGTAATATGATGGAAGTTGGATTTGTAGAGCGCTGCTTGTCACCTTGAGGGTATCAAGGTGCTGAGTAGGTGAGTGTAGGCGTGTGATGAGGCTGTGACTGAATACAGGCAGTCTCAATGGTCCCAAAAGAATAATAGTTGAATAGCCAGGTCTTCAGCCTCTTGCAGATTTCAAGAGGTGAGGAGGAAGCCTTGATGGCAGGCGTGCAATGCCCATTGGGCTCAAAGGGCTTCAGCCCCCGCCATTGTGTGTGGCAGCCCGGGCTGAGATAGCTTTCCGGGCACAATCACAGCCACAACCGAGTAATTCACAGGTCTTTAAAAGACCATTTGCATGTTAATGAGGCTTTGTCATTTTTTCACCTCTACTTAGAGCCCCTGCATCTCCACACTTCTTCCTGCTGGGAGAATTAGCCCCCCTCCCGAACTTTTTCTTAGACCCTCCCAAAATTTGGCTCTAGTTGCGCCTCTGCCTGATGTCTAGGGGGAGGTTGTTCCAGGATTTGGTGGGCTGGTAGGTGTGTGTGACTGAAAGTGATGCTAAGCGAAAACTTCTGGTGGATTGGTGGAAGTAAAGCCGGTGATTGAGGCATGCGGGTCCCATGTTGTGTAACAACTTGAATGTTTATGTGAAAAGTGTGAACTGGCATTGTCTCTGGATGGGGAGCCAGTGGGGTTCTCTGAGGTGTGGTGTGGTGTGGGTTTGGAATGGGAGGTCAAGGACGAGTCTGGCGGTGGCGTGTTGGATGGTTTGAAGTCTGTGAAAGAGATGGGTTAGGATGCCTGCGTAGGGTGTGTTGCCATAGTCCAATCTACTTGTGATTAAAAGCCTGCATGATGATATGTCTGGTGTCCAGTGGGAGCCACTTGAAGATTTTATGTTACATGCAGCGGATGTGGAAGCTTGAGAAGGTGGCAGCATTGACCTCGGACTTTATTGTGAGGCTGGTATCCAGGATGAGGCCTAGGTTCCTAACATAGTTGGTTAGGGGTGAGTGTGGGTCAAAGATCGGCAAGCCACCAGGTGGAGTCTCAAGGCGAGCTCTTATTCCCAAAGATCAGCACTTTATTTGTGCCAGTGCTGAGCTTGTGGCAGTTTTCTTTCCTCCAGTTGGCAACTCTGGTCATGCATTGTTTGAGGTTTGTCTTGGTGGTGATGGTGTGATCTGAGAGGGCAGAAATTAGCTTGATTTTGTCAGCTTAGGAGATGAGATTGATTACGTGGGATCTGATCAAGTTTGCCAGAGGAGTCATGTAAATGTCGAAGAGTATGGGTATGAGTGATGATCCATGTGGGGCACCACAGATGAGGTTCTTGGGTTCAGATGTGAACGGCAAGAGCCTGACTTGTAGTGTTCTTCTGGAGAGAAAGGAAGCTATCCATTTGAGTGCTGGTCCTTGTATTCCCACTGTGTGTAGTCTGGTGACGAGTGTGTGGTGGGAGACAGTGTCAAAAGCAGCAGAGAGGTTGAGAAGGATGAGATTGGCGTGTGTCCATGGTCAAGGAGGGTGCGTATGTCGTCCATGGCAGTGATGTGGGCTGTTTCGGTGCTGTGGTTGTTTCAGAATCCTGATAGTGAGTCATTGTAGTTGGTGGTGTTCTAGGTGGTGTGAGAGTTGTCTGTTGATGGTCTTCTCGATCATTTTGACCGGGAAGGTGAGCAGTGAGATGGGTCGTAATTGCTGAGTACTTCAGGGTTGGCTGTTTTTTTTCAGCGGGGCTGTGATTTTGCTGTATTTTCAGCTACCTAGGAAGGTGGCTGTTATGAGGACACACCCACACACTCTCTCTCTCACTCTCTACTACTCACACATGGTACATACCCAAGAAAACCAAACATACACAGCATTCTAGAAATAGAGAACGGGAGATGATAAAAAGAATACAAATAAGGGGATGATGAAATTTATCTTCCACACAGAACAACAACATGCAATTAATTACAAACGTAATAACTAGAACACTAACTTGGTTGCTTAATCAAATGCTTTCTTTGGACAGCAATGTGTGCAATATAATGAAGAAAATGTCGACAAACAAAATTAAACTCTGTATACCCTAGATCACAGCTTTCCAAACTGTGTGGCGCAACATATTACTGTGTCGCGCCCCAACCGTAGGTGTGTCGCGTGATGAGATGACTTCTGCCGGGAATCGGCAGAGTCAAGCTGCAGGGGCTCTTAGAAGGGGTGTAACAACAACAAAGCCCTATTATAGGGCTTTGTTCTTGTTTCACCCCTTCTAAGAGCCCCTGCAGCTTGACTCTGCCGAGCACTTCACAGGTTTTTAAAGACCTTGTGCATGTTAATAGGGCCTATTAACATGCACAAGGCCTTTAAAGACCTAAGAAGTGCTCGGGTGTGGCTGTGACCGGTCCCGGGCTGCCACACACGACGGGGGAGGGGGGGGGATGAGTGGGGGCTGAAACCCTCTGATGCCAATGGGGTGGGGGCTGAAAACACACTTAACACTAAAGTTTAGTGTAAAGTGCGTTTTGCAAATTACACGGAGTGGGAGCCACAGGGCAGCGATCCAAATGCACCTCTGCTCTGTCCTTCTGTTTCTAGCTCTCCTTCGTGACCTGCATTTTCATGCCAGTCTCTCCCCCTTCTGATGTCCGCTGCCTTTATATCCGTGGATGTTTTGATGCATGAATTCCCATGCGTGGTAGCCAATTTATTAAACTTTGCTCACGTGGACGGCTGCTAGCACGATTCACTCCTGATTAAAACGCTTGAGGCCCAGCTGGCTAAAAATAACAGAGCAATTAATCTTTCCCCAGATGAACGTTAACTGAGTAAGGTTTGGGAAATATGTCTCGAATCTGATCTAGAAACTCACACGCACTGCACCTGCAGAGCACGACTCTCAGTGGGATGTCCTTGATGCCCAGGATCGTGACGGGCTACTCAATTTTAGAATTATGGGGCATCTTTATTGACTTTATGTCAAACAATGAACTTGGCAACATCGTCAAGTGATAGGATTAAATAAGTTTCATGGTTAAAGCACAAGTTTAATGACTTTTCCCTGTGGGACTGGTGCTGCCCTAGACTGACGATTCCATTACGAAATAAGCAACCCAGTAAAAAGGCACCAGAAGCAAGGCAAGTACAGCTAAACAAAGGTGCTCAGTGTGGAGGCTGTAAAAACAAGCCTTTGTGTGTTTGGGGTTGTGTTTGGGGGGGTTGTGTGGGGTGTGTGGGGGGGTGTGTCTGTGGGGTGGTGTGTGTGGCCTTGTGTGTGGGGTGTGTGTGGGGTGGGGTATGTGTGTGTGGGGTGTGGGGCCTGAACCCACCATAGGTGGGTCGTGCTCGCTCGCTGCCCTTCCTCGCGTTACCGTGTCCCTGAATTTTTTTTCACAAAAAGGTGTGTCACCAACATGAAAAGTTTGGAAAGCTGTGCCCTAGATGTATAGGGTTGTCATTGGACAAAAGCCATCTACCAAAAACCTGACCAGCCAGATTAGCCACAGAGAACAGCAAAAACTCTTACTTGGAAAATAGCATATATTTTAAGATCGTTCCTTCTGTATTCACCAAGGTTTCACTCGATATGGTTATCTGTACACCACCAGCAGCTCTAACACCCAACTACTACTCCTGTAGCCTTGAAGGCTGTGACACCAGCTCACAGAACTCTGTCCTTTTCCTAGGAAGAACCTCACTATTGAAGTTTGTGTCCACTACCAGACTGGGAACACAAACCAACCCAAGCAGTGCAGGCGGACCGGCCCGGGGAGAGGGTGCTGTTGTGAAGCACTGCTGCTGCTTTTGTAACAGGGGGCGATCAATGCTTAATTTGTAAAATAGTAAGTGCCAGGGCACTCTCAGCAGATCACTGTTGCTTGCACCACCCATTGCTCCTACCAGCCCTGCCAATAACAGTGCTAACACAACTACTAACCACCACATACCTAGCATTGTGACTTTTCTGACTTTTTTAGGCCCCCATAGCTATAAGAATGGTGTGTGACACATTTTAGAAATTTTTAATGTATATTGAATTAATAAACAAATGTTAGAACAGTCTGCCACATGGTGACGCTGTTTGTCTAAGTGCGGGTGTTGACAATTAAGTGCCAGTGCTCCGCACCGGAAGCCACTGGCTCAAATTAAGCACTGGGGCGATATTGCAGGACTGCTTCAAAACCGGCCCCCACTGCTCTAAAACCACCCCCCACGCTTCCAGCCCACCGTGAAAACGCCAGATGCCATCTACGGCCAGTCCGGCCCTGTTCGTGGCATGCAATGCGTGGAATACACTTTTCCCCTCAAACTACTTTTAATATGTTTGACAAGAGTGATTGCTGTCTGCACACTCTCAGATAAAATAAGATTCACTTGCTCAACAAGGCTATTTAATAGTGGATTATTTATAAATTGTGTCTCTCCTGTGCACAGTTCCACTCTTCCCACTGCCATTCAGTGTAGGAAGTGATAAATAAACGGAACATTGGTGTCCTAATGACCAACAGCAGTCCTACTTTTAAAGGGCAATTTACAAAAATTCAACGACAGACTTTGTTGCGCACTATTAAACAAAAGTCACAAATCATAGTCCATTTAAAAAAAGAAAATGGGGCCAGGAACTCAAAAGCAAGGATCCTCACAATCCCCACTGGTAAATCTACAGCTTGAGCGTATTAGCCTGGACTCTCCAATAGTTATATGGCTATTTAAAATCAAAATGCGAGTTAATTTAATTTTATGTATCATTTTGGTAACAAACAAGCGTAACCTAAGTGCTCATTGCAGCAGCTGCTGGAAGAAAGAGGAACAGCAGCCAAGATATTTAAGTGGAATCAAGGCTCAATGTTTGAAGGAGGAGATGGATGTTCAATGGTTTGAATAATTCTATGATGGCTTCCTTGCATTGGAAAGACAAAGGCAAACGTTTCACTTGGATAGAGCCATGAAAATACCATACCCTCCCCCAAACAATTTGCATTTAGCTACTAGGAGATATGAACAGTTCTGCCATCCAACCTTACACATCTGGTTGGTTTATTAAGGATATCCAGTTTAGAAAGGAAGTCCAGATATTTCCTATGTAACGTATTATGCATCAGATGGAGACTTTTACTATCTATTCCAACTTCTATCTATCTGGTAACCAGTACAGTGAAGTGAAATGAATGAACGTAAAATGTTGTTGGGTGTTTTTTAGCTGAAAATGAATTTGACAGCAAAGTTTTGGGTGCCTTGTAATTTACCCATCATTTGTAAGATTAGAACTCAATACATAACATTATAGTAGTCGATTCATAAAAGGGCCTCGGTGAGACCAAAGGTGATGAAGTAATGGGTCTGGGTACCATCCCACAAATGCGAAGTAGGTAAACAAATATCATCTTGGTCACATTGCTGACTTGCCTGGTGAAAGATTGATCTCAGAGAAAACCCCACAACTTATGACAAACCTTAATGATAACAGAGGGCACCCATGTAGTGGAATCGTCATAGCCTAGGAAGAGAAACTTGTTCTTACTCTTTCATACACAGCAATCTACGACCCATCAATTGTTGAACATGAAACATCTAATTGTTAGTTGGGCTGCAGCTTTCCTGTGATTGTTGAATTATATACGTCTGGATGTCAAAAGCATGCTAGTATATCACATCCAATATTATTCTGATGAGAATGAACGTCATTTTTTTAAAATAGTCATTTCTAAGGATTGTCCAGAGAAAAGAACCTTCACAAGAAAGTTCAATCCCCTTTTCGCTCACTCGTCAAGGTGCAGATTTTCAATGTGTTATATCATACTGAATGTGGGTGAGAAATAGGTTGAGATCTGATCCTTCAGGAACGCATGACTATTACTATGCAAGGTCTTGTGAACTAGCCTCTGCTCAATAGGCAGCAAGTATACCGGACTAACGGGATAGAACATGTGGCCAAATGTGTGATCTTCTAACCCAGGTGTATTGTTTTGAGTCTGGTGAAGTTGGTATGTTCAATGAGCTGGATTACAGCAATTTCTTATAGTCCAAACATGAATCTTATCCACTGTATTTAGTAACATGGTCATTTTCCGAGGTTCTCCATTAATACTCACAAGAGGAGGCTACCACTGTTGCACAGGGAGTTAGCAAGTAACAAGTGCAGAAGGCCTATCCCACAGGAATAAAACACCTACCCAGTGCCAAGCTACAGAAATCAAATCAACAAGGTTCTTCACTCTCTCTAACCTCTCTCACCTCTCAAATAGATAAAATAAAAATAGAAGGAATTTTGTTTTGAAACTCTCTGTGGAAATCTTTAAGCATTATTGGATGTCCACCATCAACAGCAGGTAGGGAAGATATTAGACTTCATTTGGGTAAATAATTCATCAGCATGCTTACTTCTCCTATCTCTTGACCTTTATACTGACCTAAAGGTTCTGTTCTGAAATGCTTTGTGAGGACCTAACAGTAAACATAAAGTGTGGTTGCCAGACTACGACATGGAGCACAACACATTTTGGACATATCACATTACTTATTATGGTATTGAAAATTAGCTTAATTAATCAATGCTGTTACACAACCATGCCATTTTATTAGGTATACTTCTACTAAGCAAATAACATTGGGCTTTAATCTAAGCTATTAATAGGGTCAGATATTGTACTATATTGCAGTATTTATATAGCGCTAGCGGACCCTTTGTGGGGCACTGAATGCTTACCTAAATGTACATCAAGCTACACCATGTAGAGTGTATGGTTACAAATGTGTTGTCTTTGTTTTGTGATCCTATGTGGGAAATGTTTCCATGTCATGAGTGAGAACCACCAAGGTGTGGTTATCGTCTGCAGGATGCAGCGCGTAGCACTGTGGTGGATGATGAATTGTGAGAGACAGAGATACAGTTTTATGGTTTTCGGTGAGCTGGCAACTTTGAATAGCTTTGCAGGTCCCTTTATTCTATTTCTTATGATTGTAGACTGCTCAAGTTTCAAGTTTAAGTTTATTGTTTGATTAATTAAAATCATCACAATCCCCCCCCACATAAAATAAGTGAGATTCATATACTCGAACAGCAAGAAGTATCGTTATGCAAGTGCTCATTTTACATCCGTACTCTTTCTCTCATACATTTCAAGTGTATAAAATTCTGTTATTATAAAATCATTCTAAAACTATGTTTAGATCAGATTACAGCCAAAAAGTTAAAATTATATACCAACCAGATTAAAAGTATGGGGATATGTTATATGCAATTATGGTTAAAGATCATCCGCTTGCAATAGACAGCTGTTGACTAATCTCATAAACTTAACTCCTCGGCAAGACAAGATGCATGACGAGCCCTCCAGCCAGCTTATCACTGCTTGTCTGCTAGAGCGAGTGTTCAGATTGATAAAGATCGCCTTTAGGTATTGTCTCCTTTGGGTCAACATGGCTGGACAGGCGCACAACAAATGGGCCAAGGTTTCCTTTTGGAATCCACATAAGCGACAACGTTCTGAGTTAAAACCTGTCACCCAAGAGGGGGATAAATCCTTAGAGACATACACCCCCATCCTGAACTTTAAAAAGCACATCTTTAAATAGGAACTAAAATGGGCAGATAAGTAGGCTTGTGGCTTTAGAGACCTGTATGAATTCATGACTGTCCATCCGTGCCGTCTCTTTGTGAGCGCAAATGTATCCTCCAATAAAGATTTCCTTTTGCTTGCGACATTCACAGTTTTATTAAAGGACACTCGATCCATCTTGTTGTCCCAAGCTGGTTGGAGTTCCAAAGTGGCCAAAGATGAGCTCAAATAACTCCCTCAAGAATTTGGGGTATCTTGCTCATTCTGTGACCTTACTTCATCCCAGCAGAGTCTATTTAGAGTTTCCGCTTCGGATAGCCGGAGGGTGTGGCAAAATTTAATAAAGTTACTCATTGTTCTGTATTTAAGATCCTGAAGCCCAAATTCCAGTCTCACCTGGGCGGGCGAAACACATTTTGGCAAATCAAAAACTGCTTTATAAATTTTTGACTGCAATTCGTTCTGGAGATGCGAATCTTTGCCGCACCAGGGGACAAGGCCGTATGACAAACTTGGTTGGATTTGAGCAGCCATGACTTTTAACAAATGCGAATGGTTAGGGCAGTCCAATTTTTTACGCAAGGATCTACAAGCGTAGATCAGGGACTGAGTCTTTGCCTTGAGGGACATTTTGTGTTCTTTGTGACTTGTGCCATGCCCGATTATTACGCCCAGATATTTATACGAAATTTTTTCTTCCACATGGGCGCCCTTAACCCTCCATTTGAACTTAAATTTCCTGCTGTCAACCAGATGAACGATTTTTGTTTTATCTTTGTTTATCTCTAGCTGTTCCGAGTCCAGGTAGGATGCCAGGTTATTTATTGATCTTTGTAGTCCCACTGGGGTTTGGCTTAACAAGACAATGTCGTCTGCATGTTGGAGGATTGCGACTGGTTTGTTGGCCAGTTTCGGGGGATGGCAGTCTGGGTTATCAAAGTGCTGGTTACTGCACTGGGTAGTCCAATTTGAAATTTTGTGTGCATGGTTGTGGTCCTGTGCTGCCATAATAGGGACAAGAGAGATATGCTGGGATGTGCCTTTGTTACTTTCAACCCATATCTGAATATCATTGTGAGATGTAAAGAAGGGGTCAGTGCATATAGATATTTGAGACCTACATTGGTGGACTAGATTAAAGTCCGCCAAATTATCCAGCAGTGTGAGACAGATCGCTTTAGTTAATCCATGCCTGTTCATTTGGTGATGTCTGGTGTTTGGCTGTGTTAATATATTTTTATAGCGCTAACTAGACCCCTTAAGACATCGTAGCATCTGTACCGTGAAAAGAAAACACACACCACATATATAATAGGAAACAACTGAAGATTAGAGTAACAGAGAAAAGGAAAATATGAGAAGAGAGAGAGGACTTACATGATGGTAAGAAGTTTGGATGTGTAAAGAATATGTAAATGAACTAACTGCAACAATTGGTGAGGGTGTATATCCAGAGTTACTGATTGATTGACAGTGCAAGTGTGTGCATTGCTAGGAATGTGGGTTAGGAACAGCCTGTTGTCATGTACAGTAGGGAAAGTGGATTGCATCACCTTTTATAGTTCTTTTTTAATGCGCTCAAGAGATGGGACTTGGCGGAGGTGAATGGGATGGTGTCCCAGATACAAAAACCAGAGGCTGAGAAGGACTGATCCGTCTGTTTATGGAATCTTGGAATGTCTAGCTGAAGGGTGTCTTTACTCCAGACCAGGTGTTTGCAGCTGACATTGTGATATTTTTGTGACAATTATAGTGGGTCAGTTTAGTGAAATTTTGAGTAGGTAATGCTTGCCAGTTAGTAGTTTGTAAGCACATCCAGATTCCAAGACCGGAATCTGTCATGTGCTACACTGAAAGAAATCAGCCAATGGATGGTTGTGGAAGTGAGACTGACATTGTCCAATCAGCAGATTGAGGCGGCAGAGAGTATGCCAAATGCTGCTGGTAATGTTGCAATTTAAGATTTGTGCTCGAAGGTTTACTCCGGGTGATAACAAAGAGGACCCGTGTATAATTTTGTCAATCGCAGAAATCTGGTGGCTGGTATTTTAGGAGTCTTAAATCGATTTTAAAATTGTAACCTGAAATAATTTTTATGTGCCTAAGTGATTTTAAAATATTTTATTCCATAACATGTTTTCTTTTTATGATTATGTATTGTATAATTTTAATGAATTAACAAAAAAAATATTTCTTTTTTATCTATTTTAAAACTCCTGCTGACAGAACACTGCAGTCAGTCTTAAGCCGTTCCAGGGTGCCCAGGTGTGCACGTGTACACTAGTGGCATGTGGACAGCAGATCTCGTGTGAACAGCATTCAAGCCCAGACACAGACATGTACCCACTTCAATGCAGATGATTATATTTGATCCTCAATGCCACTTCTTTATATTGATAAGTATCTACATATGATACTGCACCATTACATGTCTATCAGTAGCTCTTAATTGCACGCAGCTGGCATCCCCTCCACTGTGAGTCACTGGCATGGCGATGATGCCTTACATGCAGGGTCGATGTAGGTTAATGGCATAGTAATGTGTATTTCACACTCATGGGCATCATGGCATTATCAACATGAGGGTCAGATATTGCTAGCAGACCCCTGGCACTCTGAGAGTTCCCCGGCCTAGCTGAGCATCAGAGCTCATCCCTGGCAGACTTGTGTTTTGCGCAGAACTCTCACGTCGCTGAGAAGATCCACAGGTTGGCTGCCACATTGAGCATCATTTGAGCATCATCCTAGCACTGTGGGTAAACCGCTGGCACTCTGAAAAAGTCTCCACCTTCCTCAGCATTGGCTTTTCTCCCTGGTGGAATAGTTCTAAGAACATAGGTGACAGAGCTGGGCTCCATCGCAGGCTTGTTGGCCAACTGAGTGCCATACTAGCAGTATCTAGACACTTTAATGAGAGACCCCTAGCACCATGACTAGGCCTCTGGTCCTCTGAGAAAGCCTCATCCTATATGAGCATTAGCGCTCATCCCTGGCAGACTTGTGTTTAATCAGAGCTCTGCACAACTGAGAACCCCCACAGCAGGCTGTCATATTGGGCACCATATTAGCAACACTAAGGGCTATATAATTGGGAGCACGTTGGAATATTTGAGAAACACTTAGATTTATATTGAGGGAAGCCTGGCATGTGATGGCAGTGCCCAGGCATATACCAGACTAACTTCTGATAGAAAGTTTTATTGGACAATTAACTGGCAGAGGATCAGTAATGAGCATTCAAAATCGGCATCACTTAGGGTGGTGACTGGCTGAATGCAATGGATATACTCCGACAATAGCTATACACAGATACTGGGTGAGAGGAAGTAAGGCGGGCTTGATAACTCTTAATTCCACCCGCATTAGCACTCCTTGTCAGGAGTGGCTTGTCAAAGGTGTTGATCTTCAGCCAGGCAATGTTAACATTGAACCAACACCAAACTAATTGTTTTAGGCCATCCTGGGCGCATCTACATGAAGGGCTAGGCGAGGCGGGTGCCACGGATACTGGGTTCCCCTCCGAGGCAGACTCAGCAGGACATGCTAACATGTGGGGCGATGGGAATCCCAAGGTATTTAAGGGACAGCCGGCCGAAAGCCACCCTGGGAGAGGTGGTGTAATTGTGCAGGCACTGGAACAGCTTCTGTAGAAGCAGCGGGCAGGGGTGGTGTGTCTCCCCTCTCACCACTGGGGTCTGAGAGCTGGAAGGCAATGATTTGACTTTCCAGGTTAGGAGGGTCCTGCTGCCAGAATTGAATCAGTCTAAAGTTCACAGGGAGTTTGGAAAGGATGGGGGCACCTGTCCAGAATGGGCATGCTGTCCTTCGGTCTGGTATGGGCTTGAACTTGATTTGTCTGGACCTGGGAGAGGCCCAGTAATCAGCAGGATGTAGGTAAAGATGCCCACCTTGGTGGGGGGCCCTGGTTGTGACGGTGGCCAACCCCAAAGCTGTGGAGGAGTTACAGGGCGAGCCAGAGTCTGCAAGGTACAGAAGGGTACTATATGCAGCAGCACAACAAGGGTGCTAAGCCAAGGATACCTAGGGATGTCTTAGCGTTGTCCCCTGGAAGAGCGACGGCGCCCCGTTGGTCTTACGGGTGGTTGTGGGCCTGAGCAACCGGGGCTGCCTGGAACGCTCCACCCCCCTTTAGGGGGGCGTGAGTAAGTGCGTGGACTGGCGGTCCACTGATGGGAGGGAGGGGCCCTCCCGAAATTGGTAATCACCGATTGGCGACGGTCATGGTGTAATTTGGCTCATCAGGTGGGCAGGCGGCAGAGGGGCTGGCCTGCCTTTGGATCGCCCGTAAGATAACCCACCATGTTGGCATATTTGTTATGCAAATAAACCTGCAGGAAATTTCTCCACTAACAAAGTGTCTTGTGGTTTATTTATGTATGTTGCTGTATGAGAACTGAGAAGTGTTGCTGATATTGGCACTATGTCAGGCTGCCCGGGGTCTATGTCGGGGGCCCTCCTACCAGGGCGGCCGCCTTAGTGCCACAGGAAGGCACACAAGTCAGCTTAATAGTGCCCCCGGTCCAGGGACCAAGGGGTCAGTCGGCCGCGTCACTTCCGGCCATGGTGGGGTGAGGACAAGGGTACAAATACCTACCCCCGCCCATGGAACAACCTCTTGTCTGCTGCCCGTCTCGCTGTTTCCCACCCTACCACTTACCCTGTGGACAGCCCGAGGGTGGTAAGGGGAGGGGAAGAATCTAACGTATTGCTTTGTGTTGCAGGAGGAGTTACAGGGCGATCTAGAGTCTGCAAGGTACAGAAGGGTAGTGTATACAGCAGCACAACAAGGGTGCTAAGCCAAGGATACCCAGGGATGTCTTAGCGTTGTCCCCTGGTAGAACGACGCTGCACCGTTAGTCCTATGGGCAGTTGTGGGCCTGAGCAACCGGTGACTGCCTGGAATGCTCTGCCCCCCTTTTGGGGGCGTGAGTAAGTGCATGGGCTTGCGGTACACTGATGGGAGGGGTGGCCCCTCCCGAAAATGGTAACCACTGATTGGCAACGGTCACTGTGTAATTTGGCTCATCAGGCGGGCAGGCGGCAGAGGGGCTGGCCTGCCCTTGGACCACCCGTAAGATAACCCACCATGTTGGCATATTTGTTATGCAAATAAACCTGAATCAATTTTCTCCACTAACAAAGTGTCTTGTGGTTTATATATGTGTGTTGCTGTATAACAAATGAGAAGTGCTGCTGATATTGGCACTATGAGAGTTGTTTATTGTCTGTATTTTCCGGGATTTCCTAACTTCAGAAACAAAGACAGTGAGTGGAGCTCCCTGCAGGGCTCAGGGCTGGCGGTACTTGAAGAGAACTCCTGCTTCCAGCCACCCCCCTGCCCCCTAAAAAAACAGAAGGAACTTCCTATTCTGATTTTCAAGGTTATTATGGGGAATTAAAGTAGGATCTTCATCTCTCAAACTTCCACCCTTCCATTTCTGAGATATCACATCATAGGTTTCTAATGAGAAATGATTTATTTTTACTGTTTAAAGTCTATTGTTATTAAGAATACATTCCAAAAAGTGGCATAGCTAGCCCTTTGGCGCCCCTGTCGGTCCCTACGTTTGCCGCCCCGCCCCCCCTTGCCATGCCACTGATGCCAACCTCGGAAAGCAAAGAAGGAATATCAGTTTTTTAGTTATTCCTTAGAAAAATGAATTAGGGTTCTGTTATATTCGCCCTGTGCTCTGCGTCACTGTCTATGTCGCGCGCTGTGCTCGCGCTGCCCGACTTGGTGACATGTCCTGTGTTCGGTCCAACGGTCGGCAGTTGCCCGTTTGGTCCCGTTCACGATGGTTGGGTTTTCTACATCGCAACCTAATAAATTACCCTGATCAACACGACGCTGCTGTGCCGCCTTGTCCTTTCATTTATAACATTTTGGCGACTGCGGGAGGCGGAGGGTAACGCGTGGAAGAAAAACAGAGTCTGCCGGAAAAGACGACGCGAGAAAAGAAAACCCGACCAGAGGAGATTTTCACGGACAAGAGAAAGCGGTTTAAAAGTGTAACGTAAGCCTCAACGGAAGGTATGTCATAAAATCGCTCACCGTGAAGGGAACTGTGATTAAAGCTGTCTTCGCCCCAAGCGTGATGGAGCGTTAACTGTTGTTCCTTAGCCCGTCAACGCAGGCGACAGCGCCCCCCTTGGTGCCTTTAGTCTTAAAAGGGAAATCGTATTTAAAAGAAAGGCAGTACCAGTGAGCCCCACTGCTCGGAGGGCGGAACGTCTTAAAAGGGAAACGCACAACTAGAGGAAAAGCGGTTTTAAACAGATACCACCGCAATTCTGCCTACAGTGACACACTCACTTCTAAGCAAGTTCATCTCTGTGTGTCACGCAGCCACTAAGACGTTTGTCATTAAAGACCACCGTCTTTGGAGGAAAGCAAATTTACAGTGACACACTCACTTTAAAATCGACCTTGTCACAGTGTGTTACTCATTTTCTTTCAACATAAACGTCAGTGACACACACACTTTAAATTTGGACATTACGAACATTGCTGAGTGTTTTAAATTTTGCAGTTTAACTTATCCTCTTTTGTGATTTGTGCATTACTCTTGGGTATTCACTATGAATGTGAACAATGCTATTCAAGCGCCTGTCCCTTTTATGAGTGCCCCTGGTGAACCCTCAATGGAATGGGATGACTGGTGTGAGGCATTTGAGAATTATATCATAGCCTTGGACGGTACAAAGTTTTCTGCCATCAGGAAGAAAGCTTTGCTACTGGGTGCCCTAGGGAAAGAGGGACAAAGAGTGTTTAAATACTTGCCAAATCCGCCTCTTGACATTGATGATGTTTACAAAGATGCTCTGTTTAGGCTTTATACTAGATTTGCTAAGCAGGAAAATGTTGTAATGCGCAGGCACAAATTCTACACTGCCCCTCAAAGAGAAAATGAAACAATTGATGAATTTGTCTCTAGGCTGAGGGAACTCTCTGTGAAATGTCAGTTTGGGAACATACAGGATGAGATGATTCGGGATCAGTTAATCGTACAATGTTTTAGCAAAAAAACACAGGAAAAGTTGTGGGCAGCTAAAAACCCCACCCTTACTGAGGCAATTACCATTGCTAAAGTCGCAGAAGAAAGCGATAGGTGTATGAAGGAACTTAAAAGGATACAACTGGGACACACTAGTTGTCAGGAAGTTGCAAGCTTACAGGCAGATGCTTCAGAAAGCATAGCTTTAATACAAGGGAGACAAACAAATAGGGGGGGGAAACCCACAACCTCTTTTAATAAAAGTGGAACAAGCAAGTTTAAACCGACCACACGGTCTTGTAATAGGTGTGGAAGTCCTTTTCATTTAGCTGATTCCAAGAATTGCACGGCTTTGTCCAGAGATTGTTTAAAATGTGGGAAAAAAGGACATTATGCACGAATGTGTAGAACAATTGGCTCAAAAAAGGTCGCTATGGTTGAGGGTGAAGTTACTGATGATGAAGCAGAGGTAATGATGATTACGTCTGCTGGCAGCCTGGAGTCAACAGAGGGTGTTGTCCTATCTCGGCCTAAAGCAGATTTTGAATTGAATGGTGTTGTTGTCAATTTAATGGTGGATACAGGGTCGCTTTACACAATCATCCCTAAGAAATTGTATAATTCATCTTGCACTGGTTCAATTCTAGTGAAATCTGACATCACACTAAGGGGTTACCAAGGTGTGAGCATTGGTGTCCTTGGATACTTTGAGGCAGATATTAAGTTTAAAGGGAGAGTCACTCAGGGGAAGGTTTATGTGTCCCCACATGGCCCTGCTATTTTGGGGTGGTTACACCAATATGAGCTTAATATAAGGGTGAACCCGAGAGCTGATCCACCTGTAATGTGTGTTGAGGTAGAAAGTGCATGCAACATAGTTCAAGAGAACTTAGAAATTATTCTTAAGAAGCATGAAAGCATTTTAATGAGAAGTTGGGGGAGGCCATTGGTTACCTACATGTAATCAAAACCAAAAAAAGTGTAGCACCTGTGAAACACACCGCAAGGAAGATACCTCTATCTGCAAGAGATGAGGTCAGAAAGATCATCAAGCAGTTATTAGAGGATGATATAATTGAGCCTGTGGAGGCCACACAGTGGTTGAGTCCAGTGGTGATCACACAGAAACCGGACAAATCCTTGCGCTTCTGTGTGGACATGCGGAGCCTTAACAAGGCCGTGATAATGGATAACTTTCCGCTTCCGAACATAAATGAAATTGTCCTGAGTTTGGGTGGAGGTAAGATCTTTTCAAAATTGGACCTTCGCAGCGCATACCACCAGGTAAAGCTTCATCCGGACTCAAAGCAATTTACATCGTTCATCACTCCGGAGGGCACTTACCAATTCAAAAGACTTCCTTTTGGCCTCTGCTCTGCAGCAAGCGCTTTCCAAAGGATCATTACAGATGTACTCAAAGACATTGAAAGGGTAGTATTTTTCCAGGATGACATCCTGATTCATGGTTTGGATGTTGGTGACCATGATGTTATTCTGGATAAAGTTCTCACTGCTCTTTCAAGGGCTGGTTTAACATTGCGCAGGGAAAAATGTGTGTTTGCTGTTGAGGAAGTAGATTACCTAGGGTACCACGTATCTGGCCTTGGTATACAACCCAAAAAAGATCTTGTAAGCGCAATATGTAATGTGTCTGAACCTGATGACAAAGACAAACTATGGTCTTTTATGGGCATGGTTGAGTACTATGCGAAATTCGTAAAGAACTTTGCAGAAAAGGTTGAACCTTTGCGAATTATCATGCGGAAGGGTAAAGGTTTCACTTGGGGTGCAGATCAGCGGAATGCCTTTCTATTGATCAAACAAAACATATTAGATGCTAACATTCTTTCAAGTTTTGTGCAGTCATATCACACCATCCTCACTGTTGACGCTAGTTCTGTTGGGATTGGTGCAGTCCTAACACAGAAAGGGGGTGGCAAACAGAACACCGTCGCATTTGCGTCGCGTTCTCTGACTGAGACCGAAAGGAATTACTCGGTCATCGAGCGTGAAGCTCTGGCGGCTGCGTGGGCAACTCGGTATTTCAGGGTGTATTTGTGGGGAATCACCTTCACACTCAGAACAGACCATAAGCCCCTGTTGAAGGTTTTAGCCCCTGGGGGGATTAGGAACTGCTCTGGGAGGTTAGCGAGACTTGCTGTTAGTGTATAAGAGTTCACGTGTAATGTAGAGTACTTGCCTGGTTGGTGCAACAGTGTTGCGGACTGCCTATCTAGATTACCTGACACTAAAGAGCCGCCTAAGGAGTTAGTGACTGAAAATGTGGTCGCGTTTTTAGATGACTTAGAAAGTGATTTACCCAGCTCTATATCTAGGAGGGAATGGATTGAGGAAATGGGGAAAGATCCTGTTATGGTTGGCTTAATCAAGATGTGCAAAGAAGGGGTGTCAAGGCAAAGTACGGTCTCACCTGCTCTTAGGCCTTATGTTCCGGTACAGGATGAGATTTCTTTACAGGGCGAGCATATCCTTGTGCGGGGTGAGAAATATATACCTCCGGTATCCCTTAGACCCCGTATCATTGCCCTGGCGCATGAGGGCCATCTAGGCCAAACCCTTACTGGCAAACGTGTCAAAGCTGATTTTTGGTGGCTGGGGGTAGATGCACAGGTGAAGAGTTGGGTTGAGCAATGCCAGCCATGCAAGGAGTCTGAAAAGAGGTTGCAGGTTTGTGCAAGTAAAGATGGCATGGGGAGAATTATTTATGACGATGGTGTATGGCAGAAGGTCTGCATTGACTTCATAGGTCCCTTTCATGATCTAACAGATGCTGAGAAATTCGCCTTGGTATTGGTAGATTCAACTTCAAGGTGGGTTGAGGTTGTCTTCATGAAAAGCATCTCTGCCGAATCCACTGTCAAGGTCCTTGATGAGATATTTCGACGTGAGGGTATTCCCTCAATGGTGTTAACGGATAATGGCACGCAGCTTACCTCTGCCATTATGGAGGATTATTTTATTTTTCTTGGATTAAAGCATTTGCGTACATCGCTCTACAACCCACAAGGGAATGGACTTTGTGAGAGAATAAACAGGCTTGTTAAGGGCACTATGCAGCTCGCTTTAGCGTCAGGCCGCCCTGTGCAGAAGGAGATTAAAGAAATGCTGTGGGCATACCGCACAGCTGTTCATAGCAACATGTCTGTAACACCTTTTGAGCTCATAAGGGGAGGGTGCCAGGCACTAAACTCATTCCTACTTGGCTACATGAGAAAAAAAACAAGGTGGGAGGCAACATCCTGGAAAAAGCTGTCTCTACCAAAATAGCTGAAGGGGACCTGGTAAAAGTAAAACCTGGAGGTAATCAGAGGATGTTCAACAAATTTAGGGGACCCACCAGGTAAGGTCCGTAGTTGGCAATTATGTTAAGTTGCAAAATGGTCAAACGTGGAACCTCTGCAGGGTAGCACTTTACCAAAAGAGGGTTAAGTCTGTTCCTTTAGCTCAAACTTCTAAGAATGTGGTTGCTGATAGGGTTTGCAGACCTCTTCGTTGTAAGGTTGCTCCTGCCTATTTGAAAGACTATGTGTAATTTCATCTGTTTAAGGGAGGATGTGGGGTTGAATGGCCTGTTTTATCTTGTCCTACGTTCTCAAGAGTAAGTAGTGTGTTCGATGCTGCTTTGTTTTTTCTTTGTGTTTCACCTTTTCTTTGTAAAGGTTACTTTGAGCTTCTGACTTATTTATTCTGTTGCATTCTTTTCATTCTCTGTTTAAGGAAAAGAGATGTGTTATATTCGCCCTGTGCTCTGCGTCACTGTCTATGTCGCGCGCTGTGCTCGCGCTGCCCGACTTGGTGACATGTCCTGTGTTCGGTCCAACGGTCGGCAGTTGCCCGTTTGGTCCCGTTCACGATGGTTGGGTTTTCTACATCGCCACCTAATAAATTACCCTGATCAACACGACGCTGCTGTGCCGCCTTGTCCTTTCATTTATAACAGGTTCCCTTAAATTATGAGAGTGATTTTTGCGAGAAATATTTAACGTGGGTTTGAATGTGTGAATGTAACTGCTCTTTTGTAAACTAAAATCGCTGGTATATTTTTAGCAGAGCTTTAAGTGAGATGAAAAAACTAGGGGGTCTTTCAAAGGGCCGTGGCGGATATATTTAAGAGCGTGGCTTAAAAGCAAGTAAGCATAAAAAATCTATGCTTAGCTTGTCGCCCGACTGGTGTTTTGGTACTTCTGTCATTACATCCAAACATATCATACAGCAAGGAACTTTACACTTACAACAAGTCAGTACTATTGGCCTTGTCAGTGGTTGTTAGTTGCATAGCATAAATAAGCAACAACCATGGCTTCATACATATAGCATGTTAAAAACGCTTCAGTTCTGAAATGGTGAGACTGTAAAAGAACTATAACGTGTCTCTTTGAAGTCACATCAAAGGAGGTGAAGGGTGGTACTGCTGCAGAGATAAGATGTATATTTTTTTATCCTGGTGAATGGAGAGTCCGATAGGGACCCGTCTCAGCACCTGCTTTTTCAAAACTGCCCGTGCTCAGCACCGGCAAGACCCAGCCAATTTAAAGCTCTGATTGTAAATGTAAATGTATTTGAGCTTATATAGCGCACAGCTACCCACAGTGGGTTTCCCGGCGCTTGCTTAGGGAACCCGTCCTGGTATTCCCCTGTGAGATAGCCCCGGCAGGGTATCCACGAGGTGAAAGCCAGGCATCCCGCCACGAGGGGCCGTTGTGGAGATTAAGCAAGCTATTGCCCAGAGTCGCAGAGTGTGAACCCGTGAGTCGAGCAGGCACCGGAGCTAGAATTATCGAGTCCGTGGAATTTTTAGCCCAAGGAATTGAACCCTGGTCCAGGGCCGATCTCAGCTTCCGGGTCTGCCGCCTCTAACCCCTGAGCCACCCTTCTCCACAATTCTTAGAGAGATGCTTAGAATTGTAGGCACAGAGTCATACAAGCGCCGGGAAACCCACTGCGAGTAGCTGTGCGCTATACAAGTACAAAACATTTACATTTACATATAGAAAGAGATAAAGAATTGCGTACAAACACATACGCACTCACGAAGATAAATGGCAAAATTAAATAATAATATTAAACTGGTGTTCGCATGAACAATTTACTATGTTGGATTCACATGGTTGAATGTAAATATTATATTGTAAAATCAAATGGATGTCATTAAATACATACATGCGCAGATGTATAGGCATGCAGGGAAAGATACAGGTGTGCCTTGAGACCCTCCCCAGTGATTTGCTGCGCTTTAAAAATTCCTTGATTGATCTGCGCGCGCTCACACTCTTAATATCACGATTACTAGTATAATCTCAGTTCATCCTCCATTGTAGGCAGCCAGGTGAGGGCAACACGGACACCGTGGATCAGCCAGGGGTGTCTTCCATGGATTTCCCACGGGCCCCTCTTTCTTTTGTCTTTTCTACGGTATTTCCTTCAGGAATTTCCCAGATGTCTCCCTGGTCTTTCCCAGAGGATGACACCTGGCGCTGGTCACTCCTCGCCCGCCCCTTTTAGTGACGTCACTCTCCGCAGGGCTCGATCTCACGCGCCTCTTCAGGGTATATAACCTCTGTCAAGAGAGAGACACATCAGCCAACACCAGAAGCTCACCTGCCCCCAGCACCGGAGAGAGCGAGGCAGAGCGAACCACTGTCCCAGGAGTCAGGACACAGACAAAAGAGACCCCTCTCAGGTCGACAGAGATAGACTGCGGGGCACAGGAGGTCCACCCTGAAAGACAGAGACTGCTCGCAGAGACGGGAAACTTATCTCAGGGCAGAGGCAGACACCAGTGCAGAGCATGCTTCAATGCGCCTTCCAGGTGAGCCGCGCTACAGGCATCATGTTTGGCCCCTCGAATGGCTGGATTTGTATATTTTTGTTCTGTTTGGGGGGCATAATGTATTTCCCTTCTCCACTTACATTGGTTGAAAGCCTTTCTCTCGATCTCATTATTCATGTATTGGTTTTTATAGAGTGATATCTTTTAAAACAACAGACAGCGCAATCACTTTTTAGATAATGTATGTGGCTATATTACTGACTTAATTTGTGTATTCGTTTTTTCACCCTTGGCAATCTCATGCTTTTAATGTACTTTTTACATTCTCATACTTCTTAATAAGTATTTTTTTGTTTTTTCAATATATGTTTGTGAATAGGAGAGCCCCTTTTATTCTTACCTTGCCACGTGTTTTAATATCGCCAGTTCCGAGACCATTCGCCATGTGTTCTCTGATGTTCATAATATGGGCGTCTCTGTCGTCCGTGAACATTGCAGAGGCATCCTGGGTAGTTAAGGTCTGTTATAAGATGTTCACCAATAGAGGTTGTTATCATACAGCATAATCCTCAGAAATCCGACAGTGATATTTAAAGCGTCTTGGGGTTTTGCTGCAGTCCTGTTGTTTGTAGCGCTGCTGCTGATAACAAGCACAGCCAGTGAAGCATAAACTGCTCGTTAAAATGCAGTATTAGCAGCAAGAGATTGAACTGAAAGGAGTTTAGGACGTTATTGTAAGTATTTGTTTCTCAAAGTAGGTGTGATAATGCACAACGTACACAATGTAAACAGAGTTCAACAATAGCCAGAGGTTGTCGAGGCATCCCCGAAGGGTGATTTTCAAACAACAATTTATTTTAGCCGATCAGAAAACTGTGCCCATATAGATACGGGGTCCCTGATCACATGCATGTGCCACTTGATACATAGTGCCTTCGTGGTGCACTGTGGCCCAAGAGACATTGTCTTTCTCGCATCCACGACAGGAGCAAAATAAAGAGTTTCATACCGTACCAGCTGATATCATGCTTCACACTGCTGTCTGCCAACATCCAATCAGAATGCTTGCACCAGAACAGAGACCCCTGTTGAATGTGGGAAGGCACTGGCATCATACGACAGCCTGGTGGCACCACATGCCAAAAGATTGGCATCATCTGTCATAGTGCTGCGACCAGATGTATGCCAACTCAAGGTGCTGGCATAATACGCCAGCATGTTTCCTATAATGTCAGGGTACTTTCATCATATGTCAGTGCCCTGACTTCATATGCCAAGGTGCTGGCATCATTTATCAGAGTCCTACCATCATACGTGTTCCTACGTGCTGGCATCATATGTTAGGGTGGTGCCTATCATACCCGGGTGCTGCCCTGCTGTTGGGCTCCCCCTGTGATGGAGTGGTTGTAGTGCCAGCCCTGCGGCTCATGTGCGAGTCTATGGCGGTTTATACTCCATGTCTACCTGCTGATATGTCAGGCAATGTGCCATGCTGGGGCAGCTCATGCTCCAACCTGGAATTGCTTATATGCCAGGCAGAGTCTGCTCACGTGCCAGGCAGCAGCCACTCGTTTGCCAGTCTTGGACTGCAGTTTGACAGATTGCACTTGCTAGCTGTGAAAACCCTCAGATCTCTCCTCTGTTATTCCCCCTTCTCTGTCCTCTTCTCCTTCTTGACTCTGTTGCCTTGTGTTCCTCTCTTTTAGCCCTGTCCACTCCCTTCCATGTTCTTATACAATGAAACAACTCGGCTAATATTGCTTTCTCCCTTCTTCCAGAAACCACACGCCATCCTCAGGCTGTCCAGGCAGGTGCACACAGCGGCGGTGGAAGGTAAGTGTCTGTGTGCGCTCACTGCTCTTGGTTTGGGGTCCCGCTGTATTTTTTGTGCTCAGGTTCTGCTTCTGGTTTCCCTTTCCCTGGTCTGAGTCCGCTCTCTATATCTTGGTCCCAGTTACTGGTTCTGGGGTCACTCTCCCTGTTATGATGCCGCGCTGTATACCCTGGGCCCACGTTACTGGTTCTGATGCCACTCACCTTGTGCCAGGACCGCTCTGTATCCAGTGGAACCAGTTACTGGTTCGGGTGTCACTCACCCTGACTTGGGTCCCTTATGTGATGGTCCCAGTTTCTGGTTTAGGAGCTGCTAGTACTGGTTTGCATCTGCTATCAGTCTAGAACTCCAAGAGTCCTGGGTAATGATTGTCCCATATAAACATCACGTGGCTCTGGTCCGGATCAGCTGGATTTGTGCCTGATGCCAGCCCAGAATGCTTGTAGTTCTGATCCTGTCTCTTCTCTTCATTCAGTGTTGGAGGGGAGCCCCCTGGAGAAGGCGGTCACTAGCAGCTTTGCTTCTTTCATACATGGAGTCCAGACAGATCACTTGTCCCAAACAGTGCGGCGCCGAAGCAAGCGTATGATCCTGGACAGCATCGGCGTTGGACTGGTGGGAAGCACGACCCATGTGTTCAACATCGCCCTGGGATACTGCCAGGTAAGAGGAGACATTGAACAAACTAAGCAACGCACCATGCAAAATACAACAATTTAAAACTCTTTTTAGGCCAAGAGTGTGACTCTATTCCTGTGCTGCTTCCATGTAAAAGGCTACAGGCACCACAGTATGGAACACACCACAGGACAATGTACAATCCATCCATTAAAGCTCTCTGTTCCAGCAGTCTCCAACATCTCCCTTTGATCCAGCCTGGGCCATGGGCCAAAGCAAGCCCACCATTGGCCACCCAGCAATTAAAAACCTACTAGGCCATAATGTCCTTGAGACCTTATGAGTTAAAGACAGACGTGGTCCAAGCCAAAAAGCAAACCAAGGACTACACGTCCATTAAAACCCTGTACATCAGCAGAGTTCACCATCACCCAGGACTCATGTCAGTTAAGAAGAGACTGGTAGCAAAATGAACACTACATCTTGTAGCACACAAGCATTAAAACACCCTGCATCGACCCAGAAAGTTAGTATGGCCTTTAGCTACTCATAGAGAAAAGGAGACATTGACTTAAAACCACGTCTCATGATTCAAACCATCCCTTAATCAAACCCCGTTTGAGACATTAGTTGTTCAGTATCACTATGAGATTTTACCAGGTTATCCGAATCTTGGATCTTACCAAGCACACACCATGAACCCCTCACCCATTAAATAACCCTCTAGAACAACAGTGTGACCATCTCATTGGAATAACAGATAAGAGAGAAAGACAAAGTCAAGAAATCCACCATGATTTACTCATCCACCATGAAATACTCATCCACTAATCACACCCCAGGCTACCTTCAGATGTTAAGCAGTTAACTATAGACTATGGTAACTAAATAAACATTGCAATCCACTGTACAACCGTCCTTCAGAAACACTACATCTACTCACTGAGACTCCTTACCTGCTCCTGCATTTCTTCCTATAGGCACAACCACGTATCAGGTTGAATCATCCCGTGTTTAGAGTTGAATAACCCACATTTCCACAAGCTCTGTTGTTCTACCACTAGATGTCTGGGCACACTGTTGATTTCTAACTTAATTCTGTCTCTCACAGGACATGTACTCCTTGTCTGCCATCAGCTCTGTGTACGGAAGGAAAGGATTGAGACTCCCACCTACGCTGGCTGCATATGTCAATGGAGTAGCGGTAAGGATTTTGAAAGCTGTCAATTACTTTATCAATCAATCATAGACAAAGAGCGATGAGTTTGTGAGAATTTTACTTAAATGTTGTCTCCGCCAATGTAAAATCTTGACTGTTTCCACTTCTGTAAAGAGTCTGTATTGGGCAATGGCACAGTCACTCAACCAAATCTTAGAATATGAATCCTACACCTCTGTAAATTGTGTCCATAGGCCGATGACACTATCTCTCTGCTTAACATCTTTTTCTGACACACACTTCTTTAAGTACCTTCTAATCCTCTACTCCTCTTTTAACAGAGTCACTCCATGGACTTCGATGACACTTGGCACCCTGCCACTCACCCGTCAGGTGCTGTGCTGCCAGCCCTAATGGCTGCCTCCCAGATGTTGCCAGTGAGCTTCCGACCCAGCGGCTCAGACTTTTTGTTGGCATTTAATGTTGGCATTGAGGTGCAAGGAAGACTCATGCGTTTCTCCAATGAAGCCAGCAATATCCCTAAAAGGTTTGTATGATGCCCACAAAAGGCAGAATTATTCTATGGCCAACACACAATACCCATAAGTGGCTCTAGTGGCTCCAGAGCATGGCTAAGATGCTGAAAGAGAATAGAAATATTTCATGTGTCATATGTGAGATCCATACAGAGAGAGAATGTTATGTTGTGTGCTTGATGGGGTCAAAGGGCAGAAATATCCGGAAGAGGAATCTAATGCAAACAAAATCATGCATGTGGATAGCACACAATATAATGTAAACATGGTAACATTTATTTTTCCGCTCACTGTAACTAGATTATTTGTTTGTGTCAAATGCTTGATTAGATCCTAGCATTTTTTTATACGTTTCCTCGTACTGCACCATAGCATTAATGTATGGCATGCTTTAAGTATTTTACCATAATTCACACTTATTGATAGCATTGCCCCTTTTCTAAACCTATTTTGGTTGTATCAGTATTCCATGTCTGACACAGTTCCTTGTATTCCCTTCAGGTTCCACCCTCCTTCTGTTGTTGGCACCATGGGCAGTGCTGCTGCTACAGCAAAGCTCCTTTCACTGAATGCAAAACAATGTGCCCATGCTTTGGCGATCGCTGCCTCTCTGGCGGGAGCACCTATGGCCAATGCTGCAACTCTTGCCAAGCCTCTCCATATTGGCAATGCGACCCGCTTTGGGATGGAAGCAGCACTTCTGGCTGCCCGTGGGATGGAAGCCAACCCACTTATCTTGGACGATGTGCCAGGCTGCTCAGGGTTCAGTGCTTTCTATGGTGACTACCAGCCCTCGTCCCTGGCAATGCCAGATCAAGATTACAGCTTTCTCTTGGAGAAGCAAGACATTGCCTTTAAGAGGTTCCCAGCTCACTTGGGCATGCACTGGGTGGCAGACGCTGCCATCTCAGTCAGAAACCGAGTCACCAATATAACGGGCTCCTTTAACCCTGCTTCCATCCGTGCTGTTCTTCTGAGGGTCCCAGTCTCCAAGTATATCAACAGACCCTTCCCAGAGTCTGAGCACGAGGCGCGACACTCCTTCCAGTTCAACGCCTGCACTGCCCTTCTGGATGGCGAGGTGGGCATCTCTTCCTTCAGTGAGGACAGCCTTAGTAGACCAGATCTCATCAACCTGTTGAGGAAGGTGGTGGTGGAGCACCCTGAAGACAATGTGGCCAACTTTGACAAGATGTACGGGGAAGTAGTGCTGCTCCTGGAGAGTGGAGAGATTGTGACCGGCAGATGTGACACCTTCTATGGACACTGGAGGAAGCCCCTCAGCCAAGAATCCCTCCATGAGAAGTTCCTCTCCAATGCTAACCATGTGCTCCGCCAAGACCAGGCACAAGTAATTATTGAGGTGGTGAAGGAGATAGAAAGCCTTACAGACTGTTCACAACTGGCATCCTCTCTGCAGTAAACGTGTGAAACCAAAATTCAACCCTCTTACAAAATGGGAGTAAAACTTTACATGAACTACAGGTGCAATCATCTTTGCATTAACTAGCTTTACACAAGATTGAAAATCTACTCAAGGAGAGGGACATTACCAATTAATTCTATAAAACGACGAGAGTCAATTATGTCCTCTACTTTCATGAAACGTGATGTTATGTCTCACAGTACAGCGAGGTCCACTTTTAATCCAATACAAGTACAGATGCATCTGGCTGGCCAGAAGCAATATGCTTACGTTTCCTTGTAACTCATCAGTACTTTGTAAGGACTGTAAAATGCAATTTGTATTTATTGTTATTTATTATTTGTTAATTTATTGTTTAAAAAAATTTGACCTCATCTCACTGAAATACCATTTCCTTTTCCAACTAAGTGATTCTCCCCTAGTGGCCAAAGATAGGACGAGCTGGAACTTCAATATTGGTCTAGTACTGAATTCTCCCTGTGCAGCGCTCTCTTACATGTACTTTTCTAAAAACACAGGTCAAAATAGGTCTTTCTATTTCAATCTCTCATATTCGTCAGTGAAACGTATTTGCGCTTTCTGTGGTTATTTCATTTTGAATAAAGTCTCTGAATTTATTGTACAGTGATTGTAATTTTTGATGTGTAAAGCTGCTGACATTTTAGATGCTACCTTACAGGATGGCCTCGGCTTGGTGACAGTGAGACTCGATACTCTCACACACAGACCTTACATATGAAACTCTCCTTTTCAGCTGTTGCTCAACATGTTGACCCTCCTACTAGTGTTTCACAACCTTCCTTGTTTATAGAAACGTCCCTTGCATGCGCAACTACTCATATAACAGCCAGAATATATGTATCTGAACAAGTACCAAAGATTGATCCAATCATGGCACACATTTTAAATGCCAACATTTTATGGCTGTTGCCATACAGTTTGCACCACTGTGGAATTTCTAAATCCTACGTGCTCACAAACTGGTGCCATGTGTGCTGGAAAGTGGAGCATATTGTTAATCAAACGTGGAAAATACACAGAAAATCAGACATTTTGCCAACCTATTCTGTGAGCCACTCTACTCAATCAAACTTACTGACCAATATTTAGAATTGCATATAGTAAACCTACTGATGATAAAGAGAGGTGGGAAGTGGGGCTTTTTGATCCTCTCCTACATGCATTCGTGATTGGATTGCCCTTTGTGCTGTATGCAATCTCCTATCTCTATTGAGCTTTGTCGGATAAATATAGACACAGTGTGCCTGCTAAACTGAATGTGATTCTAGTCAGACAAACATTAGTCCTCATGTATGCAGATGATTTGTTAATTTATTTCTAATAAGTCAGCATCTCTAATACAACTTTACCTTAAGAAGCATAGCATCCTGGGTATTTGATTTACAGGTTGAGAAATTTGGAGATGAGTACTCTTTGGTGTTTCAGTTCATTGTGAATCTACTCACAATTATTGGGGAGCTTCTCAAGTTTTGTATCAAATACTTTTGTTTTAAAATATGTTGATATTTGATATGGACTGATGATGGGACTATATACTTACTGCCTCCTATAACAAAGGTTTGTTGTTTGTATTCTTCATGCCATGTGTTTGCCACTGAATTTCTTTAACTGTCTTTGCCTGTGGTTGTTAAAGTTTAAAATTGTAGCTTTAACCTGCCCATGATTGCAGAATTTATCCCATTTTTTTTTGTTTAAACTTGTGGTTTTTCCTGCCCGTGACTGCTTCCATTTAACCTGTTGAATTGTGGGATTTGCAGTCCAAACTCTGTAGTTTTTCCCTCTCACTCCCCATGACTATCAGTTTTTCCCTCCAAATTTCTCCTTTGCTCTATACTAAGACATGTATGTTAAGCAGAGCACCCCAGCCCACCATTTTGTGTTAACAAGTGAGTGAAACCAGCCCTCCTCCCCAGCAACAGGGATATTCTATATCAGAGGGTGCTCTAAAACAGCAGTAATCTGCTGTGAGCTGTTTAAGCTGTGTTTTTTGGCCAGGAGAGGGAGTAAAGTTGTATTCAAACATTATTGTTAGAGGACAAGTTTGTTAGGCCCTTACCTGCAGAAGTCCAAAGTGTAGGTTGAGACTGTCTCCTAGGAGATTTCTGAATAGAGCGGCAGTTTCCAATTCCCTGGCCAGCAAACCTTTGTCTGAGGTAGCTGGGACCTTTTATAGTCTGCTATTGTTTGGTACATGTGTACACTGTTTGGTGTTTCTATTGGATTAGGGTTAGTGTCCTCATTGGTTGGGTATTTGAGGGCTCTGATTGGTTTCTGGGTCTGTGATTCAATCAATGTAGGGCTGGGACTAGGGCTAGGTTTAGGATTTCTATTGGCAGTAGGGACTAGGGCTACCTCTGTTATTGGTTGTTGGGACTATGGTGGGACTAGGGCTAGGGTTAGGCCTTTAATTGGAAGTGGCGATTAAGGCTTCTGGTGTGAGTGGTTGCTGGACTTGGGTTGGGTCTACTGGTAGGGCTAGGACCTCTATTGGACGTACAGATCATTGGCGCTTGGACTGGGGTAAGATTGGCTTCAAGGTCCTGGTCTCCTATTGATTCTAGATTTTAGGGGAAGTGTTGTGATTGGATGGTGTTAGGGCTAGGGTTCCCATTGGCTGAAGAGGGTCACCTGATTACTAGGGCTATAAAAGCCCAGGCTTAGGGTGTCTCAGCCAGGGGTGGGCGGAATTTGCGTAATTGCGTTTCGCAAATCTCAGCGAAACAGTAAAAAATCTCCGAACATGCAGAAATTCCGCGAACATGCGGAATTGCTTGTTCGCAATGCTTTTTTCCTGTTCGCAATCGCTGTTTGCGTGCTCAAAGGGAAATATCTTCAAAACACTCATTTTGAGAACACGAACAAGCAAAAAATTGCGCGAAGTCGCAGAACGCAGAATTATGGGCATTTTGCGTTCTCCGTGGAACGCAAAATTACCCAAATTCTGCAAATTCCGTGAGCAGAACGGAATTTAACGCCCAGTCCTAGTCTCAGCCCAGGCGTAGATGCTAAAGGCAGAGTGGTCAAGGGCAGTTGCCTGTCTGAGCCTGTTCGAGACTGCTTGGGACCAGAGCCAGAAATGCTGCCCATGTTCCCATTCAGTGATACCCAGCACATCCACAAACATAGAAATACACTCACACCAAATATACACCACACACAACCCTATGCACAAATCAATGTACCAGCATACACTACAAACCAACCAAACGACATCTATACACCCTTCTATGATAACTACCACACATACCCACCAGCCTCCCATCATTTGTCCAACTAATACCCTCCTCTTCCCTCTACCATAATAACACAAACGCACAACACATACAATGCACACCACCACACTTTTCAACTCTTGCAACAAACCAGTCTAAGACAAACACTCTTAAATCTACTTCCTTCCCTCCTACACACAATATACACTCTACTCATAAACACATACCACCCCATCTACCTTACAGCCTCCTCTCACAAACAATACTATACAACTACATCTATTGCAACAAATACACCAGCACCCTTTTCACTACTCCTCAAAACAAACCATTTTAAGCACACCAGCACAACAAGATCATCAAAGTGCAACACTGTATGAATGTGACTTAGCACTCTAGTGGTTGGTGGGAGGAGATGGGGGAGGAACAGGAAGGTGAGGAGCCAGGGACGAGATAGAGGGGCAGTTAGAGTAAGGCCGGGGAAAGGAATGGTCACGAATAAAGTATTAATGCTGACACCACCGAGTCCTGTGTCCTCATTGCCGTGAAGGACAAGACAAATGGCGACGAGAGTGGGATGGGAGACAGCGCTAGGCAAGTGCTCTAATCCCCGAAAGCAGTGACCTGGTTTCTGAGGTGGTGCGCGCTTAAAGTTGCAGGCGCAACGAGCGTGGCCCCCCCTGCGCGTGTGCTGGAGAAGAATCGGCCCTGGTAGTGCAGTGTCCCTAGAACGAAGCACTGTGACCTGGAGGTCGGGCGAAGTGTGCCCTGGCAGCGCGGTTGGGCTCTTAAGTCTGGGTGCCCACCCCAGCTGTGCAAGCGTGAAGATGCCAACGTCGAGTGTGCCCTGAGCCTCACCAGATGCCTGTGGTGCTGCTGAGGGAGAATTGTGGCGAAAACGGGAGGCCACACCGGTTCCTAGTGCAGCATGGATCCGGGAGCCAGTGCGGTGATCCTCATGCCGGTGAGTGCTTGTCTGCTGTCGGGGAGGCCGGGAGAGGAAGACCGGAGACCAAATCTCGAGTAAAACGAGATTTTAAGGTCAGCGGCCATCTTGGAGTCAGGCGCCTGCTCCCATCCCCTATCAGGAACATTAGGCGGTCATTTTAAAGTCAGGCAAGAGATAAAGTCAACAAGCACAAGCAAGTGCAGGAGCCAAATTCAACAAGCATAAGCAAATGCAAATTCCAAATGCAATAATCACAGGCAAATGCAAAGTTTAAATACAACAAGCACTAGGAAAGGCAAATCCTGAACGCAACAAGCACGAGCAAATATAAATCGTGAAAGCAAGAAGCACGAGTAGAGACAAGACCTGAAGGCAACAAGCACAAGCAAATCCAAGTCTCAAATGCAACAAGCACAAGCAAATACAAGTCTCAAATGCGACAAGCACAAGCAAATGCAAGTCCCAAGTGTAACAAGCATGAGCAAGTGCAAGTCCCAAAATACATTTTAAGCACCAAGTGAAGATAAGTAACTGAAACTAAAGGGAGAAAGAACATAAATGATCTAGAAACATGAGTAAACAAGTGTCAGGGAAGCTTTCTCTCATCAACCACAGTGGCTAGTAACCTTGAGAAAAAGAACAAGATGTCGACATCGCCAAGTACCAGTGCTGAGGAAGCATAAATCACCTGCAGCTGAGTGACGACCATTTTGAACTCAGGCAATCCAAGCCTAACTCACTGAAGCCTACTGAGACCAACATAAAAGCTGGAACATCTTTATAAGGAAAGGTGAAACTGGCAGATAAAACACAGTGGTCACCTGTGAGTGAGTTTTCCCAAAATCAAAGGAAAACAACGATACGCAAGATCTCGACAGAAGAGGGCCAACCCTGTCAACCAGTACATGAACACACCCGAGCAACTCACTGTTCATCAAATTTCGTAGACGAGTCCGACGAAGCGTCAAACAGTGGGATACATCTCACCCATGGCACAGACGTCAGTGCACCCAACAAGCGAGAAGAAGAAACAAACCACATAAGACGGGGTGATTAACTCAGACACCAGAAAGGGGTAGGCAAATACACTCAAGACACCTGTAACAACAAGGAAATTGAGAGGAGACAATTAACATCAGAGAGGCAGAGACAAAATGCCCTGGGATCAAACAAAAGAAATAAACGTATGGCTATCAAACAATCTCTCCATGGCAATAACACAGAAGACCCTTCGAGACATGCACCCAAAGAAATGTCCCAAAGATAGTTCCGACTCCAAGAGCAGTTCGTCACAGCCTACCAGCTCAAGAAATTTACCAGTCAAGACACACCCAAAAGAACGTTCTCAAAGGAAACCAGTAAAAGACTCCTCCGATTCAGAAGGCATCTCTGTACAATCACTCTGGTCCACAGAATCAAGGTCACGAAAACGCCCATGGCATCGATCACCCGAATGCACAAGGAAATCAGAGAACGTTCTCCCCGTCCAGAGCAACATATCTCATGCCGATGACTCCGAATATTCGATCACCCCGACACCCAACAAGTCCTGTCAGTCACAGTTATATCAAGACATAAATAATATACAGTCACCTCTGATGGGGTCAGCGAAGCTGACTCAAAGGGCTTGCAGAAGGAAAACGAATATATGGGACATTACCCATCATGTTAGGAAAGGACTATCTCATCACTCTGCAAGGAAGGCAAAATGTGTTGACAGAGATAGATCATTCTAAAAAAAAGGGATGAGAGAGGAACATGCACATGCCTGGATGGTCAAAGAGTTCAACATTCCCAAACGCGAGTGGGAGTTGGTGAGACAAACAGTGCCAGCAAATGAGTCCCAGAACCGAATCAGGATACCAACTTTAGATAATGACTCCCAATCTGAGATGCATGACTTTGAACATGAGAACCTTGCTGCCCCTAACCGGAAAAGACAAAATGAAATGAAATCACATGCGGATGCTCGGAAGAGAGCTAGAACACCACCCACTCATGAAGGAGACCAGGTGTCAGTCAAACCAGAGCCACAAATGAAGACAGACTGCCGCTATCGAGCTGGGCCATTGATAATCAACCAACAAGAGAGAACTATGATCGCTTCAGAGTCTGAAATGTGTGGATCACGAGAAATGTGTCACATTTCTAAAATCGCCCATCTGCAGTCAAAGACGCCTTTGCCAATCCGGTGAGGACCCTAGTTAGTGAGAGTGACGTGGCTGGTAATGTTCGGCCAAGACCCGATAATCTCGTTGAGTCTGGAGTCAAGAACTCAGAAGCTTATTGGAAACTGCAACAAACCCTTCGAAAATATGCACGGTCGATTGAAGAACTGTAAATATGTTCACACCCTCACTGAGGTAGCAAGCTGTCGCCAGCACGATTGACTTTGCATTTGTTCAAGAAGAGGGGAGATGTAAGAATGTGACTTAGCACTCTAGTGGTTGGTGGGAGGAGATGGGGAGGAACAGGAAGGGGAGGAGCCAGGGACGAGATAGAGGGGCAGTTAGAGTAGGGGTGGGGAAAGGAATGGTCACGAATAAAGTATTGCTGCTGACACCACCGAGTCCTGTGTCCTCATTGCCGTGAAGGACACAACAAACAACTCATAATACTTTCCATCACAAAATACAAACATACACCCATCTTTCAAACCACACAAAGGAACAAACTCCAATGAAAAGCGTTCTCCCTTCCACCACACTTAACACAGATAGAGCAACACAGCAGCTCTCTTCTAACCACCTTTCATCCATTGGACAATTTAGAGCCTTCCTACAAGACTCACATGCTGCACCACCGCCCTTAACTCATACACCTTCTGCCTTTAACAAACGCAAAGTAAACAATATAAGCAATGTGGCACACCTCACAACTTCACTTCCTTATGTCTACTGCACAACAATGTTACACCACGAGAACAACACAGCACACCAAATCACTCTCAAACACCATCTCCAACACATGCATACATTTAACATCTATGTTACTCCGCTGGTTTTTCTGGCGGAATCATTGGGAGCTTTTGTTTTCTTGGGGTAGAGTCGATAAATCAGTGGGCGCAACACTGTCTTGACTCTGTTTTCCATTGGCTGGCCCAGGCTCAGCTGCAGTGTAACAAAGGGAACTCTGAGCTTCTCTTGTATGGGACCTCTCCGGTCGATTTTAGAGCTAAGTTTTGGCCCCTAGGCTTCCCCCTGCCTAGTGCAGGGAACAATATTGCTAAAAATCTGGGTATTTGGTATTCTGAGAATCTGAATTTCTCCACACAAGTTAAAAAACTTGTAGAGACATGTTTCAGCACTTTAAAAGCCCCGAGAAAGTTTCTCCCCTTTCTTCCAGGACCAGCTTGACATCCCTCGTTACCTCTTAGGTAAATTGCAGGTTGTGCATAACTCTGCTGCCAGACTCCTGCTAGGCTTGTCCAAAAGGTGCAGTGTGCGGGCGTACTAGACCTGGCACCATTGGCGTGGGTCTTCCTTCCATTTTTCGCTGTTGTCTCCTCTGTTTTTGCTGTTATTAGATGCTCTGGGTGCTGTGCCACTGCCATTCAGTGCCACAGCCAAATGCTTCCTGTGTAAATATGACTGTGAATTGTCAGTCACTCCTATGGTAGGTGCATTGTGTGTGTAAGGTAGGACATGGCTTCATATGTGTAGCATGTCCTGGTAGTGAATCACCCTCCATTTTGTTTTCACTGCTGCAAGACTACCTATTCTCCATAGGCTAGAATGGGCAGACTGGCTATTACATCTTATGGTCCTATGTGACTCAGGGAACATGGTAGAAATTAGAGTTTAGTATGCCTGAGCTCAGATTAATTAAATGCACCTTTTAGTGAAGTTGGTTTTAATATTCTGTGTTTGAAAATACCACTTTTAGAAAGTAGGTATTTTCTTGCCTAAGCCTCCTGTGTGCTCTGCTGTCATGTGTATTGGCTCTGGGATTAGAGGGGCAAGGCAGGCTGAGTCAGACCTGGGTTGAATAGCGAAATCTGCATTGAGTAATGTGGAGGGGTAGCTCCTTGTCATGATAGGGCTGTGCCTGGCAGGTGAATGCTGGCTCCACCTCCTACTGTGCGTCTGATGGCAGACCCCCTCTTTCTGAAAGGAAGGATGCAGCCATGTAAACAAAGTGCTCCAGGCCTGACCAGAACTGGTTCTGGCTGGGTACAGTGACTAGAGAATTTTGAGAACAAAGACTTTTGGGGGATAAATATCAGTGCCCAAACCCCTGATTTTTGTATTGCTCCTGGATGTCAAGAGGAACCTCTGTCCATGTTACTGAAGGAATCTGCAGGAGAGCACTGTCCTTGTGTGCTGTTTCTTGAATTTGCCTTCAGTAATTCCCCTTGGACTTGGAAGAAGAGGGAAAAGGACTTTTGAGAGACTTTTATTTTTGCTAAGCAATCACCCAAGGGCTAGAAGAGAGCTAGCCTACTGCTGGAGTCACAGGCAAATCTGACTCCCCCACCAGCCTCCTGATTCCTCCCAGCGAGGATTTCTATCTGCAGGTGAGGCCCCTGTGAGTTCCAGGGCCTCTAGTTCTACTATCTGAAAATCGTCGCTAACGCCGTTTGCGAGCCGCCGCAGTTGAAGAGCGTAAAAAGAATCCACGCGCTGCTGCTGCCAATCGCTCGGAAACCAAAGATCATTGCATCGCACGCTTGCGGGCCCCAGAGTGTTTGCTAACCCCAGAGATCATTGTATCACACATTTGTGGGCATTTTGAAGGCTCGCTGACCATGGAACATTGCATCGAGATCATCGTAGCGCGGACGTAGGGCGCCTGCCATTTTCCTCGCTTCGTACCCGGATCGTCGCTCCCTCGCGGGGCGCCGTTTTCTTTCCTTGCAACAAGATCGAACACACAACAGGATCAGCGCATCATCCTCCCTTGCGGCAAGGATTCAACGCATCGCTGGCCTAGCGTGAGGAAATCTGTAGCTTTGTCCCGCACGCACCAGCAACCTGGCACATCATCCTCCCTTGCGGCAAGGATTCAACGCATCGCCGGCCTATCGTGGGGAAAATCATCGATACAGCTCCTTTGCGGCATTTGATGGTTTTGCTAAGAATCCAAGTACTTTGTAAGTAAGAGGGTCGCAGAGACCACTGCTTTGAACTAAATCCCTATTTGAACCCTTTGAACTATTTTTCCAGCTTTTCAAGAGTATCCCCATTTTCCAGTATTGTGGCATTTTACCGTTATTGGTCTTGTGTTAACTCTATACATAAAGATACTTATTTTTTATAACTACTTGTGTGGTGTCCCTTTGTAGTGTCCTTCACTGTGTTACTGTGTATGATCATAAATGCTTTACACACTGCCTCTGAGATAAGCCTAGCTGCTCGTGCTACGTTACCACAGGGTTAAGCAGGGGTTATCAAAGGGTATAGCCCCCTTACTCAGACTTAGGAAGAAGGGTCCCTACTTGGACTGTGGCCAGCCACTGCCAACTAGAGACCCCCATTTCTAACATTGGTCATCAGCGGTGAGGATCTGGACTTGCATTTGTGATTGCATACAGTAATTATAGTGTACACTACTAGTGAGTGCAGACCATAATGCAACCACATACATTTTTGAGATTTTTTTATTCTATTTTTGATTGATATCACTAGTTATTTCTACAATGGGCAAGCCCAGATCCAATGCCTCGGAGGAGCTCTCCTGGGAAGAAGAGAGAATAGATACCTACAATGCCAAGCAGCTCGCGTTCTTTTGCAAAAAGTTCACAGTCCCTATCACAGGCCTCACTAAGAGAGAGGAGTTTTACAAAGCCCTGAAGGCCTGGCTAGAGGCCAGGGATGCTCCCATGAATGTGGGAGGGCCTGGGGAGAAGGGAGAGACTGTGGGAGAGCAGCAGGTGGAAGTAGTAGATTTGGTTGGTGAAAAAGCGCTGTCTAGCCCGGGCACGAGTGTGTCCTCAAGGGGTCTGTCTCTAGAGGAGATGAAGGACAGGGAGAGAGATAGGCGGCATAATATGGAGATGGCTAGGCTCAAGATGGAAGGTCAGGGGGACCTAGAGAACAAGAAGTTCGAATTTGAGAAGATGAAGATGAAATTTGAACATGAGAGAGTATTGAGGGAGTTGGAGATCAAGGCCAAGAGTGTAGAGATCTCCCCTTCTGGTGGCAGTATACCTGTAGTGCATACTGAGAGTAGAGTGTATATACCCAAAGAGGTTATTAAGGATTTCCATAAAAGTGAAGATATTGGACAGTGGTTTGCAGCATATGAGTTAACTATGGTGTCCCACCGGGTCCCTGAGAAGGACTGGGAAGCGGGGTTGTGGGGTCGCTTTGTTAGTGAGGGGAGGGATACCTTGTTGGACCTACCTCAGGAAAGTAGAATGGTTTATGCCCACATGAAGGAGGCTTTGATGGCCCGCTATGGTTTAACCCCTGAAATGTATAGGCAGAGGTTTAGGACCTGCAAGAAGTCAGAGGGTACCACGTGGGTTGAATATGTGTCTTTTTTTTGCAGAGCAAAGGAGCGCTGGGTAAAAGGTAGCAAAGTAGAAACTTTTGAGCAACTGTATGATTTGATTGCATGGGAGCATTTATCTAGTAACTGTTTTCCTGAGTTACGCCAGCACCTGATTGATTGCAAGCTAACTAACCCTAGGAAGCTTGCTGAGGAGGCGGACCGCAGGGTGAGCACCAGGATTCGCAAGGGTCCAGTGGGAGACTTCGCTAAAGGTGGGCAGGGTCCCCAGCAGAGAAGTGGGGGGATAGTGGTAAACCCAGGGAGTTTCCAAGAGGGCTCCAAAGTAATTCCCAAGGGAACAAAGCAGTGGTATCCCAGCCTCCCCAAGAGCAGAGGTCAGTGCCCCCGACAGGTAGGCCTGTTCAGAGGTGGGCATTTTCATGTTTCAAGTGTGGTCAAACGGGCCACCAGTATTTTGATCCCCAGTGTCACATGAGGGACCACCCTGCACCAACCATTGCACCACCCCCGCCAGCTTGCTAGTGTAGCCCAGGGAGAGGAAGAGATGGGTGCCCCAGAGGATGGGCCACGTAGAATTCACCCTTGTTTCCTTAGGAGACTTTGAGATGGTCCCTAAACCCGCACTGCCTGAAAACACTAAGAAGTACCGGCAGTGGGTGACCATCGATGGCCATAGAGTGGAGGCTCTAAGGGACACAGGACCCAGTGTAACTGCTGTCAGCTCCCGGTTGGTGTCCAAAGAGCAGGTTGTCTCTCATGTATTCTACCCTGTAGTGTCAGCAGACAACTCAGAGAGCCAATGTGAGGTGGCTCAGGTTCCCTTTGAGTGGGGGGGTCTCAGGAACTCTTCAGGTAGCTGTGAGGCCCGCCATGCCTGTAGACTGTCTGCTGGGCAATGATTTAGAGTACTCCCGTGGGCTACGGTGGAGAGGAGAGCTCACTTACAAATGTTGGGTCTGCCTGAGTGGGCGTGTGCTACCACTAGGTCCATGGCAGCCAAGGAGGGTGTTGAGAAAGATCTGGGACCTGAGAGTACGGCCCAGATCCCTGCCTAAGAGAGAAGGGGCAGGGTGTACGTGAATCCGGCCCTCTTGGTGTCCACGGCCCAGGAAGGAGCAGACCCCGAGGGGGATGCCCTGAAGCCTACCGGGGAACAGAGTGCCAACCTGGGGGACCTACCTGAGCTGACCCATTTGCAGCAGGAAGGAGGGCCCACCAGGGAGGAGTTTTGTCAGCAGCAAAGAGTGTGCCCTTCTCTTGAGGGTATGCGGCAACAGGCTGCAGCCCAGGCAGCAGGTGACCAGTCTGGTTCACATCTGATTTATTGGGAGAATATAGCGAGCCTAAGACTGCTGAGCTGGGGTCAGCCTTTGTGCTGGTGGTGCCCGCATGCCGCAGAGCCTTCCTACTGGGGTTGGCTCATAAACATTCCATTGGCAGGACATCTAGGGCAGACTAAGACCTTTGAAAGGCTGGTCACCCACTTTTATTGGCCCCAGATACGCTTACATCGCTGTACGCCTCGCACTGAAAGCCCTGCACGCTTCGCATCAGACGCCGCACCACGGACGAATGCGTCCGCGAGGTGCGTGAGGTTTGGCAAGACCCCCGTCCGAAGCGCACTGAACGAAGCAAAGACAGCGTACGACAGCGCTACGAAGAGCAGGTAGTGAGAAAACACTGCCCAACAGAGCAGACTTGGTAATTAAAGCACCTGGAAGCAACCTAACTGCCTAGTAAGAACTTTTAAGGAACACTTGCCTATTTTCTAAACCTTGTGGCCTCATAGTACGTGTTATAATGGTCTTGTGATAATTGTGCCTAAGCTACATATATTTTTACATAAAGATTACGTATTTTTATACAAGTACAACGCCTGGTGTCTATTTGTGGAGGAATCAGTGTTTTTACTGTGTGTGATTACAAATGCTTAACTAACTTAGCGCTTCTGAGATTATCCTTGACTGCTCGCGCCACGCAACCTAAAGGGTGAGCAGGGGTTACTCTTAAGGGGTAATTCCCTTGCCCTGACTAAAGGAGAGGGTCCCTGTTCCTCACAAGTGCATTGAGGAACCGGAATTGATTTCCGGTTATGTGAAGCATATAATCGATGTTTTAGAATTAGCATGATGTATCTAAATTACTTACCGCAAGTACGCAAACACTAGCATAAACCCGAATTGCAGTAATTTAGAGTTCTAACATACACTGCTTTGCACGTTTTACACTTGCTTGACTTGACCGACGTCATTTTGTGGCCTCACTCGAAGCCCTACATTAGCAGACTCCATTCATTTCTTGCACCTAAGTGGTTCTCCTGAGAAATAGCCCAACTGTTGCAATACTGCTGTCTCAGCTCGTTAGGCTTGTCAAGATTATAGGTAGCAGGAGGAGGCCGATAGGCACATTCCGGTAGGGGTGCGGAGCGGTCTCCCTCGGAGTTAGCAGAAGGGAGTCACCCGTACGACCTTGCTAATCTAGCATGAGCTAAACAAAGAGCGCTTTGTCTCCCATATATGGTCTTTCCTGCTGCACCAACCTGTACCAACTTGTATTTTTCCATCTTAGGTAACGGTTTCAAGAATGTAACTGTATATATGTGATGTTCTGATAATGTGCCAGCAGTCTTCTTGGCGGACCTCGTGGAGTTAGGTCGCAAGGAGCTCCTCTGGCAGAGTTTGTTTGTTATAATAAACGATTGGACCTTCTGCACTGCCAACCGACTGATTATTGGTAATGGGAATGTGATTGGTTGTGAAAATGACTCTAATTGGGAGGTGGTAAATATTTGTCGGTACTTCAGTTGGCGACTCCGCCGGGACTCCGCGTTGGGGTCGTCCCTCTGTAATCAGAAGAGAAGCGGGACATTGAAAGGGGTGATCTTGATCGGGGGGTTGAAGAATAGGCCCAAAGAATTCGGGGTCTGCTCCGCTCTCCCGATCGCGAGAACCCCAGCTGCTAGTGGCCCCATGCCGGAGTCCTTCGGGTGTAACCCGAGAACCAGCCACGTTGGCCTTAGCGGGAGTTGGCAGTGAAGAACGTACAATCTGACATGCGTGCACCAGGAGAGTGTCTTGTCTCGTTTTGTGTTGGATATCGTTTTTTGCAATTTTGGAATTGGAACTTGGCATTTGGTGACCTGTGGTCACGGAGAAACTTTGGAAATAGGGGGTCTGACGGGGCAACATTGAAATTGCACGTGCAGATGCCTCTGGTTTGGTCTGTGAACTAGAGATAGAGACTAGACGCCTTTGTGGGAATTGCGGTTTTTACTTGGCTGGACTGCTCTCGGGAACGCCGGCAGTTGAGATTGGGTAGCACCCGGACAGATCTGGAGCGGCGCTTGAAAAAGCGGGCTTAGCCAGAATAGTTCGGGAGGTGAACCATGAATGCTGTCGGATGGCCCGTAGGTCGGTCTGTGGTTTAGAAACCTGTGTAGCTATCTCTAGGCAGTCTAAGAACAAGACTGTTATAAGAAAACGTTTTGCAGCTTTGAAGATTGAGAAGTATTCTCCATAGGTGGGAGTCGACGGGCTCCACCTCTTGTTTGCAAATATCTGTGTTTCTGTTTGGTGATGTCAAATTGAAGATTTGTTTTTCGATGAAAGAATGACTTTCAATGAAAACATGGCCATGTATATGAGAGCGAGATGATTAATGACTATTGATTCTTCTGTGTTATGAACAATAATCCTTGATTCCTTTTCAGCTGAAATTAGGTAGAAAAGGGCAATGCCGTGCTTTAGTAAATTATGCTTTGGCTGCGTTCACCGAGGGAGCACGAGGTTGGACGAAAGCCAGCCAGCCCCTCCGGAGGGAACACCCAGCCATGATATGTACTGCAAGCACGGGATAGGTCCCCTTCTTTTTAATACCTTATGGCATAAGTACACCAAAGATAATGTGGAACTACAGTGGCCGAAAACTGGGTCTTTTGACGAGAAAAAGATTCAGTATTTACAAGAGCGTCTCTTTGCTAAGCGCAGTAGACAGGCTATGTTTGACACCCTTAACAAATGGCAGAAAGAGGCAAAGAGGAGACGCATTTGGTCTGAGAAACTTCTAAAAATACAGCAAGGGCAAACTGTAACTCAGAAAGCCATTGCACATGACAAGAATAAGACAGCGAAAAATATTGAGTACGCAGATAGACAGTTCAGGTTGCAGGTGGATAAGAGTTATGTAACACGAAATGAGGCCGAAGATGAGATAGAGGATCTGTTAGATAAAAGACCTCCCCCACCGTATGCTCCACAGCGCTTATACCCTGCGGTACCCCATGTGAGAACAAAGCTTACTTTAAGCTGCCTGATTTATGGTATGGGAGTTGCTATTTTGGAATAGTATTCCCAAAAGTATACCATGTAAAAAGAATCACTGGAAGCAATGCACACGAAAATGAACTAACACGTTATAAAAGAGCTAGTTTTGAAGAATTTGTAGGTGATATATTTAGTGCATTGATACCTTCAGTGGGAGTGGTTCTGAATACTCAAAGAATTTGCAAATTGTCTACCTTCGTGGATCGCTTATCGACTGACACTGCTGGAGGATTCGTATTGATCAATACCGAATTGGTTGCGATCAGATCAATGGTTTTACAAAATCAACTTGCTATTGACATATTATTAGCAAAAGAGGGCGGGGTCTGTAGAATGTTGAAAGCGCAACATTGTTGTACTTACATATCTGATAAAGTGTTGAAATTAGAAGGTATGTTAGGAACATTACTCATTTGGAAGAAGAACTGAAACCACTGGAAGTTGATAGTGCACGGAAGAGACTTACTGATGGTCTCTCCTCTATTGGTACTTGGATATCTAATGTAGGTAGAAGTATTGTAGGTAAAGTACTGATACCAATAATGGTAATATCACTAATAATATTGGGGATAATGATTTGGTACAAATGCTGCTGAAATAGAAAAAGGTACACTATTAATGAGAAAATGAAGGAAGGAAAATTGACGAGATTCAAATCGAAGAGTTAAAGGGGGACATCTGTAAGAGAAGGGAAGTTTATCAGAATAATGATAAAAAGAAAACTCCCCAAGTAATAGAAGAAATTGAATTGGGAGAGTGTTGAAGTTGGCATCTGGTTCCTTAATTTGTGATGATATTAAATATCATCAAAGAGGGGATTGATGGAGCAAGGTTTCACATATACAGAATCTTGCTTGTACTCAGCCCCCTCTAAATAACCTATAATATATTAACCAACATTTTTGTTTACTAATATTTGCACTACACAACATTTCTAGTATCTAGGGGAAGCTTGCCTATGTGCTTTTACTAATAGTTACTCGAATGCATTAAAATGGCCGCCGAAAACGCGGGTAAACTTCTGCGGATGCGTCTGTCACATCTACGTGGCATGACGTACCCTTTGCTTGGTGGGAAATCTTTGCTTCTGCGCACTAGTGCCAGAAATGGCTGCTTTAAATTTTACATGCTAACGCTTATGCTGCAGCTTGTGCTAAACTTGTTTGTTCTGCTTAACTATTATTGCACAAGTTAAAATAAAGTAATGGGGTTAGAGTAGAGATAAGTGGTATACAGTGCATTCATTAATTTTGTATTCTAATATGTTTCTTTTTTACTTTGATACTAGCTCGTACTTTGGGCCTGAATACTGTCACATCTTCCATCTTGGAGGATGCAGCGCACGCGCACTCTGACTCTGAAATTGCTGAGGCATTGGCCTTGAACCTCGGCCAAGAAGCATCTTACCCACGATGTCCATGAGAAAACGCCCTTCTGACCTCAGTAGAAACTGAAGCTATATAAATTGTATCAAACTTGTTGAACAGTATTGTTGGGCGGAATAAAGTCATGGGAAAGTAAATTGTGTGTGGGGATTCAATCAATATGAACTGAATTGAAATTACATCATCTTGGTATGGTGTGATGACCTCTCCTCGTCTTTCCAACCAATCACTTAAGGGGAACACATAGATTTGCAACATTTAGGGGTGGTACATTGCCCTCGAAATGGTATAACTAAGGTAGGTTTAGATAGAGAAATTGTCTGACTTGTCTGCATAGCTGACCTGTCGCTGACCCAGCGCACTCAATAGGCGATCGAGAAGCAGAGTTGCTGGCGGAGCACTCCGTCAGAAGAATCGATTACCGAATAGGGGTTCTAAATGGCTTTTTCTAGAGAGAGGGGTGTGATGCGGGCGTTGCACTTAGCTGAGGTCACCTGTGCTGATCTGCACCTGTCTTATCCCGTGGGCACCTGATTACTCAGGAGCCTGGTCCGGGTCTTTTTACCCCAGCCCGTGGCCAGGATTGGTCATTGCACCATTCTAGGCAAATATAATCCATGTGGTATGTCCTTGTACTATTTCCCTTTCGCACCCTTCCCAGGTGTTATTGTGATTTCTTACAAACTTTATGTCCTTCTGGTTATATTCTTGCTTGTAAAACTTATGGTCACAATATTGTGGCCCTTTTCATTTTGACTCAGAAAATCTCTCATAGATAAAGGTTTTAAAACTTTCCCTGAGTCTGTGGTTATTATAAGAAAGGTAAATATGTTTAAATATTGCCTGTTTATTCTAACTCCCTTTGAATCACAGGACTTATAATAAGGTGACGAGGTTTGGGAAGTCATGGTTTACAGGTATAAGTCCTAAACTGACCTCTGCGCAAACTGATAGGGTGAATAAATTAGTAATTAGTTAGGCAGGACTGCTAGTTCAAAGTGTGAATGTTATATGGGCCCAAGGTGAGTATGGTAAAACTGAGCTAGTAGGTCCCTGCGCGCTCTATCACTGGGTCAGTTTAGTCAAATCTTGAGTAGATAATGCTTGCTAGTTTTTAAGCACATCAAAATTCCAAGACAGGAATCTGTCACGTGATACACTGAAAGGAATCAGCCAATGGATGGTTGTGGAAGTGAGACTGATGTTGTCCAATTGGCAAATTGAGGCGGCAGAGAGTATGCCAATGCCTGTTGACAGCTCACTGTAATCAGTTTTGAACCCTTCCAGGGTGTCCATGTGTGCATGTGTACACGAGTGTCATGTGGGCAGCGGATGTGGTGTGAGCAGGATTAACCCCACTGACAGACATGTGCCCACCTCAGTGCAGATGATTCTATCTGATGCTCAGGGCTACTCCTTCATATTGATATGTATATTCGTATGATAGAAGGCTGCACCATGACGTGTGTATCCGTAGCTCTTTATTGCACACAACTGGAACCCCCCCTCAGTAATTCACTGGCATGGCGAGGATGATTACATGCAGGGTCAATGTATGTATGTAAGTCCCGGAGTATCGTGCTACTCACCGAAAAAGCGCTTCAACGCCTCGTAAAGGGCAGTAAGCGCTATATAAATGCAATTACAATACAATACAATATGTAAATGGCATAGTAATGTGTATTTCACACTCTTGGGCATCATGGCAGTATCAGCATGAGGGTCAGTTATGACTAGCAGACCCCTGGCACTCTGAGAGAGCCCCGGCCTAGCTGAGCATCAGAGCTAATCTCTGGCAGACGTGTGTTTGAGCAGAACTCTCTCACCTCTGAGCAGCACCACAGGATGGCTGGCACATTGAGCATCATTTGAGCAGTGAGCAGACATCTGGCGCTCTGAGAAAGTCTCCGCCTTCCTCAGCATTAGTTCTCCTCACTGGCGGAATCGTACTACTACAAGCATAGGTGACAGAGCTGGGCAGCATCACAGGCATGCTGGCACACGGAGTGACATATTAGCAACACCTGTGCACTGTTAGCAGACCCCTAGCACCATGACCAGGCCTCTGGTCCTCTGAGAAAGCCTCATCCTATCTGAGCATCAGCGCTCATCCCTGGCAGACTTGTGTTTAATCGGAGCTCTGCACAACTGAGAACCCCACAGCAGGCTGTCATATTGGGCACCATATTAGCAACACTAAGGGCTATATAATTGAGAGCCCTTTGGAATATTTGAGAAACACTTAGATTTATGTTGGAAGACGCCTGGCATGTAATGGCAGTGCCCAGGCATATACCAGACTAACTTCAGATAAGAATGTTTTAATGGAGGATTAACTGGCAGAGGATCAGTAATGAGCATTCAAAACTGCTGTCATTTTCCGATGGATTTTCAATGAGAATTTTCCAGTTGACACTTTATATCAGATAGGTGTTGCTTCTCCCTTGATACCAACACATTTGCCTGTTGTGTGTCCAGGGTTTGTAAATCATAGCTCTGACCCATTTAGTTTTCAAAAGTCTTCTGCCAGGAAAACCCTGCCTTCCTCAAAATCATAGTCTTGTAGTGGAAACTTCTACAGCTAGACCCATCACTGGCCATAGACACAAAGACCAGATCTCGGTGATCTTCAAGTCACTCCATTGGCTCCTGGTCAACGAGAGATCCCAATTTGATACCTTTAGTCCTGTCCCTATATCTGTCTAGGGACAGGCTCCCAGCTATATAACCAAGTCTATATAACCAAGTCTCCTGAGTAGACATCTGAGATCTGCTAACCAGAAGAGAGCGACCACCCGCTTTACAAGTTCCAAGGATGTGGCAGAAGATCCCGACATGTGCCAGGCCTGACCCTCTCAAGGTCTCCGTCTCCCAAGGAACCCAAGGCATTGACTTCTAGTTAGAACTGTTGTCCGACACCCGCCCCAACTATCTCTCCTATCTCTCTGTTTACCTTTTATCTCAAAGCGCCCTGAGGCAGCGTTAATGGGCTATGTATGGCTGCTCAAAACCATAAATAACTGTATTGTTAGTGCTCAGTAATGTGACCTGTTCATGCGTATACTGACCAGTTATACCCCTTGCTAGAGTGGGGGGGTGGGGGGGGTGTTGAGGTACAACAGCCCCTGCTCTGAAGTCTCTGCTGTCAATGAACATCCCAGACTGTCTCTTTTTAGACTGAGGTGCTGTCACTTGTGGTTCCAGGTCCTTCTCAGACCTGTGGAACCAGCTCTGTGGGAGAGACAGGGAGGAGCTAGTATGATGAAACGTGCCTTAGAGAAAGTCACCCCAAATAGGTGTTTATTGTTTGGAACTTCCGGGATTTCCTAACTTCGAAAACAGACGCAGGGAGTGGAGCTCCCTGCAGGGCTGGAGGTGGGGGAGGGGGTGGGGTGGTTGGGGAGGGGGCTACTTGAAGAGAACGTCCGCCTCCAGCGCCCCCAAAAGTGATGGAACTTCCTGTTCAGATTTTTAAGATTATTATAGGGAATTAAAGTTGAATCTTCATCTCCCAGTCTATTACCCTTCCTTTTCTGAGATATGACATCATAGGTTTCAAATGATAAATTATTTATTTTACTGTTTAAAGTATATTATTAAGAATACATTCCAACCATGGAACGTACAGAGGAAATTTCGTTTTTTTTAGTTATTTCTTATAAAAAATGATATATGATACCCATAAATTATGAGAGCGAAGTAACAAAAATCGCCGATATATTCTTAGAGAGATGTTAAGAATGTTAGGCACAGAGTCATATATATACAGAGATAAAGAAATAAGTACAAACACATAAGCACACACGTAGAGAAATGACAATTTTAAATGAAATTATTAAACGGGTATTCGCGTGAACTATTTACTATGTTGGATTCAAATGTTTGAATGTAAATGTTGTATTGTGAATACAAATGGTTGTTTCATAAATGCATACATATGCAGCTGTATAGGCTTACAGAGATAGTCACATATTGCCTTGAGACCCTCGCCGGTGAGTTCCCGCGCTTATGAATCCCTTGATTGATATGCTCGCGCACACGCACTCTTAATATCACTATCACTAGTATGATCTAAGTGCATCCTCCATTTTAGGAAGTCAGGTGGAGGCGACACGGACACCGTGGATCAGCCAGGGGTGTCTTCCTTGGATTTCCCACGGGCCCCTCTCTTTTTTGTCTTTTCTACGGTATTTTAGGAGTTTCCCAGATTTCTCTGTGGCCTTTCCTAGAGGATGACACCTGGCGCTGGTCACACCTCGCCCGCCCCTTTTAGTGACGTCACTCTCCGCAGGGTTTGATCTCACGCGCCTCTTCAGGGTATATAACCTCTGTCAGGAGAGAGACACGTCAGCCAACAACAGAAGCTCACCTGCCCTCAGCACCGGAGAGAGCGAGGCCGAGCGAACCACTGTCGCAGGACAGAGACAAAAGAGACCCCTCTCAGGTCGACAGAGATAGACTGCGGGGCACAGGAGTTCCACCTCGAAAGACAGAGACTGCTTGTAGAGACAGGGGTAACTTCTCTCAGGACAGAGGCAGACACCAGTGCAGAGCATGCTTCAATGCGCCTTCCAGGTGAGCCCCGCTACAGGCATCAGGTTTTTGCAGCTTTGATGGCTGGATTTGTATATTTTTCGTCTGCTTGGGGGACATAATTTATTTCCGTTCTCCACTTGGGTTGTTTGAAAGCATTTCTCTCGATCTCGCTATTCATCTATTGTTTTTTATAGAGAGATATCTTTTAAAATACAACAGACGGTGCATTCAGTTGTTAGATAATGTATGTGGCTATATTATTGCCTTCATTTGTTTCTTCGTTTTTTTCATCTTGGCTTTCTCATGCTTTTTATGTATTTTTTACATTCTCATATTTTTTAATAAGTATTTGTTTAGTTTCTCAATATATGTTTGTGAGTAGAAGGAGAGCCCCTTTTATTCTTACCTTGCCACGTGTTTTAATATCGCCAGTACTGAGACCATTCCCCATGTGTTCTGTGATGTTCATAATATGGGCGTCTCTGTCTTCCGTGAACATTGCAGAAGCATCCTGGGTAGTTAAGGTCTGTTCAGGGCCGGTCCTAGAACTTCTGGGGCCCCGGGCGAAAGGGAAGATGTGAGGCCCCTCTAATTTTCATGTAAAATCCAGTCGCGGCCAGCATGACTCGGGGGTGGGAGGTCTTGCATGGGTTCGCGCGGAGGGTAATTTAAAAATAAAATAAACTTACCTTCTCAGGCCTCGCGTCATCTCTGCTCCTGACCTGCTCTCTTTCTTTCCTGCCTCTGACAGGAACAGGAAGCAGGCAGCCTCCCTCTCCTAAGCCAATGAGAACGCTGCAATGGCAGCATTGGCAATGACAGCATTGTGATTGGTTGGGCCGCCGACCAGCCAGGCGCCTATGGGGAAGACATTTTCTCCATGTAGGGTGCATTGGTGCCTACATGGAGAAACGCCAGAGTGTGCATGACTGTTTGGTCGATCCCGGAGGGCCGACCAACAGTCAGGGCCTTTATCAGGGAGCAAGGCAATCCTCCCCTGCCCTAAAGCAGACCCGCCCGCCCCCAACCAAACCCTTCTGCTTTCTCGCAGTGCGAGTAGCAGAAACATAAAATGGTAGTTTTAGCATTTTGTGTTTCAGCTTCTCACACTGCGAGAAAGCAGTGGGGCAACGCACCTCCGCCCTAGTGGAGGAGCCGCCCTTGGTAACATCACAAGAAGTGACATCACAGAAAGTGACATCGAAGGACTATTGATCTTATTTGGCAACCCTGAAGAGACCTAACATCGATATATCAGTAACATGGACAAAAAGATAAATATACAAATGAAATAAGTCCATATATTTTAAAAGTGTATTAAATGGATTACATTTGTCACAAAGATGGAAAAGCTAGGTGCAGGTCTCACAAAGATGTATATTAGTTACTCCTCAACTGATTGTTTCCAGATGAGTGCATGATACAATTTCCAGTTCTGCTCCATAAAGTGGGGAGATCCTGTGAGGTAATGATAGCGCTGGGATGCCTGAGGGTAGTCATGCGCTTAACAAGAATTAATATTAATAATAATAATAAGGAGGGGCGGGATCATTCAAAATATAAAATGACACAAGAGAAAACCTCTCACACCATGGATATAATTTCAAATTTCAAAAGGCTTCCTTATCTTTCTGTGCCATTATTGTGCTACCTTAGTATGACATTAATACTTTGTAATTTGTTTTAACATAAATCCTCTCTCTAACCAGTATCTCCATACACATGCTAAGAGACGTAGGACAATCTTTTTTTTGTGTGTAGGCTCTTTACTCGCCAGAATTATAATAATAATAAATAATATTATAATAATAATAATAAAAAACATAAGGCCCAATGGAGAGAATGACATTTGGACATCACAGAACAGGATCATGGCTGCAAGGTGTAGGAGAGCAGGCCTGCCGTCGTGCAAGCAAGGCAAATTGTGACTCCACACTACCCTCTAGTCACTGACTGAGCAGTAAAATACATCCATAATTTGGGTGCATTGGACAGATAACCCCAAAAGACCATGGTCCCATTGCACTTTCTACGCTATTGATAGCTATGCCCTTCAGATGTCGCCTCTTGCCCTAAGCATGAAATTCATGAATCTGTGCTGCCTCTCAGCATTGGACGATGACAGTGAGGCCTAGGGGAGGGTGGGCCTTCTGTGAGCTGCACAGCAGTACTGGATCATGGCTCTGCGGTGCAAGGGAGAAGGAACCAGTGAACTAGTAATGTTGCCATTGACCGTTATGCAAGATAGAGCCCTGGTGCCACTGCACCTGCTGCACTATTGTTAACTACACCCCCTGAGAGAGGACCCCTGGACCTCATAGCCATGTTCCAGTGCTGCTTATCTCATAGGAGGGTGCCTCCTCTTGTGAGTGTCCAACCATGGTTGTGATGCCCATGGGAGGGAGGGCCTCTCGCAGGCCTCACAGGTCTGTGAAATGGCTGTGAGGCCCATGAAAGAGAGGGCTGTAGCACACCAGTGGTGCCATGGTGCAAAGTGAAAGCATCTCTCACCCTCGTCCACTGGCTGCACAGTACAGTAAAGCCATATTATGGAAAGATTAAGCTCTTAATATGCCTGAGCCTCGTGCCACGCCACCTGCTGCACTACCGATTGCTATTCCTCTGTTAGAGACACATGCACAGGGCCAGGGTCCAGCACTGTAAGAAAAAGTTTAATGGGCCCAGGAGTGGGGAGCCACACAAGGAGCGCTACTCTCGAGTGCCTCTCATACATGGTGTAGCATTGAAAGGATTAGGATAGACCCATAGGCCTATCAGCAATGAACCATGGCTATGAGGCCCAGGGGAGCGGGCCCCCTTCAAGGCCTTTCAGTGCTACACCATGGCTTCAAGGTGTGGACCCCCTCACCATGAGCCCGAGCTGTAAGGCCCAGGGGAGGGTGGTTCCATCCATTTGCATGCACAAAGTTACAGGCCTAAACGCAAACTAAAACAAATTGCCAAAAAAAGGCTTAGCACGGGGGAAAGGCCTAGCAGCAAAGGGAGTTAAGGACCTTGTACCCCCCAAGAAATCACATTAGCCAGTGCTTGAACATGGGTGATGGAGTCCAAGCTCTAGCCTAAGATTTTGTACTGGGATAGCAGAGCTTAGGCTACAAACTTTTTGTAAAATCTTCCCTTTGTATACATTTCAAATAGGCCAATTAAAAATGGGCATATACTCAACGAATACCTTGGGGTAGGCAACATTTTTATTTTATATATTTGCATTCGATGTTTAAAGTGTTTTTCTCTCCATAGATTTGTTTAAAAAAAAAAGTTGTAAAACGTAGCCTATGGCTTAAACTACTAGACACGGTACTGCCCAAATAGACATCATTTTTCACAATCAAGTTTTTCGTGACTACTAATTAAAAGGTAACACTTTTTCCCCTCAAAGCTTTGGGGACGCGTAACATTCATGCACAACTGAAATGAGGAATAGAACACTATGAACTCTCCACCAGTGGAGCCTGCAAAACACTTAACAATTTTATCTGACCTGACTCACAGCCCCTAGACTGAGAGAGCTCTTTGGAACGCAGAGATTGAAAGCTATTTACATCTAAATTACGGAAGGTGCTCCTGACCCTGCATGGTGCGTGCCCCCCTCGTGTGCTACAACACCTTCCATTCAGCCACTGACCAGCATCTCTTTCGCAGCTCATCAGCATCTGTGAGAGTTGCTTGTCTTCATAAATTGTTTTACCACTGTCAGGCCCCCGAAATGCGTGCTAATTGGCACTGGAGTGGGAAGTGGACGGCATCCCCAATTACAAATGTAGACGGGCCTCGCGCAAACATGTGGGCTGCACGGCTCAGGGGAAAAGGGCCCCCCTCCCTGGGGGTTAACAGCCATTGCCCAGTGCTACGAGGCACAGGGGAGGGGGGCCTCTTCCTCATTTCCTACACATGCCTGCGAAGCCCAGGGGAGAGGCAGCCCTTCCCTGGGCCTCACGGCGGCCGGTGGGGAAAGACTTTTGCGAGGCCCCCTGTTGATGGGCTGAGCTCGGGGCCCTGGGCAGCCGCCCATGCTGCCCATGCCTAGCACCGGCCCTGGGTCTGTTATAAGATGTTCAACAATAGAGGCTGTTATCATACAGCATAATCCTCAGAAATACGACAGTAATATTTAGGTCCCTCGTTTGCATTGGAGGAATAGAAAGCATGGGTTGAGTAGTTACTTGTATCTGCTTTCCGTTTATCGAATTTTACCCTCAGAAATTCTTCTTTCACCTCCTTTTTGGATAAAGTAGTTACAATCTCGGGATCTTTACGTACATCCAAATCAAAGAGTTCTTTAAAGGTAGTGGTCACATACTTTATCCATGGTATATTCTTGAAATTATCCAAAGACAAACAATCTTTGATAATGCTCTTTGTGAAACTTGTTTTCACCTTCAGCCAAATAGACCTCCATACCAGGAGAGGTCTCAATTCGATTAAATCGGCTATATGGTCCAACCTTAGTTCCTCGTGGACCAGGTAGTTAGATGCCGATGAAGGTAAACAAAGTAACCGTTTCAGAAACAAATTTTCCAGAATTTGCAAGTCTCTGTTAGACCCGTACCCCCATACCCCTGAACCATAAAGCGCTATTGATGAACATCTGTGCCTATAAATATTTAACATTGCTGGAATCCGTCGGCTGCCCAGTTTATTAGCAAAACGGAAGACACCTAGTGAAGCCTTCCCCATCCTGGCTTTTATGTTAGTTTGTTCAGGTGTCCATGAGCCCCGACTGTTAAAAGTAATGCCCAGATAACAAAAGTTATCTACAACCTCAATTCTGTTATCTTTAAAATAGAAAGACTTAGGGTGATTCACCTTTTTGCCACAGACCATTATGAATGTTTTAGAGTTATTGATTTTGAGTTTCTTACCCTGAATAAAATCATAAAAACAGTTCATTAGCCGCTGGAGGCCGATTGGGGTTCTAGATAATAAAACAGTGTTGTCCGCATATAACAACACTGGAATAGGTAGGCCTCCTGCTTGTGGTGCATCAGCTTGGACCTGTTTTAATTCTTGTTCCATAGAATTAATAAAAAGGGAAAAAAGCAAGGGGGCCAATACGCACCCCTGCCTAATGCCTGATTTTACCATAATCTTTCTCGTACACTCTCCTGCTGGTCCATATCGAATCTGTGTGGAAAGATTGGAATATAACCTAGCTAAGAAATGGATAATACCTGAGGGTGCTCCCATATCAAGAAGGGTTGTCCACAGCAGGGAATGATTCACCAGGTCGAAGGCACTAGAGCGGTCCGCAAAACAAAGGAATAAGGAGCCGAATTTGACCTTAGTATATTTACCTATTAAAAGGTTGAGGTTGATGCACTGGTCAATGGTCCCCAAACCCTTTCTAAAGCCATATTGGGATTGTGCCAGGATATTATTATCGGTCGCCCACTCCTCCAGGCGTAGCAGTAGTACCCGGCTCATAATTTTAAGGGAGGAGTCTAAAAGGGAGATGGGGCGGTAGTTTTTGGCCTCCCCTCTATCTCCCTTCTTATAAATCGGGATAATAACGGATTCACTCCAGGTTGCCGGAGTGGAGTAATCAGTGGCAGCATTAAAGACCTGGGTCAATAGAGGGCTCCAAAGGGCCAGATCATGTTTGTATAGATCTATCGGGACCCCGTCGGGTCCTGGGGCTTTACCTCCTTTACTAGAATTAATTGCCGTAACTACTTCTCGGATGGTAATTCCCAAAGGCTGCGGAGTCAGCTGGGGATTCATACAGGTTTTATCATAAGACTCCTCAGGGGGGTCAAAAATTCCTGAAAAATATCGGACCCAGCTATCTTCGCTTACTAATGCGGTAAGTACTGGGAAATCTTCTTTCTGGAGGAATGGGGCGTTAATAGTACTCCAAAACAATTTACAGTCCCGGAGAGCTGCAGCACAATCCAAATTGTCCCAGGCTTGTTCCCGGAGTTCGTTTTTCCTACGTTTAAGTTCTATATTATAATTGGACCTCAAGGTTTTAATCACTTCCCTGTCTCTTGGGAGATTGGACAGTGCTTGCTTAAGAGTTTTTAGCGCTGTTGTACAGGCTTGGTCAAACCAGCCAACCTTATCCCGTCTAGAATTGATCTTATTGTTAGTAAAAATTCTATTAATAATAGTGCCAAGATCCTCAAAATCCGCTATAATACCCAAAGGGGGGGCATTGACTTCCAGACAGCGAAATATCTGTCTGGAACCATCTACCACAACTGTACTATGTAGTTTTTCTGATTTTTCCGTACACCACTTTATCCGGGTTCCATTAGGCCTACTTGGAACAATATTGTCAACAACCCTGCCTGTAGGCGTAATTCTGGGACCCCAGATAAGAATAGACATAGTTAGGGCATTATGATCGCTCAGACAATAGTCCTTAATGATTGGCACTGTACAGAATGGCACCAAAAGGGTTGAAATCAACAAATGGTCAATAACCGACTCAGTATCCCTCCCTTTGAAAGTTGGAACAATATTGCCCATTTTATCAAGAGCTGGTTGGTGGATAACTAAATCAAATTTTAGCAGGAGACCATTAAGGGAAGTCCCATATAGGGAGTGTCGAAAATGTGCTAAATTCTCCCCCGAATCCCCATCAAACCCACAGACTGGGGTGTGAGAGTGCGGACACGTTCTGATGTTGAAGTCCCCTCCCCATATGATGTCGTAGGATGTGTGGGATTTATTACAGATTTCATTTAAAAAGGCTTCCAGTTCGTCCACGACTAGGGTGCTGGTAGGATCAAATGTGTTATTGTAATGATTGATCAGTAGAGTGTTCCTACCCTTTTTGGCTTGTAATTCCAGAATTTGTGAATGTGTGCCAACAGTAGAATATGAACCTACAGTTATCGGGAGATCAACAGATATTAGAACAAGCAGGCCCCCTTTTGCCCTCCCCATAACGGATTCCTGTGCAACACAATTATAAGAAACAAAACCATCAAAATGAATGTCTATAGTGGACCATGTTTCCTGTAAACATAAAATATCAAACCCAAGAATAAGTTCCCTCCACCCTAGAGCCGAAGCTCTCTGACGCCAGCCAGCTATATTCCAGCTCACCATGGAATACCCTTGATCACTTGAAGTAGATATCTCTTCTAAAGGAGAAATCATTGTACATCCCCTATCATCAATAGCCTCATCGGGTGGTGAAAGATGGACTTCAGTTGGTTTATCGAGGGTTAAGGGGATCAGATCGGGTAAATCAGAAGTTATTTTGCCAACCATTACTGGTAAGGTGTAATGCTCCACAGTAACCCCACTATCGAAAGAATTAGTCTCGTTGGGTAGAGGGGGAACAGTGGTATAAACACTGGGTAGTCAGTCGACTCCTTCAAGCCCATCAAGACAACTATATCGATTATAATCCCAGAAGGTGTTCTGCGGGGTCTGAAATGGGGGCAATCTGGTGTGTCTTGGGCGAAAAGGCCTTCCCCTACGTTCAACCCTAGTCCAGTCATTGCTTCCATCATAGTACATGGGGTTAATAGGTGGTGGGAAGAAAAAGGAGACAGGGAGAGTCTGGATAGTAGAATCTAAAGACCTATTAACACCCGCACATATGTAGGACACTGTACGTGGATCTCTAAAACTGACAGTGATACAATCTCCCTTAATGGATTTAGGGGTTTTACCAACCCATGGTACCCTCCTCACCATGATAACTTCATTGTGCAGGTGTGCCGGTAAGGGTCGGTTCCAATTAAGCCATTTTATAACTTGGTTTTTAAGGGAGTTAAAGGTTTCAGTTTCACCCCTATCTAATGGAGGTGCTCCTGCCAGAATTACCATAAACCGGTTGGCCTCCGGTGGGAGATCAGGCCGTCTAATTCTTGGCGTTTTGAGATCTTCGGGTGGGGGCCCTTGGGTATCGATAGACATAAGTGCGGGTGGGATATGCAAACCTGGCGGGGGGCCTTGAATATTCTGTGGGGCAACTAGGTTAACCGAGTTGGAAACTTGGGGAACAGGTTGGGTGCTTACGGTCGTTGGAACAGGAATTTGGGACACAGTAGTTGGAGGAATAATTTGGGGAGTAGGCATGCTGGGAGGGAGACCAGAACTATTAGGCTTGGAGGAGTTAGCTAGAAGTATAGCAGTTGATTTCTCTATATTAGACATTCTGAAATCAAGCCTATCTAGTTTGGCCTCTAATGGAAAAATAAACGATTTTAGTAGGGTTGCTATTTTATCCATAGAGATATCGTTACTGGGTGAGCTCCCTTCACCGTTGGAATTCAACAATACAGATTCTCCATCTATTCTAGCTGTTTTAGATGCCCTCCCGGTATTTTTACCCTTACTGTTATACTGTCTCTTCCGTTTCTTAATAGCCCCTTCTTTCCCCCCCTGAGTGGCCAGGAGGGTAGTATTTCCATCATTTACAGAGGGAAAGGAAACATTTGCACAATCAGAGACAAGGTTAGAATCAGCTACGATAATGGGGGGATTAGATATAACAACAGAATCTACACTTAGCGGGGGGGCAGAATCGGGAAGTAAAAGTTGGGCATCCACCACAGGCAAGCAGTCAGTAGGTCTTTCGGGAGTTTTAGCATTGGCTAAAGGGCCCATACTAGAACGTTTAAGAGACATTAGTTCCTTGGACAGTCGTTTCTCCAGTGTGACAATTTCTTTGTCAATAATGTTATTAGCCCTAGTAAGAAACTTCTCCATACCTCCTGCGGCAGATTGAGATCCTCCGGCCAACAGGGATTTGCTCCTGGTTTCGCGACCGACCATGATCCACAGGAAATCAGGCAGCAGGAAAATTTAGGGGGGTAGTCCGGTCCGGTCACTGCCGGTCACGAACGGGCACAAACGGGCCCGCTCTTGGCCCGGTCTTCGCCCGCTTCGTCGTCCGCGCGCGTCCCGCGTACGCGTTCCAGGCGTGGTTAAAATAGAGGAGGAGAGAAGGGGGCGGGAAGAGGAACCAGGTGCGCGCGGTGGACGGCGCTAGCACTTCTGGACCTCGCAGTCCCGCTCCCAAGGCAGATGACAGATCAGGCTCTCCCCCTGCCGAGGTGACCGAGCCGATATGCTCCCAGGTCGCAGGATAGTCAAATTAATGGGCTCCGCTGCAGTTCTTGCCCCCAGAGCGGCCACAAGCACAGGACAGCACTCCACACGCAGCTCGAGCGGCACCCGCACCAGCGGGGGCCGCGAGGAGTTTTAAGGATTTCAGGCAGGTCGGAGGGAGAAGGGGGCGGGAAGAGGAACCAGGTGCGCGCGGTGGACGGCGCTAGCACTTCTGGACCTCGCAGTCCCGCTCCCAAGGCAGATGTCAGATCAGGCTCTCCCCCTGCCGAGGTGACCGAGCCGATATGCTCCCAGGTCGCAGGATAGTCAAATTAATGGGCTCCGCTGCAGTTCTTGCCCCCAGAGCGGCCACAAGCACAGGACAGCACTCCACACGCAGCTCGAGCGGCTCCCGCGCCAGCGGGGGCCGCGAGGAGTTTTAAGGATTTTAGGCAGGTCGGAGGGAGAAGGGGGCGGGAAGAGGAACCAGGTGCGCGCGGTGGACGGCGCTAGCACTTCTGGACCTCGCAGTCCCGCTCCCAAGGCAGATGACAGATCAGGCTCTCCCCCTGCCGAGGTGACCGAGCCGATATGCTCCCAGGTCGCAGGATAGTCAAATTAATGGGCTCCACTGCAGTTCTTGCCCCCAGAGCGGCCACAAGCACAGGACAGCACTCCACACGCAGCTCGAGCGGCACCCGCGCCAGCGGGGGCCGCGAGGAGTTTTAAGGATTTCAGGCAGGTCGGAGGGAGAAGGGGGCGGGAAGAGGAACCAGGTGCGCGCGGTGGACGGCGCTAGCACTTCTGGACCTCGCAGTCCCGCTCCCAAGGCAGATGACAGATCAGGCTCTCCCCCTGCCGAGGTGACCGAGCCGATATGCTCCCAGGTCGCAGGATAGTCAAATTAATGGGCTCCGCTGCAGTTCTTGCCCCCAGAGCGGCCACAAGCACAGGACAGCACTCCACATGCAGCTCGAGCGGCTCCCGCGCCAGCGGGGGCCGCGAGGAGTTTTAAGGATTTCAGGCAGATCGGAGGGAGAAGGGGGCGGGAAGAGGAACCAGGTGCGCGCGGTGGACGGCGCTAGCACTTCTGGACCTCGCAGTCCCGCTCCCAAGGCAGATGACAGATCAGGCTCTCCCCCTGCCGAGGTGACCGAGCCGATATGCTCCCAGGTCGCAGGATAGTCAAATTAATGGGCTCCGCTGCAGTTCTTGCCCCCAGAGCGGCCACAAGCACAGGACAGCACTCCACACGCAGCTCGAGCAGGCATCATTTATCAGAGTCCTACCATCATACGTGTTCCTACGTGCTGGCATCATATGTTAAGGTGGTGCCTTTCATACCTGGGTGCTGCCCTGCTGTTGGGCTCCCCCTGTGATGGAGTGGCTGTGGTGCCAGTCCTGCAGCTCATGTGCGAGTCTATGGCTGTTTATACTCCATGCTCTACCTGCTGATATGCCAGGCAGTGTGCCATGCTAGGACAGCTTATGTTTCAACCTTGAATTGCTAAATGCCAGGCTGAGACTGCTCACGTGCCAGGAAGCAGTCACTCGTTTGCCAGTCTTGGACTGCAGTTTGACAGATTGCACTTGCTAGCTGTGAAAACACTCAGATCTCTCCTCTGTTATTCCCCCTTATCTGTCCTCTTCCCTTTCTCGACTCTGTTGCCTTGTGTTCCTCTCTTTTAGCCCTGTCCACTCCCTTCCATGTTCTTATACAATGAAACAACTCGACTAATATTGCTTTCTCCCTTCTTCCAGAAACCACACGCCATCCTCAGGCTGTCCAGGCAGGTGCACACAGCGGCTGTGGAAGGTAAGTGTCTGTTTGTACTCACTGCCATTGGTCTGAGGTCACGCTGTATTTTTTGTACGCAGTTAAGGGCTCCGGTGTCCCCTCCCCTGGTCTGAGATCGCTCGCTATATCTTGGTCCCAGTTGCTGGTTCTGGAGTCACTCTCCCTGCTCTGATGCCTCTCAGTATACCCTGGGCCCAGTTACTTGTTCTGATGCCACTCTTGTTGGGCCTGGACCATTCTTTATCCCATGGGCCCAGTTACTGGTTCTGATGCCACTCTCCCTGCTCTGATGCCGCTCAGTATACCCTGGGCCCACTTACTGGTTCTGATGCCACTCTTGATGGGCCTGGACCGCTCTGTATCCCATGGGCCCAGTTACAGGTTCTGGTGTCACTCACCCTGACGTGGGTTCCTTATGCCATGGTTCCAGTTACTGGTTTGAGTCTGCTATCAGTCTAGAACTCCAAGTGTCCCATAAAAACAACATCTGGTTTTGGTCTGAATCATCTGGATTTGTGCCTGATGCCAGCCCAGAATGCTTGTAGTTCTTATCCTGTCTCTTTTTTTCATTCAGTGTTGGAGGGGAGCCCCCTGGAGAAGGCGGTCACTAGCAGCTTTGCTTCATTCATACATGGAGTCCAGACAGATCACCTTTCCCAAACCGTGCGGCACCGAAGCAAGCGTATGATCCTGGACAGCATCGGCGTTGGACTGGTGGGAAGCGCGACCCATGTGTTCAACATCGCCCTGGGATACTGCCAGGTAAGAGGAGACATTGAACACACTAAGCATTACACTCTGCAAAATACAACAATTAAATGCTCGGGGGAAAATATCTTGCAAACACGCATTTTGAAAGTGCGAACAAGCAAAAAATTCCACAAAGCAGTGAATCGCAGAATCTTGGGCAATTTGTCATTCTCAGGGAATGCAAAATTACCCAAATTCCGTGAGCGGAACAGAATTTACCTCCCAGGCCTACCAAAAAAGCACACCAAGGACTACACGTCCATTACAACCCTGTACATCAGCAGAGTGCACCATCACCCAGGAGTCATGCCAGTTAAGGTGAGTGTGGTAGCAAAATGAACAGCACATCTTGTAGCACACAAGCATTAAAACACCCTGCAATGACTCAAAAAGTTAGAATGGCCTTGAACTACTCAAAGAGAAAAGGAGACATTGACTTAAAGCAAAATCTCATGATTCAAACCATCCCTTGATCAAACCCCCTTTGAGACATTAGTTGTTCAGTATCACCATGAGATTTTACCAGGTTATTTTCCAAAGCTTGGATCTAACCAAGCAACACACCATGAACCCCTCACCCATTAAATAACTCTCAAGAATGAAAGCAGGGGCATCTACCCAGAATCATAGGTAAGAAGAGAGACAGACAAAGTCACAAAATCCACCTTGATTTACTAATCCACCATGAAAAACTCATCCTCTAATCACACCCCAGGCTGCCTTCAGATTTTAAGCAGTTCATATAGTGAGACGCTAGCAGGACTGTGAGAATGGACTATGGTACCCAAAAAAACATTGGTACCTCTGGTCCCCTGTACAACCATCCTTCAGAAAAACTACATCTAATCACTGAGACTCAGTACCTGCTCCTGCATTTCTTCTAATAGGCACCACCACATAGGTTGAATCATCCTGTGTATAGAGTTGAGTAATCCACATCCCCACAAGCTCCGTTATTCCTCCACTAGAAGTCTATGTGCACTGTCCATTTCTAACTTTTAATTCTGTCTCTCACAGGACATGTACTCCTTGTCTGCCATCAGCTCTGTGTATGGAAGGAAAGGATTGAGACTCCCACCTACGCTGGCTGCATATGTCAATGGAGTAGCGGTAAGGATTTTGAAAGCTATCACTTTATCCATCAATCACAGACTGAGAGCCATGAGTTTGTGAGAAGTTTAGTTAAATGTTGTCTCCGCCAATGTTAAACCATGTCTGTTTCCACTCCTGTAAAGAGTCTGTATTGGGCAATGGCACAGTCACTCAACAAAATATTAGAATATGGATCCTACACTTCTGTAAATTGTGTCCATAGGTTGATGACACTATTGCTCTGCTTATCTTCACTTCCTGACACACCCTTCTTTAAGTACCTTCTAATCCTCTACTCCTCTTTTAACAGAGTCACTCCATGGACTTCGATGACACTTGGCACCCTGCCACTCACCCGTCAGGTGCTGTGCTCCCAGCTCTAATGGCTGCCTCCCAGATGTTGCCAGTGGGTTTCCGACCCAGCGGCTCAGACTTTCTGTTGGCATTTAATGTTGGCATCGAGGTGCAAGGAAGACTCATGCGTTTCTCGAATGAAGCCAGCAATATCCCTAAAAGGTTTGTATGATGCCCACAAAAGGCAGAAATATCATCTGGCCAACACACGATACCCATAAGTGGCTCTAGTGGCTCCAGAGCATTACTAAGATGCTGAAAGAGAATAGAAATATTCCATGTGTCATATGTGAGATCCATACAGAGAGAGCATGTTATGTTGTGTGCCTGATGGGGGCAAAGGGCAGAAATATCCGGAAGAGGAATCTAATGCAAACAAAATCATGCATGTGGATAGCACACAATATAATGTAAACATGGTAACATTTATTTTTCCGCTCACTGTAACTAGAATATTTGTTTGTGTCAAATGCTTGATTAGATCCTAGCCTTTTGTTCTACGTTTCCTCGTACTGCACGATAGCATTAATGTATGACATGTTTTAAGTATTTTACCATAATTCACACTTATTGTTAGCATTGCCCCTATTCTAAACCTATTTTGATGTGATCACTATTCCATGTCTGACACAGTTCCTTGTATTTCCTTCAGGTTCCACCCTCCTTCTGTTGTTGGCACCATGGGCAGCGCTGCTGCTACAGCAAAGCTCCTTTCACTGAATGCAAAACAATGTGCCCATGCTTTGGCGATTGCTGCCTCTCTGGCGGGGGCACCTATGGCCAATGCTGCAACTCTTGCCAAGCCTCTCCATATTGGCAATGCGACCCGCTTTGGGATGGAAGCAGCACTCCTAGCTGCCCGTGGGATGGAAGCCAACCCACTTATCTTGGACGATGTGCCAGGCTGCTCAGGGTTCAGTGCTTTCTATGGTGACTACCAGCCCTCGTCCCTGGCAATGCCAGATCAAGATTACAGCTTTCTCTTGGAGAAGCAAGACATTGCCTTTAAGAGGTTCCCAGCTCACTTGGGCATGCACTGGGTGGCAGACGCTGCCATCTCAGTCAGAAACAGAGTCACCAATATAACGGGCTCCTTTGACCCTGCTTCCATCCGCGCTGTTCTTCTGAGGGTCCCAGTCTCTAAGTATATCAACAGGCCCTTCCCAGAGTCTGAGCACGAGGCGCGACACTCCTTCCAGTTCAACGCCTGCACAGCCCTTCTGGATGGCGAGGTGGGCATTTCTTCCTTCAGTGAGGACAGCCTTAGTAGACCAGATCTCATCAACCTGTTGAGGAAGGTGGTGGTGGAGCACCCTGAAGACAATGTGGCCAACTTTGACAAGATGTATGGGGAAGTAGTGCTGCTGCTGGAGAGTGGAGAGATTGTGACCGGCAGATGTGACACCTTCTATGGACACTGGAGGAAGCCCCTCAGCCAAGAATCACTCAATGAGAAGTTCCTCTCCAATGCTACCCATGTGCTCTACCAAGACCAGGCACAAGCAATTATTGAGGTGGTGAAGGAGATAGAAAACCTTACAGACTGTTCACAACTGGCATCCTCTCTGCAGTAAACGTGTTAAACCAAAATTCAACCCTCTTACAAAATGGGAGTAAAACTTAAAATGAACTACAGGTACAATCATCTTTGCATTAACTAGCTTTAAAAAAGATTGAAAATCTACTCAAGGAGAGGGACATTACCAATTCATTCTATAAAACGACGAGAGTCAATTATATCCTCTCCTTTCATGAAAGGGGATGTTATGTCTCACAGTACAGTGAAGTCCCCTTTTAACCCAGTACAAATACAGATGCATCTGGCTGGCCAGAAGCAATATGCTTACGTTTCCTTGTAACTCATCAGTACTTTGTAAGGACTGTAAAATGCAATTTGTATTTATTGTTATTTATTATTTGTTAATTTATTGTTTAAAAAAATGTGACCTCATCTCACTGAAATACCATTTCCTTTTCCAACTAAGTGATTCTCCCCTAGTGGCCAAAGATAGGACGAGCTAGAACTTTGGTCTAGTACTGAATTCTCCCTGTGCAGCGCTCTCTTACATGTACTTTTCTAAAAACACAGGACAAAATAGGTCTTTCTATTTCAATCTCTCATATTCGTCAGTGAAACGTATTTGCGCTTTCTGTGGTTATTTCATTTTGAATAAAGTCTCTGAATTTATTGTACAGTGATTGTAATTTTTGATGTGTAAAGCTGCTGACATTTTAGATGCTACCTTACAGGATGGCCACGGCTTGGTGACAGTGAGACTCGATTCTCCCACACACAGACCTTACATATGAAAATCTCTTTTTCAGCTGTTGCTCAACATGTTAACCCTCCTACTAGTGTTTCACAACCTTCCTTGTTTATAGAAACTTCCCTTGCATGCGCAACTACTCATATAACAGCCAGAATATATGTATCTGAACAAGTACCAAAGATTGATCCAATCATGGCACACATTTTAAATGCCAACATTTTATGGCTGTTGCCATACAGTTTGCACCACTGGAATTTCTAAATCCCAAGTGCTCACAAACTGGTGCCATGTGTGCTGGAAAGTGGAGCATATTGTTAATCAAACGTGGAAAATACGCAGAAAATCAGACATTTTGCCAACCTATTCTGTGAGCCACTCTACTCAATCAAACTTACTGACCAATATTTAGAATTGCATATAGTAAACCTACTGATGATAAAGAGAGGTGGGAAGTGGGGCTTTTTGATCCTCTCCTACATGCATTCGTGATTGGATTGCCCTTTGTGCTGTATGCAATCTCCTATCTCTATTGAGCTTTGTCGGGTAAATATAGACACAGTTTGCATGCTAAACTGAATGTGATTCTAGTCAGACAAACATTAGTCCTCATGTATGCAGATGATTTGTTAATTTATTTCTAATAAGTCAGCATCTCTAATACAACTTTACCTTAAGAAGCATATCATCCTGGGTATTTGATTTACAGTTTGAGAAATTTGGAGATGAGTACTCTTTGGTGTTTCAGTTCATTGTGAATCTACTCACAATTATTGGAGAGCTTCTCAAGTTTTGTACCAAATACTTTAGTTTTAAAATATGTTGATATTTGATATGGACTGATGATGGGACTATATACTTACTGCCTCCTATAACAAAGGTTTGTTGTTTGTATTCTTCATGCCATGTGTTTGCCACTGAATTTCTTTAACTGTCTTTGCCTGTGGTTGTTACAGTTTAAAATTGTAGCTTTAACCTGCCCATGATTGCAGAATTTATCCCATTTTTTTTGTTTAAACTTGTGGTTTTTCCTGCCCGTGACTGCTTCCATTTAACCTGTTGAATTGTGGGATTTGCAGTCCAAACTCTGTAGTTTTTCCCTCTCACTCCCCATGACTATCAGTTTTTCCCTCCAAATTTCTCCTTTGCTCTATACTAAGACATGTATGTTAAGCAGAGCACCCCAGCCCACCATTTTGTGTTAACAAGTGAGTGAAACCAGCCCTCCTCCCCAGCAACAGGGATATTCTATATCAGAGGGTGCTCTAAAACAGCAGTAATCTGCTGTGAGCTGTTTAAGCTGTGTTTTTTGGCCAGGAGAGGGAGTAAAGTTGTATTCAAACATTATTGTTAGAGGACAAGTTTGTTAGGCCCTTACCTGCAGAAGTCCAAAGTGTAGATTGAGACTGTCTCCTAGGAGATTTCTGAATAGAGCGGCAGTTTCCAATTCCCTGGCCAGCAACCCTTTGTCTGAGGTAGCTGGGACCTTTTATAGTCTGCTATTGTTTGGTACATGTGTACACTGTTTGGTGTTTCTATTGAATTAGGGTTAGTGTCCTCATTGGTTGGGTATTTGAGGGCTCTGATTGGTTTCTGGGTCTGTGATTCAATCAATGTAGGGCTGGGACTAGGGCTAGGTTTTGGATTTCTATTGGCAGTAGGGACTAGGGCTACCTCTGTTATTGGTTGTTGGGACTATGGTGGGACTAGGGCTAGGGTTAGGCCTTTAATTGGAAGTAGCGATTAAGGCTTCTGGGGTGATTGGTTGCTGGACTTGGGTTGGGTCTACTGGTAGGGCTAGGACCTTTATTGGACGTACAGATCATTGGCGCTTGGACTGGGGTAAGATTGGCTTCAAGGTCCTGGTCTCCTATTGATTCTAGATTTTAGGGGAAGTGTTGTGATTGGATGGTGTTAGGGCTAGGGTTCCCATTGGCTGAAGAGGGTCACCTGATTACTAGGGCTATAAAAGCCCAGGCTTAGGGTGTCTCAGCCAGGGGTGGGCAGAATTTGCATAATTGCGTTTCGCAATTCTCAGCGAAACAGTAAAAAATCTCCGCGAACATGCAGAAATTCCACGAACATCCGGAATTGCTTGTTCGCAATGCTTTTTTCCTTTTCGCAATCGCTGTTTGCGTGCTCAAGGGGAAATATCTTGAAAACACGCATTTTGAGAACACGAACAAGCAAAAAATTGTGCGAAGTCGCAGAACGCAGAATTATGGGCAATTTGGCGTTCTCCGTGGAACGCAAAATTACCCAAATTCTGCAAATTCCGTGAGCAGAACGGAATTTAACGCCCAGTCCTAGTCTCAGCCCAGGCGTAGATGCTAAGGGCAGAGTGGTCAAGGGCAGTTGCCTGTTTGAGCCTGTTTGAGACTGCTTGGGACCAGAGCCAGAAATGCTGCCCATGTTCCCATTCAGTGATACCCAGCACATCCACAAACATAGAAATACACTCACACCAAATATACACCACACACAACCCTATGCACAAATCAATGTACCAGCATACACTACAAACCAACCAAACGACATCTATACACCCTTCTATGATAACTACCACACATACCCACCAGCCTCCCATCATTTGTCCAACTAATACCCTCCTCTTCCCTCTACCATAATAACACTAACGCACAACACATACAATGCACACCACCACACTTTTCAACTCTTGCAACAAAACAGTCTAAGCCAAACACTCTTAACTCTACTTCCTTCCCTCCTACACACAATATACACTCTACTCATAAACACATACCACCCCATCTACCTTACAGCCTCCTCTCACAAACAATACTATACAACTACATCTATTGCAACAAATACACCAGCACCCTTTTCACTACTCCTCAAAACAAAACATTTTAAGCACACCCGCACAACAAGATCATCAAAGAACAAGATGTCGACATCGCCAAGTACCAGTGCTTAGGAAGCATAAATCACCTGCAGCTGAGTGGCGACCATTTTGAACTCAGGCAATCCAAGCCTAACTCACTGAAGCCTGCTGAGACCAACATAAAAGCTGGAACATCTTTATAAGGAAAGGTGAAACTGGCAGATAAAACACAGTGGTCACCTGTGAGTGAGTTTTCCCAAAATCAAAGGAAAACAACGATACGCAAGATCTCGACAGAAGAGGGCCAACCCTGTCAACCGGTACATGAACACACCCAAGCAACTCACTGTTCATCAAATTTCGTAGACGAGTCCGAAGAAGCATCAAACAGTGGGATACATCTCACCCATGGCTCAGACGTCAGTGCACCCAACAAGCGAGAAGAAGAAACAAACCACATAAGACGGGGTGATTAACTCAGACACTAGAAAGGGGTAGGCAAATACACTCAAGACACCTGTAACAACAAGGAAATTGAGAGGAGACAATTAACATCATACGAGAGAGGCAGAGACAAAATGCCCTGGGATCAAACAAAAGAAATAAACGCATGGCTATCAAACAATCTCTCCATGGCAATAACACAGAAGACCCTTCGAGAGATGCACCCAAAGAAATGTCCCAAAGATAGCTCCGACTCCAAGAGCAGTTCGTCACAGCCTGCCAGCTCAAGAAATTTACCAGTCAAGACACACCCAAAAGAACGTTCTCAAAGGAAACCAGTAAAAGACTCCACCGATTCAGAAGGCATCTCTGTACAATCACTCTGGTCCACAGAATCAAGGTCACAAAAACGCCCATGGCATCGATCACCCGAATGCACAAGGAAATCAGAGAACGTTCTCCCCGTCCAGAGCAACATATCTCATGCCGATGACTCCGAATATTCGATCACCCCGACACGCAACAAGTTCCTGTCAGTCACAGTTATATCAAGACATAAATAATATACAGTCACCTCTGATGGGGTCAGCGAAGCTGACTCAAAGGGCTTGCAGAAGGAAAACGAATATATGGGACATTCCCCATCATGTTAGGAAAGGACTATCTCATCACTCTGCAAGGAAGGCAAAATGTGTTGACAGAGATAGATCATTCTAAAAAAAAGCGATGAGAGAGGAACATGCACATGCCTGGATGGTCAAAGAGTTCAACATTCCCAAACGCGAGTGGGAGTGGGTGAGACAAACAGAGCCAGCAAATGAGTCCCAGAACCGAATCAGGATACCCACTTTAGATAATGACTCCCAATCTGAGATGCATGACATGAGAACCTTGCTGCCCCTGACCGGAAAAGACAAAATGAAATGAAATCACATGCGGATGCTCGGAAGAGAGCTAGAACACCACTCACTCATGAAGGAGACCAGGTGTCAGTCAAACCAGAGCCACAAATGAAGACAGACTGCCGCTATCGAGCTGGGCCATTGATAATCAACCAACAAGAGAGAACTATGATCGCTTCAGAGTCTGAAATGTGTGGATCACGAGAAATGTGTCACATTTCTAAAATCGCCCATCTGCAGTCAAAGACGCCTTTGCCAATCCGGTGAGGACCCTAGTTAGTGAGAGTGACATGGCTGGTAATGTTCGGCCAAGACCCGTTAATCTCGTTGAGTCTGGCGTCAAGAACTCAGAAGCTTATTGGAAACTGCAACAAACCATTCGAAAATATGCACGGTCGATTGAAGAACTGTAAATATGTTCACACCCTCACTGAGGTAGCAAGCTGTCGCCAGCACGATTGACTTTGCATTTGTTCAAGAAGAGGGGAGATGTAAGAATGTGACTTAGCACTCTAGTGGTTGGTGGGAGGAGATGGGGAGAAACAGGAAGGGGAGGAGCCAGGGACGAGATAGAGGGGCAGTTAGAGTAGGGCTGGGGAAAGGAATGGTCACGAATAAAGTATTGCTGCTGACACCACCGAGTCCTGTGTCCTCATTGCCGTGAAAGACACAACAAACAACTCATAATACTTTCCATCACAAAATACAAACATACACCCATCTTTCAAACCACACAAAGGAACAAACTCCAATGCCAAGGGTTCTCCCTTCCACCACACTTAACACAGATAGAGCAACACAGCAGCTCTCTTCTAACCACCTTTCATCCATTGGACAATTTAGAGCCTTCCTACATTACTCACATGCTGCACCACCGCCCTTAACTCATACACCTTCTGCCTTTAACACACGCAAAGTAAACAATATAAGCAATGTGGCACACCTCACAACTTCACTTCCTTATGTCTACTGCACAACAATGTTACACCACGAGAACAACACAGCACACCAAATCACTCTCAAACACCATCTCCAACACATGCATACATTTAACATCTATGTTACTCCGCTGGTTTTTCTGGCGGAATCATTGGGAGCTTTTGTTTTCTTGGGGTAGAGACGATAAATCAGTCGGCACAACACTGCTTTGCCTCTGTTTTCCATTGGCTGGCCCAGGCTCAGCTGCAGTGTAATGAAGGGAACTCTGAGCTTCTCTTGTATGGGACCTCTCCGGTCGATTTTAGAGCTAAGTTGTGGCCCCTAGGCTTCCCCCTGCCTAGTGCAGGGAACAATATTGCTAAAAATCTGGGTATTTGGTATTCTGAGAATCTGAATTTCTCCACACAAGTTAAAAAACTTGTAGAGACATGTTTCAGCACTTTAAAAGCCCTGAGAAAGTTTCTCCCCTTTCTTCCAGGACCTGCTAAAGAAACAATGGTCCGCGCTTTAATTCTATCCTGCCTGGACTACGCTAATGCCTTGTATGTTGACATCCCTCGTTACATCTTAGGTAAATTGCAGGTTGTGCATAACTCTGCTGCCAGACTCCTGCTAGGCTTGTCCAAAAGGTGTGCGGGCGTACTAGACCTGGCACCATTGGCGTGGGTCTTCCTTCCATTTTTCGCTGTTGTCTCCTCTGTTTTTGCTGTTATTAGATGCTCTGGGTGCTGTCCAACTGCCATTCAGTGCCACAGCCAAATGCTTCCTGTGTAAATATGACTGTGAATTGTCAGTCACTCCTATGGTAGGTGCATTGTGTGTGTAAGGTAGGACATGGCTTCATATGTGTAGCATGTCCTGGTGGTGAATCACCTTCCATTTTGTTTTCACTGCTGCAAGACTACCTATTCTCCGTAGGCTAGAATGGGCAGACTGGATATTACATCTTATGGTCCTATCTGACTCAGGGAACATGATAGAAATTAGAGTTTAGTATGCCTGAGCTCAGATTAATTAAATGTACCTTTTAGTGAAGTTGGTTTTAATATTCTGTGTTTGAAAATACCACTTTTAAAAAGTAGGTATTTTCTTGCCTAAGCCTCCTGTGTGCTCTGCTGTTATGTGTATTGGCTCTGGGATTAGAGGGGCAAGGCAGGCTGAGTCAGACCTGGGTTGAATAGAGAAATCTGCATTGAGTAATGGGGAGGGGTAGATCCTTGTCATGATAGGGCTGTGCCTGGCAGGTGAATGCTGGCTCCACCTCCTACTGTGCGTCTGATGGCAGACCCCCTCTTTCTGAAAGGAAGGATGCAGCCATGTAAACAAAGTGCTCCAGGCCTGACCAGAACTGGTTCTGGCTGGGTACAGTGACTAGAGAATTTTGAGAACAAAGACTTTTGGGGGATAAATATCAGTGCCCAAACCCCTGATTTTTGTATTGCTCCTGGATGTCAAGAGGAACCTCTGTCCATGTTACTGAAGGAATCTGCAGGAGAGCACTGTCCTTGTGTGCTGTTTCTTGAATTTACCTTCAGTAATTCCCCTTGGACTTGGAAGAAGAGGGAAAAGGACTTTTGAGAGACTTTTATTTTTGCTAAGCAATCACCCAAGGGCTAGAAGAGAGCTAGCCTACTGCTGGAGTCACAGGCAAATCTGACTCCCCCACCAGCCTCCTGATTCCTCCCAGCGAGGATTTCTATCTGCAGGTGAGGCCCCTGTGAGTTCCAGGGCCTCTAGTTCTACTATCTGAAAATCGTCGCTAACGCCGTTTGCGAGCCGCCGCAGTCGAAGAGCATAAAAAGAATCCACGCGCTGCTGCTGCCAATCGCTCGGAAACCAAAGATCATTGCATCGCACGCTTGCGGGCCCCAGAGTGTTTGCTAACCCCAGAGATCATTGTATCACACATTTGCGGGCATTTTGAAGACTCGCTGACCATGGAACATCGCATCGAGATCATCGCAGCGCGGACGTAGGGCGCCTGCCATTTTCCTCGCTTCGTACCCGGATCGTCGCTCCCTCGCGGGGTGCCATTTTCTTTCCTCGCAACAAGATCGAACACACAACAGGATCAGCGCATCATCCTCCCTTGCGGCAAGGATTCAACGCATCGCTGGCCTAGCGTGAGGAAATCTGTAGCTTTGTCCCGCACGCACCAGCAAACTGGCCCATCATCCTCCCTTGCGGCAAGGATTCAACGCATCGCCGGCCTATCGTGGGGAAAATCATCGATACAGCTCCTTTGCGGCATTTGATGGTTTTGCTAAGAATCCAAGTACTTTGTAAGTAAGAGGGTCGCAGAGACCACTGCTTTGAACTGAATCCCTATTTGAACCCTTTGAACTATTTTTCCAGCTTTTCAAGAGTATCCCCATTTTCCAGTATTGTGGCATTTTACCGTTATTGGTCTTGTGTTAACTCTATACATAAAGTTCCCGGGGCTGTAGGCTCCTGGATCGCGTAAGTACACTTCTCCCTCATCGCCAGTGAAGAATCCAGATTGTGAAGGAACGAGGTACACGGAAGAGTTAGTATTTATGAAGGTGTATTCTGTATCGTAAGATAACATGGACAGGAGCCCACGCCAACCGCCGCACTGGTGTACTCGGAATCCCCTAGACAGAGGGTTCCGAGTTCCAGAGACACGCAGCAGACACGAGCACACACACGAGGATACCACAGAGGGTCGCAGAGACCACTGCTTTGAACTGAATCCCTATTCTAACCCTTTGAACTCTTTTTCCAGCTTTTCAAGAGTATCCCCATTTTCCAGTATTGTGGCATTTTACCGTTATTGGTCTTGTGTTAACTCTATATATAAAGATACATATTTTTATAACTACATGTGTGGTGTCCCTTTGTAGTGTCCTTCACTGTGTTACTGTGTATGATCATAAATGCTTTACACACTGCCTCTGAGATAAGCCTAGCTGCTCGTGCTACGTTACCACAGGGTTAAGCAGGGGTTATCAAAGGGTGTAGCCCCCTTACTCAGACTTAGGAAGAAGGGTCCCTACTTGGACTGTGGCCAGCCACTGCCAACTAGAGACCCCCATTTCTAACATTGGTCATCAGCGGTGAGGATCTGGACTTGCATTTGTGATTGCATACAGTAATTATAGTGTACACTACTAGTGAGTGCAGACCATAATGCAACCACATACATTTTTGAGATTTTTTTATTCTATTTTTGATTGATATCACTAGTTATTTCTACAATGGGCAAGCCCAGATCCAATGCCTCGGAGGAGCTCTCCTGGGAAGAAGAGAGAATAGATACCTACAATGCCAAGCAGCTCGCGTTCTTTTGCAAAAAGTTCACAGTCCCTATCACAGGCCTCACTAAGAAAGAGGAATTTTACAAAGCCCTGAAGGCCTGGCTAGAGGCCAGGGATGCTCCCAAGAATGTGGGAGGGCCTGGGGAGAAGGGAGAGACTGTGGGAGAGCAGCAGGTGGAAGTAGTAGATTTGGTTGGTGAAAAAGCGCTGTCTAGCCCAGGCACGAGTGTGTCCTCAAGGGGTCTGTCTCTAGAGGAGATGAAGGACAGGGAGAGAGATAGGCGGCATAATATGGAGATGGCAAGGCTCAAGATGGAAGGTCAGAGGGACCTAGAGAACAAGAAGTTAGAATTTGAGAAGATGAAGATGAAATTTGAACATGAGAGAGTATTGAGGGAGTTGGAGATCAAGGCCAAGTGTGTAGAGATCTCCCCTTCTGGTGGCAGTATACCTGTAGTGCATACTGAGAGTAGAGTGTATATACCCAAAGAGGTTATTAAGGATTTCCATAAAAGTGAAGATATTGGACAGTGGTTTGCAGCATATGAGTTAACTATGGTGTCCCACCGGGTCCCTGAGAAGGACTGGGAAGCGGGGTTGTGGGGTCGCTTTGTTAGTGAGGGGAGGGATACCTTGTTGGACCTACCTCAGGAAAGTAGAATGGTTTATGCCCACATGAAGGAGGCTTTGATGGCCCGCTATGGTTTAACCCCTGAAATGTATAGGCAGAGGTTTAGGACCTGCAAGAAGTCAGAGGGTACCACGTGGGTTGAATATGTGTCTTTTTTTTGCAGAGCAAAGGAGCGCTGGGTAAAAGGTAGCAAAGTAGAAACTTTTGAGCAACTGTATGATTTGATTGCATGGGAGCATTTATCTAGTAACTGTTTTCCTGAGCTACGCCAGCACCTGATTGATTGCAAGCTAACTAACCCTAGGAAGCTTGCTGAGGAGGCGGACCGCAGGGTGAGCACCAGGATTCGCAAGGGTCCAGTGGGAGACTTCGCCAAAGGTGGGCAGGGTCCCCAGCAGAGAAGTGGGGGGATAGTGGTAAACCCAGGGAGTTTCCAAGAGGGCCCCAAAGTAATTCCCAAGGGAACCAAGCAGTGGTATCCCAGCCTCCCCAAGAGCAGAGGTCAGTGCCCCCGACAGGTAGGCCTGTTCAGAGGTGGGCATTTTCATGTTTCAAGTGTGGTCAAACGGGCCACCAGTATTTTGATCCCCAGTGTCACATGAGGGACCACCCTGCACCAACCATTGCACCACCCCCGCCAGCTTGCTAGTGTAGCCCAGGGAGAGGAAGAGATGGGTGCCCCAGAGGATGGGCCACGTAGAATTGACCCTTGTTTACTTAGGAGACTTTGAGATGGTCCCTAAACCCGCACTGCCTGAAAACACTAAGAAGTACCGGCAGTGGGTGACCATAGATGGCCATAGAGTGGAGGCTCTAAGGGACACAGGACCCAGTGTAACTGCTGTCAGCTCCCGGTTGGTGTCCAAAGAGCAGGTTGTCTCTCATGCATTCTACCCTGTAGTGTCAGCAGACAACTCAGAGAGCCAATGTGAGGTGGCTCAGGTTCCCTTTGAGTGGGGGGGTCTCAGGAACTCTTCAGGTAGCTGTGAGGCCCGCCATGCCTGTAGACTGTCTGCTGGGCAATGATTTAGAGTACTCCCGTGGGCTACGGTGGAGAGGAGAGCTCACTTACAAATGTTGGGTCTGCCTGAGTGGGCGTGTGCTACCACTAGGTCCATGGCAGCCAAGGAGGGTGTTGAGAAAGATCTGGGACCTGAGAGTACGGCCCAGATCCCTGCCTAAGAGAGAAGGGGCAGGGTGTACGTGAATCCGGCCCTCTTGGTGCCCACGGCCCAGGAAGGAGCAGACCCCGAGGGGGATGCCCTGAAGCCTACCGGGGAACAGAGTGCCAACCTGGGGGACCTACCTGAGCTGACCCATTCACAGCAGGAAGGAGGGCCCACCAGGGAGGAGTTTTGTCAGCAGCAAAGAGTGTGCCCTTCTCTTGAGGGTATGCGGCAACAGGCTGCAGCCCAGGCAGCAGGTGACCAGTCTGGTTCACATCTGATTTATTGGGAGAATATAGCGAGCCTAAGACTGCTGAGCTGGGGTCAGCCTGTGTGCTGGTGGTGCCCGCATGCCGCAGAGCCTTCCTACTGGGGTTGGCTCATAAACATTCCATTGGCAGGACATCTAGGGCAGACTAAGACCTTTGAAAGGCTGGTCACCCACTTTTATTGGCCCCAGACACGCTTACATCGCTGTACGCCTCGCACTGAAAGCCCTGTACGCTTCGCATCAGACGCCGCACCACGGACGAATGCGTCCGCGAGGTGCGTGAGGTTTGGCAAGGCCCCCGTCCGAAGCGCACTGAACGAAGCAAAGACAGCGTACGACAGCGCTACGAAGAGCAGGTAGTGAGAAAACACTGCCCAACAGAGCAGACTTGGTAATTAAAGCACCTGGAAGCAACCTAACTGCCTAGTAAGAACTTTTAAGGAACACTTGCCTATTTTCTAAATCTTGTGGCATCATAGTACGTGTTATAATGGTCTTGTGATAATTGTGCCTAAGCTACATATATTTTTACATAAAGATTACGTATTTTTATACAAGTACAACGCCTGGTGTCTATTTGTGGAGGAATCAGTGTTTTTACTGTGTGTGATTACAAATGCTTAACTAACTTAGCGCTTCTGAGATTATCCTTGACTGCTCGCACCACGCAACCTAAAGGGTGAGCAGGGGTTACTCTTAAGGGGTAATTCCCTTGCCCTGACTAAAGGAGAGGGTCCCTGTTCCTCACAAGTGCATTGAGGAACCGGGATTGATTTCCGGTTATGTGAAGCATATAATCGATGTTTTAGAATTAGCATGATGTATCTAAATTACTTACCGCAAGTACGCAAACACTAGCATAAACCCGAATTGCAGTAATTTAGAGTTCTAACATACACTGCTTTGCACGTTTTACACTTGCTTGACTTGACCGACGTCATTTTGTGGCCTCACTCGAAGCCCTACATTAGCAGACTCCATTCATTTATTGCTCCATTCATTTACTGCACCTAAGTGGTTCTCCTGAGAAATAGCCCAACTGTTGCAATACTGCTGTCTCAGCTCGTTAGGCTTGTCAAGATTATAGGTAGCAGGAGGAGGCCGATAGGCACATTCCGGTAGGGGTGCGGAGCGGTCTCCCTCGGAGTTAGCAGAAGGGAGTCACCCGTACGACCTTGCTAATCTAGCATGAGCTAAACCAAGAGCGCTTTGTCTCCCATATATGGTCTTTCCTGCTGCACCAACCTGTACCAACTTGTATTTTTCCATCTTAGGTAACGGTTTCAAGAATGTAACTGTATATATGTGATGTTCTGATAATGTGCCAGCAGTCTTCTTGGCGGACCTCGTGGGGTTAGGTCGCAAGGAGCTCCTCTGGCAGAGTTTGTTTGTTATAATAAACGATTGGACCTTCTGCACTGACAACCGACTGATTATTGGTAATGGGAATGTGATTGGTTGTGAAAATGACTCTAATTGGGAGGTGGTAAATATTTTTCGGTACTTCAGTTGGCGACTCCGCCGGGACTCCGCGTTGGGGTCGTCCCTCTGTAATCAGAAGAGAAGCGGGACATTGAAAGGGGTGATCTTGATCGGGGGTTGAAGAATAGGCCAAAAGAATTCGGGGTCTGCTCCGCTCTCCCGATCGCGAGAACCCCAGCTACTAGTGGCCCCATGCCGGAGTCCTTTGGGTGTAACCCGAGAACCAGCCACGTTGGCCTTAGCGGGAGTTGGCAGTGAAGAATGTACAATCTGACCTGCGTGCACCAGGAGAGTGTCTTGTCTCGTTTTGTGTTGGATATCGTTTTTTGCAATTTTGGACTTGGAACTTGGCATTTGGTGACCTGTGGTCACGGAAAAACTTTGGAAATAGGGGGTCTGACGGGGCAACATTGAAATTGCACTTGCAGATGCCTCTGGTTTGGTCTGTGAACTAGAGATAGAGACTAGACGCCTTTGTGGGAATTGCGGTTTTCACTTGGCTGGACTGCTCTCGGGAACGCCGGCAGTTGAGATTGGGTAGCACCCGGACAGATCTGGAGCGGCGATTGAAAAAGCGGGCTTAGCCAGAATAGTTCGGGAGGTGAACCATGAATGCTGTCGGATGGCCCGTAGGTCGGTCTGTGGTTTAGAAACCTGTGTAGCTATCTCTAGGTAGTCTAAGAACAAGACTAGACTGTTATAAGAAGACGTTTTGCTGCTTTGAAGATTGAGAAGTATTCTCCATAGGTGGGAGTCGACGGGCTCCACCTCTTGTTTGCAAATATCTGTGTTTCTGTTTGGTGATGTCAAATTGAAGATTTGTTTTTCGATTAAAGAATGACTTTGAATGAAAACATGGCCATGTGTATGAGAGCGAGATGATTAATGACTATTGATTCTTCTGCGTTATGAACAATAATCCTTGATTCCTTTTCAGTTGAAATTAGGTAGAACAGGGCAATGCCGTGCTTTAGTAAATTATGCTTTGGCTGCGTTCACCGAGGGAGCACGAGGTTGGACGAAAGCCAGCCAGCCCCTCCGGAGGGAACACCCAGCCATGATATGTACTGCAAGCACGGGATAGGTCCCCTTCTTTTTAATACCTTATGGCATAAGTACACCAAAGATAATGTGGAACTACAGTGGCCGAAAACTGGGTCTTTTGACGAGAAAAAGATTCAGTATTTACAAGAGCGTCTCTTTGCTAAGCGCAGTAGACAGGCTATGTTTGACACCCTTAACAAATGGCAGAAAGAGGCAAAGAGGAGACGCATTTGGTCTGAGAAACTTCTAAAAATACAGCAAGGGCAAACTGTAACTCAGAAAGCCATTGCACATGACAAGAATAAGACAGCGAAAAATATTGAGTACGCAGATAGACAGTTCAGGTTGCAGGTGGATAAGAGTTATGTAACACGAAATGAGGCCGAAGATGAGATAGAGGATCTGTTAGATAAAAGACCTCCCCCACCGTATGCTCCACAGCGCTTATACCCTGCGGTACCCCATGTGAGAACAAAGCTTACTTTAAGCTGTCTGATTTATGGTATGGGAGTTGCTATTTTGGAATAGTATTCCCAAAGGTATACCATGTAAAAAGAATCACTGGAAGCAATGCACACGAAAATGAACTAACACGTTATAAAAGAGCTAGTTTTGAAGAATTTGTAGGTGATATATTTAGTGCATTGATACCTTCAGTGGGAGTGGTTCTGAATACTCAAAGAATTTGCAAATTGTCTACCTTCGTGGATCGCTTATCGACTGACACTGCTGGAGGATTCGTATTGATCAATACCGAATTGGTTGCGATCAGATCAATGGTTTTACAAAATCAACTTGCTATTGACATATTATTAGCAAAAGAGGGCGGGGTCTGTAGAATGTTGAAAGCGCAACATAGTTGTACTTACATATCTGATAAAGTGTTGAAATTGGAAGGTATGTTAGGAACATTACTCATTTGGAAGAAGAACTGAAACCACTGGAAGTTGATAGTGCACGGAAGAGACTTACTGATGGTCTCTCCTCTATTGGTACTTGGATATCTAATGTAGGTAGAAGTATTGTAGGTAAAGTACTGATACCAATAATGGTAATATCACTAATAATATTGGGGATAATGATTTGGTACAAATGCTGCTGAAATAGAAAAAGGTACACTATTAATGAGAAAATGAAGGAAGGAAAATTGACGAGATTCAAATGGAAGAGTTAAAGGGGGACATCTGCAAGAGAAGGGAAGTTTATCAGAATAATGATAAAAAGAAAACTCCCCAAGTAATAGAAGAAATTGAATTGGGAGAGTGTTGAAGTTGGCATCTGGTTCCTTAATTTGTGATGATATTAAATATCATCAAAGAGGGGATTGATGGAGCAAGGTTTCACATATACAGAATCTTGCTTGTACTCAGCCCCCTCTAAATAACCTATAATATATTAACCAACATTTGTGTTTACTAATATTTGCACTACACAACATTTCTAGTACCTAGGGGAAGCTTGCCTATGTGCTTTTACTAATAGTTACTCAAATGCATTAAAATGGCCGCCGAAAACGTGGGTAAACTTCTGCGGATGCGTCTGTCACATCTACGTGGCATGACGTACCCTTTGCTTGGTGGGAAATCTTTGCTTCTGCGCACTAGTGCCAGAAATGGCTGCTTTAAATTTCACATGCTAATGCTTATGCTGCAGCTTGTGCTAAACTTGTTTGTTCTGCTTAACTATTATTGCACAAGTTAAAATAAAGTAATGGGGTTAGAGTAGAGATAAGTGGTATACAGTGCATTCATTAATTTTGTATTCTAATATGTTTCTTTTTTACTTTGATACTAGCTCGTACTCTGGGCCTGAATACTGTCACATCTTCCATCTTGGAGGATGCAGCGCACGCGCACTCTGACTCTGAAATTGCTGAGGCATTGGCCTTGAACCTCGGCCAAGAAGCATCTTACCCACGATGTCCATGAGAAAACGCCCTTCTGACCTCAGTAGAAACTGAAGCTATATAAATTGTATCAAACTTGTTGAACAGTATTGTTGGGCGGAATAAAGTCATGGGAAAGTAAATTGTGTGTGGGGATTCAATCAATATGAACTGAATTGAAATTACATCATCTTGGTATGGTGTGATGACCTCTCCTTGTCTTTCCAACCAATCACTTAAGGGGAACACATAGATTTGCAACATTTATGGGTGGTACATTGCCCTCGAAATGGTATAACTAACGTAGGTTTAGATAGAGAAATTGTCTGACTTGTCTGCATAGCTGACCTGTCACTGACCCAGCGCACTCAATAGGCGATCGAGAAGCAGAGTTGCTGGCGGAGCACTCCGTCAGAAGAATCGATTACCGAATAGGGGTTCTAAATGGCTTTTTCTAGAGAGAGGGGTGTGATGCTGGCATTGCACTTAGCTGAGGTCACCTGTGCTGATCTGCACCTGTCTTATCCCGTGGGCACCTGATTACTCAGGAGCCAGGTCCGGGTCTTTTACCCCAGCCCGTGCCCAGGATTGATCATTGCACCATTCTAGGCAAATATAACCCATGTGGTATGTCCTTGTACTATTTCCCTTCGCACCCTTCCCAGGTGTTATTGTGATTTCTTACAAACTTTATGTCCTTCTGGTTATATTCTTGCTTGTAAAACTTATGGTCACAATATTGTGGCCCTTTTCATTTTGACTCAGAAAATCTCTCATAGATAAAGGTTTTAAAACTTTCCCTGAGTCTGTGGTTATTATAAGAAAGGTAAATATGTTTAAATATTGCCTGTTTATTCTAACTCCCTTTGATTCACAGGGCTTATAATAAGGTGACGAGGTTTGGGAAGTCATGGTTTACAGGTATAAGTCCTAAACTGACCTCTGGGCAAACTGATAGGGTGAATAAATTAGTAATTAGTTAGGCAGGACTGCTAGTTCAAAGTGTGAATGTTATATGGGCCCAAGGTGAGTATGGTAAAACTGAGCTAGTAGGTCCCTGCGCGCTCTATCACTGGGTCAGTTTAGTCAAATCTTGAGTAGATAATGCTTGCTAGTTTTTAAGCACATCCAAATTCCAAGACAGGAATCTGTCACGTGCTACACTGAAAGGAATCAGCCAATGGATGGTTGTGGAAGTGAGACTGATGTTGTCCAATTGGCAAATTGAGGCGGCAGAGAGTATGCCAATGCCTGTTGACAGCTCACTGTAATCAGTTTTGAACCCTTCCAGGGTGTCCATGTGTGCATGTGTACACGAGTGTCATGTGGGCAGCGGATGTGGTGTGAGCAGGATTAACCCCACTGACAGACATGTGCCCACCTCAGTGCAGATGATTCTATCTGATGCTCAGGGCTACTCCTTCACATTGATATGTATATTCGTATGATAGAAGGCTGCACCATGACGTGTGTATCCGTAGCTCTTGATTGCACACAACTGGAACCCCCCCTCAGTAATTCACTGGCATGGCGATGATGATTACATGCAGGGTCAATGTATGTATGTAAGTCCCGGAGTATCGTGCTACTCACCGAAAAAGCGCTTCAACGCCTCGTAAAGGGCAGTAAGCGCTATATAAATGCAATTACAATACAATACAATACAATACAATATGTAAATGGCATAGTAATGTGTATTTCACACTCTTGGGCATCATGGCAGTATCCGCATGAGGGTCAGTTATGACTAGCAGACCCCTGGCACTCTGAGAGAGCCCCGGCCTAGCTGAGCATCAGAGCTCATCTCTGGCAGACGTGTGTTTGAGCAGAACTCTCTCACCTCTGAGCAGCACCACAGGATGGCTGGCACATTGAGCATCATTTGAGCAGTGAGCAGACATCTGGCGCTCTGAGAAAGTCTCCGCCTTCCTCAGCATTAGTTCTCCTCACTGGCGGAACCGTACTACTACAAGCATAGGTGACAGAGCTGGGCGGCATCACAGGCATGCTGGCACACTGAGTGACATATTAGCAACACCTATGCACTGTTAGCAGACCCCTAGCACCATGACCTGGCCTCTGGTCCTCTGAGAAAGCCTCATCCTATCTGAGCATCAGCGCTCATCCCTGGCAGACTTGTGTTTAATCGGAGCTCTGCACAACTGAGAACCCCCACAGCAGGCTGTCATATTGGGCACCATATTAGCAACACTAAGGGCTATATAATTGGGAGCACGTTGGAATATTTGAGAAACACTTAGATGTATGTTGGCAGACGCCTGGCATGTATTGGCAGTGCCCAGGCATATACCAGATTAACTTCTGATAAGAATGTTTTAATGGAGGATTAACTGGCAGAGGATCAGTAATGAGCATTCAAAACTGCTGTCATTTTCCGATGGATTTTCAATGAGTATTTTCCAGTTGACACTTTATATCAGATAGGTTTTGCTTCTCCCTTGATACCAACCAATTTGCCTGTTGTGTGTCCAGGGTTTGAAAATCATAGCTCTGACCCATTTAGTTTTCAAAAGTCTTCTGCTAGGAAAACCCTGCCTTCCTCAAAATCATAGTCTTGTGGTAGAGACTTGTACAGCTAGACCCATCACTAGCCATAGACACAAGGACCCGATCTCGGTGATCTTCAAGTCACTCCATTGGCTCCTGGTCAAAGAGATATACTAATTTGATACCTTTAGTCCAGTCCCAATATCTGTCTAGGGACAGGCTCCCAGCTATATAACCAAGTCTATATATCCAAGTCTCTGAGTAGACATCTGAGATTTGCTAACTAGAAGAGAGCGACCACCCGCTTTACAAGTTCCAAGGATGTGGCAGAAGATCCCGACACGTGCCAGGCCTGACCCTCTCAAGGTCTCCGTCTCCCAAGGAACCCAAGGCATTGACTTCTAGTTAGAACTGTTGTCCTACACCCGCCCCAACTATCTCTCCTATCTGTTTACCTTTTATCTCAAAGAGCCCTGAGGCAGCGTTAATGGGCTATGTATGGCTGCTCAAAACCATAAATAACTGTATTGTCAGTGCTCAGTAATGTGACGTGTTCATGCGTCTACTGACCAGTTGTAACCCTTGTTAGAGTGTGTGTGTGTGTGTGGGGGGGGGGGGGTGTTGAGGTACAACAGCCCCTGCTCTGAAGTCTCTGCCATCAATGAACATCCCAGACTGTCTCTTTTTAGACTGAGGTGCTGTCACTTGGGGTTCCAGGTCCTTCTAAGACCTGTGGAACCAGCTCTGTGGGAGAGACAGGGAGGAGCTGTTATGATGAAACGTGCCTTAGAGAAAGTCACCCCAAATAGGTGTTTATTGTTTGGAACTTCCGGGATTTCCTAACTTCGAAAACAGACGCAGGGAGTGGAGCTCCCTGCAGGGTTGGAGGTGGGGGAGGGGGTGGGGTGGTTGGGGAGGGTGCTACTTGAAGAGAACGTCCGCCTCCAGCGCCCCCAAAAGTGATGGAACTTCCTGTTCAGATTTTTAAGATTATTATAGGGAATTAAAGTTGAATCTTCATCTCCCAGTCTATTACCCTTCCTTTTCTGAGATATGACATCATAGGTTTCAAATGATAAATTATTTATTTTACTGTTTAAAGTATATTATTAAGAATACATTCCAACCATGGAACGTACAGAGGAAATTTCGTTTTTTTTTAGTTATTTCTTATAAAAAATGATGTATGATACCCATAAATTATGAGAGCGAAGTATGAGAGAATTATTTAAAGTGGTTTCGAATGCGTGAATGTAACTGTTCTTTTGTAAACAAAAATCGCCGATATATTCTTAGAGAGATGCTAAGAATTTTAGGCACTGAGTCATATAGACAGAGATAAAGAAATAAGTACAAACACATACGCACACACGTAGAGAAATGACAATTGTAAATGGAATTATTAAACGGGTATTCGCGTGAACTATTTACTATGTTGGATTCAAATGTTTGTATGTAAATATTGTATTGTGAATACAAATGGTTGTTTCATAAATACATACATGCGCAGCTGTATAGGCATACAGAGATAGATACAGATTGCCCTGAGACCCTCGCCGGTGATTTCCCGCGCTTATGAATCCCTTGATTGATATGCTCGCGCACACGCACTCTTCATATCACTATCACTAGTATGATCTAAGTTCATCCTCCATTTTAGGAAGTCAGGTGGGGGCGACACGGACACCGTGGATCAGCCAGGGGTGTCTTCCTTGGATTTCCCACGGGCCCCTCTCTTTTTTGTCTTTTCTACGGTATTTTAGGAATTTCCCAGATTTCTCTGTGGCCTTTCCTAGAGGATGACACCTGGCGCTGGTCACACCTCGCTCGCCCCTTTTAGTGACGTCACTCTCCGCAGGGCTCGATCTCACGCGCCTCTTCAGCGTATATAACCTCTGTCAGGAGAGAGACACATCAGCCAACACCAGAAGCTCACCTGCCCTCAGCACCGGAGAAAGCGAGGCAGAGCGAACCACTGCCCCAGGACAGAGACAAAAGAGACCCCTCTCAGGTCGACAGAGATAGACTGCGGGGCACAGGAGATCCACCTCGAAAGACAGAGACTGCTCGCAGAGACAGGGGTAACTTCTCTCAGGACAGAGGCAGACACCAGTGCAGAGCATGCTTCAATGCGCCTTCCAGGTGAGCCCCGGTACAGGCATCAGGGTTTTGCAGCTTTGATGGCTGGATTTGTATATTTTTCGTCTGCTTGGGGGGGATAATTTATGTCCGTTCTCCACTTAGGTTGGTTGAAAGCATTTCTCTCGATCTCGCTATTCATGTATTGTTTTTAACAGAGAGATATTTTTTAAAATACAACAGACGGTGCATTCAGTCGTTAGATAATGTATTTGGCTATATTATTGCCTTCATTTGTTTCTTCGTTTTTTTCATCTTGGCTTTCTCATGCTTTTTATGTATTTTTTACATTCTCATATTTTTTAATAAGTATTTGTTTGGTTTCTCAATATATGTTTGTGAATAGGAGAGCCCCTTTTATTCTTACCTTGCCACGTGTTTTAATATCGCCAGTCAGGGCTTTAAGTGGGATGAAAAAAATGGGGGGTCTCTCAAAGGGGCGTGGCCAGTGCAATTAGGGGCGTTGCTTTAAAACACTTGCTAAAAATCTTTGTTTAGCATAGTGTGCTGCCCGACTTGTATTTTGGCGTTTGTCATTGCATCCAGATATGGGAGACAAGTAACATCATACCTATAAAAAGTAAAGACTATTGGCTTTGTCAATGGTTATTAGTTGCATAAAATAAATAAGCTGCAACTATGGCTCGTTACATAAATTATTGAAAAAGCTTTCGATTAAAGCCCTGGTGACCCTACCACAATGTTGATGCTCTTGCGTTTTCAGAAAGAGAAGTGAAATCCAGAAAGAAAATAACTCTCTTTAAAGGATTTCCCTTCCCCCATAACCCTCACCTGGCATTCCATCATGCTGTAACTATTGAGAAGCGAGCAGTGTGGGCAGCGCACATTGATGTGCTTGCTGGTTCGAAACGGGTCTCTATCTGGCTGTTTTGCGACCTGGCACTTTTTTCCTGACTGCAGTGACAGCATGACAGCAAACGGCTGTCACTGCAGTCCGGTAAAAAAAGGGAGAGCCTGTGCCAGGGCTCAAAACAGAGCCCGATATAGACCCGTTTCGAGGCCCCCTTTAAAAAACTGCCGGTGCTCAGACCCCTTGAGACCCGGCCCACTTAAAGCCCTGTCGCCAGTACTGAGACCATTCGCCATGTGTTCTGTGATGTTCATAATATGGGCGTCTCTGTCGTCCGTGAACATCGCAGAAGCATCCTGGGTAGTTAAGGTCTGTTATAAGATGTTCACCAATAGGGCCTTTTATCATACGGAATAATCCTCAGAAATCCGACAGTAATATTTAAAGCGTCTTCGGGTTTTGCCGCAGTCCTGTTGTTTGTAGCGCTGTTGCTGTTAAGCACAGCCAGTGAAGCATAAACTGCTGGTTAAAATGCAGAATTAGCAGCAAGAGATTGCACTGAAAGAAGTTTGAGACTTTACTGTAAGTATTTGTTTCTCAAAGTAGGTGTGATAATGCACAACGTACACAACGTAAATAGAGGTCATCAATCGCCAGAGGTTTTCGAGGCATCCCTGAAGGGGAATTTTCAAAACAACAATTTGTTTTAGCCGATCAGAAAAAAGTGCCCATATAGATACGGGGTCCCAGATCACATGCATGTTTCACCTGATACATAGTGCCTCGGTGGTGCACTGTGGCCCAAGAGACTTTGTCTTTCTCGCATCCACGGCAGGAGCAAAACAAAGTTTCATACTGTGCCAGCTGATATCATGCTTCACACTGCTTCTCTGCCAACATCCAATCAGAATGCTTGCTCCATAACAGAGACTCCTGTTGTATGTGGTGAGGCGCTAGCATCATAAGGCAGCCTGCTGGCATCACAGGCCAAAAAATTGGCATCACCTGTCATAGTGCTGCTATCAGATATATGCCAACATAAGGTGCTGGCATAATAATACACCAGAATTGTTCCTATAATGCCAGGGTACCTTCATCATATGTCAGTGCGCTGACTTCATATGCCAAGGTGCTGGCGTCATTTATCAAAGTCTTACCATCATACGTGTTCCCAGGTGCAGGCTTCATTTATCAGAGTCCTACCATCATACATGTTCCCAGGTGCGGGCATCATATGTTAGGGTGGTGCCTATCATACCTTGGTGCTGCTCTGCTGTTGGGCTCCCCTGTGATGGGGTGGCTGTGATGCCAGTCCTGCGGATCATGTGCGAGTCTATGGCTGTTTATACTCCATGCTCTACCTGCTGATATGTCAGGCAATGTGCCATGCTGGGGCAGCTCATGTTTCAACCTTGAATTGCTAAATGCCAGGCTGAGACTGCTCACGTGCCAGGAAGCAGTCCCTCGTTTGCCAGTCTTGGACTGCAGTTTGACGGATTGCACTTGCTAGCTGTGAAAACCCTCAGATCTCTCCTCTGTTATTCCCCCTTCTCTGTCCTCTTCCCTTTCTCGACTCTGTTGCCTTGTGTTCCTCTCTTTTAGCCCTGTCCACTCCCTTCTATGTTCTTATACAATGAAACAACTCGACTAATATTGCTTTCTCCCTTCTTCCAGAAACCACACGCCATCCTCAGGCTGTCCAAGCAGGTGCACACAGCGGCTGTGGAAGGTAAGTGTCTGTGTGTACTCACTGCCATTGGTCTGAGGTCACGCTGTATTTTTTGTACGCAGTTAATGGCTCTGGTGTCCCCGCCTCTGGTCTGCGATCGCTCGCTATATCTTGGTCCCAGTTACAGGTCCTGGTGTCACTCTCCCTGCTCTGATGCCTCTCAGTATACCCTGGGCCCAGTTACTTGTTCTGATGCCACTCTTGTTGGGCCTGGACCACTCTTTATCCCATGGGCCCAGTTACTGGTTCTGATGCCACTCTCCCTGCTCTGATGCCGCTCAGCATACCCTGGGCCCACTTACTGGTTCTGATGCCACTCTTGATGGGCCTGGACCGCTCTGTATCCCATGGGTCCAGTTACAGGTTCTGGTGTCACTCACCCTGACGTGGGTTCCTTATGCCATGGTTCCAGTTACTGGTTTGATTCTGCTATCAGTCTAGAACTCCAAGAGTCCTGGGTAGTGATTGTCCCATAAAAACAACATCTGGTTTTGGTCTGAATCATCTGGATTTGTGCCTGATGCCAGCCCAGAATGCTTGTAGTTCTGATCCTGTCTCTTCTCTTCCTTCAGTGTTGGAGGGGAGCCCCCTGGAGAAGGCGGTCACTAGCAGCTTTGCTTCATTCATACATGGAGTCCAGACAGATCACCTGTCCCAAACCGTGCAGCACCGAAGCAAGCGTATGATCCTGGACAGCATCGGCGTTGGACTGGTGGGAAGCGCGACCCATGTGTTCAACATCGCCCTGGGATACTGCCAGGTAAGAGGAGACCTTGAACACACTAACAATTACACTCTGCAAAATACAACAATTAAAAACCCCTGGTTATTATCCAAATCTTGGATCTAACCAAGCAACACACCTTGAACCCCTCACCCATTACATAACTCTCTAGAATGACAGCAGGACCATCTACCCAGAAGCATAGGTAAGAAGAGAGACAGACAAAGTTACAAAATCCACCATGATTAACTCATCCACCATGAAAAACTCAGATTTTAGGCAGTTCATATAGTGAGACACTAGCAGGACTGTGAGCATGGACTATGGTACCCAAATAAACCTTGGGACCTCTGATCCCCTGTACAACCGTCCTTCAGAAACACTACATCTACTCACTGAGACTCCGTACCTGCTCCTGCATTTCTTCTAATAGGTACCACCACATACGTTGAATCATCCTGTGTATAGAGTTGAGTGTTCCACATCCCCACAAGCTCTGTTGTTCCTCCACTAGGTGTCTAGGTACACTGTCCATTTCTAACTTTTAATTCTGTCTCTCACAGGACATGTACTCCTTGTCTGCCATCAGCTCTGTGTACGGAAGGAAAGGATTGCGACTCCCACCTACGCTGGCTGCATATGTCAATGGAGTAGCGGTAAGGATTTTGAAAGCTATTACTTTATCCATCAATCACAGACTAAGAGCGATGAGTTTGTGAGAAGTTTAGTTAAATGTTGTCTCCGCCAATGTTAAACCTTGTCTGTTTCCTCTCCTGTAAAGAGTCTGTATTGGGCAATGGCACAGTCACTCAACAAAATATTAGAATATGGATCCTACACTTCTGTAAATTGTGTCCATAGGTTGATGGCACTATTGCTCTGCTTATCTTCACTTCCTGACACATCCTTCTTTAAGTACCTTCTAAACCTCTACTCCTCTTTTAACAGGCTCACTCCATGGACTTCGATGACACTTGGCACCCTGCCACTCACCCGTCAGGTGCTGTGCTGCCAGCTCTAATGGCTGCCTCCCAGATGTTGCCAGTGGGCTTCCGACCCAGCGGCTCAGACTTCCTGTTAGCATTTAATGTTGGCATCGAGGTGCAAGGAAGACTCATGCGTTTCTCCAATGAAGCCAGCAATATCCCTAAAAGGTTTGTATGATGCCCACAAAAGGCAGAATTATCCTATGGCCAACACACAATACCCATAAGTGGCTCCAGTGGCTCCAGAGCAAGGCTAAGATGCTGAAAGAGAATAGAAATATTCGTTGTGTCATATGTGAGATCCATACAGAGAGAGCATGTTATGTTGTGTGCTTGATGGGGGCAAAGGGCATAAATATCCGGAAGAGGAATCTAATGCAAACACAATCATGCATGTGGATAGCACACAATATAATGTAAACATGGTAACATTTATTTTTCCGCTCACTGTAACTAGATTATTTGTTTGTGTCAAATGCTTGATTAGATCCTAGCCTTTTTTTCTACCTTTCCTCGTACTGCACGATAATGTCTGACATGCTTTAAGTATTTTACCATAATTCACACTTATTGATAGCATTGCCCCTCTTCTTAACTTATTTTGGTGTGATCACTATTCCATGTCTGACACAGTTCTTTGTATCTCCTTCAGGTTCCACCCTCCTTCTGTTGTTGGCACCATGGGCAGTGCTGCTGCTACAGCAAAGCTCCTTTCACTGAATGCAAAACAATGTGCTCATGCTTTGGCGATCGCTGCCTCTCTGGCGGGGGCACCTATGGCCAATGCTGCAACTCTTGCCAAGCCTCTCCATATTGGCAATGCGACCCGCTTTGGGATGGAAGCAGCACTCCTAGCTGCTCGTGGGATGGAAGCCAACCCACTTATCTTGGACGATGTGCCAGGCTGCTCGGGGTTCAGTGCTTTCTATGGTGACTACCAGCCCTCGTCCCTGGCAATGCCAGATCAAGATTACAGCTTTCTCTTGGAGAAGCAAGACATTGCCTTCAAGAGGTTTCCAGCTCACTTAGGCATGCACTGGGTGGCAGACGCTGCCATCTCAGTCAGAAACAGAGTCACCAATATAACGGGCTCCTTTAACCCTGCTTCCATCCGCGCTGTTCTTCTGAGGGTCCCAGTCTCCAAGTATATCAACAGGCCCTTCCCAGAGTCCGAGCACGAGGCACGACACTCCTTCCAGTTCAACGCCTGCACTGCCCTTCTGGATGGCAAGGTGGGCATTTCTTCTTTCAGTGAGGACAGCCTTAGAAGACCAGATCTCATCAACCTGTTGAGGAAGGTGGTGGTGGAGCACCCTGAAGACAATGTGGCCAACTTTGACAAGATGTACGGGGAAGTAGTGCTGCTGCTGGAGAGTGGCGAGATTGTGACTGGCAGATGTGACACCTTCTATGGACACTGGAGGAAGCCCCTCAGCCAAGAATCCCTCCATGAGAAGTTTCTCTCCAATGCTACCCATGTGCTCCACCAAGACCAGGCGCAAACAATTATTGAGGTGGTGAAGGAGATAGAAAGCCTTACAGACTGTTCACAACTGGCATCCTCTCTGCAGTAAACATGTTAAATCAAAAGTAATTCCTCTCACAATGTGGGACTGAGTAAAACTTTAAATGAACTACCAGGTGCAATCATCTTTGCATTAACTAGCTTTACACAAGATTGAAAATCTACTCAAGGAGAGGGACGTTACCAATTCATTCTATAAAACGACGAGAGTCAATTATGTCCTCTCCTTTCATGAAAGGTGATGTTATGTCTCACAGTACAGTGAGGTCCCCTTTTAACCCAATACAAATACAGATGCATCTGGCTGGCCAGAAGCAATATGCTTACGTTTCCTTGTAACTCATCAGTACTTTGTAAGGACTGTAAAATGAAATTTGTATTTATTGTTATTTAATATTTGTTAATTTATTGTTTAAAAAAATGTGACCTCATCTTACTGAAATACCATTTCCTTTTCCAACTAAGGGATTCTCCCCTAGTGGCCAAAGATAGGACGAGCTGGAACTTCAATATTGGTCTAGTACTGAATTCTCCCTGTGCAGCGCTCTCTTACATGTACTTTTCTAAAAACACAGGACAAAATAGGTCTTTCTATTTCAATCTCTCATATTCGTCAGTGAAACGTATTTGCGCTTTCTGTGGTTATTTCATTTTGAATAAAGTCTCTGAATTTATTGTACAGTGATTGTAATTTTTGATGTGTAAAGCTGCTGACATTTTAGATGCTACCTTACAGGATGGCCACGGCTTGGTGATAGTGAGACTCGATTCTCTCACACACAGACCTTACATATGAAACTCTCCTTTTCAGCTGTTGCTCAACATGTTGACCCTCCTACTAGTGTTTCACAACCTTCCTTGTTTATAGAAACTTCCCTTGCATGCGCAACTACTCATATAACAGCCAGAATATATGTATCTGAACAAGTACCAAAGATTGATCCAATCATGGCACACATTTTAAATGCCAACATTTTACGGCTGTTGCCATACAGTTTGCACCACTGGAATTTTTAAATCCCAAGTGCTCACAAACTGGTGCCATGTGTGCTGGAAAGTGGAGCATATTGTTAATCAAACGTGGAAAATACACAGACAATCAGACATTTTGCCAACCTGTTCTGTGAGCCACTCTACTCAATCAAACTTACTGACCAATATTTAGAATTGCATATAGTAAACCTTCTGATGTTAAAGAGAGGTGGGAAGTGGGGCTTTTTGATCCTCTCCTACATGCATTCGTGATTGGATTGCCCTTTGTGCTGTATGCAATCTCCTATCTCTATTGAGCTTTGTCGGGTAAATATAGACACAGTGTGCATGCTAAACTGAATGTGATTCTAGTCAGACAAACATTAGTCCTCATGTATGCAGATGATTTGTTAATTTATTTCTAATAAGTCAGCATCTCTAATACAACTTTACCTTAAGAAGCATAAAATCGTGGGTATTTGATTTACAGGGTGAGAAATTTGGAGATGAGTACTCTTTGGTGTTTCAGTTCATTGTGAATCTACTCACAATTATTGGGGAGCTTCTCAAGTTTTGTATCAAATACTTTTGTTTTAAAATATGTTGATATTTGATATGGACTGATGATGGGACTATATACTTACTGCCTCCTATAACAAAGGTTTGTTGTTTGTATTCTTCATGCCATGTGTTTGCCACTGAATTTCTTTAACTGTCTTTGCCTGTGGTTGTTACAGTTTAAAATTGTAGCTTTAACCTGCCCATGATTGCAGAATTTATCCCATTTTTTTTACTTGTGGTTTTTCCTGCCCGTGACTGCTTCCATTTAACCTGTTGAATTGTGGGATTTACAGTCCAAACTCTGTAGTTTTTCCCTCTCACTCCCCATGACTATCATTTTTTCCCTCCAAATTTCTCCTTTGCTCTGTACTAAGACATGTATGTTAAGCAGAGCACCCCCAGCCCACCATTTTGTGTTAACAAGTGAGTGAAACCAGCCCTCCTCCCCAGCAACAGGGATATTCTATATCAGAGGGTGCTCTAAAACAGCAGTAATCTGCTGTGAGCTGTTTAAGCTGCGTTTTTTGGCCAGGAGAGGGAGTAAAGTTGTATTCAAACATTATTGTTAGAGGACAAGGTTGTTAGGCCCTTACCTGCAGACGTCCAAAGTGTAGATTGAGACTGTCTCCTGGGAGATTTCTGAATAGAGCAGCAGTTTTCAATTCCCTGGCCAGCAAACCTTTGTCTGAGGTAGCTGGGACCTTTTATAGTCTGCTATTGTTTGGTACATGTGTACACTGTTTGGTGTTTCTATTGGATTAGGGTTAGTGTCCTTATTGGTTGGGTATTTTAGGGCTCTGATTGGTTTCTGGGTCTGTGATTCAATCAATGTAGGGATGGGACTAGGGCTAGGGTTAGGATTTCTATTGGCAGTAGGGCTTAGGGCTACCTCTGTTATTGGTTGTTGGGACTAGGGTGGGACTAGAGCTAGGGTTAGGTCTTTAATTGGAAGTAGCGATTAAGGCTTCTGGTGTGATTGGTTGCTGGACTTGGGTTGGGTCTACTGGTAGGGCTAGGACCTCTATTGGACGTACAGATCATTGGCGCTTGGACTGGGGTAAGATTGGCTTCAATGTCCTGGTCTCCTACTGATTCTAGATTTTAGGGGAAGTGTTGTGATTGGATGGTGTTAGGGCTAGGGTTCCCATTGGCTGAAGAGGTCACCTGATTAGTAGGGCTATAAAAGCCCAGGCTTAGGGTGTCTCAGCCAGGGGTGGGCGGAATTTGCGTAATTGCGTTTCGCAAATCTCAGCGAAACAGTAAAAAATCTCCATGAACACGCAAAAATTCCGCGAACATGCGGAATTGCTTGTTCGCAATGCTTTTTTCCTGTTCGCAATCACTGTTTGCGTGCTCAAGGGGAAATATCTTGAAAACACGCATTTTGAGAACATGAACAAGCAAAAAATTGCACGAAGTCGTAGAACGCAGAATTTTGGGCAATTTGGCGTTCTCCGTGGAACGCAAAATCTTCCAAATTCTGCAAATTCCGTGAGCAGATCGTAAGTTAACGCCCAGGCCTAGTCTCAGGACAGGCGTAGATGCTAAGGGCAGAGTGGACAAGGGCAGTTGCCTGTTTGAGCCTGTTCGAGACTGCTTGGGACCAGAGCCAGAAATGCTGCCCATGTTCCCATTCAGTGATACCCACCCCACACGATCCACATCCACAAACATAGAAATACACTCACACCAAATGTACACCACACACAACCCTATGCACAAATCAATGTACCAGCATACACTACAAACCAACCAAACGACATCTATGCACCCTTCTATGATAACTACCACACATACCCACCAGCCTCCCATCATTTGTCCAACTAATACCCTCCTCTTCCCTCTACCATAATAACACTAACACAAAATACATACAATGCACACCACCACACTTTTCAACTCTTGCAACAAACCAGTCTAAGACAAACACACTTACCTCTACTTCCTTCCCTCCTACACACAATATACACTCTACTCATAAACACATACCACCCCATCTACCTTACAGCCTCCTCTCACAAACAATACTATACAACCAAATCTATTGCAACAAATACACCAGCACCCTTTTCACTACTCCTCAAAACAAAACATATTAAGCACACAAGCACAACAAGATCATCAAAGCGCAACACAGTGCAGTGTCCCTAGAACGAAGCACTGTGACCTGGAGGTCGGGCGAAGTGTGCCCTGGCAGCGCGGTTGGGCTCTAAAGTCTGGGTGCCCACCCCAGCTGTGCAAGCGTGAAGATGCCAACGTCGAGTGTGCCCTGAGCCTCACCGGATGCCTGTGGTGCTGCTGAGGGAGAATTGTGGCGAAAAAGGGAGGCCACACCGGTTCCTAGTGCAGCCTGGATCCAGGAGCCAGTGCGTTGATCCTCACGCCGGTGAGTGCTTGTCTGCTGTCGGGGAGGCCGGGAGAGGAAGACCGGAGACCAAATCTCGAGTAAAACTAGATTTTGAGGTCGGTGGCCATCTTGGAGTCAGGCACCTGCTCCCATCCCCTATCAGGAACATTAGGCGGCCATTTTAAAGTCAGGCAAGAGATAAAGTCAACAAGCACAAGCAAGTGCAGGAACCAAATTCAACATGCATAAGCAAATGCAAATTCCGAATGCAATAATCACAGGCAAATGCAAAGTTTAAATACAACAAGCACTAGGAAAGGCAAATCCTGAACGCAACAATCACGAGCAAATATAAATCGTGAAAGCAATAAGCACGAGTAGAGACAAGACCTGAAGGCAACAAGCACAAGCAAATGCAAGTCTTAAATGCAACAAGCTCAAGCAAATTCAAGTCTCAAATGCGACAAGCACAAGCAAATGCAAGTCCGAAGTGTAACAAGCACGAGCAAGTGCAAGTCCCAAAATAAATTTTCAGCACCATGTGAAGATAAGTAACTGAAACTAAAGGGAGAACGAACATAAATGATCTAGAAACACGAGTAAACAAGTGTCAGGGAAGGTTTCTCTCATCAACCACAGTGGCTAGTAACCTTGAGAAAAAGAACAAGATGTCAACATCGCCAAGTACCAGTGCTGAGGAAGCATAAATCACCTGCAGCTGAGTGGCGACCATTTTGAACTCAGGCAATCCAAGCCTAACTCACTGAAGCCTACTGAGACCAACATAAAAGCTGGAACATCTTTATAAGGAAAGGTGAAACTGGAGGATAAAACACAGTGGTCACCTGTGAGTGAGTTTTCCCTAAATCAAAGGAAAACAACGATACGCAAGATCTCGACAGAAGAGGGCCAGCAAATAATACAGAAAGCAAAGTGAGCAGTCCTGGACATTATCATACTAGAGCTTTCCTCCATCATGTTGGTGGGAAAAGAAACACAAAAATCTAACCCCTGCATTGAAGTGCCACCCCCAGTGACACAGACCGGCATCCAGAGTTTGGGTCCCAAATGGAACCGGTGGCTGGCGTCCCTGGATTAATTTCTTGCAACAACCGGTGAGCGAAGAGATGAAAATCGTCTGCAATTACTACTTCAGCTGGTGGGTCATTAAGGCCGACGCCTAATCAGAACATTTTCAGCAAAGAACACAGAGACATATGAAAACCTTAAGGAGACACTACGTGCCAATTTCAACACAAAGGAAGATGTGGATCATGAACGCATCATCTTCAACGCAGCACAGCAGGAACCAGGGGAATCATTACCAAACTTCATTACAAGGTTGCAAAGTCTGACACAAAGCGCAAGATCCTTCAAAGGCAGTTCTCGCTAAAGGAGATCATCAGGAGGGCCGAATCTGAGAGCGGGTCAAAGCAAGAGAATTATCAAGAGAACTGCACCTTAATGCAAGAAAGTAAGATAAAAGAAAGGAGATAACTCTCATATCTGTGAATAAAGCCCAAGAAACAAACAAAACTAGACAGAGGGAGGGCAAAGGCAGATTAGAGATAAGACAGCAGGAGAGACAAAGTGACATGAAATACTCTGATTCAACAATTCAAAAGACAGTGGAGGATGGCAAACAAAAGACCGGGATGATCCAGGATTATGACAGCCTCACTGATATAACCTCAAGGAGTCATTCAACTTCAAGGAGTCATTCATCAAACGTTACAAACTATTCTAAAGAAGCATCAAGTGGGACAGACCACACAAATGGAACAGATGTCAGCCTGATCAACAAGTGTGAAGGAAAGACAAACTACAGAAGACTGGACCAGTCATGCCAACCCTGGCAACCGGTACATGAACACACCCGAGCAACTCACTGTTCATCAAATTTCGTAGACGAGTCCGAAGAAGAATCAAACAATGGAATACATCACACCCATGGCACAGACGTCAGTGCACCCAACAAGCGAGAAGAAGAAACAAACCACATAAGATGGGGTGATTAACTCAGACACCGGAAAGGGGTAGGCAAATACCCTCAAGACACCCGTGACAACAAGGAAATTGAGAGGAGACAATTAACATCATACGAGAGAGGCAGAGACAAAATGTCCTGGGATCAAACAAAAGAAATAAACGTGTGGCTATTAAACAATCTCTCCATGGCAATAACACAGAAGACCCTTCGAGAGATGCACCCAAAGAAATGTCCCAAAGATAGCTCCGACTCCAAGAGCAGTTCGTCACAGCCTACCAGCTCAAGAAATTTACCAGTCAAGACACACCCAAAATAACGTTCTCAAAGGAAACCAGTAAAAGACTCCTCCGATTCAGAAGGCATCTCTGTGCAATCACTCGGGTCCACAGAATCAAGGTCACGAAAACGCCCATGGCATCGATCACCCGAATGCACAAGGAAATCAGAGAACGTTCTCCCCGTCCAGAGCAACATATCTCATGCCAATGACTACAAATATTCAATCACCCCGCCACGCAACATGTCCTGTCAGTCACAGTTATATCAAGACATAAATAATATACCGTCACCCCTAATGGGGTCAGTGAGGCTGACTCAAAGGGCTTGCAGAAGGAAAACGAATATATGGGACATTACCCATCATGTTAGGAAAGGATTATCTCATCACTCTGCAAGGAAGGCAAAATGTGTTGACAGAGATAGATCATTCTAAAAAAAAGGGGGATGAGAGAGGAACATGCACATGCCCGGATGGTCAAAGAGTTCAACATTCCCAAAAGCGAGTGGGAGTGGGTGAGACAAACAGAGCCAGCAAATGAGTCCCAGAACCGAATCAGGATACCCACTTTAGATAATGACTCCCAATCTGAGATGCATGACTTTGAACATGAGAACCTTGCTGCCCCTAACCGGAAAAGACAAAATGAAATGAAATCACATGCGGATGCTCGGAAGAGAGCTAGAACACCACCTACTCATGAAGGAGACCAGGTGTCATTCAAACCAGAGCCACAAATGAAGACAGACTGCCGCTATCGAGCTGGGCCATTGATAATCAACCAACAAGAGAGAACTATGATCGCGTCAGAGTCTGAAATGAGTGGATCGCGATAAATGTGTCACATTTCTAAAATCGCCTATCTGCAGTCAAAGACGCCTTTGCCAATCCGGTGAGGACCCTAGTTAGTGAGAGTGACATGGCTGGTAATCTTCGGCCAAGACCCGATAATCTCGTTGAGTCTGGAGGCAAGAACTCAGAATCTTATTGGAAACTGCAACAAACCATTCGAAAATATGCACGGTCGATTGAAGAACTGTAAATATGTTCACACCCTCACTGAGGTAGCAAGCTGTCGCCAGCACGATTGACTTTGCATTTGTTCAAGAAGAGGGGAGATGTAAGAATGTGACTTAGCACTCTAGTGGTTGGTGGGAGGAGATGGGGGAGGAACAGGAAGGGGAGGAGCCATGGACGAGATAGAGGGGCAGTTAGGGTAGGGCTGGTGATAGGAATGGTCACGAATAAAGTATTGCTGCTGACACCAGCGAGTCCTGTGTCCTCATTGCCGTGAAGGACACAACAAACACCTCATAATACTTACCATCACAAAATACAAACATACAACCATCTTTCAAACCACACAAAGGAACAAACTCCAATGCCAAGCGTTCTCCCTTCCACCACACTTAACACAGATAGAGCAACACAGCAGCTCTCTTCTAACCACCTTTCATCCATTGGACAATTTAGAGCCTTCCTACATGACTCACATGCTGCACCACCACCCTTAACTCATACACTGCCTTAAACACACGCAAAGTAAACACAATAAGCAATGTGGCACACCTCACAACTTCACTTCCTTATGTCTACTGCACAACAATGTTACACCACGAGAACAACACAGCACACCAAAGCACTCTCAAGCACCATCTCCAACACATGCATACATTTAACATCTATGTTACTCCGCTGGTTTTTCTGACGGAATCATTGGGAGCTTTTGTTTTCTTGGGGTAGAGACGATAAATCAGTCGGCGCAACACTGTCTTGCCTCTGTTTTCCATTGGCTGGCCCAGGCTCAGCTGCAGTGTAACGAAGGGAAGTCTGAGCTTCTCTTGTATGGGACCTCTCCGGTCGATTTTAGAGCTAAGTTGTGACTCCCAGGCTTCCCCCTGCCTAGTGCAGGGAACAATATTGCTAAAAATCTGGGGATTTGGTACTCTGAGAATCTGAATTTCTCCACACAAGTTAAGAAACTTGTCGAGACATGTTTTGGCACTTTAAAAGCCCTGAGAAAGTTTCTCCCCTTTCTTCCAGGACCTGCTAAAGAAACAGTGGTGCGCGCTTTAATTCTATGCTGCCTGGACTACGCTAATGCCCTGTATGTTGACATCCCGCATTACCTCTTAGGTAAATTGCAGGTTGTGCAAAACATCTGCTGCCAGACTCCTGATAGGCTTGTCCAAAAGGTGCAGTGTGCAGGCGTACTAGACCTGGCACCATTGGCGTGGGTCTTCCTTCCATTTCTCGCTGTTGTCTCCTCTGTTTTTGCTGTTATTAGATGCTCTGGGCGCTGTGCACTGCCATTCAGTGCCACAGCCAAATGCTTCCTGTGTAAATATGACTGTGAATTGGTATATCCCTGATTGGCTTATTTGGTTTACCTGTTAGTCCCTAGTAGTGTGGCCTGTGTGTTCCCTAGGGCTGGTAAACCAAATGCTGCTGGTGGGCCTGCAGCGCTGGTTTGCGCCACCCACAGAAGTAGCTTGTAAAGTGTACCTCAGACCTGCCACTGCAGTGTCTGCGTGCAGTCTGGAACTGCTATCTTGGCTGTGAAGTGCCCACACTTCCCAGCCCCTGACCCTTCCCTTAGCATCATGTCAGTCACCCCTATGGTAGGTGCATTGTGTGTGTAAGGTAGGCCATGGCTTCATATGTGTAGCATGTCCTGGTAGTGAATCACCCTCCATTTTGTTTTCACTGCTGCAAGGCTACCTATTCTCCATAGGCTAGAATGGGCGACTGGCTATTACATCTTATGGTCCTATCTGACTCAGGGAACATGGTAGAAATTAGAGTTTAGTATGCCTGAGCTCAGATTAATTAAATGCACCTTTTAGTGAAGTTGGTTTTAATATTCTGTGTTTGAAAATACCACTTTTAGAAAGTAGGTATTTTCTTGCCTAAGCCTCCAGTGTGCTCTGCTGTTATGTGTATTGGCTCTGGGTTTAGAGGGGCAAGGCAGGCTGAGTCAGACCTGGGTTGAATAGAAAAATCTGCATTGAGTAATGGGGAGGGGTAACTTCTTGTCCTGAATAGGGCTGTGCCTGGCAAGGTGAATGCTGGCTCCACCTCCTACTGTGCGTCTGATGGCAGACCCCCTCTTTCTGAAAGGAAGGATGCAGCCTGGTAAACAAAGTGCTCCAGGCCTGACCAGAACTGGTTCTGGCTGGGTACAGTGACTAGAGAATTTTGAGAACAAAGACTTTTGGGGGATAAATATCAGTGCTCAAACCCCTGATTTTTGTATTGCTCCTGGATGTCAAGAGGAACCTCTGTCCGTGTTACTGAAGGAATCTGCAGGAGAGGACTGTCCTTGTGTGCTGTTTCTTGAATTTGTCTTCAGTAATTCCCCTTGGACTTGGAAGAAGAGGGAAAAAGACTTTTGAGAGACTTTTATTTTTGCTAAGCAATCACCCAAGGGCTAGGAGAGAGCTAGCCTCCTGCTGGAGTCACAGGCAAATCTGACTCCCCCACCTGCTTCCTGATTCCTCCCAGCGAGGATTTCTATCTGCAGGTGAGGCCCATGTGAGTTACAGGGCCTCTACTTCTACTACAGAGAATAGAAAGCTGAAAATCGTCGCTAACGCCTTTCTCCCGCACGCACCAGCAACCTGGCACATCATTCTCCCTTGCGGCAAGGATTCAACGCATCGCCGGCCTAGCATGGGGAAAATCATTGATACAGCTCCTTTGCGACATTTTGATGGTTTTGCTAAGAATCCACGTACCTTGTAAGTAAGAGGGTCACAGAGACCACTGCTTTGAACTGAATACCTATTTGAACCCTTTGAACTCTTTTTCCAGGTTTTCAAGAGTATCCCCATTTTCCAGTATTGTGGCATTTTACCGTTATTGGTCTTGTGTTAACTCTATGTATAAAGATACTTATTTTTGTATAAATACTTGTGTGGTGTCTCTTTGTAGTGTCCTTCACTGTGTTACTGTGTATGATCATAAATGCTTTACACACTGCCTCTGAGATAAGCCTAGCTGCTCGTTCTACGTTACCACAGGGTTAAGCAGGGGTTATCAAAGGGTGTAGCCCCCTTACTCAGACTTAGGAAGAAGGGTCCCTACTTGGACTGTGACCAGCCGCTGCCAACTAGAGACCCCCATTTCTAACATTGATCATCAGCGGTGAGGATCTGGACTTGCATTTGTGATTGCATACAGTAATTATAGTGTACACTATTAGTGAGTGCAGACCATAATGCAACCACATACATTTTTGAGAATTTTTTATTCTATTTTTGATTTATATCACTAGTTATTTCTACAATGGGCAAGCCCAGATCCAATGCATCGGAGGATCTCTCCTGGGAAGAAGAGAGAATAGATACCTACAATGCCAAGCAGCTTAAGTTCTTCTGCAAAAAGTTCACAGTCCCTATCACAGGCCTCACTAAGAGAGAGGAGTTTTACAAAGCCCTGAAGGCCTGGATAGAAGCCAGGGATGCTCCTAAGAATGTGGGAGGGCCTGGGGAGGAGGGAGAGACTGTGGGAGAGCAGCAGGTGGAAGTCGTAGATTTGGTTGGTGAAAAAGCGCTGTCTAGCCCGGGCACGAGTGTGTCCTCAAGGGGTCTGTCTCTAGAGGAGATGAAGGACAGGGAGAGAGATAGGCAGCATAATACGGAGATGGCTAGGCTCAAGATGGAAGGTAGGAGGGACCTAGAGAACAAGAAGTTAGAATTTGAGATGATGAAGATGAAATTTGAACATGAGAGAGTATTGAGGGAGTTGGAGATCAAGGCCAAGAGTGTAGAGATCTCCCCTTCTGGTGGCAGAATACCTGTAGTGCATACTGAGAGTAGAGTGTATATACCCAAAGAAGTTATTAAGGATTTCCACAAAAGTGAAGATATTGGACAGTGGTTTGCAGCACATGAGTTAACTATGGTGTCCCACCGGGTCCCTGAGAAGGATTGGGGAGTGGGGTTGTGGGGTCGCTTTGTTAGTGAGGGGAGGGATACCTTGTTGGACCTACCCCAGGAAAGTAGAATGGTTTATGCCCACATGAAGGAGGCTTTGATGGCCCGCTATGGTTTAACCCCTGAAATGTATAGGCAGAGGTTTAGGACCTGCAAGAAGTCAGAGGGTACCATGTGGGTTGAATATGTGTCTTTTTTTTGCAGAGCAATGGAGCGCTGGGTAAAAGGTAGCAAAGTGGAAACTTTTGAGCAACTGTATGATTTGATTGCATGGGAGCATTTATCTAGAAACTGTTTTCCTGAGCTACGCCAGCACCTGATTGATTGCAAGCTAACTAACCCTAGGAAGCTTGCTGAGGAGGCGGACCGCAGGGTGAGCACCAGGGTTCGCAAGGGTCCAGTGGGAGACTTCGCCAAAGGTGGGCCTGGTTCCCAGCACAGAAGTGGGGGGGACAGGGGTAAACCTAGGGAGTTTCCAAGAGGGCCCCAAAGTAATTCCCAAGCGAACCAATCAGTGGTATCCCAGCCTCCCCAAGAGCAGAGGTCAGTGCCCCCGACAGGTAGGCCTGTTCAGAGGGGGCATTTTCATGTTTCAAGTGTGGTCAAGCGGGCCACCAGTATTTTGATCCCCAGTGTCCCCTGAGGGACCATCCTGCACCAACCCGTGCACCACCCCCACCAGCTTGCTAGTGTAGCCCAGGGAGAGGAAGAGATGGGTGTCCCAGAGGATGGACCCCGTAGAATTGACCCTTGTTTCCTTAGGAGACTTTGAGATGGTCCCTAAACCCGCTCTGCCTGAAAACACTAAGAAGTACCGGCAGTGGGTGACCATCGATGGCCATAGAGTGGAGGCTATAAGGGACACAGGACCCAGTGTAACTGCTGTCAGCTCCCGGTTGGTGTCCAAAGAGCATGTTGTCTCTCATGCATTCTACCCTGTAGTGTCAGCAGACAACTCAGAGAGCCAATGTGAGGTGGCTCAGGTTCCCTTTGAGTGGAGGGGGTCTCAGGAACTCTTCAGGTAGTTGTGAGGCCCGCCATGCCTGTAGACTGTCTGCTGGGCAATGATTTAGAGAACTCCTGTGGGCTACAGCAGAGAGGAGAGCTCACTTACAAATGTTGGGTCTGCCTGAGTGGGCGTGTGCTACCACTAGGTCCATGGCAGCCAAGGAGGGTGTTGAGAAAGATCTGGGACCTGAGAGTACGGCCCAGATCCCTGCTTTAGAGAGAAGGGGCAGGGTGTACATGAATCCGGCCCTCTTGGTGCCCACGGCCCAGGAAGGAGCAGACCTCGAGGGGGATGCCCTGAAGCCTACCGGGGAACAGAGTGCCAACCTGGGGGACCTACCTGAGCTGACCCATTCGCAGCAGGAAGGAGGGCCCACCAGGGAGGAGTTTTGTGAGCAGCAAAGAGTGTGCCCTTCTCTTGAGGGTATGCGGCAACAGGTTGCAGCCAAGCAGCAGGTGACCAGTCTGGTTTCAATCTGATTTATTGGGAGAATATAGCGAGCCTAAGACTGCTGAGCTGGGGTCAGCCTGTGTGCTGGTGGTGCCCGCATGCTTCAGAGCCTTCCTACTGGGGTTGGCTCATGAACATTCCATTAGCAGGACATCTAGGGCAGACTAAGACCTTTGAAAGGCTGGTCACCCATTTTTATTGGCCCCAGATACGCTTACATCGCTGTACGCCTCGCACTGAAAGCCCTGTACGCTTCGCATCAGATGCCGCACCTCGGACGAACGCGTCCGCGAGGTGCGTGAGGTTTGGCAAGGCCCCCGTCTGAAGCGCACTGAACGAAGCAAAGACAGCGTACGACAGCGCTACGAAGAGCAGGTAGTGAGAAAACACTGCCCAACAGAGCAGACTTGGTAATTAAAGCGCCTGGAAGCAACCTAACTGCCTAGTAAGAACTTTTAAGGAACACTTGCCTATTTTCTAAACCTTGTGGCCTCATAGTATGTGTTATAATGGTCTTGTGATAACTTTGCCTAAGCTACATATATTTTTACATAAAGATTACGTATTTTTATACAAGTACAACGCCTGGTATCTATTTGTGGAGGAATCAGTGTTTTTACTGTGTGTGATTACAAATGCTTAACTAACTTAGTGCTTCTGGGATTATCCTTGACTGCTCGCGCCACGCAACCTAAAGGGTGAGCAGGGGTTACTCTTAAGGGGTAATTCCCTTGCCCTGACTAAAGGAGAGGGTCCCTGTTCCTCACAAGTGCATACTTGTGCCAACCAGAGACCCCCAATTCTAGCATGTGGGAACAAAGCTTACTTTAAGCTGCCTGATTTATGGTATGGGAGTTCCTATTTTGGAATAGTATTCCCAAAGGTATACCATGTAAAAAGAATCACTGGAAGCAATGAACACGAAAATGAACTAACACGTTATAAAAGAGCTAGTTTTGAAGAATTTGTAGGTGATATATTTAGTGCATTGATACCTTCAGTGGGAGTGGTTCTGAATACTCAAAGAATTTGCAAATTGTCTACCTTCGTGGATCGCTTATCGACTGACACTGCTGGAGGATTCTTATTGATCAATACCGAATTGGTTGCGATCAGATCAATGGTTTTACAAAATCAACTTGCTATTGACATATTATTAGCAAAAGAGGGCGGGGTCTGTAGAATGTTGAAAGCGCAACATTGTTGTACTTACATATCTGATAAAGTGTTGAAATTGGAAGGTATGTTAGGAACAATACTCATTTGGAAGAAGAACTGAAACCACTGGAAGTTGATAGTGCACGGAAGAGACTTACTGATGGTCTCTCCTCAATTGGTACTTGGATATCTAATGTAGGTAGAAGTATTGTAGGTAAAGTACTGATGCCAATAATGGGAATATCACTAATAATATTGGGGATAATGATTTGGTACAAATGCTGCAGAAATAGAAAAAGGTACACTATTAATGAGAAAATGAAAAAAAGGAAAATTGACGAGATTTAAATGGAACAGTTAAAAGGGGACATCTATAAGAGAAGGAAACAAAACTCCCCAAGTAATAGAAGAAATTGAATTGGGAGAGTGTTGAAGTTGGCATCTGGTTCCTTAATTTGTGATGATATTAAATATCATCAAAGAGGGGATTGATGGAGCAAGGTTTCACATATACAGAAACTTGCTTGTACTCAGCCCCCTCTAAATAACCTATAATATATTAACCAACATTTTTTGTTTACTAATATTTGCATTACACAACATTTCTAGTATCTAGGGGAAGCTTGCCTATGTGCTTTTACTAATAGTAACTCGAATTCATTAAAATGGCCGCTGAAAACGCCGGGAAAACTTCTGCGCATGCGTCTGTCACATCTACGTGGCATGACGTACCCTATGCTTGGTGGGAAATCTTTGCTTCTGCGCACTAGTGCCAGAAATGGATGCTTTATATTTCACATGCTAACGCTTATGCTGCAGCTTGTACTAAACTTGTTTGTTCTGCTTAACTATTATTGCACAAGTTAAAATAAAGTAATGGGGTTAGAGTAGAGATAAGTGGTATACAGTGCATTCATTTATTTTGTATTCTAATATGTTTCTTTTTGACTTTGCTACTAGCTCGTACTTTGGGACTGGATACTGTCACATCTTCCATCTTGGACAATGCAGCGCACGCGCACTCTGACTCTGAAATTGCTGAGGCATTGGCCTTGAACCTCGGCCAAGAAGCATCTTACCTACGATGTCCATGAGAAAAGGCCATTCTGACGTCAGGAGAAACTGAAGCTATATAAATTGTATCAAACTTGTTGAACAGTATTGTTGGGCGGAATAAAGTCATGGGAAAGTAAATTGTGTGTGGGGATTCGATCAATATGAACTGAATTGAAATTACATCATCTTGGTATGGTGTGATGACCTCTCCTCGTCTTTCCAACCAATCACTGAAGGGGAACACATAGATTTGCAACATTTAGGGGTGGTACATTGCCCTCGAAATGGTATAACTAAGGTAGGTTTAGATAGAGAAATTGTCTGACTTGTCTGAATAGCTGACCTGTCACTGACCCAGCGCACTCAATAGGCGATCGAGAAGCAGAGGTGCTGGCGGAGCACTCCGTCAGAAGAATCGATTACCGAATTGGGGTTCTAAATGGCTTTTCCTAGAGAGAGGGGTGTGATGCTGGCATTGCACTTAGCTGAGGTCACCTGTCCTGATCTGCACCTGTCTTGTCCCGTGGGCACCTGATTAGTCAGGAGCCTGGTCCTGGTCTTTTTACCCCAGCCCGTGGCCAGGATTGGTCATTGCACCATTCTAGGCAAATACAATCCATGTGGTATGTCCTTGTACTATTTCCCTTTCGCACCCTTCCCAGGTACCAATGTCTAAAGGTGTTATTGTGATTTCTTACAAACTTTATGTCCTTCTGGTTATATTCTTGCTTGTAAAACTTATGGTCACAATATTGTGGCCCTTTTCATTTTGACTCAGAAAATCTCTCATAGATAAAGGTTTTAAAACTTTCCCTGAGTCTGTGGTTATTATAAGAAAGGTAAATATGTTTAAATATTGCCTGTTTATTCTAACTCCCTTTGATTCACAGGACTTATAATAAGGTGACGAGGTTTGGGAAGTCATGGTTTACAGGTATAAGTCCTAAACTGACCTCTGGGCAAACTGATAGGGTGAATAAATTAGTAATTAGTTAGGCAGGACTGCTAGTTCAAAGTGTGAATGTTATATGGGCCCAAGGTGAGTATGGTAAAACTGAGCTAGTAGGTCCCTGCGCGCTCTATCACTGGGTCAGTTTAGTCAAATCTTGAGTAGATAATGCTTGCTAGTTTTTAAGCACATCAAAATTCCAAGACAGGAATCTGTCACGTGATACACTGAAAGGAATCAGCCAATGGATGGTTGTGGAAGTGAGACTGATGTTGTCCAATTGGCAAATTGAGGCGGCAGAGAGTATGCCAATGCCTGTTGACAGCTCACTGTAATCAGTTTTGAACCCTTCCAGGGTGTCCATGTGTGCATGTGTACACGAGTGTCATGTGGGCAGCGGATGTGGTGTGAGCAGGATTAACCCCACTGACAGACATGTGCCCACCTCAGTGCAGATGATTCTATCTGATGCTCAGGGCTACTCCTTCACATTGATATGTATATTCGTATGATAGAAGGCTGCACCATGACGTGTGTATCCGTAGCTCTTTAATGCACACAGCTGGAACCCCCCCCCCCCCTCAGTAATTCACTGGCATGGCGATGATGATTACATGCAGGGTCAATGTATGTATGTAAGTCCCGGAGTATCGTGCTACTCACCGAAAAAGCGCTTCAACGCCTCGTAAAGAGCAGTAAGCGCTATATAAATGCAATTACAATACAATACAATACAATATGTAAATGGCATAGTAATGTGTATTTCACACTCTTGGGCATCATGGCAGTATCAGCATGAGGGTCAGTTATGACTAGCAGACCCCTGGCACTCTGAGAGAGCCCCGGCCTAGCTGAGCATCAGAGCTAATCTCTGGCAGACGTGTGTTTGAGCAGAACTCTCTCACCTCTGAGCAGCACCACAGGATGGCTGGCACATTGAGCATCATTTGAGCAGTGAGCAGACATCTGGCGCTCTGAGAAAGTCTCCGCCTTCCTCAGCATTAGTTCTCCTCACTGGCGGAATCGTACTACTACAAGCATAGGTGATAGAGCTGGGCAGCATCACAGGCATGCTGGCACACTGAGTGACATATTAGCAACACCTATGCACTGTTAGCAGACCCCAAGCACCATGACCAGGCCTCTGGTCCTCTGAGAAAGCCTCATCCTATCTGAGCATCAGCGCTCATCCCTGGCAGACTTGTGTTTAATCTGAGCTCTGCACAACTGAGAACCCCCACAGCAGGCTGTCATATTGGGCACCATATTAGCAACACTAAGGGCTATATAATTGGGAGCACGTTGGAATATTTGAGAAACACTTAGATGTATGTTGGCAGACGCCTGGCATGTAATGGCAGTGCCCAGGCATATACCAGATTAACTTCTGATAAGAATGTTTTAATGGAGGATTAACTGGCAGAGGATCAGTAATGAGCATTCAAAACTGCTGTCATTTTCCGATGGATTTTCAATGAGTATTTTCCAGTTGACACTTTATATCAGATAGGTTTTGCTTCTCCCTTGATACCAACCAATTTGCCTGTTGTGTGTCCAGGGTTTGAAAATCATAGCTTTGACCCATTTAGTTTTCAAAAGTCTTCTGCTAGGAAAACCCTGCCTTCCTCAAAATCATAGTCTTGTGGTAGAGACTTGTACAGCTAGACCCATCACTAGCCATAGACACAAGGACCAGATCTCGGTGATCTTCAAGTCACTCCATTGGCTCCTGGTCAAAAAGAGATACTAATTTGATACCTTTAGTCCAGTCCCTATATCTGTCTAGGGACAGGCTCCCAGCTATATAACCAAGTCTATATATCCAAGTCTCTGAGTAGACATCTGAGATTTGCTAACCAGAAGAGAGCGACCACCCGCTTTACAAGTTCCAAGGATGTGGCAGAAGATCCCGACACGTGCCAGGCCTGACCCTCTCAAGGTCTCCGTCTCCCAAGGAACCCAAGGCATTGACTTCTAGTTAGAACTGTTGTCCTACACCCGCCCCAACTATCTCTCCTATCTCTCTGTTTACCTTTTATCTCAAAGCGCCCTGAGGCAGCGTTAATGGGCTATGTATGGCTGCTCAAAACCATAAATAACTGTATTGTCAGTGCTCAGTAATGTGACGTGTTCATGCGTCTACTGACCAGTTGTAACCCTTGTTAGAGTGTGTGTGTGGGGGGGGGGGGTGTTGAGGTACAACAGCCCCTGCTCTGAAGTCTCTGCCATCAATGAACATCCCAGACTGTCTCTTTTTAGACTGAGGTGCTGTCACTTGGGGTTCCAGGTCCTTCTAAGACCTGTGGAACCAGCTCTGTGGGAGAGACAGGGAGGAGCTGTTATGATGAAACGTGCCTTAGAGAAAGTCACCCCAAATAGGTGTTTATTGTTTGGAACTTCCGGGATTTCCTAACTTCGAAAACAGACGCAGGGAGTGGAGCTCCCTGCAGGGCTGGAGGTGGGCGAGGGGGTGGGGTGGTTGGGGAGGGTGCTACTTGAAGAGAACGTCCGCCTCCAGCGCCCCCAAAAGTGATGGAACTTCCTGTTCAGATTTTTAAGATTATTATAGGGAATTAAAGTTGAATCTTCATCTCCCAGGCTATTACCCTTTCTTTTCTGAGATATGACATCATAGGTTTCAAATGATAAATTATTTATTTTACTGTTTAAAGTATATTATTAAGAATACATTCCAACCATGGAACGTACAGAGGAAATTTCGTTTTTTTTTAGTTATTTCTTATAAAAAATGATGTATGATACCCATAAATGATGAGAGCGAAGTATGAGAGAATTATTTAAAGTGGTTTCGAATGCGTGAATGTAACTGTTCTTTTGTAAACAAAAATCGCCGATATATTCTTAGAGAGATGCTAAGAATTTTAGGCACTGAGACATATAGACAGAGATAAAGAAATAAGTACAAACACATACGCACACACGTAGAGAAATGACAATTGTAAATGAAATTATTAAACGGGTATTCGCGTGAACTATTTACTATGTTGGATTCAAATGTTTGTATGTAAATATTGTATTGTGAATACAAATGGTTGTTTCATAAATACATACATGCGCAGCTGTATAGGCATACAGAGATAGATACAGATTGCCCTGAGACCCTCGCTGGTGATTTCCCGCGCTTATGAATCCCTTGATTGATATGCTCGCGCACACGCACTCTTCATATCACTATCACTAGTATGATCTAAGTTCATCCTCCATTTTAGGAAGTCAGGTGGGGGCGACACGGACACCGTGGATCAGCCAGGGGTGTCTTCCTTGGATTTCCCACGGGCCCCTCTCTTTTTTGTCTTTTCTACGGTATTTTAGGAATTTCCCAGATTTCTCTGTGGCCTTTCCTAGAGGATGACACCTGGCGCTGGTCACACCTCGCTCGCCCCTTTTAGTGACGTCACTCTCCGCAGGGCTCGATCTCACGCGCCTCTTCAGGGTATATAACCTCTGTCAGGAGAGAGACACATCAGCCAACACCAGAAGCTCACCTGCCCTCACCACCGGAGAGAGCGAGGCAGAGCGAAGGACTGTGGCAGGACAGAGACAAAAGAGACCCCTCTCAGTCGACATAGATAGACTGCGGGGCACAGGAGATACACCTCGAAAGACAGAGACTGCTCGCAGAGACAGGGAAAACTTCTCTCAGGACAGAGGCAGACAGCAGTGCAGAGCATGCTTCAATGCGCCTTCCAGGTGAGCCCCGGTACAGGCATCAGGGTTTTGCAGCTTTGATGGCTGGATTTGTATATTTTTCGCCTGCTTGGGGGGGATAATTTATGTCCGTTCTCCACTTGGGTTGGTTGAAAGCATTTCTCTCGATCTCGCTATTCATGTATTGTTTTTTACAGAGAGATATTTTTTAAAATACAACAGACGGTGCATTCAGTTGTTAGATAATGTATGGGGCTTTATTATTGCCTTCATTTGTTTCTTCGTTTTTTTCATCTTGGCTTTCTCATGCTTTTTATGTATTTTTTACATTCTCATATTTTTAATAAGTATTTGCTTGGTTTCTCAATATATGTTTGTGAATAGAAGGAGAGCCCCTTTTATTCTTACCTTGCCACGTGTTTTAATATCGCCAGTTCTGAGACCATTCGCCATGTGTTGTGTGATGTTCATAATATGGACGTCTCTGTCTACTGTGAGCATAGCAGAAGCATCCTGGGTAGTTAAGGTCTGTTATAAGATGTTCACCAATAGAGGCTGTTATAATACGGAATAATCCTCAGAAATCCGACAGTAATATTTAAAGCGTCTTCGGGTTTTGCCGCAGTCCTGTTGTTTGTAGCGCTGTTGCTGTTAAGCACAGCCAGTGAAGCATAAACTGCTGGTTAAAATGCAGAATTAGCAGCAAGAGATTGCACTGAAAGAAGTTTGAGACTTTACTGTAAGTATTTGTTTCTCAAAGTAGGTCTGATAATGCACAACGTACACAACGTAAATAGAGGTCATCAATCGCCAGAGTTTTTCGAGGCATCCCTGAAGGGGAATTTTCAAAACAACAATTTATTTTAGCCGATCAGAAAACTGTGCCCATATAGATACGGGGTCCCAGATCACACGCAAGTTTCACCTGATACATAGTGCGTTCGTGGTGCACTGTGGCCCAAGAGACTTTGTCTTTCTCGCATCCACGGCAGGAGCAAAACAAAGTTTCATACTGTGCCAGCTGATATCATGCTTCACACCGCTTCTCTGCCAACATCCAATCAGAATGCTTGCTCCATAACAGAGACCCCTGTTGTATGTGGTGAGGCGCTGGCATCATACGACAGCCTGCTGGCATCACAGGCCAAAAGATTGGCATCACCTGTCATAGTGCTGCTATCAGATGTATGCCAACATAAGGTGCTGGCATAATACACCCGATTTGTTCCTATAATGCCAGGGTACTTTCATCATATGCCAGTGCGCTGACTTCATATGCCAAGGTGCTGGCGTCATTTATCAAAGTCCTACCATCATACGTGTTCCTACGTGCTGGCATCATATGTTATGGTGGTGCCTTTCATACCTGGGTGCTGCCCTGCTGTTGGGCTCCCCCTGTGATGGAGTGGCTGTAGTGCCAGTCCTGCAGATCATGTGCGAGTCTATGACTGTTTATACTCCATGCTCTACCTGCTGATATGCCAGGCAATGTGCCATGCTGGGGCAACTCATGTTTCAACCTTGAATTGCTAAATGCCAGGCTGAGACTGCTCATGTGCCAGGCTGAAGTCATTCGTTTGCCAGTCTTGGACGGCAGTTTGACAGATTGCACTTGCTAGCCGTGAAAACCCTCAGATCTCTCCTCTGTTATTCCCCCTTCTCTGTCCTCTTCTCCTTCTTGACTCTGTTGCCTTGTGTTCCACTCTTTTAGCCCTGTCCACTCCCTTCCATGTTCTTATACAATGAAACAACTCGACTAATATTGCTTTCTCCCTTTTTCCAGAATCCACACGCCGTCCTCAGGCTGTCCAGGCAGGTGCACACAGCGGCGGTGGAAGGTAAGTGTCTGTGTGCGCTCACTGCTCTTAGTTTGAGGTCCCGCTGTAATTTTTTGTGTGCAGTTAATGGCTCTGGTGTCCCCTCCACTGGTCTGAGATCGCTCGCTATATCTTGGTTCCAGTTGCTGGTTCTGGAGTCACTCTCCCTGCTCTGATGCCGCTCAGTATACCCTGGGCCCAGTTACTTGTTCTGATGCCACTCTTGTTGGGCCTGGACCACTCTTTATCCCATGGGCCCAGTTACTGGTTCTGATGCCACTCTCCCTGCTCTGATGCCGCTCTGTATACCCTGGGCCCAGTTACTGGTTCTGATGCCACTCTTGATGGGCCTGGGCCGCTCTGTATCCCATGGGCCCAGTTACAGGTTCTGGTGTCACTCAACCTGACATGGGTTCCTTATGCCATGGTTCCAGTTACTGGTTTGAGTCTGCTATCAGTCTAGAACTCCAAGAGTCCTGGGTAGTGATTGTCCCATAAAAACAACATATGGTTTTGGTCTGAATCATCTGGATCTGTGCCTGAAGCCAGCCCAGAATGCTTGTAGTTCTGATCCTGTCTCTTCTTTTCCTTCAGTGTTGGAGGGGAGCCCTCTGGAGAAGGCGGTCACTAGCAGCTTTGCTTCCTTCATACATGGAGTCCAGACAGATCACCTGTCCCAAACCGTGCGGCGCCGAAGCAAGCGTATGATCCTGGACAGCATCGGCGTTGGACTGGTGGGAAGCACGACCCATGTGTTCAACATCGCCCTGGGATACTGCCAGGTAAGAGGAGACATTGAACACACTAAGCATTACACTCTGAAAAATACAACAATTAAAAACCCCTTTTAGTCTCAGAGTGTGACTGTATTTTTGCAATCCTTCCATGTAAAAAGTTACAAGCACCACAGCATGGAACACACCAAAGAACACCAATGTAGAATCCATCCATTAAAGGCCTCTATTCCAGCAATGTCCACCATCTCCCTTTGATCCAGCCTGACACATGGGCTAAAGCAAGCACACCATTCGCCACCCAGGAATTAAAAACCTACTGGGCCATAATGTCCTTGAGACCCTATGAGTTAAAAGCAGACAGGTTCCAAGCTAAAAAGTGGGGTTTGGGGGAATTTGCATAGTCGTGCTATGCAAAGCTCTGTGAACGCTAAAAATCTCAGCGAGCAAGCTGAAATTCAGCGAACACGCGGAATTGCTTGTTTCACCCGTTCGCGATGCTTTTTTCCTGTTCGTGAACGCTGTTTGCATGCTCAGGGGGAAATATCTTGCAAACACGCATTTTGAAAGTGCGAACAAGCAAAAAATTCCACAAAGCAGTGGATCGCAAAATTTTGGGCAATTTGTCATTCTCAGGGAATGCAAAATTACCCAAATTCCGTGAGCGGAACAGAATTTACCGCCCAGGCCTACCAAAAAAACACACCAAGGACTACACGTCCATTACAACCCTGTACATCAGCAGAGTACACCATCACGCAGGAGTCATGCCTGTTAAGGTGAGTGTGGTATCAAAATGAACAGCACATCTTGTAGCACACAAGCATTAAAACACCCTGCAATGACTCAAAAAGTTAGCATGGCCTTGAGCTACTCAAAAAGAAAAGGAGACATTGACTAAAAACAACATCTCATGATTCAAACCATCCCTTGATCAAACCCCCTTTGAGACATTAGTTGTTCAGTATCACCATGAGATTTTACCAGGTTCTTATCCAAATCTTGGATCTAACCAAGCAACACACCATGAACCCCTCACCCATTAAATAACTATTTAGAATGACAGAAGGACCATCTACCAAGAAGCATAGGTAAAAAGAGAGACAGACAAAGTCACAAAATCCACCATGATTAACTCATCCACCATGAAAAACTCATCCACTAATCACACCTCAGGCTGCCTTCAGATTTTAGGCAGTTCATATAGTGAGACACTGGCAGGACTGTGAGCATGGACTATGGTACCCAAATAAACCTTGGGACCTCTGATCCCCTGTACAACCGTCCTTCAGAAACACTACATCTACTCACTGAGACTCCGTACCTGCTCCTGCATTTCTTCTAATAGGCACCACCACATAGGTTGAATCATCCTGTGTATAGAGTTGAGTAATCCACATCCCCACAAGTTCTGTTGTTCCTCCACTAGGTGTCTAGGTACACTGTCCATTTCTAACTTTTAATTCTGTCTCTCGCAGGACATGTACTCCTTGTCTGCCATCAGCTCTGTGTATGGAAGGAAAGGATTAAGACTCCCACCTACGCTGGCTGCATATGTCAATGGAGTAGCGGTAAGGATTTTGAAAGCTATCACTTTATCCATCAATCACAGACTAAGAGCGATGAGTTTGTGAATAGTTTAGTTAAATGTTGTCTCCGCCAATATTAAATCTTGTCTGTTTCCTCTTCTGTAAAGAGTCTGTATTGGGCAATGGCACAGTCACTCAACAAAATATTAGAATATGGATCCTACACTTCTGTAAATTGTGTCCATAGGTTGATGACACTATTGCTCTGCTTATCTTCACTTCCTGACACACCCTTCTTTAAGTACCTTCTAATCCTCTACTCCTCCTTTAACAGAGTCACTCCATGGACTTCGATGACACTTGGCACCCTGCCACTCACCCGTCAGGTGCTGTGCTGCCAGCTCTAATGGCTGCCTCCCAGATGTTGCCAGTGAGCTTCCGACCCAGCGGCTCAGACTTCCTTTTGGCATTCAATGTTGGCATCGAGGTGCAAGGAAGACTCATGCGTTTCTCCAATGAAGCCAGCAATATCCCTAAAAGGTTTGTATGATGCCCACAAAAGGCAGAATTATTCTATGGCCAACACACAATACCAATAAATGGCTCCAGTGTCTCCAGAGCATGGCTAAGATGCTGAAAGAGAATAGAAATATTCCATGTGTCATATGTGAGATCCATACAGAGAGAGAATGTTATGTTGTGTGCCTGATGGGGGCAAAGGGCAGAAATATCTGCAAGAGGAATCTAATGCAAACAAAATCATGCATGTGGATAGCACACAATATAATGTAAACATGGTAACAATTATTTTTCCGTTCACTGTAACTAGATTATTTGTATGTGTCAAATGCTTGATTAGATCCTAGCCTTTTTTTCTACGTTTCCTCGTACTACACGATAGCATTAATGTATGACATGCTTTAAGTATTTTACCATAATTCACACTTATTGATAGCATTACCCCTCTTTTAATCTATTTTGGTATTATCCTTATTCCATGTCTGACACCGATCTTTTTATTTCCTTCAGGTTCCACCCTCCTTCTGTTGTTGGCACCATGGGCAGTGCTGCTGCTACAGCAAAGCTCCTTTCACTGAATGCAAAACAATGTGCCCATGCTTTGGCGATCGCTGCCTCTCTGGCGGGGGCACCTATGGCCAATGCTGCAACCCTTGCCAAGCCTCTCCATATTGGCAATGCGACCCGCTTTGGGATGGAAGCAGCACTTCTAGCCGCCCGTGGGATGGAAGCCAACCCACTTATCTTGGACGATGTGCCAGGCTGCTCAGGGTTCAGTGCTTTCTATGGTGACTACCAGCCCTCGTCCCTGGCAATGCCAGATCAAGATTACAGTTTTCTCTTGGAGAAGCAAGACATCGCCTTCAAGAGGTTTCCAGCTCACTTGGGCATGCACTGGGTGGCAGACGCTGCCATCTCAGTCAGAAACAGAGTCACCAACATAACAGGCTCCTTTAACCCTGCTTCCATCCGCGCTGTTCTTCTGAGGGTCCCAGTCTCCAAGTATATCAACAGGCCCTTCCCAGAGTCTGAGCACGAGGCGCGACACTCCTTCCAGTTCAACGCCTGCACAGCCCTTCTGGATGGCGAGGTGGGCATTTCTTCCTTCAGTGAGGACAGCCTTAGTAGGCCAGATCTCATCAACCTGTTGAGGAAGGTGGTAGTGGAGCACCCTGAAGACAATGTGGCCAACTTTGACAAGATGTACGGGGAAGTGGTGCTGCTCCTGGAGAGTGGAGAGATTGTGACCGGCAGATGTGACACCTTCTATGGACACTGGAGGAAGCCCCTTAGCCAAGAAGCACTCAATGAGAAGTTCCTCTCCAATGCTACCCATGTGCTCCACCAAGACCAGGCACAAGCAATTATTGAGGTGGTGAAGGGGATAGAAAACCTTACAGACTGTTCACAACTGGCATCCTCTCTGCAGTAAACGTGTTAAACCAAAATTCAACCCTCTTACAAAATGGGAGTAAAACTTTAAATGAACTACAGGTGCAATCATCTTTGCATTAACTAGCTTTACACAAGATTGAAAATCTACTCAAGGAGAGGGACATTACCAATTCATTCTATAAAACGACGAGAGTCAATTATGTCCTCTACTTTCATGAAAGGTGATGTTATGTCTCACAGTACAGCGAGGTCCCCTTTTAACCCAATAGAAATACAGATGCATCTGGCTGGCCAGAAGCAATATGCTTACGTTTCCTAGTAACTCATCAGTACTTTGTAAGACTGTAAAATGCAATGTCTATTTATTGTTATTTATTATTTGTTAATTTATTGTTTAAAAAAATGTGACCTCATCTCACTGAAATACCATTTCCTTTTCCAACTAAGTGATTCTCCCCTAGTGGCCAAAGATAGGACGAGCTGGAACTTCAATATTGGTCTAGTACTGAATTCTCCCTGTGCAGCGCTCTCTTACATGTACTTTTCTAAAAACACAGGACAAAATAGGTCACTGCAAGGACTTTCTATTTCAATCTCTCATATTCTTCAGTGAAATGTATTTGCGCTTTCTGTGGTTATTTCATTTTGAATAAAGTCTCTAAATTTATTGTACAGTGATTGTAATTTTTGATGTGTAAAGCTGCTGACATTTTAGATGCTACCTTACACGATGGCCACGGCTTGGTGACAGTGAGACTCGATTCTCTCACACACGGACCTTACATATGAAACTCTCCTTTTCAGCTGTTGTTCAACATGTTAAATGTAAATGTACATGTATTTATATAGCGCAAATCACCGACCCAGTATCTAAGCGCTTGCTTAGGTAACCCGTCCTGGTATTCCCCTGTGAGATAACCCCAGCAGGGTATCCACAAGGTGAAAGCCAGGCATCCCACCGCGAGGGGCCGTTGTGGAGATTAGGCAAGCTATTGCCCAGAGTCGCAGAGTGTGAACCCATGAATCAAGTAGGCACCGGAGCGAGAATTGTCGAGTCCGTGGACATTTTAGGACTCAAGACCCCGCCGAGCCGGGAATTGAACTCTGGTCCCGGGCAGACCTCTGCTTCCAGGTCTGCCTCCTCTAACCAGTGAGCCACACTTCTCCACTCCAGGTCTGCCTCCTCTAACCAGTGAGCCACACTTCTCCTGTTGACCCTCCTACTAGTGTTTCACAACCTTCCCTGTTTATAGAAACCTCCCTTGCATGCGCAACTACTCTTATAACAGCCGAAATATATGTATCTGAACAAGTACCAAAGATTGATCCAATCATGGCACACATTTTAAATGTCAAAATATTACGGCTGTTGCCATACAGTTTGCACCACTGTGGAATTTCTAAATCCCTAGTGCTCACAAACTGGTGCCATGTGTGCTGGAAAGTGGAGCATATTGTTAATCAAACGTGGAAAATACACAGAAAATCAGACATTTTGCCAACCTATTCTGTGAGCCACTCTACTCAATCAAACTTACTGACCAATATTTAGAATTGCATATAGTAAACCTACTGATGATAAAGAGAGGTGGGAAGTGGGGCTTTTTGATCCTCTCCTACATGCATTCGTGATTGGATTGCCCTTTGTGCTGTATGCAATCTCCTATCTCTATTGAGCGTTGTCGGGTAAATATAGACACAGTGTGCATGCTAAACTGAATGTGATTCTAGTCAGACAAACATTAGTCTTCATGTATGCAGATGATTTGTTAATTTATTTCTAATAAGTCAGCATCTCTAATACAACTTTACCTTAAGAAGCATAAAATCGTGGGTATTTGATTTACAGTTTGAGAAATTTGGAGATGAGTACTCTTTGGTGTTTCAGTCAGGGGCGGTGGGTGACATTTTAAAGTGGTGGGGCGGAAAGTGATTTGCATACAGCACCGTAGCGAGCGAGCGCAGCGAGCGAGCCCGAACCCCAAACGGGGGGTTTCGGGGGATAACCCCCCCCCCAAGAAAATTTTGAAAAAAAAGAAGACAAATAGTGCATTTTCAAGCAAATTTGAGAAAGCAGGAAGGTTAATAAAGCAATTGTGAAAGTGCAGTTATTACATTAATAGATGGCATAACATAGGTAGCTGCTTATTCAGTATAACCACAGAGCTTCATACATTCCGTCCTATTATGCTCAGGTGCTGAATTCAGACTATAAGACTTTAAATAAATACCAGCTTGAAATACCATGTTTTAACAGTGTGGCTCACTCTCGCACCATGCACAGCTTGAGGTAATTAAATAAAGGCAGGTCAGTCGCAATGATTTAGATTCTCAGCTTTCAGAAAGTGCTAAAACAAATGCCGTCCTGAACAGTGCCGTCCTGCCGTCCTTAGCAGTGCCCACCACATATAGTGCCCAGTAACCACCTAATGTCGCAGGTCCAAAAGAAAAGGTCTCACTATTTACTACTGCACTTCTTTGCCTCTGCGCCCGCGTCTGTATTACGGCGCGGGCGCAGAGACAAAGGGATTCCCTTATTTGCATGGGGAAGGCCCCCATGCAAATGAGGACCCCCCCCCCCCGAAGTTAGCTCTGGCCCTTTATAAGGACGAGCGCTATTGGTATTACAGAAGGGGCCGCACAAGCATCTGCTGCCCCTTCTGTAATACCAAAGTGCCTCGGGGGCACGCAAAGTGGGTGCAAATGCCTGTTTCACCCCCGGGGTACTTTGTGTAGTACGGCCCCAGATGGCGTTGGCAACTTTCAGCTACGGGCACTCTCACCTGAAAACTCATTCTTCTTAAAAAATATTTTTCACAGTTACCGTGGCAGAACAGAATGTCAAGATGCATCCAACTGCTAAAGGAAGCACTTATTAAGAATGTTTCAGAAATAGAGGCTTATTCACCAAAGCACTAAAATGGGCTTCAACTCTCGCACTTGTATCAAGATGATCATTTTTAGGAATCATCTACTAGACCCGGGGCCGCATTATACATGTGGCGCATATTCCTTCACGGCTCGCACCTTTTAAAATGTGCACCTAGCGCAATGTAGGATGGTGCACCTTATTATGATGAATGCGCTGCCCTCAGGGCAGCTGCGAACACACGCTGACCTGGGGGCAGCGCATTCATGCGAAAAAAACAGAGCAGCTGCTTTGATGCCGCTCTGTGTTTTCACAGTGCAAGCGGCAGCCCGCCTGACTTTTAAAGGAAATTAGAGATCCCTTTGCAGGCGGGTGCAGTCAGTGACTGCAGCTGCCTCGAAGGGGATGTCTGAGGGATCCATAGGGCTGCTCTCAGGGGGCGCACTGTCAGTGTGTCTCCGTTTAGGTGGTGCACTGTCACTGCGCCTCCAGAAAGCTTCTTTGCCTCTGCGCCCATGTCTGTAATAGGGCGCAGGTGCAGAGGCATAGGAATTCCATTATTTGCATGGGGGACGCCCCCATACGCCCCCATACAAAGGAGGCAACGTCCCCTGAAGATAGCGCTGGTGCTCTATATGCACCAGTGCTATCGGTATTACAGAAGGGGATGCACAAGCGTCTACGGCCCCTTCTGTAATACCAAAGTGCCCAGAGGGTGCGCAAAGTGGGTGCAGATGCCCATTGTACCCTCAGGGCACTTTGTGTAATACAGCCTTAGGTTATTCTTTTGTTTAGCAGAATCAAACTCTCAAAAGAGGAGTTAATCTTCTCTAAATAAAAAGCATTTACACGTAGGGTGTTTTCTCCCAGCAGAAGCGGGGCATTCTACATGCTCCTGTCTGCCATGGTTCACATGGTGGAATCCGGTAGGGAAGATCAGTGACTGTCACTCTGCTCTATCAAGGGCAAGCAAATTGCCACTGTGGTTCAATAGTCCAGTGGTGACACCCCCGATGAAAACCCACTGCTAAATAGGAAAAAGGAACTGCGGGTTTGGAACCATGAGAGGACTGCCTGTTTGCCACATTCCTACCGGTTCCACCAAACTCTATATGAAGTGCATAATCTGAAACGTCAAGGTATGAACTCATATTCCATGCATAATAAGCTTTACGTGCCCACCCACTACCTCCACGCACAAGTAGAGCCTCCTCTTTCAGCGTACAGCCTCAGGTCACATCAAATGCCTGTGCACATTCTCTTAGAGCCTACCAGAGACTCATAAACGTTAACAGTTCATTTGTCCAAAGCTACACATGCCAAACTATAACCTCTCATGCTCAGATACCTCAATGATATGACAGGCACATCCTTCCACACCCAGACAAAGCTTCATATGCTGAGCAACAGAAATAAAGGCCCAGGTAAGAGGCATATGTACACAATCATATGCCAAAACACAGCTTCTCATGCCAGTGAACATGCTTCTCTCACCATGTTACGCCTCATATGCGTAGGGTCATTCATGTTTGCCTTGGCCAAACCTCTTTTATTATAAGAAAGGTCACAGCCTTACATGCCAAGGCACAGTCAAATATACTTGAAGAGTCTCACATGCCACAGTACTGCCATTAAACATCATGAGCCACCTAATATGGCTGGGAGCAGTCACAAATGTCCCAGAGGAGCCTCCTATGCGATTCATACTCGCATATGTCCAGGTGCAGCATCATAGGGACAGGAGTATTCTCACATGCAGAGGTTAAATCTCATAGCCCAGGGAACAGACTCTTTTATCCCCCAAGAGCACCCTTGCCACAATGAGCAAACTTGCTTCAATGTTAGGTCTTTAGACACCATTGCCATTTCAATATAGGCAACCATAGATCTGCTTCCTGCTTCAGTCATATGGGCAAAAGTTTTACCTCTTTCCCCACAGTATCTTAGTAACGCATATGCCTTCTATATTTTCTGGGAGATGTGAAGAAACAGAGGCAGCATGCAGCCGGTGCAGGTAGAGCCTGCAGGCTCCAATTCTGCACCAGGTCCTAAAGATATGGATAGAGGGCTGCTTCAGGTCTGGAGAAGGGGCCAGGGCACGAGAACCCCTGTTCGTTTTCTGTAACTGGCACTGCCTCTGAGGCACCTAACCAGAGGACAAAGGACAGTGCTAGAGGTACCATAAGGTTAGCCAGAGTTATCAGCTGTACCCTTAATACCAAATAAATGGTGCTGATATAAAACCCAGATCACTGCAAGAATCTACCAACATTTGTAGAAGTCACAGCTTTATATGAACAGGCGCTTACGAGGGTAAGGATTACCTTTTGCTCAGGTGTAACAAAACAATTAGGAAACAAGTCCACAAGTGGTCAACTCCAACCAAATCTGATACAGTCAGTGCCAAGTCTAAAACAGAAGGCTGCTATTAAAAGCACCCTACAAGAGAATAGTGTTCTTGTGCAACTACCAAGAGAAGATTAGAATGAGCTTTCCTAATGCAAGCAGGGACTGGGCTTACCATCTCACATTACTGTACCACTGAGTCAGCAGCATTATCTCCTGACTCCTGAGAAGCTAGTGATTTAGAGAAAGAAGTATGTGGAACCCATAGACTGCAGGAAATGACACATGGCAAGTGAATATCCTGAAAGCTACATAACACCAGAGGGAATGATATAGAGCTAAAGGGAAGTATTCAGAATACCGACTACGAAATAAATGTATACAGACTGATTCACTTTATCAGCTCTAGGAAGCGCATACCGTGCACCTGGCTCAAGACTTGCAAAGCCTGAGGCATGGCATCTTCCTGAGCTACTATATTCTTTTATGAAAATGCTCACTTCTGTCTAGTCAAGGCCTCAACATTAGTTTCTCATCTTCTTTCATGTAATGATAACATTGTTCCCATAAAATCCAAATGAGGGCACGTCCAGCACTGAAAATATCCAATTCTGTTTTCTTTGTGCACATTCACAATTATAGTGTATTCTGCGAAAATATCAAATAACTCATATTTTGGTGTATTATTAGTTAGTGTAAGGTAGGAATTCGGCACATGCCATTTGTGAGCAAAATGTTACTGCTCTCTATTAAGTTCCTAAAGGCTGAACCCTCTTGAGGCTCTTAAAGAAGTATCCACATTGCCCACGTCGACGCTGGAAACAGTCAAAGGAACCAGAAAACTTTGAAAATAGTATTTTGCAATTTTTCATCAGTACAGCCCTTTGATTTAGAAACTCAGGATGCTGAGCATCGTTCATAATGGACATTTCTTCATATCCAATCGAAGCATTGCACAAGAAACAAATATAAACTTTTTGTTTAGACAAACAATTGATAACATGTACAAATAAATTATGGTTTGATATTCCAACGGTTGGGGATGCTCATCTTCATCTCATCTTGAAGCTTTGATGTTATGTAGGGCTTTCAGACTGAGCCATTATTTCCAATACCAGATCCTGGATCAATTAATTTACCTCTATGACTAGCAACAGTGGAATAACAAAAGTGGCTTTCCACTGTTGCTACCTCACACTTGGAAGCACTCGCTTCCTCTGTGTTCCTCCGATCCAAGCAGCGGAATGGCAGATGGCGGTCTCAGCCACCTTTGTCTGCATTTCTCAGGTTCAACCGCCTCATCCCCTTTCAGCTGCAGTTCTCCGCAGGCAAATGCTAAAAGGGAATTTGAAACCACGTTGACCAGGACACCAGATTTAACATGGGGAGGGGGTCTGACGCTGATGAGGCCATTATTATATGGATCCCCAAGACCCCAACATGCCTTTATTGATGTTGAAATAGGGTGGGACATATATAACATACAATTGTATATAGTTAACTATGAATAAAGTGAATGTTTTTACCCCAGGGGTTCTTATTGGTGTTTCTCAGAATCCCTCGGTGAAATACTCTCCATTGTTCACAGTTACCCATTTATAATTCTATCTAGCATTGTAATTGTTCTTGGTGAACACAGAATGTAAAGGTGATTTTGAAACAAAGATGTTCAAGTTAATGAGAAAGAAATTTGTCGATTTGGAAACTGTAGAACAGAAGTCCTCATCCAAGATCTAGAAATTTGTTTTGAAACACTGCGCCTGATCTACAAAAAAAAAATAACAAAAACCGACCCAGTGGTCACATATGTTGCCACACCCACAACCCATTACGACAAGCCAGGGGCGCGCGAACAGATACACACCAAGAACACAGTCTGATAACCACTGCATGCAGTACCAGTCCCTACAAACAAAGTGAAAGTTTTATCTTGACTCTGCATAACAAAATAACTTTTAGAGGGTTACACCATTCACTTTTATGCCCCAGCCCCTATCTCTTTAAAAAGGACAGATTGATTGCAGCTTCCACTTCCCAGCATCGCCTCAAAGAAATGCTGACAAGGGGAGAAATGCATACTGCTCCTTGTCTCCAGCTGCACATGAACTAAGGTCTCAATGCTGCGGCTTGAACGCGCCTAAAGTTCCAACAAGTGCGAGATGTCAAGAACAGATCAAGTTCATGACACGGAAGGTGGTTCCGCGATAATTGTATTTTCAACACATCAAAGTACAAAAGCACCAGCAGAGCGAGGGACATAACGGACAGTGAGGGGTATGGGTAGGCCCCAGTTGTCTGAAATTATGAAAATGTCACACACTGCAATCTGAAACCTTGGCAGCTATGTTTGCATTGTACTCACTCAGCACCGGAAGGACTCGGCGGAGATCTGCTCTGCTCTTTCTCTTTCCCCCCCCCTGCACACTCCGTCCGGACCGCACCATGAATTACCATGATCATCTGTCCCTCGTCACACGCTGCGCTGGCTATGTTGCTAATTTGAAGAATTGTAATAGCTTCTTAGCTGCAGTGCCACGGTGCGTCCAGGGCTAGTGGGGCTACGCCCCAATGGACGCACCGCTGCTGGTTTCAGTTCATTGTGAATCTACTCACAATTATTGGAGAGCTTCTCAAGTTTTGTAATAAATACTTTAGTTTTAAAATATGTTGATATTTGATATGGACTGATGATGGGACTATATACTTACTGCCTCCTATAACAAAGGTTTGTTGTTTGTATTCTTCAGGCCATGTGTTTGCCACTGAATTTCTTTAACTGTCTTTGCCTTTGGTTGTTACAGTTTAAAATTGTAGCTTTAACTTGCCCATGATTGCAGAATGTATCCAATTATTTTTGTTTAAACTTGTGGTTTTTCCTGTGACTGCTTCCGTTTAACCTGTTGAATTGTGGGATTTGCAGTCCAAACTCTATAGTTTTCCCCTCTCATTCCCCATGACTATCAGTTTTTCCCTCCAAATTTCTCCTTTGCTCTGTGCTAAGACATGTATGTTAAGCAGAGCACCCCCAGCCCACCATTTTGTGTTAACAAGTCACTGAAACCAGCCCTCCTCCCCAGCAACAGGGATATTCTATAACAGAGGGTGCTCTAAAACAGCAGTAATCTGCTGTGAGCTGTTTAAGCTGCGTTTTTTGGCCAGGAGAGGGAGTAAAGTTTTATTCAAACATTATTGTTAGAGGACAAGTCTGTTAGGCCCTTACCTGCAGAAGTCCAAAGTGTAGATTGAGACTGTCTCCTAGGAGATTTCTGAATAGAGCACCAGTTTCCAACTCCCTGGCCAGCAAACCTTTGTCTGAGGTAGCTGGGACCTTTTATAGTCTGCTATTGTTTGATACATGTGTACACTGTTTGGTGTTTCTATTGGATTAGGGTTAGTGTCCTCATTGGTTGGGTATTTGAGGGCTCTGATTGGTTTCTGGGTCTGTGATTCAGTCAATGTAGGGCTGGGACTAGGGCTAGGGTTAGGATTTCTATTGGCAGTAGGGATTAGGGCTACCTCTGTTATTGGTTGTTAGGACTAGGGCTAGGGTCAGGCCTTTAATTGGAAGTAGCGATTAAGGCTTCTGGTGTGATTGGTTGCTGGACCTGGGTTGGGTCTACTGGTAGGGGTAGGGTCTCTATTGGACGTACAGATCAGGGTTTTTGAAACTGATTGGCGCTTGGACTGGGGTAAGATTGGCTTCAAGGTCCTGGTCTCCTACTGGTTCTAGATTTTAGGGGAAGTGTTGTGATTGGATGGTGTTAGGGCTAGGGTTCCCATTGGCTGAAGGGGTCACCTGATTACTAGGGCTATAAAAGCCCAGGCTTAGGGTGTCTCAGCTAGGGGTGGGCGGAATTTGCGTAATTGCGTTACGCAAATCTCAGCGAAAGAGTAAAAAATCTCCGCGAACACGCAGAAATTCCGCGAACATGCGGCATTGCTTGTTCGCAATGCTTTTTTCCTGTTCGCAATCACTGTTTGCGTGCTCAAGGGGAAATATCTTGCAACATGCATTTTGAGAAGGCGAACAAGCAAAAAATTGCGCGAAGTCGCAGAACGCAGAATTTTGGGCAATTTTGCGTTCTCCGTGGAACGCAAAATTACCCAAATTCTGCAAATTCCGTGAGCGGAACGGAATTTAACGCCCAGGCCTAGTCTCAGCCCAGGCGTAGATGCTAAGGGCAGAGTGGACCAGGGCAGTTGCCTGTTTGAGCCTGTTCGAGACTCCTTGGGACCAGAGCCAGAAATGCTGCCCATGTTCCCATTCAGTGATACCCACCCCCACACCATCCACATCCACAAACATAGAAATACACTCACACCAAATGTACACCACACACAACCCTATGCACAAATCAATGTACCAGCATACACTACAAACCAACCAAACGACATCTATACACCCTTCTATGATAACTACCACACATACACACCAGCCTCCCATCATTTGTCCAACTAATACCCTCCTCTTCCCTCTACCAGAATAACACTAACACACAACACATACAATGCACACCACCCCACTTTTCAACTCTTGCAACAAACCAGTCTAAGACAAACACTCTTACCTCTACTTCCTTCCCTCCTACACACAATATACACTCTACTCATAAACACATACCACCCCCTCTACCTTACAGCCTCCTCTCACAAACAATACTATACAACCAAATCTATTGCAACAAATACACCAGCACCCTTTTCACTACTCCTCAAAACAAAACATATTAAGCACACCAGCACAACAAGATCATCAAAGCACAACACTGTACGAATGTGACTTAACACTCTAGTGGTTGGTGGGAGGAGATGGGGGAGGAACAGGAAGGGGAGGAGCCAGGGACGAGATAGAGGGGCAGTTAGAGTAGGGCCGGGGAAAGGAATGGTCACAAATAAAGTATTGCTGCTGACACCACCGAGGCCGGTGTCCTCATTGCCGTGAAGGACACGACAACTGGCGACGAGAGTGGGATGGGAGATTGCGCTAGGCAAGTGCGCTAATCCCCGAAAGCGGTGACTTGGTTCCTGAGGTGGTGCGCGCTGAAAGTTGCAGACCCAACGAGCGTGGACCACCCTGCGCGTGTGCTGGAGAAGAATCGGCGCCGGCAGTGCAGTGTCCCCAAAACGAAGCCCTGTGACCTGGAGGTTGGGCGAAGTGTGCCCTGGCAGCGCGGTTGGGCGCTAAAGTCTGGGTGCCCACCCCAGCTGTGCAAGCATGAAGGCGCCAACGTCGAGTGTGCCCTGAGCCTCACCGGATGCATGTGGTGCTGCTGAGGGAGAATTGTGGTGAAAACGGGAGGCCACACCAGTTCCTAGTGCAGCGTGGATCCGGGAGCCAGCGCGTTGATCCTCGAAGCCGGTGAGTGCTTGTCTGCTGTCGGGGAGGCCGGGAGAGGAAGACCAAAGACCAAATCTCGAGTAAAACGAGATTTTGAGGTTGGCGGCCATCTTGGAGTCAGGCGCCTGCTTCCATCCCCTATCAGGAACATTAGGCGGCCATTTTAAAGTCAGGCAAGAGATAAAGTCAACACGCATAAGCAAGTGCAGGAGCCAAATTCAACAAGCATAAGCAAATGCAAATTCCAAATGCAATAATCACAGGCAAATGCAAAGTTTAAATACAACAAGCACTAGGAAAGGCAAATCCTGAACGCAACAAGCACGAGCAAATATAAATCGTGAAAGCAATAAGCACGAGTAGAGACAAGACCTGAAGGTAACAAGCATAAGCAAATGCAAGTCTCAAATGCAACAAGCACAAGCAAATTCATGTCTCAAATGCGACAAGCAAATGCAAGTCCCGAGTGTAACAAGCACGAGCAAGTGCAAGTCCCGAAATAAAGTTTAAGCACCAAGTGAAGATAAGTAACTGAAGCTAAAGGGAGAAAGAACATAAATGATCTAAAAACATGAGTAAACAAGTGTCAGGGAAGCTTTCTCTCATCAACCACAGTGGCTAGTAACCCGCATAAGCCTTGAGAAAAAGAACAAGATGTCGACATCGCCAAGTACCAGTGCTGAGGAAGCATAAATCACCTGCAGCTGAGTGGCGACCATTTTGAACTCAGGCAATCCAAGCCTAACTCACTGAAGCCTACTGAGACCGACATAAAAGCTGGAACATCTTAATAAGAAAAGGTGAAACTGGCGGATAAAACAAAGTGGTCAGCTGTGAGTGAGTTTTCCCAAAAACAAAGGAAAACAACGATACGCAAGATCTCGACAGAAGAGGCCCAGCGAATAATACAGAAAGCAAAGTGAGCAGTCCTGTGACATTATCATACTAGAACTTTCCTCCATCATGTTGGTGGGAAAAGAAACACAAAAATCTAAAGTTTGGGTCCTAAATGGAACCGGTGGCTGGCGTCACTGGATTAATTTCTTGCAACAACCGGTGAGCGAAGAGATGGAAATCGTCTGCTATTACTACTTCAGCTGGTGGGTCATGAAGGCCGACGCCTAATCAGAAAAATTTCAGCAGAGGACACAGAGACATATGAAAACCTTAAGGAGACACTACGTGCCCATTTCAACACAAAGGAAGACGTGGATCATGAACGCATCATCTTCAACGCAGCACGGCAGGAACCAGGGAAATCATTCCCAAAGTTCATTACAAGGTTGCAAAGTCTGGTACAATGCTGCCATTTCAACACATTCACAAATGAGGAAGCAATTCGACTCCAGGTAATTGAAGGCTGTTCAATACCTGACACAAAGCGCAAGATCCTTCAAAGGCAGTTCTCGCTAAAGGAGATCATCAGGAGGCCCGAAGCTGGAGAGCGGGTCAAAGCAAGAGAATTATCAAGAGAACTGCATCTTAATGCAAGAAAGAAAGATAAAAGAAAGGAGATATCTCTCATATCTGTGAATAAAGCCCAATAAACAAACAAAGCCAGACAGAGGGAGGGCAAAGGAAGATTAGAGATAAGACAGCAGGAAAGACAAAGTGACATGAAATACTCTGATTCAACCATACAAAAGACAGTGGAGTATGGCAAACAAAAGACCGGGATGATACAGGATTATGACAGCCTCACGGATGTAACCTCAAGGAGTCGTTCAACTTCAAGGAGTCATTCAACAAACGTTACAAACTATTCTAAAGAAGCATCAAGTGGGACAGACCACACAAATGGAACAGATGACAGCCTGCTCAACAAGTGTGAAGGAAAGACAAACTACAGAAGACTGGACCAGTCATGCCAACCCTGGCAACCGGTACATGAACACACCCGGGCAACTCACTGTTCATCAAATTTCGTAGACGAGTCCGAAGAAGCATCAAACAGTGGGATACATCACACCCATGGCACAGAAGTCAGTGCACCCAACAAGCGAGAAGAAGAAACAAACCACATAAGACGGGGTGATTAACTCAGACACCGGAAAGGGGTAGGCAAATACCGTCAAGACACCCGTGACAACAAGGAAATTGAGAGGAGACAATTAACATCATACGAGAGAGGCAGAGACAAAATGCCCTGGGATCAAACAAAAGAAATAAAGGCGTGGCTATCAAACAATCTCTCCATGGCAATAACACAGAAGACCCTTCGAGACATGCACCCAAAGAAATGTCCCAAAGATAGCTCCGACTCCAAGAGCAGTTCGTTACAGCCTACCAGCTCAAGAAATTTACCAGTCAAGACACACCCAAAAGAACCTTCTCAGAGGAAACCAGTAAAAGACTCCTCCGATTCAGAAGGTATCTCTGTACAATCACTCGGGTCAACAGAATCAAGGTCACAAAAACGCCCATGGCATTGATCACCGGAATGCACAAGGAAATCAGAGAACGTTCTCCCCGTCCAGAGCAACATATCTCATGCCGATGACTCAGAATATTCGATCACCCCGCCACGCAACATGTCCTGTCAGTCACAGTTATATGAAGACATAAATAATATACCGTCACCCCTGATGGGGTCAGCGAGGCTGACTCAAAGGGCTTGCAGAAGGAAAACTAATATACGGGACATTACCCATCATGTTAGGAAAGGACTATCTCATCACTCTGCAAGGAAGGCAAAATGTGTTGTCAGAGATAGATCAATCTAAAAAAAAGGGGATGAGAGAGGAACATGCCCATGCCCGGATGGTCAAAGAGTTCAACATTCCAAGCATGTGGCAGAAGATCCCGACACATGCCAGGCCTGACTCTCAAGGTCTCCGTCTCCCAAGGAACCCAAGGCATTGTCTTCTAGTTCAATTCAATTCAAAAGTACTTTATTTGCACAAAACCATAAAAGTTCACAATACAAAATATATTTCAGGTTTGTTAAAAGAAAGAACATGTTAAAATATATGTTGGTTAAAACAGGTTTACCGTGGCGTTAAAAGAAAAATCCATCTAATGCACAATATTAAAGGCATCATACGGTTCTATACATCCAGACATTTTCTATAGTGCATTGCACTTTTTAAAAAGCCAATCACATGGGGGTATACAATCTAATTTTAACAGTTGTGAATATAGGAGAGCGGGACGTGCTTGTACAAAGAGCGTTCTTTTTAAAATAGGTTTAAAATAAAAAGCTCTGGAGAATTCATAATATTTACAAAAAAACATAAAATGCAGCAAATCCTGCGGAGACAAACTGTTGGAGCCGCAGGGTGCTAGCACTGTTCCTCTATGACTCCCCCTTGGAACTGCTATTAAAATGTGAAACACATTAAACCTAAACCTGGCAAATAAGAAGCGCTCATACGCTGTTAATGGCAATAGTAGGTAAGGTTCCTCTCCAGGCGAGGTTTTGAGCATCAAGTGTAGATGCGCATTTTGCTTCATCGTGTCCTTTTCCTGCCTTTCCATTACTTTTCGTGTAGAGAAGGACTTTTTAATGTACACTACATAATTTATGGTGATACCTTCCGGGTTTAAAAACCAATCCAGGCGCCCCTCCTTCCCAAGTCTGGTTTTAAGATACTTCAACCAGGGAATCTTGGTCATACAATCTAAGCTCATTGTCTCCTTCAGGAGAATGTGCGTTAAACCAAGCTGCTTATTGAGTCAACATTGTAGCCCGAATATAAGAGGCCGCAAGGACAGGGTGTCGCTTATAAAAGGAAGACCAGTTCCTTCGTGCACAGACATGTTCGATGTCCCCTGTGGGACACACATTTTCAACCACCTGTAGTCCCTCAAGGTTGCAGTAACCCCATAACATTGTAGCCAGAATATAAGAGGCCGCAAGGACAGGGTGTCGCTGATAAAAGGCAGACCAGTCTCTTCGTGCACAGACATGTTCGATGTCCCCTGTGGGACACACATTTTCAACCACCCTTGCTTCATCATTCACCCAGCCATGCACCATACCATATTCTTTCCTTCCTAGCCACCTCGGGGACCAAGCAAACACATATCATTCTTCTTTGCCAGTCATCATTAAATTTTTCGTCCTTCCACACTTACTTACACCCTTCTTTCGCTTTTCGTTCATCCAATCCATCAAGTTCATCTCAGATCTGATTGGGATTCTTCTCGCCAAAAACTTCACAGCTAAGTCGAAGTACATTTAGAGGAGGCTACTACCTGGTTAATTTATAATACACCCGTGCAGATAGCACACTCTGCAGTCTTCAATCTCAATAAGTAAGGAATATATAGCTTACCTCTGCCCGCCACCACCGTGTGAACCCTCACAGGCACATTGGTGTCGTCCGGCACTTGCACCGCATCCTCCCCAGAAGTGTTCCCCTCATCCAGCACTACCACCTCCGCGCTGGCCCCGCCACCAGATGTTCCACCTACAAAGTACATTTAAGAATGTTAGAATACACCACTCACTACTATATAATATTTGGTCTAGGAATAAAGAAATGTGAAAAAAACAGAAAACAATGTAATAATTTGTGACTACTCTAAAGTATAAATGTCCCTTTTTCCAGGGAAGGCTGTTGTCTTGCTGCACTTTTTGGCACAACTGATGAATGCTTGCTTTTTATTTTTAACACGCACCACTTTTTCTCCTAACAGACAGAAGCTTGACTTCTAAGAACACGAGCAAGATCAAGTTCAAACCAGGTGAGAGCTCGACTCGACCACAAGAAATGTGTTCAATTAATCGTCAGCACTAAGCACTTTTCCATTTTCAGTTAAACATTTAGTTTTATGACAAACTTGATTTTAATAAATGTGTTTACTTTTAATAAAGCTTTAAAACTTAAATAGACTCTGTGGTTTTTGGTCCTCCAGACTAGAGTGGCTGAGCTAAAGGTATTGCAATTTTTGCAAGCATGAGTCCGTGCCTCTGACACTTCTTGACTCTGACTCCGTACTCTTGTCCTGCGTTGGATAATCATCATTGGGGATCAATCATCGGTGACTTTGGGAGCTAAATGACTCTGCCACACTATCTAGTCAGTAAGGATATTGGGGGTTCAACTACAAAGTCTGTTATCACTGAGGTATGTGGAAAGTCTAACAGCACCTATTATAATTGATAAGCTAAGCAATGCAATATTTAGTGTCCATAGTTCTGTTTGTGCAGATTTGTCCCTGCAACAGTAGTAGAATGGATTGTCCTCCTATCCAAACCAAAAGTAAAGTAGTATCCTATTCTTTCTTGATGGTCATTCACCTTTTTATTGTTGGCAATTGTCAAAGCATAAACATTTAGAAGACTTGAAAAGACATTATGGACAATCCCAGAGGACTGCACTCAGTGCATAGAGCTATTGCTGACTAGAATGGGAGTCCAATGGAATTGCCAAATGTGCAATCTTAGTTAGCTACACAGACAGACTAATAAGAATAATCTAGTAATACCACAGGGAGTCATAGTCGAGGCAGGATAAGAATTTAGATCCAGTCTACAAGAAGATCAAAGACGATTTAGAAAAAATCGAATGAGAAACGCTAGGAAAAAATAGGTACTCTATATTAAAATTAAAACTTACCGGGGCCAGCAAAGGAGCCCTCGCCTGCCCGATCCTGGCCTGCATCCTGTTGAACAGCAGCCTCCTCCTCCTGTGTCCTCTTGCCCCTGGGGGAAGCTGATGTACAACATGAAGGAAAGAAAGACCAGAAAACATGGATGACATTTGTCAACCAAATCAGCCATTTCAAAAGAACAATAACAACATATTTTGGCGAAATAGCAAATAGACAACTATTCCACGGGATATATTGACCGATCTCATGTGGTCTATTACGTTATTAGTATTGCTTGATTTGCACGCGAAGTGACAGACAAAGTCCATCGTGATTGCAGATCAGCGACAACACTAACAAGTTTCCTACTACATTAACCAGTCATTAAAATACTCAAACTATCAATCCTTCACCACTATTTCTTCTTATCGCCATGTGTACAAAGGAAGGACTGGACTTGAGTCTGTAGGGGCTGATTTAGAAGCCCCTTGCGGTTCTTTTGCTCCATTGTTGCGTGACTTATGTGACGCAGCGGCAGAACAAAAGAGGCGCCATGGTGCGGCGTATATTAACAACGTGACGCATATGGGAGATGCATTACGTTGTAAAGCCCTGCGCCATCAGGGGGCGTTCCGGCGCAAGGGAGGGCGTTCCTGCGCAGGAACGCATCCTAAAAGTGGCTGAGGGAAATCTACAAGATTTCAATCAGTCACTTTGAGGACAATGATGCGGGACTCAAACCCTGCGCCTGCTTGAAGCAGACGTACGGCTTGACGCAGCATTGGGGAGATAGGGCACCCCAGAGCATTGCTGGAGCTGCGCCATCGTTGCGACGCAACTCCAGCAATGCGCCGCCTTTACGGCACAGATGCGTAACGCTTTGGTGATGTTTTGGGCCCATGGTGCGCCGCATTGTAAATACGGCGCACCATGGGTGGTGGTGGCGTGGCGCACAATTACTGGCGCATCCCTGCTACTTTGCAGGGATGCGCCGGTAATTAAAAATCTGACCCTTAGTGTCTAGCATTACGCAGTTCTTTAAACTACACTCATACATAATTTCACAGGCCAATGAAATGAACACAAAATCGAAAACAAATAAGCATAGTAGTAACACTACTGAGAAGGAGAGCAGTGCACCTGAAATGCACAGAACATTTTGAAATATAATTTACCTACAATGTAATCAGCAGCATTAATGCTCTTGGTAAAAAAAAAAATTGCAATATAATAACACACAGAGCAGGAGAAAACGGAGTAGTAAAGAAATAGCTACTACTACTCACCAAGCCCGGGGATCTCAAGGCCGAGCAGGTCGAGCAGATCGCGCTCCCGGTCCAGGAGATCCGTCCAACGGTGGGTGGCCTGGTTGTAGGTGCGCCGGACCCGAGAGTGTTGGTACATGGCCCAGGACACCTTCTCCCACCGCTTCCGGCGCTCCCGGAGCCCGTAGCCTCTTGCGATCCTGCCGCCTGCCATGATGGTCCTGGGGAGGCGGGGCTGAACATAATAAACTTGTGCGGCCACCTCCTCCAAGATCTCCCGGGGTGCGACCTGCTCCCCCCTCAAACGCCCACACGGGAGCCGGGCACGGGGTGCGGGACCCTTCCCCTTCTCGGGATGCTTCCCGGCTCCCGTTACCATGGTCTGGGCAGAAAGGAAGCTAAATAATAAAGAAAATAGAAGAGGGAAGAAGAAAAGAAAAGAGTTTATTATTATTAATATTATTATTATTATTAAATGGAATTTATAATGCGCGCTGACACCATGAGTTTCCTGGCGCTATAGGACAAAGGTTCACAGACTGAGGTTTAGTGCAGGGTTAGCAGGGTGGGGGAAAGAGAAAAGTTTTGAGCAGCTTCCTAAAATGAAGGAGGGAGCTGCTTGATTTGATGGTCAGGGGAAGGGAGTTCCAGAGCTTCGGAGCCAAAAAGGCAAACCTTCGTCCACCAAATTTGTTGGTTCTAGTTTTGGGTGTGACGAGTGATTTAAGATGAGCAGAGCGAAGATTGCGGTTTGGACAGTAGGGAATGATAAGGGAAGACAGGAAGGCAGGACTGGGGCAGTTGAGGCCTTGGAACGTGAGGCAGCCCAACTTGAAGGCCACCCTTTGTTCAATTGGTAGCCAGTGGAGTTTGTACATCAGGGGTTTGGCAGATTGCCATTTTGGAGATTTAAAAATGATCCGGGCTGCCTGGTTTTGGACCACCTGAAGGCGGTGGAGGAGGGTTTTGGGAAGTCCGTGATAAATGCAGTTGGAAAAGTCCAAACGGGAGAGCACAAGAGACATGATAACTTGAATCAGGGCTGGTGGGGGAAGCAGGTGGCTGACCTTCCGGATCTTTCTGAGTTGGAAGGAGCAGGATGAAATCACGGAGCTGATATGGGGTCGAAGGGAGAGTTCGGTGTCGATAATTATGCCGAGGCTTTTTACAGAGGTGGAGGGGGTCGGTGGGAGGCCCAGTTCGGTGGGCCAGAACTGGGTTCCCCAGGAGGAGAGGCTGGAGCCCGGGAGAAGAAGCTGGGTTTTCCCGGGGTTCGGCTTCAATTGGTTGGAATTCATCCAATCTTGGATATGAAGCATGTCCGAGTGAAAGTTGTCTATCGCATTGGGGGAGTTGAGTGGAAAAATGATCTGCAGATCGTAGGCATAGTTATAAACTGTAATGTCACAGTTACTGAGTGAGTGGAGTAGGGGCCGGAGGTACAGATTGAACAGTAAAGGTGACAGGGAGGAGCCCTGGGGGACTCCGCAGTTGTGGAGGTCTTGGGTGCTGTGTAGGGGCCCAGCCAGACGGCTTGGGTTCTGTCAGACAAGAAAGACCGGATCCAGCTGAGGGCAGAATCCTGGATGCCAGCCTGTTTGACACGGTTGAGCAAGATGTTGTGGTCAACCGTGTCGAACGCGGCCGAGAGGTCCAGGAGGACGAGGGCCTGGGGGGGTCCCTGAGTCGGCATTTCTCCTCAGCGTGTCGAGGACAGCTAGGATGACGGCTTCAGTAGAGAATGAAGGCCTGAAGCCGGCCTGATTAGGCTCCAAGTAGCAAGAGGACTCAATAAAATTAGAGAGGCAACTGGTAACATGTGCTTCGAGGAGTTTTGAAAAATAAGGCAGAAGCGATATGGGGCGATGATTGGAGAGTTCCGCTGAGTCTGCGCCTGTTTTTTTTAGTAGTGGGACAAGGATGGCTTCTTTGAAGGGTCTCGGGACAGTGCCTGTACTGAGTGAGCTGTTCAAGAGAGGTAGAATGCATTCAGGTAGGGAATGACATACACTTCGCAGGACTGAGGGTGGGCAGCCGTCGTTTGGGGAACCAATTTTATCCGGGACGCAAGCTATACTAGGGAGATAGGATTGATGGGGGGGAATTCGGTAAGGACAGAAGGGTTATTAAAGGGAGTTTCCGGGGTGGTGATCTGAGGGACGGTGGAGATCGATGCCTTGATTTTATTAATTTTTTCGACGAAGAAAAGGTTGAGGGCGTCACAAGTTTCTTGAGTGGGGGTCTGACCTGGAAGAGTTCTATCGTCAGATGTCAGTTCGTTCATGATTTTGAAAATTTCTTTGGATTTGTTGTCGGAGGAAGAGATTCTGTCAGAGAAATGAGTAGATTTGGCAGAAACTATAGCAGTTTTATAGTCTCTGCGGGCTGAGATGTATTGTGATCTGGCTGGTTCGGAGTAGTTGCGTCTCCATGCCCTTTCTAATTGACGTACCTTCAGTTTAAGTTTTTGAGGTCATCCGAGAACCATCTGTGGGAGTTATGATGTCTGGTCGGGGGAAATTTGATAAAGGGAGCAAATTGATCACTGGCTGACTGCAGCCAGAGACAGATGTCATTTTCTAATTTATCAACGTTGGTGCACGGGACGGGGACAGGGCGGGTGTCTGAGAGGTTCGCGAGAAATCCTTCAGAGTCGTAGACGTTCCATTTGCGGGATAGACCCCTGGCCATCAGTGGGGTGGGGGAGTTGCCACTGATCGTGATAGTGGTGTCTATTGAATGGTGGTCTGACCAAGTACAGGGTGAGACGGAGGGGGGGAAAGAATAAGGTTTTGGGTCCATATTTGGTCTAGAATGTGGCCCTTGATATGTGTGGGCAAGGTAATTTGTTGGGACAGGTTGAGACTGGTGAGGGCCTCAAAGACCTCCGAGGCGTGGGGCCCGGCATTGATGTCATTAAACCAGTAATTGGTTAATCAGCTGATCGGACAAGGTGGCCGCAAAAGAAGGCATCGGTTGGGGGGGCGGTAAAGAAGAAGAAAGGTTAAGGCCCCGCTATCCGTATTTAGGCTAAAGATGAGATTGTCAACTCCCAGGAGCGAGATGGATGGAGTAGAGGTGGAGTTCAGGCGTTTGGAGATTATGGCCGCTACCCCACCCCCAGGGCGGTTTCCTGGCCGATCGGCGCAGAGGATGTAATAGTCTGGGGGGAGGGCTGCCAGGATGTCAGGGAGTGAGTCCGCAGTCAGCCAAGTTTCAGTAAGCAGGAGGACGTCAGGTTTTTCGTTAGAAAGAAGGATGAAAATATCGGCGTGATGTTTTGCTAAAGATCGGGTGTTTAGATAGAGAACTCTAATGGTGGTGTTGCTCTTGATAGGCTGGCTATGGGATGCGACCAGATTGGTGAAGTGCCAATCCGGTGGGGCGATACCGGTCGTAAGGATGCGTCTGATGGTAGAGGGGGAGGGTGTGAGGTTGGGGGACTGTAGGTCCCTCAATGAGTTGGCCGAATAAGTGATGATATGGCCGGCCTGGCTGGCTCCTGGGCCCGGTCTGGCGCGGACGGGCGCAGACGGGCTTGCCTTAGGAGCGCCTTTGGCGCGCAAATGGCGCGCCCACTGCGCTCGTCCGCTGCGCTTCCTGAAGTGGCACATTTTTATGTAGTTTAAAAGTAGTTTAAAATTAACCAAAAGTAGCAGAAAACACAAAAATATAGAGCTAGAAAAATAGAGGGATAGATAATAAGTAAAATAGATCAAAAAAAACTTCAAACAAGCAAAGGATGGCAGAGATTCAGAGAGGATAGAAAAAGCATGCCCAGAACCATAGCAATGAATAAGAAACAAGATGGCCGCGCCCGTTCACGACCGCGTGGGTAAGTTCGCGCAAGATTTTCCTCGCGAACACTTGCGAAATTGTACTAGCGCGCCGCACACTTTGCGAGATTACACATTGCGCCCGGAAACGGAAATACGTCATGCAAACAAGATGGCCGCGCCCGTGAACGACCGTGAGGGTAACTTCGCACCGTTGGGCTACAAGCGGCTCGCTAAAACGCACAAAACCTTGCAAACTAACACGCCGCAAAAAAACAAATCGCAAATTCGCACAAATTCACGGCTTCCGAATTCGGTCTCGCGCATGTTCGCGCCCCGCGAATCCCGTGAAATTGCAGAAAAACAAATTTTGCAAAACTGAAGGCACTCAGCAGGTGCAAAAGTTCAAACTCATCATTAGTAACCATTCCCTGTAGTGCTTCCTGACTGGGGCCCCTCCAGAGTTCAGTTGCTAGTTGCAATAATTGTATGACACTGCTCTGACCCTCACAGCAGGCTCATAGAATAGCTACAGGTAGGCCACAAAGGTCCTGGAAAAAAAATGCACTGCAACAGAAAGCAAATTACAGATAAGGAAGCAGGTGCCAGACTGGAATTTTAAAACAGTGACACATTAATAAATCAACCCCAAATTAATTCATGTCAGTTGAAGCAGGGCAGGTGTGCTTGCTTGCTTTCCCCCCCCAATAATCTACAGTGATGATGAACCAGAGGGTGACATTGATGTACCAGAGGGTGGCATGGGTGAAACAGAGGGTGGCAGTGGTGAAACAGAGGGTGCTGGGAACCTGTTATGATGAACCAGACGTAGAAACAACATAGTTGCGACAGTTGCGAGCCGACAAGTAAGTTCGCAATTGCGAACTGGTAAAAAACCCTTGCGAACTGGCAGAAACCCTTGCAAACACACAAAAATAAATCTGCAAATTTGCGAGAATTCGCGGATTTTGCGGATTGCGAGTTCGCAAATACGCAAATTCGCGAACGCCAGATTTGCAAAATTCGGCTATGCTTAGTGCTTTTACTAATAGTAACTCGAATGCATTAAAATGGCCGCTGAAAACGCGGGAAAACTTCTGCGCATGCGTCTGTTACATCTACGTGGCATTACGTACCCTTTGCTTGGTGGGAAATCTTTGCTTCTGCGCACTAGTGCCAGAAATGGCTGCTTTAAATTTCACATGCTAACGCTTATGCTGCAGCTTGTACCAAACTTGTTTGTTCTGCTTAACTATTATTGCACAAGTTAAAATAAAGTAATGGGGTTAGAGAAGAGATAAGTGGTATATAGTGCATTCGTTAATTTTGTATTCTAATATGTTTCTTTTTGACATTGCTACTAGCTCGTACTTTGGGCCTGAATACTGTCACATCTTCCATCTTGGACGATGCAGCGCACGCGCACTCTGACTCTGAAATTGCTGAGGCATTGGCCTTGAACCTCGGCCAAGTAGCATCTTACCCACGATGTCCATGAGAAAACGCCCTTCTGACCTCAGGAGAAGCTGAAGCTATATAAATTGTATCAAACTTGTTGAACAAATAAAGTCATGGGAAAGTAAATTGTGTGTGGGGATTCAATCAATATGAACTGAATTGAAATTACATAATCTTGGTATGGTGTGATGACCTCTCCTCGTCTTTCCAACCAATCACTGAATGGGAACACATAGATTTGCAACATTTAGGGGTGGTACATTGCCCTCGAAATGGTATAACTAAGGTAGGTTTAGATAGAGAAATTGTCTGACTTCTCTGAATAGCTGACCTGTCACTGACCCAACGCACTCAATAGGCGATCGAGAAGCAGAGGTGCTGGCGGAGCACTCCGTCAGAAGAATCGATTACCGAATTGGGGTTCTAAATGGCTTTTCCTAGAGAGAGGGGTGTGATGCTGGTGTTGCACTTAGCTGAGGTCACCTGTGCTGATCTGCACCTGTCTTATCCCGTGGGCACCTGATTAGTCAGGAGCCTGGTCCTGGTCTTTTTACCCCAGCCCGTGGCCAGGATTGGTCATTGCACTATTCTAGGCCAATATAATCCATGTGGTATGTCCTTGTACTATTTCCCTTTCGCACCCTTCCCAGGTGTTATTGTGATTTCTTACAAACTTTATGTCCTTCTGGTTATATTTTTGCTTGTAAAACTTATGGTCACGATATTGTGGCCATTTTCATTTTGACTCAGAAAATCTCTCATAGACAAGCATTAGAAATGCAATAGGTCTCGCAGCTTTAGAGTTAGTGCTTTTAGAATTGTTAATGGTTTTTTTTGTAAATCTTTAGCATGAGGTTGAGGGTGAGTGAGGGTGAGTGAGGGTGAGTGAGGGTGAGTGAGGGTGAGTGAGGGTGAGTGAGGGTGAGTGAGGGTGAGTGAGGGTGGGTGAGTGTGAGTGTGAGTGAGGGTGAGTGGGGGTGAGTGTGGGTGAGTGTGGGTGAGTGTGGGTGAGGGTGAGGGATTGAGGGTGAGGGATTGAGGGTGAGTGAGGGTGAGGGGTTGAGGGTGAGTGAGGGTGAGGGGTTGAGGGTGAATGAGGGTGAGGGAGGGTGAGGGGTTGAGGGTGAGGGGTTGAGGGTGAGTGGGGGTGAGTGAGGGTAAAGGTGAGTGAGGGTGAAGGTGAGTGAGGGTGAGGGTGAGTGAGGGTGAGTGTGGGTGAGTGTGGGTGAGTGAGGGTGAGGGATTGAGGGTGGGGGGTTGAGGGTGGGTGAGGGGTTGAGGGTGAGTGAGGGTGAGGGGTTGAGGGTGAGGGGTTGAGGGTGAGTGGGGGTGAGTGGGGGTGAGGGGTTGAGGGTGGGTGAGGGGTTGAGGGTGAGTGAGGATGAGGGGTTGATTAGGGTGAGTGAGGGTGAGTGTGAGTGAGGGTGAGTGAAGGTGGGTGAGGGTGAGGGGTTGAGGGTGAGGCGTTGAGGGTGAGTGAGGGTGAGGGGTTGAGGGTGAGTGAAGGTGAGGGTGAGGGTGAGTGAGGGTGAGTGAAGGTGAGGGTGAGGGTGAGTGAGGGTGAGGGGTTGAGGGTGAGTGAGGGTGAGTGAGGGTGAGGGGTTGAGGGTGAGTGAGGATGAGTGAGAGTGAGGGTGAGTGAGGGGTTGAGGGTGAGGGGTTGAGGGTGAGTGAGGGTGAGGTGTTGAGGGTGAGTGAGGGTGAGGTGTTGAGGGTGAGTGAGGGTGAGGGTGAGGGGTTGAGGGTGAGTGAGGGTGAGGGTAGGTGAGGGGTTGAGGGTGAGTGAGGGTGAGTGAGGGGTTGAGGGTGAGTGAGGGTGAGGGTGAGTGAGGGTGAGGGTGAGTGTGGGTGAGGGTGAGTGTGGGTGAGGGTGAGTGAGGGTGAGGGGTTGAGGGTGAGTGAGGGTGAGTGAGGGTGAGTGAGGGTGAGTGTGAGTGAGGGGTTGAGGGTGAGTGAGGGTGAGTGAGGGTGAGGGGTTGAGGGTGAGTGAGGATGAGTGAGAGTGAGGGTGAGTGAGGGGTTGAGGGTGAGGGGTTGAGGGTGAGTGAGGGTGAGGGGTTGAGGGTGAGTGAGGGTGAGGTGTTGAGGGTGAGTGAGGGTGAGGTGTTGAGGGTGAGTGAGGGTGAGGGTGAGGGGTTGAGGGTGAGTGAGGGTGAGGGTAGGTGAGGGGTTGAGGGTGAGTGAGGGTGAGTGAGGGGTTGAGGGTGAGTGAGGGTGAGGGTGAGTGAGGGTGAGGGTGAGTGTGGGTGAGGGTGAGTGTGGGTGAGGGTGAGTGAGGGTGAGGGGTTGAGGGTGAGTGAGGGTGAGTGAGGGTGAGTGAGGGTGAGTGTGAGTGAGGGGTTGAGGGTGAGTGAGGGTGAGTGTGGGTGAGGGTGAGTGAGCTACATCTAATGACTTCAGAGGACTGCTTATAGACTGTTTAAATTACAACCATTGTCGATAGTAAGTACTATTTACCCTGATAACGAAAACACACAACACCAGCTGTCACGGCAGACTGAAACACCCCTCTAACGCACGCTGGTTAATAAAATGAGGCACAACACCGAGGAATATTGACCAGATCACTAATAAGATTGGAGCGCCAATTGATTTTGAACCAAATCAATAGGAGATTAACACAATATTTGTAAAGCAGTGGAATGTGGTGGGGACGTGGCGCAAACAATAAGTGCAGCTAGATCATATACTCAAATACATCCAAGATAGGGTGTTAACGAATAGCGGGTAATTTAACTGAGTGATGCGGCTTCGCACTATGTCCTCAAAGTAAAATGGAGATTAGCAAGCTGGACAATCTGGAGGGTTACTTACATGCCGCTGGTACCAAAAGTGTCTGCCCGCTTCCCTCGATGTGTACACGGGCTTGTCTTGGCCGATTATTTTTAAATAGGTAAGCCAGAGCGCGCCAAACCAGATTGCTCGGTATTTCCAGGTCACGTGATCAGGGCATTCAAGTCTACGCAGTGCCAGACTCTATGGTGCGTGCGTGCTGGTACAGCAGGCAACACTAGAATGCTGACCCTTAAAAACAAATCAGAAGGCGCTTCGTGAAATCGGCGACACAATAATCTTCGGCACAATAGTAAAAGCAAGCACCAGTAGAGGCGTGTTTGGAAACCGAAGACTGGGTAAGGGGAGAGATGCATGGATTGGAGAGATGCAGGCTGTACTATGCAGCCCCATTAACGATCCCGCCCAAGCAACCATTTTGTATTTATTTACCTGGACAGCCGCAGTGGCGGACTGAGGAACGCTCGCGATATTTACAGGCAGCGCTACTGGATATGGAGCCTGCGTGTAGAAATAATTGGAAACAAGGCTAGCGGCAGGCAGGCAGGGGAGGAGAGGAGGAGGGGGGAGGAGAGTAGGGGAGGCACGGCCTAGCGGCCGTGCAATCAAGTAGTGAGGGGGCGGAGCTGGGGGAGGCTGTGGAAGAGAGTAGGCAAGGCGACACGGCGGGAGGGGGCGGAGCGGGTAAACAAAGACGGACATGCACGCGCCCGTGACTTTTAAGGTCAATGCGCATGCGCATAAGCTTAATGCGCATGCGCATTGACCTTAAAAGTCACGGGCACTGCAAGGAATCGCCACGATGCCCCCACCACTCGTGTTGTTCTCTCCCTTGTGAACCCAACCCACCCCCCCCCGCTTGCATTTCCCGTACTTGTCTTTATTTTTGACTAAGAAGTCCACGAGAGTGCATGTGCTTGCCTGATGTCTCCCTTGTGTGCTTCTCTCCTGTTCCTCCGTATTGCGCTCTCTCGTATGTCTGCGTCTCTGCCCCCACTCTGGACTGCGCACTTCGAAGATCCTTTGCAGAGTGTAAACGAAAATACTGCATCGTTTAAATGCATTATTTTCACATCATAGCAATACGGTACAGCACTATTAAAAGCGCATAGCAGGCTGGGATAGCTTGTTTTTTACTTGGGCAGCGTTACTTTCGTTTTGCAGGTTTCAACAAGCATTCCCATAGCCAATACGACTCGCATTAGGAAAGTGTAAGCTATTGACTTTGTAAATAACAATGCTATTAATTTCTATATTTTCAATGCCAACACATATTAAAAAAATAATTGTCATTTACAATACCAATAGCTCACACTTTCCTAATGCGAGACCTATTGGCAACACCAGTGCTTGTTTTTTTGTAGGAAGGTATCCCTTCATGCACAAAAACAATCCTGTCTTTAACACAGGCACCCTTACACAGGGAGAGACCTGAAGAGCACCATATATTGTTAGATACGGCGCTTTTTAGCTCACTCCCATTCATGCAGAGCAGTACCTTGCCTTGCTGAGCTCTGTGGTGTCAATTGTAAGTAAATATCCCCCTGAAAGTTTAACTCACACTACATGTGACAACATTGTACAGCAAGAGCATTTTCTTAATTTCCCACAGGGCACAGTCTTAGCAGATTCTCCCGGTTTGCGGGTTCTGTCGTTCAGCCTTTGGTCAGTACCCTACATATATTTGGTGAATGTTTGTCTAAGCTTTGGTGATTTAGCCCCACAGAAATACCCTAAAGGCCATTTTTACATAGAAATGACGCAACAGAGTGCATCAACTAAAGGTGCTGCACTACATTGCATGGAAGTGCGACAGCAGGAGTAGACATGGCGCTGCTGCTGTCATCCCCTACACAGACGCACATCTGGCTGGTTTGCACCACGCAACACAAGTGCCAGGGTTTGTGATGTCTAGCATAGGTTTTGTACAGTAAGATTACCCTTCCAGTACAATATACTATGCTTAGACATAGTTTAAGCTTTTTCTAACTTTGTATGTCTGTATTGCACATTTGAACACAAATACTACGCTCAAAAGGTTTTGAGACAAGAAAGCTTTAATCAGACCTTGTGCCGGCGCAGTGCCTAATTTGTAAAAAGAAAAATACGTGCCAGGGCCCTTGTCAGGAGACCACCCAGGCTTTCACCACCCATTGCCACCGCCGTACTGCCAATGACAGTACGTACACAACTACTAGCCATCACTTCTACACGCGTGACAATGTAAACTGTAGGAGGACACCCAAAGCTATAAGAATGGCTTTGGAGGCAGGAATTAGTTGTTTTAATATCTATTTGCTTAATAAACAACTATTGTGGTGGTCATCTGTATATTTCACAAATCACTTGTGGTAGCTGTCATAAGTCTGGTGGTGTCAATTAAGTGCCAGTGCTGAGCACTGGAAACCACTGTCTCAAATTAAGCACTGGGCCTGCATCCAGAAGTCACAATTTTGAAGCATATCCCCATGTACCATGTTGTATTTGATAGGGCATTGCATCAAAAGCCAAGGGTAGTTGAATGGGTGTGCCCATTTACCACCCATGGAACCCCTCTTGACGCAACCTACCTTGCACTACTTTAGGGTAACTTTCAAGTGCAAATCTTAAAATAATTCCCGCTCCAAGACTTTGCGCCAATTTGCGCCACTTTTTGTGGCACTGCACCGTCATAAAGTCTTGCTAAACATGGCCCTACAAGTTTCCATATTCGCCCATGCAGTGGGTAACATTAGAGCTTTATTCCCCCAGGTGTGTGTTTGCCACTGGATTTTGCAGTGCTATCTTAAGGCCTGCTTGAAAAACTGTATCCTTGCAATGTTTTCTGCGACTTATAGGACTTAGTTAATTGTCTTTCAGCATCTGGTGGTGACGGCACATGGGTTATTTTCCTCACCGCTTTAGCCTTTAATGATGGGCTTCTGTGCTTTGAGCAGAAGATGGAGGGTCCCAGTTCTGCCCTGCAGCTATGATGTTTGCAGTAAATCTGTGCACGCGCTGGAGTGTAAAGAACTCACGTTGCACCCACGACCCCCGTTAGCAGCTCTCGAGATGCTTTCCAGATACACCGAGGCGCACACACATCCAGGCAGGCCCCTTTAACCCCAGATATGACCGTACAAAGGGCAGATTCTTAGGGCCAGCTGGCCTCACTGGCTCACACAGTGCCGCACAAATGCCTTCAGAGACAAGGAGCTGATAGAGCGCAGCCTGCCCCTCCCTCCTCGCAGGGGTCACAGGCGCAGGACCTCTGACCTTTGGCTGTTGCCTGAAGTCCGGAGAGACTTTCTGATGGAGCGCGGGCCATTGTTTATCTTTCCAGATGCACAAAACAAACAAGAGGATCATGGGTAATATTCAATCATCATCCACACCGAAGAGGGGAAGGCGGTGGTGGTGTGAGTGGCGGGGTTGGGGGGAGGGCACGAGGAGGGTTATAATGAATACCAGGGCATATACGATCCGAGGGCACAAAAAGGCTACGTGGGAGTTTATGCAAGGTCGAGGGTGTCACAATAAGCAGGATAGCGCCTAGATTGGATGCTGGGAATACCAGAGCAGAAAGAATGATAAACGAGCACACAGAATGCGGAGGCACAAACAAAGCCAGGGGAAGAGTAGCGAGCATACCAAGACGCAGAGAGAATCGCACAAGACAATGAATCCAAGCGCACAAACAATGCAAAGGGAAGGGTTGCAAGCATACCAAAACACATAGAACCGCACAAGAGAATGAATGTCAGTGCACAGACAATGCGAGGCTGCAGAACATGCCATGGCAGACATAACAACATGTTTCAAAGAGTACCAGACACGGCGAATACCAGAGCACAATGAAGATCAAATAACCACTATATCCAGGCACAAAGCACCCCAAAGCACAAAGAATAGCAATACACAGAAAATGCCAGGGCATAAGGATAGCACCAACACACAGTACCAGATCACAAGTGATTCCATGGCATAGGAAATATCAGGCACAAAGGTCATCTGAATATAAATAAAATCTGCTCACAAATAAAACCCAAAGAATAAACAATACCAGGCCGCAAAGAATAACAACAGCAAGCCTTACCAACAGTAAAGAAAAGAAGAGCCATGTGGGTTGTAGGCACAAAGTTGGCCGCATCCCAAAGTTTACTTAATGCATGGATTGGAGAGATGCAGGCTGTACTATGCAGCCCCATTAACGATCCCGCCCAAGCAACCATTTTGTATTTATTTACCTGGACAGCCGCAGTGGCGGACTGAGGAACGCTCGCGATATTTACAGGCAGCGCTACTGGATATGGAGCCTGCGTGTAGAAATAATTGGAAACAAGGCTAGCGGCAGGCAGGCAGGGGAGGAGAGGAGGAGGGGGGAGGAGAGTAGGGGAGGCACGGCCTAGCGGCCGTGCAATCAAGTAGTGAGGGGGCGGAGCTGGGGGAGGCTGTGGAAGAGAGTAGGCAAGGCGACACGGCGGGAGGGGGCGGAGCGGGTAAACAAAGACGGACATGCACGCGCCCGTGACTTTTAAGGTCAATGCGCATGCGCATAAGCTTAATGCGCATGCGCATTGACCTTAAAAGTCACGGGCACTGCAAGGAATCGCCACGATTCCTTGCAGTGTGGATAAAGAGTGGATAACTCGCAATACTCTCGCCTTGCTCGATGCGCATGCGCATCGACAGGCGAGACCTAACAAGTAGTGAGGGGGCGGAGCTGGGGGAGGCTGTGGAAGAGAGTAGGCAAGGCGACACGGCGGGAGGGGGCGGAGCGGGTAAACAAAGACGGACATGCACGCGCCCGTGACTTTTAAGGTCAATGCGCATGCGCATAAGCTTAATGCGCATGCGCATTGACCTTAAAAGTCACGGGCACTGCAAGGAATCGCCACGATTCCTTGCAGTGTGGATAAAGAGTGGATAACTCGCAATACTCTCGCCTTGCTCGATGCGCATGCGCATCGACAGGCGAGACCTAATAAAGGTTTTAAAACTTTCCCTGAGTCTGTGAATATTATAAGAAAGGTAAATATGTTTAAATATTGCCTGTTTATTCTAACTCCCTTTGATTCACAGGACTTATAATAAGGTGAAGAGGATTGGGAAGTCATGGTTTACAGGTATAAGTCCTAAACTGACCTCTGGGCAAACTGATAGCGTGAATAAATTAGTAATTAGTTAGGCAGGACTGCTAGTTCAAAGTGTGAATGTTATATGGGCCCAAGGTGAGTATAGTAAAACTGAGCTAGTAGGTCCCTGCGCGCTCTATCACTGGGTCAGTTTAGTCAATTTCAATTTATAATCTTTATTCGGTTCTTAAAAAGACACCATAAAAGCACAAATGCAACAAACGCATAAAAAATATTTAAGAAACATCAGTTAATTTCCATAAAAAGGGTATAAATGTTAAAATTTATCTGACACTCTAAAAAAGACAGGGGGATCGTCAGTTTAAATGTTCAACGGGACAAGTGATATTAGGGGCCAGTTTCTCTAGTGTTCCTCAGTCTTATTGCTATTCGAATAAAGTTTATGGTGCAAAAAAGAGTGTAAGCGTCCTCCGCTTCCTGTAGGAACCTCAAGGCCAGTCTTGCGTGTTTAAACTTTATGTCTTTCAGGATCCCCACCAGGAACTTGCGTCTTGGCATAGTGTACAATGGGCACAGTAGGACAAAGTGAAGGGTATCCTGCGGAGACCTATGGTCGCAGCCGCAGGTACCCTTCTCCTCCACGGTGTGAGTGAACCCAGCCGGAACCGCGAGGAGGTGATGGAGCATGTTAAGTCTAAAGCGGGTCATGACAAAGCGATCTTGGGCGTTAAACATGACCCTTAAATAAGGTTCCATGCCATGCTTCACTGTGAGTTCATTATAGGAAAGGTTGGTGGGTTTGTGGTTTTCTTTTCCGGCCCTTGCCAACTTCAGCTGTGCGGAGAAGAGTTTTTTCACCAGGGCCTTGCTCTCTGGTGTGATGGAGTCTGGGGATGTGAAGAGGTTAGAACAATCAATTTCTACTAGAGATTTCTTGACAAATTTCAGCCAGGGGATGGTTTGCCCTTTATCTCTTTTGAGGCAGTCCCCTATGATTTGTCTTGTTAGGGCCGCCTCTGGGTTGGTCCATACTTTAACCCATGCCAGGAGAGGTTTGATTTTAATTTTGTCTTCTATGAAGGTTTCTCCTTGGATGATGTGGGCTGATACGCTCTGCGGGACTTTCAGAATTCTCCTCAAAAATGTATTTTCTTCAGTCTGGATCTGCTGTACTTTATTGTCCAGGAAGCCCCACACTTCTGCACCATAAGATACTTTCGCACAGCAGATTGACCTATATAGGTTCAGTATTTGTTCCGGGGACCATTTTCCTAGTCTCTGCCCGTACCCCATGATGGCTCCTACCGAGGCTGCCAGTTTCGTGGAATGCTTTTCTACCAGGGGTTTAAAAGTAAGATGACGGTCAAATAATACCCCCAGGTATGAAAAGGTCTTGACCTGGTCTATTTTATGTAGCCCAATGTGGTAGGAAAAAGACCCTTTTGTGGGTTGCCCTGATGACATGACATAGGATTTTTCCAGGTTGGTGGCCAGGTCTAGTTTATCCATGAACATGACGAACCCATCAATCAGTTTTTGCAGTCCTAAGGGGGTTCTGGCCAGCAAAACCACGTCATCGGCGTAGAGTAGTACAGGTACCGCACGATGACCGATTTGAGGTGAGTCCACCTTGAGTTTAAGGAGATCCTTTTCCAGCGCGTTGATGTAGATGGAGAAAAGGAAGGGCGCAAGGATACATCCCTGCCTTACTCCGCTCGAGCAAGTGAAGGGGTCGGTCTTATTTCCCTCTTGGTTGTATCTCACACTTGCAGTGGTGTTCCGGTGGAGATTTTGCAGGGTGTCTACTAGTGGTTGGTCCACCCCCAGTTCTAGTAACATGGCCCAAAGCTTACTCCTGTTTACGCGGTCGAAAGCCGCCAAAAGGTCCATGAACCCCATATGAAGGGACCCCTTCCCAGCGATGGTATATTTGGCTATCAGGAGGTATAAATTTAAGCATTGATCGGTGGTAGATCTACCTTTCCTGAAGCCATATTGCACTTCCGAGAGGACTTGGTGCTCCTCGGCCCAGTCTTGTAGTCGCTGTAGGATGACACGCCCTAGTACCTTAGCTGTCACATCTATGAGCGAGATGGGTCGATAACATTGGGGATCATCGCGGTTCCCTTTCTTGTAGATTGGAACTATGGTCGCCGTTGACCAGGACTGAGGCAGTCCTGCCACCACTGCCTCGTTTAGTACCCTGGTGAGCAGTGGCGCCCACAGGTCAGGTCTACTTAGGTATAGGTCTGGTGGAATGCCGTCCAGACCCGGGGCTTTGTTTTTGCTGAGCCCAGTTATTCCCATTTCAACTTCTTTCAAGAAGTCCAACTTGGCCGGCTGATGATCCCTGGGAGCATCCTCCCGGGTTAGATGACTTGAATGGTTATATAGTCCCTGGAAGTGGGTCTGCCATTGTTCCGGCAAGATGATGTTTATAATTTTTGGTGCCCCTTGGTCCTGAAAGCATGGGGAATTAATCACTTTCCAGAAGCTTGCGGAGTCTTTCCTTTCGGCTGCTTCCCTTAAATCTTCCCAGGCTTGATTTTGTAGACTTTGCTTGCGGTTCTTCAGAGCTTTTTTGTATTCAGCTCTGTTCTGTGCCACCATGATCTTGTCCCTAGGTTTGGAGTGGAGACTATCTTTCAGTTTTTTTAGCGCCTTGGTGCAGTTCGAATCAAACCACCGAGGGTTTGAATGTGTTTTGTTAGACCCAGTGGTCTTTAGAGAGTTATTTACGTGGTGCGCGATTTCTTCGAATGCCCTGACCACCCGAGCACCACACACACTTGGGTCCAGACTGTTGTCTATTGCAGCTGAGGCCTCTGTTAGTAATTTTTTATAAAATCTATCCCCATCGATTTTGGCCCATTTGATTCTTCTTCCCTGGTCCACTGCCTTTTCCATAATGTCAGATCTCTTTGGGCACGAGTTAAAATCAAAACCTTCAATTGTGATAGTGACCGGGTTATGATCACTAAAGCTGCTGGCCTTGACTGTAGTGTTACTAATATTTCTTTTTAGAATGGGGGAGACTAGGATAAAGTCAATATAGGAGTGGCAACCTCTTCCTTTGTATGTTGGGGTCAGTTTTCCATTTTGTCCCAGTGCCACAAGGTCTAGGGTTTGGGTTAAGTTGTGTCTTTTCGTTAGTCTCTCTAAATCCCATCCCTCTTTTGAATGTACAAAATGTGGGCCTTTCATTAGGGTGCATCTCGACCAGTCTTTGTTGAAGGATTTTAATCTATCACATAGGTGGCAGTTAAAATCTCCCATTAATATTAAACTTGGGGGGTTTGGTGTCTTGTTGAAAAGGTTCAAATTTCTTAAACATTCATCCAGTTCCTTTACAGCTATTCCCTTCTCCGTTGTTGCAGGAGCGTTATACCAATTAACTAGGAAAAGGGTTAGGCTTGGTGAGGTGAACCTTAATGCTTGAAGATTATGTGAGGCCCATTTAGTGTCGGACCAGGTGCCCTTAATGTCTAGGTTGACGTATATGGCGAGTCCTCCACTGGCTCTCCCGGAAGTTACTTTTTTGGCTGGAACGAAGAAGCTTTTATAGCCTCCCATGCTGTAATCGTTTAGGTCGGTGGCCCAGGTTTCTTGCAGGCATATGATATGGAATTTATTTATGTGGCTAAGCCATTCCTGCGATTCAAATTTGGCCGCTAGTCCTGCGATATTCCAAGATACAACAAGTAATTTTGGTTGGGTCATTTCCTTTGGGGTTCCTATCGTGTCTCCTGATGGGATCATTAAGTGTTTTCCCGCTTCCTTTGAGGAGACAAGGACGGGATGTGTGCTGCTGGGAGCAGCTAATCTGCTGTGGGCAACTGGTCTGCTCTGTTTATTGGTTGTCCTATGTTTTGGGGGATTTGTCCACTCTCCTTTTCCATGACTTGTGTTTGGTGGTTTGATACTGCCCCTTTTGCCGGGCACCAGTTCTGGACCATTGCCTACCCCGTTTCTCCTTCCTTTTGATGGTGATGAGCTTGCCTCGTTCCTCGTTGCGAACTTAGGGGATCGTCCATGTCAATCCACCCCATCCAGTGTACTGAACCTGTTCCAGTGTGCGTATTGCATTAGGGCGGAGTCATGATTTGGCATAATAAAGTTTGGTCTTTGCCATTGGGGTGGACCGTGTTGTAATGGTCCATGCCATTGGGGTGGACCGTGTTGTGATGGTCCATGCCATTGGGGTGGGCCGTGTTGTAATGGTCCATATTGAGGGCCCATGGGGGGGATACTAGTCGGTGGTGGTCTGTTGCTCTGCCTAGGTCTTTGAAATGCAAAGGGGTAAAAGTAAGATAGATGAACAGGGTGAATTTGTGAGCGAGTATAGCTCGGGGGGACATTACAGATAAAATTGACTGCTGCCATATCTCTGAAATTTACCGTGATTATGTCCCCTGCTATGGTCTTGGTGCCTTTGCCGATCCACTCCCCCCTTCTTACAGATAGAATTTCCCCGTAAATATTAGGGGGCAAGGGTCTATGTATTTGTAGCCACTGTGCACACTTGTTTTTCAGTTCTACTTGTGATTCCCGTTGACCCTCCTTTAGAGGTGGGACTCCTGTTAAGACCACTACAAAGGGCAGTGCTCCGGGCGGTAAATTGATTGTCCTGAAGCGGGTGGCTGTTATATTTTCTTTGGTAGTTGTTGTAGGGGGAGTCGGGTTTATCTTTGGGTTCGCTTTAGGTGTTTGAACATTGATTCCTTCCAATGTTTGGGAGGGTCCCGGGGGTAATTTGTAATTTTCAGTAGTTTTTTGTTTGTTGCTTTTACCTGTGTTTGGTGTGGGAGCCGCTTTTTGCGTATCTTTGATGCTTTTTTGGGTATCTCTATTGGAGATCTTCGCCGCCGCGACGGGAATTGTGGAGGCCTTGTCTTTAGTTAGGCTTTTGGATGTGGCGTCATTCTGTTTTATTGGGCCGCCTTCTTGCACTAGCTGGGTTTTTTGGCCAACCCCCCTATTATTTACAAGTGATGTTAATCTGTCTATTTTGGCTATGAGGGGTTTTAGCAGCGTTAATGCTCAAGGTCCGTTTTGAGGTCTGCCACCATGTTGGTGATCCAACAGGGTATTCCCGGTGTAGGTGGGTTTATGGGCGTTACCAGGTTGTGGTTTCTGGTTTTTGATGGTCCTTTTTTGCCCCCGCGTTTAGGGCCTTCCTTGTGCAAAATTTTCTCTGTGCTATGAGAGTTATTATTATGGTTATTTGATTGTGCGCCGGATCTCTCGCTGCTAGTTTCAGCAGGTGCCTGGGCGCAAGGTAGGTCAACGAAAGAAGAGGCAGAGAGGGGCAGGCTAGAATCCAGTTCCTCTGCCAGCTCTCGCTCTCAGGAAGCCTCCGATAGGTTGATAAGGGATTCCTGGGTTTCCAGAATGATTGTCACCGGTGGTAAGGACATTCTCCTTTCTGTATTTGCGATGGCATTGGATACTGCCCCTATGGTTTGTTTGAGCATTTTGTCGATGGCAGTTAAAGTTGGTAAGGGCGGGGGTGGGTCCGTTTTGGCTTTTGTGTTCGATCTTAGGATAGGCATCTTGGGCTTCTTGGCGGTCTTCCTCATGGTCCGCACCTCCAAGTGCGTGAGTGGATTTGTCAGATGCAAGTGGGTCCGGATGATAACCCAATATGCAAGATGCGGTGTGCGACTTTAGGGGGGTGGCCCAGCCCGGCCTCTTCTGGCCTCTGAGGGCCACAGAGGGCCCGCCCTTTGCCCGGGCTTCGCTCGGCGTCCCGCTCGCGTCCCGCTACGCGCCTCCCTATTGTAGTTAAGCCAAGCGTTGCGGCCGGGGGGCGTGTCTTGGTGGGGGCGCGGCCGTGCACACCTGTGCAACGCAGGGACTCCTGGTCTTTGGAGTCCCTGCAGCTCGCGCCCGCTGCTAGATCTGATGCTTCCCCCTCCTCCTGCCGCTGTTGTTCCCAGTCAGCCGGCCTCAACCCCACGCCTCACGCCGCGCAGCGGCACCCGCGAAGCGGGTGCTGCAAGTTGTTACCTTGCGGCGGGGCGGTCAATCCCTCCTGGGATACGGGGAGGCCAGCTGGCTAACACGGGCAGTTCTGCGATGTGGCGATTTGGCGAGTTCTAGGGCAACAACACCCGGTACGTTTCTTCCTCCAAGGGTTCCCGCTCAATGCTGAAAAGCGTCCTTCTTTGTAGCACTGGTCGGTCGGGGGGCGTGTCTTGGTGGGGGCGCGGCCGTGCACACCTGTGCAACGCAGGGACTCCTGGTCTTTGGAGTCCCTGCAGCTCGCGCCCTCTGCTAGATCTGATGCTTCCCCCTCCTCCTGCCGCTGTTGTTCCCAGTCAGCCGGCCTCAACCCCACGCCTCACGCCGCGCAGCGGCACCCGCGAAGCGGGTGGTGCAAGTTGTTACCTTGCGGCGGGGCGGTCAATCCCTCCTGGGATACGGGGAGGCCAGCTGGCTAACACGGGCAGTTCTGCGATGTGGCGATTTGGCGAATTCTAGGGCAACAACACCCGGTACGTTTCTTCCTCCAAGGGTTTGTGAATAAATTAGTAATTAGTTAGGCAGGACTGCTAGTTCAAAGTGTGAATGTTATATGGGTCCAAGGTGAGTATAGTAAAACTGAGCTAGTAGGTCCCTGCGCGCTCTATCACTGGGCCAGTTTAGTCAAATCTTGAGTAGATAATGCTTGCTAGTTTTTAAGCACATCCAAATTCCAAGACCGGAATCTGTCACGTGCTACACTGAAAGGAATCAGCCAATGGATGGTTGTGGAAGTGAGACTGATGTTGTCCAATTGGCAAATTGAGGCGGCAGAGAGTATGCCAATGCCTGTTGACAGCTCACTGTAATCAGTTTTGAACCCTTCCAGGGTGTCCATGTGTGCATGTGTACACGAGTGTCATGTGGGCAGCGGATGTGGTGTGAGCAGGATTAACCCCACTGACAGACATGTGCCCACCTCAGTGCAGATGATTCTGTCTGATGCTCAGGGCTACTCCTTCACATTGATATGTATATTCGTATGATAGAAGGCTGCACCATGACGTGTGTATCCGTAGCTCTTTATTGCACACAACTGGAACCCCCCCCTCAGTAATTTACTGGCATGGCGATGATGATTACATGCAGGGTCAATGTATGTATGTAAGTCCCGGAGTATCGTGCTACTCACCGAAAACGCGCTTCAACGCCTCGTAAAGGGCAGTAAGCGCTATATAAATGCAATTACAATACAATACAATACAATATGTAAATGGCATAGTAATGTGTATTTCACACTCTTGGGCATCATGGCAGTATCAGCATGAGGGTCAGTTATGACTAGCAGACCCCTGGCACTCTGAGAGAGTGCCGGCCTAGCTGAGCATCAGAGCTAATCTCTGGCAGACGTGTGTTTGAGCAGAACTCTCTCACCTCTGAGCAGCACCACAGGATGGCTGGCACATTGAGCATCATTTGAGCAGTGAGCAGACATCTGGCGCTCTGAGAAAGTCTTCGCCTTCCTCAGCATTAGTTCTCCTCACTGGCGGAATCGTACTACTACAAGCATAGGTGATAGAGCTGGGCAGCATCACAGGCATGCTGGCACACTGAGTGACATATTAGCAACACCTATGCACTGTTAGCAGACCCCAAGCACCATGACCAGGCCTCTGGTCCTCTGAGAAAGCCTCATCCTATCTGAGCATCAGCGCTCATCCCTGGCAGACTTGTGTTTAATCTGAGCTCTGCACAACTGAGAACCCCCACAGCAGGCTGTCATATTGGGCACCATATTAGCAACACTAAGGGCTATATAATTGGGAGCACGTTGGAATATTTGAGAAACACTTAGATGTATGTTGGCAGACGCCTGGCATGTAATGGCAGTGCCCAGGCATATACCAGATTAACTTCTGATAAGAATGTTTTAATGGAGGATTAACTGGCAGAGGATCAGTAATGAGCATTCAAAACTGCTGTCATTTTCCGATGGATTTTCAATGAGTATTTTCCAGTTGACACTTTATATCAGATAGGTTTTGCTTCTCCCTTGATACCAACCAATTTGCCTGTTGTGTGTCCAGGGTTTGAAAATCATAGCTTTGACCCATTTAGTTTTCAAAAGTCTTCTCCTAGGAAAACCCTGCCTTCCTCAAAATCATAGTCTTGTGGTAGAGACTTGTACAGCTAGACCCATCACTAGCCATAGACACAAGGACCAGATCTCGGTGATCTTCAAGTCACTCCATTGGCTCCTGGTCAAAAAGAGATACTAATTTGATACCTTTAGTCCAGTCCCTATATCTGTCTAGGGACAGGCTCCCAGCTATATAACCAAGTCTATATATCCAAGTCTCTGAGTAGACATCTGAGATTTGCTAACCAGAAGAGAGCGACCACCCGCTTTACAAGTTCCAAGGATGTGGCAGAAGATCCTGACACGTGCCAGGCCTGACCCTCTCAAGGTCTCCGTCTCCCAAGGAACCCAAGGCATTGACTTCTAGTTAGAACTGTTGTCCTACACCCGCCCCAACTATCTCTCCTATCTCTCTGTTTACCTTTTATCTCAAAGCGCCCTGAGGCAGCGTTAATGGGCTATGTATGGCTGCTCAAAACCATAAATAACGGTATTGTCAGTGCTCAGTAATGTGACGTGTTCATGCTTCTACTGACCAGTTGTAACCCTTGTTAGAGTGTGTGTGTGTGGGGGGGGGGGGGTGTGTTGAGGTACAACAGCCCCTGCTCTGAAGTCTCTGCCATCAATGAACATCCCAGACTGTCTCTTTTTAGACTGAGGTGCTGTCACTTGGGGTTCCAGGTCCTTCTAAGACCTGTGGAACCAGCTCTGTGGGAGAGACAGGGAGGAGCTGTTATGATGAAACGTGCCTTAGAGAAAGTCACCCCAAATAGGTGTTTATTGTTTGGAACTTCCGGGATTTCCTAACTTCGAAAACAGACGCAGGGAGTGGAGCTCCCTGCAGGGCTGGAGGTGGGGGAGGGGGTGGGGTGGTTGGGGAGGGTGCTACTTGAAGAGAACGTCCGCCTCCAGCGCCCCCAAAAGTGATGGAACTTCCTGTTCAGATTTTTAAGATTATTATAGGGAATTAAAGTTGAATCTTCATCTCCCAGGCTATTACCCTTCCTTTTCTGAGATATGACATCATAGGTTTCAAATGATAAATTATTTATTTTACTGTTTAAAGTATATTATTAAGAATACATTCCAACCATGGAACGTACAGAGGAAATTTCGTTTTTTTTTTAGTTATTTCTTATAAAAAATGATGTATGATACCCATAAATTATGAGAGCGAAGTATGAGAGAATTATTTAAAGTGGTTTCGAATGCGTGAATGTAACTGTTCTTTTGTAAACAAAAATCGCCGATATATTCTTAGAGAGATGCTAAGAATTTTAGGCACTGAGTCATATAGACAGAGATAAAGAAATAAGTACAAACACATACGCACACACGTAGAGAAATGACAATTGTAAATGAAATTATTAAACGGGTATTCGCGTGAACTATTTACTATGTTGGATTCAAATGTTTGTATGTAAATATTGTATTGTGAATACAAATGGTTGTTTCATAAATACATACATGCGCAGCTGTATAGGCATACAGAGATAGATACAGATTGCCCTGAGACCCTCGCTGGTGATTTCCCGCGCTTATGAATCCCTTGATTGATATGCTCGCGCACACGACTCTTCATATCACTATCACTAGTATGATCTAAGTTCATCCTCCATTTTAGGAAGTCAGGTGGGGGCGACACGGACACCGTGGATCAGCCAGGGGTGTCTTCCTTGGATTTCCCACGGGCCCCTCTCTTTTTTGTCTTTTCTACGGTATTTTAGGAATTTCCCAGATTTCTCTGTGGCCTTTCCTAGAGGATGACACCTGGCGCTGGTCACACCTCGCTCGCCCCTTTTAGTGACGTCACTCTCCGCAGGGCTCGATCTCACGCGCCTCTTCAGGGTATATAACCTCTGTCAGGAGAGAGACACATCAGCCAACACCAGAAGCTCACCTGCCCTCACCACCGGAGAGAGCGAGGCCGAGCGAAGGACTGTGGCAGGACAGAGACAAAAGAGACTGCGGGGCACAGGAGGTTCACCTCGAAAGACAGAGACTGCTCACAGAGACAGGGGTAACTTCTCTCAGGACAGAGGCAGACACCAGTGCAGAGCATGCTTCAATGCGCCTTCCAGGTGAGCCCCGGTACAGGCATCAGGGTTTTGCAGCTTTGATGGCTGGATTTGTATATTTTTCGTTTGCTTGGGGGGGATAATTTATGTCCGTTCTCCACTTGGGTTGGTTGAAAGCATTTCTCTCGATCTCGCTATTCATGTATTGTTTTTAACAGAGAGATATTTTTTAAAATACAACAGACGGTGCATTCAGTTGTTAGATAATGTATGGGGCTATATTATTGCCTTCATTTGTTTCTTCGTTTTTTTCATCTTGGCTTTCTCATGCTTTTTATGTATTTTTTACATTCTCATATTTTTTAATAAGTATTTGCTTGGTTTCTCAATATATGTTTGTGAATAGAAGGAGAGCCCCTTTTATTCTTACCTTGCCACGTGTTTTAATATCGCCAGTTCTGAGACCATTTGCCATGTGTTCTGTGATGTTCATAATATGGACGTCTCTGTCTACTGTGAGCATAGCAGAAGCATCCTGGGTAGTTAAGGTCTGTTATAAGATGTTCACCAATAGAGGCTGTTATAATACGGAATAATCCTCAGAAATCCGACAGTAATATTTAAAGCGTCTTCGGGTTTTGCCGCAGTCCTGTTGTTTGTAGCGCTGCTGCTGTTAACAAGCAGAGCCAGTGAAGCATAAACTGCTGGTTAAAATGCAGAATTAGCAGCAAGAGATTGCACTGAAAGAAGTTTGAGACTTTACTGTAAGTATTTGTTTCCCAAAGTAGGTCTGATAATGCACAACGTACACAACGTAAATAGAGGTCATCAATCGCCAGAGTTTTTCGAGGCATCCCTGAAGGGGAATTTTCAAAACAACAATTCATTTTAGCCGATCAGAAAACTGTGCCCATATAGATACGGGGTCCCAGATCACACGCAAGTTTCACCTGATACATAGTGCGTTCGTGGTGCACTGTGGCCCAAGAGACTTTGTCTTTCTCGCATCCACGGCAGGAGCAAAACAAAGTTTCATACTGTGCCAGCTGATATCATGCTTCACACCGCTTCTCTGCCAACATCCAATCAGAATGCTTGCTCCATAACAGAGACCCCTGTTGTATGTGGTGAGGCGCTGGCATCATACGACAGCCTGCTGGCATCACAGGCCAAAAGATTGGCATCACCTGTCATAGTGCTGCTATCAGATGTATGCCAACATAAGGTGCTGGCATAATACACCCGATTTGTTCCTATAATGCCAGGGTACTTTCATCATATGCCAGTGCGCTGACTTCATATGCCAAGGTGCTGGCGTCATTTATCAAAGTCCTACCATCATACGTGTTCCTACGTGCTGGCATCATATGTTATGGTGGTGCCTTTCATACCTGGGTGCTGCCCTGCTGTTGGGCTCCCCCTGTGATGGAGTGGCTGTAGTGCCAGTCCTGCAGATCATGTGCGAGTCTATGACTGTTTATACTCCATGCTCTACCTGCTGATATGCCAGGCAATGTGCCATGCTGGGGCAACTCATGTTTCAACCTTGAATTGCTAAATGCCAGGCTGAGACTGCTCATGTGCCAGGCTGAAGTCATTCGTTTGCCAGTCTTGGACGGCAGTTTGACAGATTGCACTTGCTAGCCGTGAAAACCCTCAGATCTCTCCTCTGTTATTCCCCCTTCTCTGTCCTCTTCTCCTTCTTGACTCTGTTGCCTTGTGTTCCACTCTTTTAGCCCTGTCCACTCCCTTCCATGTTCTTATACAATGAAACAACTCGACTAATATTGCTTTCTCCCTTTTTCCAGAATCCACACGCCGTCCTCAGGCTGTCCAGGCAGGTGCACACAGCGGCGGTGGAAGGTAAGTGTCTGTGTGCGCTCACTGCTCTTAGTTTGAGGTCCCGCTGTAATTTTTTGTGTGCAGTTAATGGCTCTGGTGTCCCCTCCACTGGTCTGAGATCGCTCGCTATATCTTGGTTCCAGTTGCTGGTTCTGGAGTCACTCTCCCTGCTCTGATGCCGCTCAGTATACCCTGGGCCCAGTTACTTGTTCTGATGCCACTCTTGTTGGGCCTGGACCACTCTTTATCCCATGGGCCCAGTTACTGGTTCTGATGCCACTCTCCCTGCTCTGATGCCGCTCTGTATACCCTGGGCCCAGTTACTGGTTCTGATGCCACTCTTGATGGGCCTGGGCCGCTCTGTATCCCATGGGCCCAGTTACAGGTTCTGGTGTCACTCAACCTGACATGGGTTCCTTATGCCATGGTTCCAGTTACTGGTTTGAGTCTGCTATCAGTCTAGAACTCCAAGAGTCCTGGGTAGTGATTGTCCCATAAAAACAACATATGGTTTTGGTCTGAATCATCTGGATCTGTGCCTGAAGCCAGCCCAGAATGCTTGTAGTTCTGATCCTGTCTCTTCTTTTCCTTCAGTGTTGGAGGGGAGCCCTCTGGAGAAGGCGGTCACTAGCAGCTTTGCTTCCTTCATACATGGAGTCCAGACAGATCACCTGTCCCAAACCGTGCGGCGCCGAAGCAAGCGTATGATCCTGGACAGCATCGGCGTTGGACTGGTGGGAAGCACGACCCATGTGTTCAACATCGCCCTGGGATACTGCCAGGTAAGAGGAGACATTGAACACACTAAGCATTACACTCTGAAAAATACAACAATTAAAAACCCCTTTTAGTCTCAGAGTGTGACTGTATTTTTGCAATCCTTCCATGTAAAAAGTTACAAGCACCACAGCATGGAACACACCAAAGAACACCAATGTAGAATCCATCCATTAAAGGCCTCTATTCCAGCAATGTCCACCATCTCCCTTTGATCCAGCCTGACACATGGGCTAAAGCAAGCACACCATTCGCCACCCAGGAATTAAAAACCTACTGGGCCATAATGTCCTTGAGACCCTATGAGTTAAAAGCAGACAGGTTCCAAGCTAAAAAGTGGGGTTTGGGGGAATTTGCATAGTCGTGCTATGCAAAGCTCTGTGAACGCTAAAAATCTCAGCGAGCAAGCTGAAATTCAGCGAACACGCGGAATTGCTTGTTTCACCCGTTCGCGATGCTTTTTTCCTGTTCGTGAACGCTGTTTGCATGCTCAGGGGGAAATATCTTGCAAACACGCATTTTGAAAGTGCGAACAAGCAAAAAATTCCACAAAGCAGTGGATCGCAAAATTTTGGGCAATTTGTCATTCTCAGGGAATGCAAAATTACCCAAATTCCGTGAGCGGAACAGAATTTACCGCCCAGGCCTACCAAAAAAACACACCAAGGACTACACGTCCATTACAACCCTGTACATCAGCAGAGTACACCATCACGCAGGAGTCATGCCTGTTAAGGTGAGTGTGGTATCAAAATGAACAGCACATCTTGTAGCACACAAGCATTAAAACACCCTGCAATGACTCAAAAAGTTAGCATGGCCTTGAGCTACTCAAAAAGAAAAGGAGACATTGACTAAAAACAACATCTCATGATTCAAACCATCCCTTGATCAAACCCCCTTTGAGACATTAGTTGTTCAGTATCACCATGAGATTTTACCAGGTTCTTATCCAAATCTTGGATCTAACCAAGCAACACACCATGAACCCCTCACCCATTAAATAACTATTTAGAATGACAGAAGGACCATCTACCAAGAAGCATAGGTAAAAAGAGAGACAGACAAAGTCACAAAATCCACCATGATTAACTCATCCACCATGAAAAACTCATCCACTAATCACACCTCAGGCTGCCTTCAGATTTTAGGCAGTTCATATAGTGAGACACTGGCAGGACTGTGAGCATGGACTATGGTACCCAAATAAACCTTGGGACCTCTGATCCCCTGTACAACCGTCCTTCAGAAACACTACATCTACTCACTGAGACTCCGTACCTGCTCCTGCATTTCTTCTAATAGGCACCACCACATAGGTTGAATCATCCTGTGTATAGAGTTGAGTAATCCACATCCCCACAAGTTCTGTTGTTCCTCCACTAGGTGTCTAGGTACACTGTCCATTTCTAACTTTTAATTCTGTCTCTCGCAGGACATGTACTCCTTGTCTGCCATCAGCTCTGTGTATGGAAGGAAAGGATTAAGACTCCCACCTACGCTGGCTGCATATGTCAATGGAGTAGCGGTAAGGATTTTGAAAGCTATCACTTTATCCATCAATCACAGACTAAGAGCGATGAGTTTGTGAATAGTTTAGTTAAATGTTGTCTCCGCCAATATTAAATCTTGTCTGTTTCCTCTTCTGTAAAGAGTCTGTATTGGGCAATGGCACAGTCACTCAACAAAATATTAGAATATGGATCCTACACTTCTGTAAATTGTGTCCATAGGTTGATGACACTATTGCTCTGCTTATCTTCACTTCCTGACACACCCTTCTTTAAGTACCTTCTAATCCTCTACTCCTCCTTTAACAGAGTCACTCCATGGACTTCGATGACACTTGGCACCCTGCCACTCACCCGTCAGGTGCTGTGCTGCCAGCTCTAATGGCTGCCTCCCAGATGTTGCCAGTGAGCTTCCGACCCAGCGGCTCAGACTTCCTTTTGGCATTCAATGTTGGCATCGAGGTGCAAGGAAGACTCATGCGTTTCTCCAATGAAGCCAGCAATATCCCTAAAAGGTTTGTATGATGCCCACAAAAGGCAGAATTATTCTATGGCCAACACACAATACCAATAAATGGCTCCAGTGTCTCCAGAGCATGGCTAAGATGCTGAAAGAGAATAGAAATATTCCATGTGTCATATGTGAGATCCATACAGAGAGAGAATGTTATGTTGTGTGCCTGATGGGGGCAAAGGGCAGAAATATCTGCAAGAGGAATCTAATGCAAACAAAATCATGCATGTGGATAGCACACAATATAATGTAAACATGGTAACAATTATTTTTCCGTTCACTGTAACTAGATTATTTGTATGTGTCAAATGCTTGATTAGATCCTAGCCTTTTTTTCTACGTTTCCTCGTACTACACGATAGCATTAATGTATGACATGCTTTAAGTATTTTACCATAATTCACACTTATTGATAGCATTACCCCTCTTTTAATCTATTTTGGTATTATCCTTATTCCATGTCTGACACCGATCTTTTTATTTCCTTCAGGTTCCACCCTCCTTCTGTTGTTGGCACCATGGGCAGTGCTGCTGCTACAGCAAAGCTCCTTTCACTGAATGCAAAACAATGTGCCCATGCTTTGGCGATCGCTGCCTCTCTGGCGGGGGCACCTATGGCCAATGCTGCAACCCTTGCCAAGCCTCTCCATATTGGCAATGCGACCCGCTTTGGGATGGAAGCAGCACTTCTAGCCGCCCGTGGGATGGAAGCCAACCCACTTATCTTGGACGATGTGCCAGGCTGCTCAGGGTTCAGTGCTTTCTATGGTGACTACCAGCCCTCGTCCCTGGCAATGCCAGATCAAGATTACAGTTTTCTCTTGGAGAAGCAAGACATCGCCTTCAAGAGGTTTCCAGCTCACTTGGGCATGCACTGGGTGGCAGACGCTGCCATCTCAGTCAGAAACAGAGTCACCAACATAACAGGCTCTTTTAACCCTGCTTCCATCCGCGCTGTTCTTCTGAGGGTCCCAGTCTCCAAGTATATCAACAGGCCCTTCCCAGAGTCTGAGCACGAGGCGCGACACTCCTTCCAGTTCAACGCCTGCACAGCCCTTCTGGATGGCGAGGTGGGCATTTCTTCCTTCAGTGAGGACAGCCTTAGTAGGCCAGATCTCATCAACCTGTTGAGGAAGGTGGTAGTGGAGCACCCTGAAGACAATGTGGCCAACTTTGACAAGATGTACGGGGAAGTGGTGCTGCTCCTGGAGAGTGGAGAGATTGTGACCGGCAGATGTGACACCTTCTATGGACACTGGAGGAAGCCCCTTAGCCAAGAAGCACTCAATGAGAAGTTCCTCTCCAATGCTACCCATGTGCTCCACCAAGACCAGGCACAAGCAATTATTGAGGTGGTGAAGGGGATAGAAAACCTTACAGACTGTTCACAACTGGCATCCTCTCTGCAGTAAACGTGTTAAACCAAAATTCAACCCTCTTACAAAATGGGAGTAAAACTTTAAATGAACTACAGGTGCAATCATCTTTGCATTAACTAGCTTTACACAAGATTGAAAATCTACTCAAGGAGAGGGACATTACCAATTCATTCTATAAAACGACGAGAGTCAATTATGTCCTCTACTTTCATGAAAGGTGATGTTATGTCTCACAGTACAGCGAGGTCCCCTTTTAACCCAATAGAAATACAGATGCATCTGGCTGGCCAGAAGCAATATGCTTACGTTTCCTAGTAACTCATCAGTACTTTGTAAGACTGTAAAATGCAATGTCTATTTATTGTTATTTATTATTTGTTAATTTATTGTTTAAAAAAATGTGACCTCATCTCACTGAAATACCATTTCCTTTTCCAACTAAGTGATTCTCCCCTAGTGGCCAAAGATAGGACGAGCTGGAACTTCAATATTGGTCTAGTACTGAATTCTCCCTGTGCAGCGCTCTCTTACATGTACTTTTCTAAAAACACAGGACAAAATAGGTCACTGCAAGGACTTTCTATTTCAATCTCTCATATTCTTCAGTGAAATGTATTTGCGCTTTCTGTTGTTATTTCATTTTGAATAAAGTCTCTAAATTTATTGTACAGTGATTGTAATTTTTGATGTGTAAAGCTGCTGACATTTTAGATGCTACCTTACACGATGGCCACGGCTTGGTGACAGTGAGACTCGATTCTCTCACACACGGACCTTACATATGAAACTCTCCTTTTCAGCTGTTGTTCAACATGTTAAATGTAAATGTACATGTATTTATATAGCGCAAATCACCGACCCAGTATCTAAGCGCTTGCTTAGGTAACCCGTCCTGGTATTCCCCTGTGAGATAACCCCAGCAGGGTATCCACAAGGTGAAAGCCAGGCATCCCACCGCGAGGGGCCGTTGTGGAGATTAGGCAAGCTATTGCCCAGAGTCGCAGAGTGTGAACCCATGAATCAAGTAGGCACCGGAGCGAGAATTGTCGAGTCCGTGGACATTTTAGGACTCAAGACCCCGCCGAGCCAGGAATTGAACTCTGGTCCCGGGCAGACCTCTGCTTCCAGGTCTGCCTCCTCTAACCAGTGAGCCACACTTCTCCACTCCAGGTCTGCCTCCTCTAACCAGTGAGCCACACTTCTCCTGTTGACCCTCCTACTAGTGTTTCACAACCTTCCCTGTTTATAGAAACCTCCCTTGCATGCGCAACTACTCTTATAACAGCCGAAATATATGTATCTGAACAAGTACCAAAGATTGATCCAATCATGGCACACATTTTAAATGTCAAAATATTACGGCTGTTGCCATACAGTTTGCACCACTGTGGAATTTCTAAATCCCTAGTGCTCACAAACTGGTGCCATGTGTGCTGGAAAGTGGAGCATATTGTTAATCAAACGTGGAAAATACACAGAAAATCAGACATTTTGCCAACCTATTCTGTGAGCCACTCTACTCAATCAAACTTACTGACCAATATTTAGAATTGCATATAGTAAACCTACTGATGATAAAGAGAGGTGGGAAGTGGGGCTTTTTGATCCTCTCCTACATGCATTCGTGATTGGATTGCCCTTTGTGCTGTATGCAATCTCCTATCTCTATTGAGCTTTGTCGGGTAAATATAGACACAGTGTGCATGCTAAACTGAATGTGATTCTAGTCAGACAAACATTAGTCTTCATGTATGCAGATGATTGGTTAATTTATTTCTAATAAGTCAGCATCTCTAATACAACTTTACCTTAAGAAGCATAAAATCGTGGGTATTTGATTTACAGTTTGAGAAATTTGGAGATGAGTACTCTTTGGTGTTTCAGTCAGGGGCGGTGGGTGACATTTTAAAGTGGTGGGGCGGAAAGTGATTTGCATACAGCACCGTAGCGAGCGAGCGCAGCGAGCGAGCCCGAACCCCAAACGGGGGGTTTGGGGGGATAACCCCCCCCAAGAAAATTTTGAAAAAAAAGAAGACAAATCGTGCATTTTCAAGCAAATTTGAGAAAGCAGGAAGGTTAATAAAGCAATTGTGAAAGTGCAGTTATTACATTAATAGATGGCATAACATAGGTAGCTGCTTATTCAGTATAACCACAGAGCTTCATACATTCCGTCCTATTATGCTCAGGTGCTGAATTCAGACTATAAGACTTTAAATAAATACCAGCTTGAAATACCATGTTTTAACAGTGTGGCTCACTCTCGCACCATGCACAGCTTGAGGCAATTAAATAAAGGCAGGTCAGTTGCAATGATTTAGATTCTCAGCTTTCAGAAAGTGCTAAAACAAATGCCGTCCTGAACAGTGCCGTCCTGCCGTCCTTAGCAGTGCCCACCACATATAGTGCCCAGTAACCACCTAATGTCGCAGGTCCAAAAGAAAAGGTCTCACTATCTACTACTGCACTTCTTTGCCTCTGCGCCCGCGTCTGTATTACGGCGCGGGCGCAGAGACAAAGGGATTCCCTTATTTGCATGGGGAAGGCCCCAATGCAAATGAGGACCCACCCCCCCGAAGTTAGCTCTGGCCCTTTATAAGCACGAGCGCTATTGGTATTACAGAAGGGGCCGCACAAGCATCTGCTGCCCCTTCTGTAATACCAAAGTGCCTCGGGGGCACGCAAAGTGGGTGCAAATGCCTGTTTCACCCCCGGGGTACTTTGTGTAGTACGGCCCCAGATGGCGTTGGCAACTTTCAGCTACGGGCACTCTCACCTGAAAACTCATTCTTCTTAAAAAATATTTTTCACAGTTACCGTGGCAGAACAGAATGTCAAGATGCATCCAACTGCTAAAGGAAGCACTTATTAAGAATGTTTCAGAAATAGAGGCTTATTCACCAAAGCACTAAAATGGGCTTCAACTCTCGCACTTGTATCAAGATGATCATTTTTAGGAATCATCTACTAGACCCGGGGCCGCATTATACATGTGGCGCATATTCCTTCACGGCTCGCACCTTTTAAAATGTGCACCTAGCGCAATGTAGGATGGTGCACCTTATTATGATGAATGCGCTGCCCTCAGGGCAGCTGCGAACACACGCTGACCTGGGGGCAGCGCATTCATGCGAAAAAAACAGAGCAGCTGCTTTGATGCCGCTCTGTGTTTTCACAGTGCAAGCGGCAGCCCGCCTGACTTTTAAAGGAAATTAGAGATCCCTTTGCAGGCGGGTGCAGTCAGTGACTGCAGCTGCCTCGAAGGGGATGTCTGAGGGATCCATAGGGCTGCTCTCAGGGGGCGCACTGTCAGTGTGTCTCCGTTTAGGTGGTGCACTGTCACTGCGCCTCCAGAAAGCTTCTTTGCCTCTGCGCCCATGTCTGTAATAGGGCGCAGGTGCAGAGGCATAGGAATTCCATTATTTGCATGGGGGACGCCCCCATACGCCCCCATACAAAGGAGGCAACGTCCCCTGAAGATAGCGCTGGTGCTCTATATGCACCAGTGCTATCGGTATTACAGAAGGGGATGCACAAGCGTCTACGGCCCCTTCTGTAATACCAAAGTGCCCAGAGGGTGCGCAAAGTGGGTGCAGATGCCCATTGTACCCTCAGGGCACTTTGTGTAATACAGCCTTAGGTTATTCTTTTGTTTAGCAGAATCAAACTCTCAAAAGAGGAGTTAATCTTCTCTAAATAAAAAGCATTTACACGTAGGGTGTTTTCTCCCAGCAGAAGCGGGGCATTCTACATGCTCCTGTCTGCCATGGTTCACATGGTGGAATCCGGTAGGGAAGATCAGTGACTGTCACCCTGCTCTATCAAGGGCAAGCAAATTGCCACTGTGGTTCAATAGTCCAGTGGTGACACCCCCGATGAAAACCCACTGCTAAATAGGAAAAAGGAACTGCGGGTTTGGAACCATGAGAGGACTGCCTGTTTGCCACATTCCTACCGGTTCCACCAAACTCTATATGAAGTGCATAATCTGAAACGTCAAGGTATGAACTCATATTCCATGCATAATAAGCTTTACGTGCCCACCCACTACCTCCACGCACAAGTAGAGCCTCCTCTTTCAGCGTACAGCCTCAGGTCACATCAAATGCCTGTGCACATTCTCTTAGAGCCTACCAGAGACTCATAAACGTTAACAGTTCATTTGTCCAAAGCTACACATGCCAAACTATAACCTCTCATGCTCAGATACCTCAATGATATGACAGGCACATCCTTCCACACCCAGACAAAGCTTCATATGCTGAGCAACAGAAATAAAGGCCCAGGTAAGAGGCATATGTACACAATCATATGCCAAAACACAGCTTCTCATGCCAGTGAACATGCTTCTCTCACCATGTTACGCCTCATATGCGTAGGGTCATTCATGTTTGCCTTGGCCAAACCTCTTTTATTATAAGAAAGGTCACAGCCTTACATGCCAAGGCACAGTCAAATATACTTGAAGAGTCTCACATGCCACAGTACTGCCATTAAACATCATGAGCCACCTAATATGGCTGGGAGCAGTCACAAATGTCCCAGAGGAGCCTCCTATGCGATTCATACTCGCATATGTCCAGGTGCAGCATCATAGGGACAGGAGTATTCTCACATGCAGAGGTTAAATCTCATAGCCCAGGGAACAGACTCTTTTATCCCCCAAGAGCACCCTTGCCACAATGAGCAAACTTGCTTCAATGTTAGGTCTTTAGACACCATTGCCATTTCAATATAGGCAACCATAGATCTGCTTCCTGCTTCAGTCATATGGGCAAAAGTTTTACCTCTTTCCCCACAGTATCTTAGTAACGCATATGCCTTCTATATTTTCTGGGAGATGTGAAGAAACAGAGGCAGCATGCAGCCGGTGCAGGTAGAGCCTGCAGGCTCCAATTCTGCACCAGGTCCTAAAGATATGGATAGAGGGCTGCTTCAGGTCTGGAGAAGGGGCCAGGGCACGAGAACCCCTGTTCGTTTTATGTAACTGGCACTGCCTCTGAGGCACCTAACCAGAGGACAAAGGACAGTGCTAGAGGTACCATAAGGTTAGCCAGAGTTATCAGCTGTACCCTTAATACCAAATAAATGGTGCTGATATAAAACCCAGATCACTGCAAGAATCTACCAACATTTGTAGAAGTCACAGCTTTATATGAACAGGCGCTTACGAGGGTAAGGATTACCTTTTGCTCAGGTGTAACAAAACAATTAGGAAACAAGTCCACAAGTGGTCAACTCCAACCAAATCTGATACAGTCAGTGCCAAGTCTAAAACAGAAGGCTGCTATTAAAAGCACCCTACAAGAGAATAGTGTTCTTGTGCAACTACCAAGAGAAGATTAGAATGAGCTTTCCTAATGCAAGCAGGGACTGGGCTTACCATCTCACATTACTGTACCACTGAGTCAGCAGCATTATCTCCTGACTCCTGAGAAGCTAGTGATTTAGAGAAAGAAGTATGTGGAACCCATAGACTGCAGGAAATGACACATGGCAAGTGAATATCCTGAAAGCTACATAACACCAGAGGGAATGATATAGAGCTAAAGGGAAGTATTCAGAATACCGACTACGAAATAAATGTATACAGACTGATTCACTTTATCAGCTCTAGGAAGCGCATACCGTGCACCTGGCTCAAGACTTGCAAAGCCTGAGGCATGGCATCTTCCTGAGCTACTATATTCTTTTATGAAAATGCTCACTTCTGTCTAGTCAAGGCCTCAACATTAGTTTCTCATCTTCTTTCATGTAATGATAACATTGTTCCCATAAAATCCAAATGAGGGCACGTCCAGCACTGAAAATATCCAATTCTGTTTTCTTTGTGCACATTCACAATTATAGTGTATTCTGCGAAAATATCAAATAACTCATATTTTGGTGTATTATTAGTTAGTGTAAGGTAGGAATTTGGCACATGCCATTTGTGAGCAAAATGTTACTGCTCTCTATTAAGTTCCTAAAGGCTGAACCCTCTTGAGGCTCTTAAAGAAGTATCCACATTGCCCACGTCGACGCTGGAAACAGTCAAAGGAACCAGAAAACTTTGAAAATAGTATTTTGCAATTTTTCATCAGTACAGCCCTTTGATTTAGAAACTCAGGATGCTGAGCATCGTTCATAATGGACATTTCTTCATATCCAATCGAAGCATTGCACAAGAAACAAATATAAACTTTTTGTTTAGACAAACAATTGATAACATGTACAAATAAATTATGGTTTGATATTCCAACGGTTGGGGATGCTCATCTTCATCTCATCTTGAAGCTTTGATGTTATGTAGGGCTTTCAGACTGAGCCATTATTTCCAATACCGGATCCTGGATCAATTAATTTACCTCTATGACTAGCAACAGTGGAATAACAAAAGTGGCTTTCCACTGTTGCTACCTCACACTTGGAAGCACTCGCTTCCTCTGTGTTCCTCCGATCCAAGCAGCGGAATGGCAGATGGCGGTCTCAGCCACCTTTGTCTGCATTTCTCAGGTTCAACCGCCTCATCCCCTTTCAGCTGCAGTTCTCCGCAGGCAAATGCTAAAAGGGAATTTGAAACCACGTTGACCAGGACACCAGATTTAACATGGGGAGGGGGTCTGACGCTGATGAGGCCATTATTATATGGATCCCCAAGACCCCAACATGCCTTTATTGATGTTGAAATAGGGTGGGACATATATAACATACAATTGTATATAGTTAACTATGAATAAAGTGAATGTTTTTACCCCAGGGGTTCTTATTGGTGTTTCTCAGAATCCCTCGGTGAAATACTCTCCATTGTTCACAGTTACCCATTTATAATTCTATCTAGCATTGTAATTGTTCTTGGTGAACACAGAATGTAAAGGTGATTTTGAAACAAAGATGTTCAAGTTAATGAGAAAGAAATTTGTCGATTTGGAAACTGTAGAACAGTAGTCCTCATCCAAGATCTAGAAATTTGTTTTGAAACACTGCGCCTGATCTACAAAAAAAAAATAACAAAATCCGACCCAGTGGTCACATATGTTGCCACACCCACAACCCATTACGACAAGCCAGGGGCGCGCGAACAGATACACACCAAGAACACAGTCTGATAACCACTGCATGCAGTACCAGTCCCTACAAACAAAGTGAAAGTTTTATCTTGACTCTGCATAACAAAATAACTTTTAGAGGGTTACACCATTCACTTTTATGCCCCAGCCCCTATCTCTTTAAAAAGGACAGATTGATTGCAGCTTCCACTTCCTAGCATCGCCTCAAAGAAATGCTGACAAGGGGAGAAATGCATACTGCTCCTTGTCTCCAGCTGCACATGAACTAAGGTCTCAATGCTGCGGCTTGAACGCGCCTAAAGTTCCAACAAGTGCGAGATGTCAAGAACAGATCAAGTTCATGACGCGGAAGGTGGTTCCGCGATAATTGTATTTTCAACACATCAAAGTACAAAAGCACCAGCAGAGCGAGGGACATAACGGACAGTGAGGGGTATGGGTAGGCCCCAGTTGTCTGAAATTATGAAAATGTCACACACTGCAATCTGAAACCTTGGCAGCTATGTTTGCATTGTACTCACTCAGCACCGGAAGGACTCGGCGGAGATCTGCTCTGCTCTTTCTCTTGTGTGACTGTCTCTGGCCCCTCCGCGCTGCCTGTTCATGGAATGATTCACGCCTCCCGGCGATGGCACATGAGGGGCTCTCGAGTCTCGCCGCCATCTGCTTTTCCTGCTGCCCGGGGTCGCGCCACTCTGCCCTCACCCACGCCGTGCCCCCCTAGCCAATCCTGGTGCTGCATGCAGCACCAGGATTGGCTGGTCCACCGAGCAATATCCATTATTGGATGCGCGGTGGACCAGCCAATCCTGGTGCTGCATGCAGCACCAGGATTGGCTAGGGGGTCACTCTGTGTACTCGCCCTGGGCAGCATGTATAAACCCGGCCCGGCTGAAGCCGCACCCCCCAGCCCCCAAGTGTTTATCGCACAGCAGCGCATGCGCGGGCAAGTCTCAGCCCGGAATTCTCATGCGCTGCTGCAGCAGACCAGCAGCCCATTGCCCGCACCCCCCCCCCCCTGCACACTCCGTCCGGACCGCACCATGAATTACCATGATCATCTGTCCCTCGTCACGCGCTGCGCTGGCTATGTTGCTAATTTGAAGAATTGTAATAGCTTCTTAGCTGCAGTGCCACGGTGCGTCCAGGGCTAGTGGGGCTACGCCCCTACGCCCCAATGGACGCACCGCTGCAGGTTTCAGTTCATTGTGAATCTACTCACAATTATTGGAGAGCTTCTCAAGTTTTGTAATAAATACTTTAGTTTTAAAATATGTTGATATTTGATATGGACTGATGATGGGACTATATACTTACTGCCTCCTATAACAAAGGTTTGTTGTTTGTATTCTTCAGGCCATGTGTTTGCCACTGAATTTCTTTAACTGTCTTTGCCTTTGGTTGTTACAGTTTAAAATTGTAGCTTTAACTTGCCCATGATTGCAGAATGTATCCAATTATTTTTGTTTAAACTTGTGGTTTTTCCTGTGACTGCTTCCATTTAACCTGTTGAATTGTGGGATTTGCAGTCCAAACTCTATAGTTTTCCCCTCTCATTCCCCATGACTATCAGTTTTTCCCTCCAAATTTCTCCTTTGCTCTGTGCTAAGACATGTATGTTAAGCAGAGCACCCCCAGCCCACCATTTTGTGTTAACAAGTCAGTGAAACCAGCCCTCCTCCCCAGCAACAGGGATATTCTATAACAGAGGGTGCTCTAAAACAGCAGTAATCTGCTGTGAGCTGTTTAAGCTGCGTTTTTTGGCCAGGAGAGGGAGTAAAGTTTTATTCAAACATTATTGTTAGAGGACAAGTCTGTTAGGCCCTTACCTGCAGAAGTCCAAAGTGTAGATTGAGACTGTCTCCTAGGAGATTTCTGAATAGAGCACCAGTTTCCAACTCCCTGGCCAGCAAACCTTTGTCTGAGGTAGCTGGGACCTTTTATAGTCTGCTATTGTTTGATACATGTGTACACTGTTTGGTGTTTCTATTGGATTAGGGTTAGTGTCCTCATTGATTGGGTATTTGAGGGCTCTGATTGGTTTCTGGGTCTGTGATTCAGTCAATGTAGGGCTGGGACTAGGGCTAGGGTTAGGATTTCTATTGGCAGTAGGGATTAGGGCTACCTCTGTTATTGGTTGTTAGGACTAGGGCTAGGGTCAGGCCTTTAATTGGAAGTAGCGATTAAGGCTTCTGGTGTGATTGGTTGCTGGACCTGGGTTGGGTCTACTGGTAGGGGTAGGGTCTCTATTAGACGTACAGATCAGGGTTTTTGAAACTGATTGGCGCTTGGACTGGGGTAAGATTGGCTTCAAGGTCCTGGTCTCCTACTGGTTCTAGATTTTAGGGGAAGTGTTGTGATTGGATGGTGTTAGGGCTAGAGTTCCCATTGGCTGAAGGGGTCACCTGATTACTAGGGCTATAAAAGCCCAGGCTTAGGGTGTCTCAGCTAGGGGTGGGCGGAATTTGCGTAATTGCGTTACGCAAATCTCAGCGAAAGAGTAAAAAATCTCCGCGAACACGCAGAAATTCCGCGAACATGCGGCATTGCTTGTTCGCAATGCTTTTTTCCTGTTCGCAATCACTGTTTGCGTGCTCAAGGGGAAATATCTTGCAACATGCATTTTGAGAAGGCGAACAAGCAAAAAATTGCGCGAAGTCGCAGAACGCAGAATTTTGGGCAATTTTGCGTTCTCCGTGGAACGCAAAATTACCCAAATTCTGCAAATTCCGTGAGCGGAACGGAATTTAACGCCCAGGCCTAGTCTCAGCCCAGGCGTAGATGCTAAGGGCAGAGTGGACCAGGGCAGTTGCCTGTTTGAGCCTGTTCGAGACTCCTTGGGACCAGAGCCAGAAATGCTGCCCATGTTCCCATTCAGTGATACCCACCCCCACACCATCCACATCCACAAACATAGAAATACACTCACACCAAATGTACACCACACACAACCCTATGCACAAATAAATGTACCAGCATACACTACAAACCAACCAAACGACATCTATACACCCTTCTATGATAACTACCACACATACACACCAGCCTCCCATCATTTGTCCAACTAATACCCTCCTCTTCCCTCTACCAGAATAACACTAACACACAACACATACAATGCACACCACCCCACTTTTCAACTCTTGCAACAAACCAGTCTAAGACAAACACTCTTACCTCTACTTCCTTCCCTCCTACACACAATATACACTCTACTCATAAACACATACCACCCCCTCTACCTTACAGCCTCCTCTCACAAACAATACTATACAACCAAATCTATTGCAACAAATACACCAGCACCCTTTTCACTACTCCTCAAAACAAAACATATTAAGCACACCAGCACAACAAGATCATCAAAGCACAACACTGTACGAATGTGACTTAACACTCTAGTGGTTGGTGGGAGGAGATGGGGGAGGAACAGGAAGGGGAGGAGCCAGGGACGAGATAGAGGGGCAGTTAGAGTAGGGCCGGGGAAAGGAATGGTCACAAATAAAGTATTGCTGCTGACACCACCGAGGCCGGTGTCCTCATTGCCGTGAGGGACACGACAACTGGCGACGAGAGTGGGATGGGAGATTGCGCTAGGCAAGTGCGCTAATCCCCAAAAGCGGTGACTTGGTTCCTGAGGTGGTGCGCGCTTAAAGTTGCAGACCCAACGAGCGTGGACCACCCTGCGCGTGTGCTGGAGAAGAATCGGCGCCGGCAGTGCAGTGTCCCCAAAACGAAGCCCTGTGACCTGGAGGTTGGGCGAAGTGTGCCCTGGCAGCGCGGTTGGGCGCTAAAGTCTGGGTGCCCACCCCAGCTGTGCAAGCATGAAGGCGCCAACGTTGAGTGTGCCCTGAGCCTCACCGGATGCATGTGGTGCTGCTGAGGGAGAATTGTGGTGAAAACGGGAGGCCACACCAGTTCCTAGTGCAGCGTGGATCCGGGAGCCAGCGCGTTGATCCTCGAAGCCGGTGAGTGCTTGTCTGCTGTCGGGGAGGCCGGGAGAGGAAGACCAAAGACCAAATCTCGAGTAAAACGAGATTTTGAGGTTGGCGGCCATCTTGGAGTCAGGCGCCTGCTTCCATCCCCTATCAGGAACATTAGGCGGCCATTTTAAAGTCAGGCAAGAGATAAAGTCAACACGCATAAGCAAGTGCAGGAGCCAAATTCAACAAGCATAAGCAAATGCAAATTCCAAATGCAATAATCACAGGCAAATGCAAAGTTTAAATACAACAAGCACTAGGAAAGGCAAATCCTGAACGCAACAAGCACGAGCAAATATAAATCGTGAAAGCAATAAGCACGAGTAGAGACAAGACCTGAAGGTAACAAGCATAAGCAAATGCAAGTCTCAAATGCAACAAGCACAAGCAAATTCATGTCTCAAATGCGACAAGCAAATGCAAGTCCCGAGTGTAACAAGCACGAGCAAGTGCAAGTCCCGAAATAAAGTTTAAGCACCAAGTGAAGATAAGTAACTGAAGCTAAAGGGAGAAAGAACATAAATGATCTAAAAACATGAGTAAACAAGTGTCAGGGAAGCTTTCTCTCATCAACCACAGTGGCTAGTAACCCGCATAAGCCTTGAGAAAAAGAACAAGATGTCGACATCGCCAAGTACCAGTGCTGAGGAAGCATAAATCACCTGCAGCTGAGTGGCGACCATTTTGAACTCAGGCAATCCAAGCCTAACTCACTGAAGCCTACTGAGACCGACATAAAAGCTGGAACATCTTAATAAGAAAAGGTGAAACTGGCGGATAAAACAAAGTGGTCAGCTGTGAGCGAGTTTTCCCAAAAACAAAGGAAAACAACGATACGCAAGATCTCGACAGAAGAGGCCCAGCGAATAATACAGAAAGCAAAGTGAGCAGTCCTGTGACATTATCATACTAGAACTTTCCTCCATCATGTTGGTGGGAAAAGAAACACAAAAATCTAAAGTTTGGGTCCTAAATGGAACCGGTGGCTGGCGTCACTGGATTAATTTCTTGCAACAACCGGTGAGCGAAGAGATGGAAATCGTCTGCTATTACTACTTCAGCTGGTGGGTCATGAAGGCCGACGCCTAATCAGAAAATTTTCAGCAGAGGACACAGAGACATATGAAAACCTTAAGGAGACACTACGTGCCCATTTCAACACAAAGGAAGACGTGGATCATGAACGCATCATCTTCAACGCAGCACGGCAGGAACCAGGGAAATCATTCCCAAAGTTCATTACAAGGTTGCAAAGTCTGGTACAATGCTGCCATTTCAACACATTCACAAATGAGGAAGCAATTCGACTCCAGGTAATTGAAGGCTGTTCAATACCTGACACAAAGCGCAAGATCCTTCAAAGGCAGTTCTCGCTAAAGGAGATCATCAGGAGGCCCGAAGCTGGAGAGCGGGTCAAAGCAAGAGAATTATCAAGAGAACTGCATCTTAATGCAAGAAAGAAAGATAAAAGAAAGGAGATATCTCTCATATCTGTGAATAAAGCCCAATAAACAAACAAAGCCAGACAGAGGGAGGGCAAAGGAAGATTAGAGATAAGACAGCAGGAAAGACAAAGTGACATGAAATACTCTGATTCAACCATACAAAAGACAGTGGAGTATGGCAAACAAAAGACCGGGATGATACAGGATTATGACAGCCTCACGGATGTAACCTCAAGGAGTCGTTCAACTTCAAGGAGTCATTCAACAAACGTTACAAACTATTCTAAAGAAGCATCAAGTGGGACAGACCACACAAATGGAACAGATGACAGCCTGCTCAACAAGTGTGAAGGAAAGACAAACTACAGAAGACTGGACCAGTCATGCCAACCCTGGCAACCGGTACATGAACACACCCGGGCAACTCACTGTTCATCAAATTTCGTAGACGAGTCCGAAGAAGCATCAAACAGTGGGATACATCACACCCATGGCACAGAAGTCAGTGCACCCAACAAGCGAGAAGAAGAAACAAACCACATAAGACGGGGTGATTAACTCAGACACCGGAAAGGGGTAGGCAAATACCGTCAAGACACCCGTGACAACAAGGAAATTGAGAGGAGACAATTAACATCATACGAGAGAGGCAGAGACAAAATGCCCTGGGATCAAACAAAAGAAATAAAGGCGTGGCTATCAAACAATCTCTCCATGGCAATAACACAGAAGACCCTTCGAGACATGCACCCAAAGAAATGTCCCAAAGATAGCTCCGACTCCAAGAGCAGTTCGTTACAGCCTACCAGCTCAAGAAATTTACCAGTCAAGACACACCCAAAAGAACCTTCTCAGAGGAAACCAGTAAAAGACTCCTCCGATTCAGAAGGTATCTCTGTACAATCACTCGGGTCAACAGAATCAAGGTCACAAAAACGCCCATGGCATTGATCACCGGAATGCACAAGGAAATCAGAGAACGTTCTCCCCGTCCAGAGCAACATATCTCATGCCGATGACTCAGAATATTCGATCACCCCGCCACGCAACATGTCCTGTCAGTCACAGTTATATGAAGACATAAATAATATACCGTCACCCCTGATGGGGTCAGCGAGGCTGACTCAAAGGGCTTGCAGAAGGAAAACTAATATACGGGACATTACCCATCATGTTAGGAAAGGACTATCTCATCACTCTGCAAGGAAGGCAAAATGTGTTGTCAGAGATAGATCAATCTAAAAAAAAGGGGATGAGAGAGGAACATGCCCATGCCCGGATGGTCAAAGAGTTCAACATTCCAAGCATGTGGCAGAAGATCCCGACACATGCCAGGCCTGACTCTCAAGGTCTCCGTCTCCCAAGGAACCCAAGGCATTGTCTTCTAGTTCAATTCAATTCAAAAGTACTTTATTTGCACAAAACCATAAAAGTTCACAATACAAAATATATTTCAGGTTTGTTAAAAGAAAGAACATGTTAAAATATATGTTGGTTAAAACAGGTTTACCGTGGCGTTAAAAGAAAAATCCATCTAATGCACAATATTAAAGGCATCATACGGTTCTATACATCCAGACATTTTCTATAGGGCATTGCACTTTTTAAAAAGCCAATCACATGGGGGTATACAATCTAATTTTAACAGTTGTGAATATAGGAGAGCGGGACGTGCTTGTACAAAGAGCGTTCTTTTTAAAATAGGTTTAAAATAAAAAGCTCTGGGGAATTCATAATATTTACAAAAAAACATAAAATGCAGCAAATCCTGCGGAGACAAACTGTTGGAGCCGCAGGGTGCTAGCACTGTTCCTCTATGACTCCCCCTTGGAACTGCTATTAAAATGTGAAACACATTAAACCTAAACCTGGCAAATAAGAAGCGCTCATACGCTGTTAATGGCAATAGTAGGTAAGGTTCCTCTCCAGGCGAGGTTTTGAGCATCAAGTGTAGATGCGCATTTTGCTTCATCGTGTCCTTTTCCTGCCTTTCCATTACTTTTCGTGTAGAGAAGGACTTTTTATTGTACACTACATCATTTATGGTGATACTTTCCGGGTTTAAAAACCAATCCAGGCGCCCCTCCTTCCCAAGTCTGGTTTTAAGATACTTCAACCAGGGAATCTTGGTCATACAATCTAAGCTCATTGTCTCCTTCAGGAGAATGTGCGTTAAACCAAGCTGCTTATTGAGTCAACATTGTAGCCCGAATATAAGAGGCCGCAAGGACAGGGTGTCGCTTATAAAAGGAAGACCAGTTCCTTCGTGCACAGACATGTTCGATGTCCCCTGTGGGACACACATTTTCAACCACCTGTAGTCCCTCAAGGTTGCAGTAACCCCATAACATTGTAGCCAGAATATAAGAGGCCGCAAGGACAGGGTGTCGCTGATAAAAGGCAGACCAGTCTCTTCGTGCACAGACATGTTCGATGTCCCCTGTGGGACACACATTTTCAACCACCCTTGCTTCATCATTCACCCAGCCATGCACCATACCATATTCTTTCCTTCCTAGCCACCTCGGGGACCAAGCAAACACATATCATTCTTCTTTGCCAGTCATCATTAAATTTTTCGTCCTTCCACACTTACTTACACTCTTCTTTCGCTTTTCGTTCATCCAATCCATCAAGTTCATCTCAGATCTGATTGGGATTCTTCTCGCCAAAAACTCCACAGCTAAGTCGAAGTACATTTAGAGGAGGCTACTACCTGGTTAATTTATAATACACCCGTGCAGATAGCACACTCTGCAGTCTTCAATCTCAATAAGTAAGGAATATATAGCTTACCTCTGCCCGCCACCACCGTGTGAACCCTCACAGGCACATTGGTGTCGTCCGGCACTTGCACCGCATCCTCCCCAGAAGTGTTCCCCTCATCCAGCACTACCACCTCCGCGCTGGCCCCGCCACCAGATGTTCCACCTACAAAGTACATTTAAGAATGTTAGAATACACCACTCACTACTATATAATATTTGGTCTAGGAATAAAGAAATGTGAAAAAAACAGAAAACAATGTAATAATTTGTGACTACTCTAAAGTATAAATGTCCCTTTTTCCAGGGAAGGCTGTTGTCTTGCTGCACTTTTTGGCACAACTGATGAATGCTTGCTTTTTATTTTTAACACGCACCACTTTTTCTCCTAACAGACAGAAGCTTGACTTCTAAGAACACGAGCAAGATCAAGTTCAAACCAGGTGAGAGCTCGACTCGACCACAAGAAATGTGTTCAATTAATCGTCAGCACTAAGCACTTTTCCATTTTCAGTTAAACATTTAGTTTTATGACAAACTTGATTTTAATAAATGTGTTTACTTTTAATAAAGCTTTAAAACTTAAATAGACTCTGTGGTTTTTGGTCCTCCAGACTAGAGTGGCTGAGCTAAAGGTATTGCAATTTTTGCAAGCATGAGTCCGTGCCTCTGACACTTCTTGACTCTGACTCCGTACTCTTGTCCTGCGTTGGATAATCATCATTGGGGATCAATCATCGGTGACTTTGGGAGCTAAATGACTCTGCCACACTATCTAGTCAGTAAGGATATTGGGGGTTCAACTACAAAGTCTGTTATCACTGAGGTATGTGGAAAGTCTAACAGCACCTATTATAATTGATAAGCTAAGCAATGCATTATTTAGTGTCCATAGTTCTGTTTGTGCAGATTTGTCCCTGCAACAGTAGTAGAATGGATTGTCCTCCTATCCAAACCAAAAGTAAAGTAGTATCCTATTCTTTCTTGATGGTCATTCACCTTTTTATTGTTGGCAATTGTCAAAGCATAAACATTTAGAAGACTTGAAAAGACATTATGGACAATCCCAGAGGACTGCACTCAGTGCATAGAGCTATTGCTGACTAGAATGGGAGTCCAATGGAATTGCCAAATGTGCAATCTTAGTTAGCTACACAGACAGACTAATAAGAATAATCTAGTAATACCACAGGGAGTCATAGTCGAGGCAGGATAAGAATTTAGATCCAGTCTACAAGAAGATCAAAGACGATTTAGAAAAAATCGAATGAGAAACGCTAGGAAAAAATAGGTACTCTATATTAAAATTAAAACTTACCGGGGCCAGCAAAGGAGCCCTCGCCTGCCCGATCCTGGCCTGCATCCTGTTGAACAGCAGCCTCCTCCTCCTGTGTCCTCTTGCCCCTGGGGGAAGCTGATGTACAACATGAAGGAAAGAAAGACCAGACAACATGGATGACATTTGTCAACCAAATCAGCCATTTCAAAAGAACAATAACAACATATTTTGGCGAAATAGCAAATAGACAACTATTCCACGGGATATATTGACCGATCTCATGTGGTCTATTACGTTATTAGTATTGCTTGATTTGCACGCGAAGTGACAGACAAAGTCCATCGTGATTGCAGATCAGCGACAACACTAACAAGTTTCCTACTACATTAACCAGTCATTAAAATACTCAAACTTTCAATCCTTCACCACTATTTCTTCTTATCGCCATGTGTACAAAGGAAGGACTGGACTTGAGTCTGTAGGGGCTGATTTAGAAGCCCCTTGCGGTTCTTTTGCTTCATTGTTGCGTGACTTATGTGACGCAGCGGCAGAACAAAAGAGGCGCCATGGTGCGGCGTATATTAACAACGTGGCGCATATGGGAGATGCATTACGTTGTAAAGCCCTGCGCCATCAGGGGGCGTTCCGGCGCAAGGGAGGGCGTTCCTGCGCAGGAACGCATCCTAAAAGTGGCTGAGGGAAATCTACAAGATTTCAATCAGTCACTTTGAGGACAATGATGCGGGACTCAAACCCTGCGCCTGCTTGAAGCAGACGTACGGCTTGACTTAGCATTGGGGAGATAGGGCACCCCAGAGCATTGCTGGAGCTGCGCCATCGTTGCGACGCAACTCCAGCAATGCGCCGCCTTTACGGCACAGATGCGTAACGCTTTGGTGATGTTTTGGGCCCATGGTGCGCCGCATTGTAAATACGGCGCACCATGGGTGGTGGTGGCGTGGCGCACAATTACTGGCGCATCCCTGCTACTTTGCAGGGATGCGCCGGTAATTAAAAATCTGGCCCTTAGTGTCTAGCATTACGCAGTTCTTTAAACTACACTCATACATAATTTCACAGGCCAATGAAATGAACACAAAATCGAAAACAAATAAGCATAGTAGTAACACTACTGAGAAGGAGAGCAGTGCACCTGAAATGCACAGAACATTTTGAAATATAATTTACCTACAATGTAATCAGCAGCATTAATGCTCTTGGTAAAAAAAAAAAATGCAATATAATAACACACAGAGCAGGAGAAAACGGAGTAGTAAAGAAATAGCTACTACTACTCACCAAGCCCGGGGATCTCAAGGCCGAGCAGGTCGAGCAGATCGCGCTCCCGGTCCAGGAGATCCATCCAACGGTGGGTGGCCTGGTTGTAGGTGCGCCGGACCCGAGAGTGTTGGTACATGGCCCGGCACACCTTCTCCCACCGCTTCCGGCGCTCCCGGAGCCCGTAGCCTCTTGCGATCCTGCCGCCTGCCATGATGGTCCTGGGGAGGCGGCGCTGAACATAATAAACTTGTGCGGCCACCTCCTCCAAGATCTCCTGGGGTGCGACCTGCTCCCCCCTCAAACGCCCACACGGGAGCCGGGCACGGGGTGCGGGACCCTTCCCCTTCTCGGGATGCTTCCCGGCTCCCGTTACCATGGTCTGGGCAGAAAGGAAGCTAAATAATAAAGAAAATAGAAGAGGGAAGAAGAAAAGAAAAGAGTTTATTATTATTAATATTATTATTATTATTAAATGGAATTTATAATGAGCGCTGACACCATGAGTTTCCTGGCGCTATAGGACAAAGGTTCACAGACTGAGGTTTAGTGCAGGGTTAGCAGGGTGGGGGAAAGAGAAAAGTTTTGAGCAGCTTCCTAAAATGAAGGAGGGAGCTGCTTGATTTGATGGTCAGGGGAAGGGAGTTCCAGAGCTTCGGAGCCAAAAAGGCAAACCTTCGTCCACCAAATTTGTTGGTTCTAGTTTTGGGTGTGACGAGTGATTTAAGATGAGCAGAGCGAAGATTGCGGTTTGGACAGTAGGGAATGATAAGGGAAGACAGGAAGGCAGGACTGGGGCAGTTGAGGCCTTGGAACGTGAGGCAGCCCAACTTGAAGGCCACCCTTTGTTCAATTGGTAGCCAGTGGAGTTTGTACATCAGGGGTTTGGCAGATTGCCATTTTGGAGATTTAAAAATGATCCGGGCTGCCTGGTTTTGGACCACCTGAAGGCGGTGGAGGAGGGTTTTGGGAAGTCCGTGATAAATGCAGTTGGAAAAGTCCAAACGGGAGAGCACAAGAGACATGATAACTTGAATCAGGGCTGGTGGGGGAAGCAGGTGGCTGACCGTCCGGATCTTTCTGAGTTGGAAGGAGCAGGATGAAATCACGGAGCTGATATGGGGTTGAAGGGAGAGTTCGGTGTCGATAATTACGCCGAGGCTTTTTACAGAGGTGGAGGGGGTCGGTGGGAGGCCCAGTTCGGTGGGCCAGAACTGGGTTCCCCAGGAGGAGAGGCTGGAGCCCGGGAGAAGAAGCTGGGTTTTCCCGGGGTTCGGCTTCAATTGGTTGGAATTCATCCAATCTTGGATATGGAGCATGTCCGAGTGAAAGTTGTCTATCGCATTGGGGGAGTTGAGTGGAAAAATGATCTGCAGATCGTAGGCATAGTTATAAACTGTAATGTCACAGTTACTGAGTGAGTGGAGTAGGGGCCGGAGGTACAGATTGAACAGTAAAGGTGACAGGGAGGAGCCCTGGGGGACTCCGCAGTTGTGGAGGTCTTGGGTGCTGTGTAGGGGCCCAGCCAGACGGCTTGGGTTCTGTCAGACAAGAAAGACCGGATCCAGCTGAGGGCAGAATCCTGGATGCCAGCCTGTTTGACACGGTTGAGCAAGATGTTGTGGTCAACCGTGTCGAACGCGGCCGAGAGGTCCAGGAGGACGAGGGCCTGGGGGGGTCCCTGAGTCGGCATTTCTCCTCAGCGTGTCGAGGACAGCTAGGATGACGGCTTCAGTAGAGAATGAAGGCCTGAAGCCGGCCTGATTAGGCTCCAAGTAGCAAGAGGACTCAATAAAATTAGAGAGGCAACTGGTAACATGTGCTTCGAGGAGTTTTGAAAAATAAGGCAGAAGCGATATGGGGCGATGATTGGAGAGTTCCGCTGAGTCTGCGCCTGTTTTTTTTAGTAGTGGGACAAGGATGGCTTCTTTGAAGGGTCTCGGGACAGTGCCTGTACTGAGTGAGCTGTTCAAGAGAGGTAGAATGCATTCAGGTAGGGAATGACATACACTTCGCAGGACTGAGGGTGGGCAGCCGTCGTTTGGGGAACCAATTTTATCCGGGACGCAAGCTATACTAGGGAGATAGGATTGATGGGGGGGAATTCGGTAAGGACAGAAGGGTTATTAAAGGGAGTTTCCGGGGTGGTGATCTGAGGGACGGTGGAGATCGATGCCTTGATTTTATTAATTTTTTCGACGAAGAAAAGGTTGAGGGCGTCACAAGTTTCTTGAGTGGGGGTCTGACCTGGAAGAGTTCTATCGTCAGATGTCAGTTCGTTCATGATTTTGAAAATTTCTTTGGATTTGTTGTCGGAGGAAGAGATTCTGTCAGAGAAATGAGTAGATTTGGCAGAAACTATAGCAGTTTTATAGTCTCTGCGGGCTGAGATGTATTGTGATCTGGCTGGTTCGGAGTAGTTGCGTCTCCATGCCCTTTCTAATTGACGTACCTTCAGTTTAAGTTTTTGAGGTCATCCGAGAACCATCTGTGGGAGTTATGATGTCTGGTCGGGGGAAATTTGATAAAGGGAGCAAATTGATCACTGGCTGACTGCAGCCAGAGACAGATGTCATTTTCTAATTTATCAACGTTGGTGCACGGGACGGGGACAGGGCGGGTGTCTGACAGGTTCGCGAGAAATCCTTCAGAGTCGTAGACGTTCCATTTGCGGGATAGACCCCTGGCCATCAGTGGGGTGGGGGAGTTGCCACTGATCGTGATAGTGGTGTCTATTGAATGGTGGTCTGACCAAGTACAGGGTGAGACGGAGGGGGGGAAAGAATAAGGTTTTGGGTCCATATTTGGTCTAGAATGTGGCCCTTGATATGTGTGGGCAAGGTAATTTGTTGGGACAGGTTGAGACTGGTGAGGGCCTCAAAGACCTCCGAGGCGTGGGGCCCGGCATTGATGTCATTAAACCAGTAATTGGTTGATCAGCTGATCGGACAAGGTGGCCGCAAAAGAAGGCATCGGTTGGGGGGGCGGTAAAGAAGAAGAAAGGTTAAGGCCCCGCTATCCGTATTTAGGCTAAAGATGAGATTGTCAACTCCCAGGAGCGAGATGGATGGAGTAGAGGTGGAGTTCAGGCGTTTGGAGATTATGGCCGCTACCCCACCCCCAGGGCGGTTTCCTGGCCGATCGGCGCAGAGGATGTAATAGTCTGGGGGGAGGGCTGCCAGGATGTCAGGGAGTGAGTCCGCAGTCAGCCAAGTTTCAGTAAGCAGGAGGACGTCAGGTTTTTCGTTAGAAAGAAGGATGAAAATATCGGCGTGATGTTTTGCTAAAGATCGGGTGTTTAGATAGAGAACTCTAATGGTGGTGTTGCTCTTGATAGGCTGGCTATGGGATGCGACCAGATTGGTGAAGTGCCAATCCGGTGGGGCGATACCGGTCGTAAGGATGCGTCTGATGGTAGAGGGGGAGGGTGTGAGGTTGGGGGACTGTAGGTCCCTCAATGAGTTGGCCGAATAAGTGATGATATGGCCGGCCTGGCTGGCTCCTGGGCCCGGTCTGGCGCGGACGGGCGCAGACGGGCTTGCCTTAGGAGCGCCTTTGGCGCGCAAACGGCGCGCCCACTGCGCTCGTCCGCTGCGCTTCCTGAAGTGGCACATTTTTATGTAGTTTAAAAGTAGTTTAAAATTAACCAAAAGTAGCAGAAAACACAAAAATATAGAGCTAGAAAAATAGAGGGATAGATAATAAGTAAAATAGATCAAAAAAAACTTCAAACAAGCAAAGGATGGCAGAGATTCAGAGAGGATAGAAAAAGCATGCCCAGAACCATAGCAATGAATAAGAAACAAGATGGCCGCGCCCGTTCACGACCGCGTGGGTAAGTTCGCGCAAGATTTTCCTCGCGAACACTTGCGAAATTGTACTAGCGCGCCGCACACTTTGCGAGATTACACATTGCGCCCGGAAACGGAAATACGTCACGCAAACAAGATGGCCGCGCCCGTGAACGACCATGAGGGTAACTTCGCACCGTTGGGCTACAAGCGGCTCGCTAAAACGCACAAAACCTTGCAAACTAACACGCCGCAAAAAAACAAATCGCAAATTCGCACGAATTCGCGGCTTCCGAATTCGGTCTCGCGCATGTTCGCGCCCCGCGAATCCCGTGAAATTGCAGAAAAACAAATTTTGCAAAACTGAAGGCACTCAGCAGGTGCAAAAGTTCAAACTCATCATTAGTAACCATTCCCTGTAGTGCTTCCTGACTGGGGCACCTCCAGAGTTCAGTTGCTAGTTGCAATAATTGTATGACACTGCTCTGACCCTCACAGCAGGCTCATAGAATAGCTACAGGTAGGCCACAAAGGTCCTGGAAAAAAAATGCACTGCAACAGAAAGCAAATTACAGATAAGGAAGCAGGTGCCAGACTGGAATTTTAAAACAGTGACACATTAATAAATCAACCCCAAATTAATTCATGTCAGTTGAAGCAGGGCAGGTGTGCTTGCTTGCTTTCCCCCCCCAATAATCTACAGTGATGATGAACCAGAGGGTGACATTGATGTACCAGAGGGTGGCATGGGTGAAACAGAGGGTGGCAGTGGTGAAACAGAGGGTGCTGGGAACCTGTGATGATGAACCAGACGTAGAAACAACATAGTTGCGACAGTTGCGAGCCGACAAGTAAGTTCGCAATTGCGAACTGGTAAAAAACCCTTGCGAACTGGCAGAAACCCTTGCAAACACACAAAAATAAATCTGCAAATTTGCGAGAATTCGCGGATTTTGCGGATTGCGAGTTCGCAAATACGCAAATTCGCGAACGCCAGATTTGCAAAATTCGCCCATGCTTAGTGCTTTTACTAATAGTAACTCGAATGCATTAAAATGGCCGCTGAAAACGCGGGAAAACTTCTGCGCATGCGTCTGTTACATCTACGTGGCATTACGTACCCTTTGCTTGGTGGGAAATCTTTGCTTCTGCGCACTAGTGCCAGAAATGGCTGCTTTAAATTTCACATGCTAACGCTTATGCTGCAGCTTGTACCAAACTTGTTTGTTCTGCTTAACTATTATTGCACAAGTTAAAATAAAGTAATGGGGTTAGAGAAGAGATAAGTGGTATATAGTGCATTCGTTAATTTTGTATTCTAATATGTTTCTTTTTGACTTTGCTACTAGCTCGTACTTTGGGCCTGAATACTGTCACATCTTCCATCTTGGACGATGCAGCGCACGCGCACTCTGACTCTGAAATTGCTGAGGCATTGGCCTTGAACCTCGGCCAAGTAGCATCTTACCCACGATGTCCATGAGAAAACGCCCTTCTGACCTCAGGAGAAGCTGAAGCTATATAAATTGTATCAAACTTGTTGAACAAATAAAGTCATGGGAAAGTAAATTGTGTGTGGGGATTCAATCAATATGAACTGAATTGAAATTACATAATCTTGGTATGGTGTGATGACCTCTCCTCGTCTTTCCAACCAATCACTGAATGGGAACACATAGATTTGCAACATTTAGGGGTGGTACATTGCCCTCGAAATGGTATAACTAAGGTAGGTTTAGATAGAGAAATTGTCTGACTTCTCTGAATAGCTGACCTGTCACTGACCCAACGCACTCAATAGGCGATCGAGAAGCAGAGGTGCTGGCGGAGCACTCCGTCAGAAGAATCGATTACCGAATTGGGGTTCTAAATGGCTTTTCCTAGAGAGAGGGGTGTGATGCTGGTGTTGCACTTAGCTGAGGTCACCTGTGCTGATCTGCACCTGTCTTATCCCGTGGGCACCTGATTAGTCAGGAGCCTGGTCCTAGTCTTTTTACCCCAGCCCGTGGCCAGGATTGGTCATTGCACTATTCTAGGCCAATATAATCCATGTGGTATGTCCTTGTACTATTTCCCTTTCGCACCCTTCCCAGGTGTTATTGTGATTTCTTACAAACTTTATGTCCTTCTGGTTATATTCTTGCTTGTAAAACTTATGGTCACGATATTGTGGCCATTTTCATTTTGACTCAGAAAATCTCTCATAGATAAAGGTTTTAAAACTTTCCCTGAGTCTGTGAATATTATAAGAAAGGTAAATATGTTTAAATATTGCCTGTTTATTCTAACTCCCTTTGATTCACAGGACTTATAATAAGGTGAAGAGGATTGGGAAGTCATGGTTTACAGGTATAAGTCCTAAACTGACCTCTGGGCAAACTGATAGCGTGAATAAATTAGTAATTAGTTAGGCAGGACTGCTAGTTCAAAGTGTGAATGTTATATGGGCCCAAGGTGAGTATAGTAAAACGGAGCTAGTAGGTCCCTGCGCGCTCTATCACTGGGTCAGTTTAGTCAATTTCAATTTATAATCTTTATTCGGTTCTTAAAAAGACACCATAAAAGCACAAATGCAACAAACGCATAAAAAATATTTAAGAAACATCAGTTAATTTCCATAAAAAGGGTATAAATGTTAAAATTTATCTGACACTCTAAAAAAGACAGGGGGATCGTCAGTTTAAATGTTCAACGGGACAAGTGATATTAGGGGCCAGTTTCTCTAGTGTTCCTCAGTCTTATTGCTATTCGAATAAAGTTTATGGTGCAAAAAAGAGTGTAAGCGTCCTCCGCTTCCTGTAGGAACCTCAAGGCCAGTCTTGCGTGTTTAAACTTTATGTCTTTCAGGATCCCCACCAGGAACTTGCGTCTTGGCATAGTGTACAATGGGCACAGTAGGACAAAGTGAAGGGTATCCTGCGGAGACCTGTGGTCGCAGCCGCAGGTACCCTTCTCCTCCACGGTGTGAGTGAACCCAGCCGGAACCGCGAGGAGGTGATGGAGCATGTTAAGTCTAAAGCGGGTCATGACAAAGCGATCTTGGGCGTTAAACATGACCCTTAAATAAGGTTCCATGCCATGCTTCACTGTGAGTTCATTATAGGAAAGGTTGGTGGGTTTGTGGTTTTCTTTTCCGGCCCTTGCCAACTTCAGCTGTGCGGAGAAGAGTTTTTTCACCAGGGCCTTGCTCTCTGGTGTGATGGAGTCTGGGGATGTGAAGAGGTTAGAATAATCAATTTCTACTAGAGATTTCTTGACAAATTTCAGCCAGGGGATGGTTTGCCCTTTATCTCTTTTGAGGCAGTCCCCTATGATTTGTCTTGTTAGGGCCGCCTCTGGGTTGGTCCATACTTTAACCCATGCCAGGAGAGGTTTGATTTTAATTTTGTCTTCTATGAAGGTTTCTCCTTGGATGATGTGGGCCGATACGCTCTGCGGGACTTTCAGAATTCTCCTCAAAAATTTATTTTCTTCAGTCTGGATCTGCTGTACTTTATTGTCCAGGAAGCCCCACACTTCTGCACCATAAGATACTTTCGCACAGCAGATTGACCTATATAGGTTCAGTATTTGTTCCGGGGACCATTTTCCTAGTCTCTGCCCGTACCCCATGATGGCTCCTACCGAGGCTGCCAGTTTCGTGGAATGCTTTTCTACCAGGGGTTTAAAAGTAAGATGACGGTCAAATAATACCCCCAGGTATGAAAAGGTCTTGACCTGGTCTATTTTATGTAGCCCAATGTGGTAGGAAAAAGACCCTTTTGTGGGTTGCCCTGATGACATGACATAGGATTTTTCCAGGTTGGTGGCCAGGTCTAGTTTATCCATGAACATGACGAACCCATCAATCAGTTTTTGCAGTCCTAAGGGGGTTCTGGCCAGCAAAACCACGTCATCGGCGTAGAGTAGTACAGGTACCGCACGATGACCGATTTGAGGTGAGTCCACCTTGAGTTTAAGGAGATCCTTTTCCAGCGCGTTGATGTAGATGGAGAAAAGGAAGGGCGCAAGGATACATCCCTGCCTTACTCCGCTCGAGCAAGTGAAGGGGTCGGTCTTATTTCCCTCTTGGTTGTATCTCACACTTGCAGTGGTGTTCCGGTGGAGATTTTGCAGGGTGTCTACTAGTGGTTGGTCCACCCCCAGTTCTAGTAACATGGCCCAAAGCTTACTCCTGTTTACGCGGTCGAAAGCCGCCGAAAGGTCCATGAACCCCATATGAAGGGACCCCTTCCCAGCGATGGTATATTTGGCTATCAGGAGGTATAAATTTAAGCATTGATCGGTGGTAGATCTACCTTTCCTGAAGCCATATTGCACTTCCGAGAGTACTTGGTGCTCCTCAGCCCAGTCTTGTAGTCGCTGTAGGATGACACGCCCTAGTACCTTAGCTGTCACATCTATGAGCGAGATGGGTCGATAACATTGGGGATCATCGCGGTTCCCTTTCTTGTAGATTGGAACTATGGTCGCCGTTGACCAGGACTGAGGCAGTCCTGCCACCACTGCCTCGTTTAGTACCCTGGTGAGCAGTGGCGCCCACAGGTCAGGTCTACTTAGGTATAGGTCTGGCGGAATGCCGTCCGGACCCGGGGCTTTGTTTTTGCTGAGCCCAGTTATTCCCATTTCAACTTCTTTCAAGAAGTCCAACTTGGCCGGCTGATGATCCCTGGGAGCATCCTCCCGGGTTAGATGACTTGAATGGTTATATAGTCCCTGGAAGTGGGTCTGCCATTGTTCCGGCAAGATGATGTTTATAATTTTTGGTGCCCCTTGGTCCTGAAAGCATGGGGAATTAATCACTTTCCAGAAGCTTGCGGAGTCTTTCCTTTCGGCTGCTTCCCTTAAATCTTCCCAGGCTTGATTTTGTAGACTTTGCTTGCGGTTCTTCAGAGCTTTTTTGTATTCAGCTCTGTTCTGTGCCACCATGATCTTGTCCCTAGGTTTGGAGTGGAGACTATCTTTCAGTTTTTTTAGCGCCTTGGTGCAGTTCGAATCAAACCACCGAGGGTTTGAATGTGTTTTGTTAGACCCAGTGGTCTTTAGAGAGTTATTTACGTGGTGCGCGATTTCTTCGAATGCCCTGACCACCCGAGCACCACACACACTTGGGTCCAGACTGTTGTCTATTGCAGCTGAGGCCTCTGTTAGTAATTTTTTATAAAATCTATCCCCATCGATTTTGGCCCATTTGATTCTTCTTCCCTGGTCCACTGCTTTTTCCATAATGTCAGATCTCTTTGGGCACGAGTTAAAATCAAAACCTTCAATTGTGATAGTGACCGGGTTATGATCACTAAAGCTGCTGGCCTTGACTGTAGTGTTACTAATATTTCTTTTTAGAATGGGGGAGACTAGGATAAAGTCAATATAGGAGTGGCAACCTCTTCCTTTGTATGTTGGGGTCAGTTTTCCATTTTGTCCCAGTGCCACAAGGTCTAGGGTTTGGGTTAAGTTGTGTCTTTTCGTTAGTCTCTCTAAATCCCATCCCTCTTTTGAATGTACAAAATGTGGGCCTTTCATTAGGGTGCATCTCGACCAGTCTTTGTTGAAGGATTTTAATCTATCACATAGGTGGCAGTTAAAATCTCCCATTAATATTAAACTTGGGGGGTTTGGTGTCTTGTTGAAAAGGTTCAAATTTCTTAAACATTCATCCAGTTCCTTTACAGCTATTCCCTTCTCCGTTGTTGCAGGAGCGTTATACCAATTAACTAGGAAAAGGGTTAGGCTTGGTGAGGTGAACCTTAATGCTTGAAGATTATGTGAGGCCCATTTAGTGTCGGACCAGGTGTCCTTAATGTCTAGGTTGACGTATATGGCGAGTCCTCCACTGGCTCTCCCGGAAGTTACTTTTTTGGCTGGAACGAAGAAGCTTTTATAGCCTTCCATGCTGTAATCGTTTAGGTCGGTGGCCCAGGTTTCTTGCAGGCATATGATATGGAATTTATTTATGTGGCTAAGCCATTCCTGCGATTCAAATTTGGCCGCTAGTCCTGCGATATTCCAAGATACAACAAGTAATTTTGGTTGGGTCATTTCCTTTGGGGTTCCTATCGTGTCTCCTGATGGGATCATTAAGTGTTTTCCCGCTTCCTTTGAGGAGACAAGGACGGGATGTGTGCTGCTGGGAGCAGCTAATCTGCTGTGGGCAACTGGTCTGCTCTGTTTATTGGTTGTCCTATGTTTTGGGGGATTTGTCCACTCTCCTTTTCCATGACTTGTGTTTGGTGGTTTGATACTGCCCCTTTTGCCGGGCACCAGTTCTGGACCATTGCCTACCCCGTTTCTCCTTCCTTTTGATGGTGATGAGCTTGCCTCGTTCCTCGTTGCGAACTTAGGGGATCGTCCATGTCAATCCACCCCATCCAGTGTGCTGAACCTGTTCCAGTGTGCGTATTGCATTAGGGCGGAGTCATGATTTGGCATAATAAAGTTTGGTCTTTGCCATTGGGGTGGACCGTGTTGTAATGGTCCATGCCATTGGGGTGGACCGTGTTGTGATGGTCCATGCCATTGGGGTGGGCCGTGTTGTAATGGTCCATATTGAGGGCCCATGGGGGGGATACTAGTCGGTGGTGGTCTGTTGCTCTGCCTAGGTCTTTGAAATGCAAAGGGGTAAAAGTAAGATAGATGAACCGGGTGAATTTGTGAGCGAGTATAGCTCGGGGGGACATTACAGATAAAATTGACTGCTGCCATATCTCTGAAATTTACCGTGATTATGTCCCCTGCTATGGTCTTGGTGCCTTTGCCGATCCACTCCCCCCTTCTTACAGATAGAATTTCCCCGTAAATATTAGGGGGCAAGGGTCTATGTATTTGTAGCCACTGTGCACACTTGTTTTTCAGTTCTACTTGTGATTCCCGTTGACCCTCCTTTAGAGGTGGGACTCCTGTTAAGACCACTACAAAGGGCAGTGCTTCGGGCGGTAGATTGATTGTCCTGAAGCGGGTGGCTGTTATATTTTCTTTGGTAGTTGTTGTAGGGGGAGTCGGGTTGATCTTTGGGTTCGCTTTAGGTGTTTGAACATTGATTCCTTCCAATGTTTGGGAGGGTCCCGGGGGTAATTTGTAATTTTCAGTAGTTTTTTGTTTGTTGCTTTTACCTGTGTTTGGTGTGGGAGCCGCTTTTTGCGTTTCTTTGATGCTTTTTTGGGTATCTCTATTGGAGATCTTCGCCGCCGCGACGGGAATTGTGGAGGCCTTGTCTTTAGTTAGGCTTTTGGATGTGGCGTCATTCTGTTTTATTTGGCCGCCTTCTTGCACTAGCTGGGTTTTTTGGCCAACCCCCCTATTATTTACAAGTGATGTTAATCTGTCTATTTTGGCTATGAGGGGTTTTAGCAGCGTTAATGCTCAAGGTCCGTTTTGAGGTCTGCCACCATGTTGGTGATCCAACAGGGTATTCCCGGTGTAGGTGGGTTTATGGGCGTTACCAGGTTGTGGTTTCTGGTTTTTGATGGTCCTTTTTTGCCCCCGCGTTTAGGGCCTTCCTTGTGCAAAATTTTCTCTGTGCTATGAGAGTTATTATTATGGTTATTTGATTGTGCGCCGGATCTCTCGCTGCTAGTTTCAGCAGGCGCCTGGGCGCAAGGTAGGTCAACGAAAGAAGAGGCAGAGAGGGGCAGGCTAGAATCCAGTTCCTCTGCCAGCTCTCGCTCTCGGGAAGCCTCCGATAGGTTGATAAGGGATTCCTGGGTTTCCAGAATGATTGTCACCGGTGGTAAGGACATTCTCCTTTCTGTATTTGCGATGGCATTGGATACTGCCCCTATGGTTTGTTTGAGCATTTTGTCGATGGCAGTTAAAGTTGGTAAGGGCGGGGGTGGGTCCGTTTTGGCTTTTGTGTTCGATCTTAGGATAGGCATCTTGGGCTTCTTGGCGGTCTTCCTCATGGTCCGCACCTCCAAGTGCGTGAGTGGATTTGTCAGATGCAAGTGGGTCCGGATGATAGCCCAATATGCAAGATGCGGTGTGCGACTTTAGGGGGGTGGCCCAGCCCGGCCTCTTCTGGCCTCTGAGGGCCACAGAGGGCCCGCCCTTTGCCCGGGCTTCGCTCGGCGTCCCGCTCGCGTCCCGCGACGCGCCTCCCTATTGTAGTTAAGCCAAGCGTTGCGGCCGGGGGGCGTGTCTTGGTGGGGGCGCGGCCGTGCACACCTGTGCAACGCAGGGACTCCTGGTCTTTGGAGTCCCTGCAGCTCGCGCCCGCTGCTAGATCTGATGCTTCCCCCTCCTCCTGCCGCTGTTGTTCCCAGTCAGCCGGCCTCAACCCCACGCCTCACGCCGCGCAGCGGCACCCGCGAAGCGGGTGCTGCAAGTTGTTACCTTGCGGCGGGGCGGTCAATCCCTCCTGGGATACGGGGAGGCCAGCTGGCTAACACGGGCAGTTCTGCGATGTGGCGATTTGGCGAGTTCTAGGGCAACAACACCCGGTACGTTTCTTCCTCCAAGGGTTCCCGCTCAATGCTGAAAAGCGTCCTTCTTTGTAGCACTGGTCGGTCGGGGGGCGTGTCTTGGTGGGGGCGCGGCCGTGCACACCTGTGCAACGCAGGGACTCCTGGTCTTTGGAGTCCCTGCAGCTCGCGCCCTCTGCTAGATCTGATGCTTCCCCCTCCTCCTGCCGCTGTTGTTCCCAGTCAGCCGGCCTCAACCCCACGCCTCACGCCGCGCAGCGGCACCCGCGAAGCGGGTGGTGCAAGTTGTTACCTTGCGGCGGGGCGGTCAATCCCTCCTGGGATACGGGGAGGCCAGCTGGCTAACACGGGCAGTTCTGCGATGTGGCGATTTGGCGAATTCTAGGGCAACAACACCCGGTACGTTTCTTCCTCCAAGGGTTTGTGAATAAATTAGTAATTAGTTAGGCAGGACTGCTAGTTCAAAGTGTGAATGTTATATGGGTCCAAGGTGAGTATAGTAAAACTGAGCTAGTAGGTCCCTGCGCGCTCTATCACTGGGCCAGTTTAGTCAAATCTTGAGTAGATAATGCTTGCTAGTTTTTAAGCACATCCAAATTCCAAGACCGGAATCTGTCACGTGCTACACTGAAAGGAATCAGCCAATGGATGGTTGTGGAAGTGAGACTGATGTTGTCCAATTGGCAAATTGAGGCGGCAGAGAGTATGCCAATGCCTGTTGACAGCTCACTGTAATCAGTTTTAAACCCTTCCAGGGTGTCCATGTGTGCATGTGTACACGAGTGTCATGTGGGCAGCGGATGTGGTGTGAGCAGGATTAACCCCACTGACAGACATGTGCCCACCTCAGTGCAGATGATTCTATCTGATACTCAGGGCTACTCCTTCATATTGATATGTATATTCGTATGATAGAAGGCTGCACCATGACGTGTGTATCCGTAGCTCTTTATTGCACACAACTGGAACCCCCCCCTCAGTAATTCACTGGCATGGCGATGATGATTACATGCAGGGTCAATGTATGTATGTAAGTCCCGGAGTATCGTGCTACTCACCGAAAAAGCGCTTCAACGCCTCGTAAAGGGCAGTAAGCGCTATATAAATGCAATTACAATACAATACAATACAATATGTAAATGGCATAGTAATGTGTATTTCACACTCTTGGGCATCATGGCAGTATCAGCATGAGGGTCAGTTATGACTAGCAGACCCCTGGCACTCTGAGAGAGTGCCGGCCTAGCTGAGCATCAGAGCTAATCTCTGGCAGACGTGTGTTTGAGCAGAACTCTCTCACCTCTGAGCAGCACCACAGGATGGCTGGCACATTGAGCATCATTTGAGCAGTGAGCAGACATCTGGCGCTCTGAGAAAGTCTCCGCCTTCCTCAGCATTAGTTCTCCTCACTGGCGGAATCGTACTACTACAAGCATAGGTGATAGAGCTGGGCAGCATCACAGGCATGCTGGCACACTGAGTGACATATTAGCAACACCTATGCACTGTTAGCAGACCCCAAGCACCATGACCAGGCCTCTGGTCCTCTGAGAAAGCCTCATCCTATCTGAGCATCAGCGCTCATCCCTGGCAGACTTGTGTTTAATCTGAGCTCTGCACAACTGAGAACCCCCACAGCAGGCTGTCATATTGGGCACCATATTAGCAACACTAAGGGCTATATAATTGGGAGCACGTTGGAATATTTGAGAAACACTTAGATGTATGTTGGCAGACGCCTGGCATGTAATGGCAGTGCCCAGGCATATACCAGATTAACTTCTGATAAGAATGTTTTAATGGAGGATTAACTGGCAGAGGATCAGTAATGAGCATTCAAAACTGCTGTCATTTTCCGAGGGATTTTCAATGAGTATTTTCCAGTTGACACTTTATATCAGATAGGTTTTGCTTCTCCCTTGATACCAACCAATTTGCCTGTTGTGTGTCCAGGGTTTGAAAATCATAGCTCTGACCCATTTAGTTTTCAAAAGTCTTCTGCTAGGAAAACCCCGCCTTGCTCAAAATCATAGTCTTGTGGTAGAGACTTGTACAGCTAGACCCATCACTAGCCATAGACACAAGGACCCGATCTCGGTGATCTTCAAGTCACTCCATTGGCTCCTGGTCAAAGAGAGATACTAATTTGATACCTTTAGTCCAGTCCCTATATCTGTCTAGGGACAGGCTCCCAGCTATATAACCAAGTCTATATATCCAAGTCTCCTGAGTAGACATCTGAGATTTGCTAACCAGAAGAGAGCGACCACCCGCTTTACAAGTTCCAAGGATGTGGCAGAAGATCCCAACACGTGCCAGGCCTGACCCTCTCAAGGTCTCCGTCTCCCAAGGAACCCAAGGCATTGACTTCTAGTTAGAACTGTTGTCCTACACCCGCCCCAACTATCTCTCCTATCTCTCTGTTTACCTTTTATCTCAAAGCGCCCTGAGGCAGCGTTAATGGGCTATGTATGGCTGCTCAAAACCATAAATGACTGTATTGTCAGTGCTCAGTAATGTGACGCGTTCATGCGTCTACTGACCAGTTGTAACCCTTGTTAGAGTGTGTGTGTGGGGGGGGGGGTGTTGAGGTACAACAGCCCCTGCTCTGAAGTCTCTGCCATCAATGAACATCCCAGACTGTCTCTTTTTAGACTGAGGTGCTGTCACTTGGGGTTCCAGGTCCTTCTAAGACCTGTGGAACCAGCTCTGTGGGAGAGACAGGGAGGAGCTGGTATGATGAAACGTGCCTTAGAGAAAGTCACTCCAAATAGGTGTTTATTGTTTGGAACTTCCGGGATTTCCTAACTTCGAAAACAGACGCAGGGAGTGGAGCTCCCTGCAGGGCTGGAGGTGGGGGAGGGGGTGGGGTGGTTGGGGAGGGTGCTACTTGAAGAGAACGTCCGCCTCCAGCGCCCCCAAAAGTGATGGAACTTCCTGTTCAGATTTTTAAGATTATTATAGGGAATTAAAGTTGAATCTTCATCTCCCAGTCTATTACCCTTCCTTTTCTGAGCTATGACATCATAGGTTTCAAATGATAAATTATTTATTTTACTGTTTAAAGTATATTATTAAGAATTCATTCCAACCATTGAACGTACAGAGGAAATTTCGTTTCTTTTTTAGTTATTTCTTATAAAAAATGATGTATGATACCCATAAATTATGAGAGCGAAGTATGAGAGAATTATTTAAAGTGGTTTCGAATGCGTGAATGTAACTGTTCTTTTGTAAACAAAAATCGCCGATATATTCTTAGAGAGATGCTAAGAATTTTAGGCACTGAGTCATATAGACAGAGATAAAGAAATAAGTACAAACACATACGCACACACGTAGAGAAATGACAATTGTAAATGAAATTATTAAACGGGTATTCGCGTGAACTATTTACTATGTTGGATTCAAATGTTTGAATGTAAATATTGTATTGTGAATACAAATGGTTGTTTCATAAATACATACATGCGTAGCTGTATAGGCATACAGAGATAGATACAGATTGCCCTGAGACCCTCGCCGGTGATTTCCCGCGCTTATGAATCCCTTGATTGATATGCTCGCGCACACGCACTCTTAATATCACTATCACTAGTATGATCTAAGTTCATCCTCCATTTTAAGAAGTCAGGTGGGGGCGACACGGACACCGTGGATCAGCCAGGGGTGTCTTCCTTGGATTTCCCACGGGCCCCGATCTTTTTTGTCTTTTCTACAGTATTTTAGGATTTTCCCAGATTTCTCTGTGGCCTTTCCCAGAGGATGACACCTGGCGCTGGGCACACCTCGCCCGCCCCATTTAGTGACGTCACTCTCCACAGGGCTCGATCTCACGCGCCTCTTCAGGGTATATAACCTCTGTCAGGAGAGAGACACATCAGCCAACACCAGAAGCTCACCTGCCCTCACCACCGGAGAGAGCGAGGCCGAGCGAAGGACTGTGGCAGGACAGAGACAAAAGAGACCCCTCTCAGTCGACATAGATAGACTGCGGGGCACAGGAGATACACCTCGAAAGACAGAGACTGCTTGTAGAGACAGGGAAAACTTCTCTCAGGACAGAGGCAGACATCAGTGCAGAGCATGCTTCAATGCGCCTTCCAGGTGAGCCCCGCTACAGGCATCAGGGTTCGGCCCCTCGAATGGCTGGATTTTTACATTTTTGTCTGCTTGGGATGCATAATGTATTTCCCTTCTCCACTTGGGTTGTTTGAAAGCATTTCTCTCGATCTCGCTATTCATATATTGTTTTTAACAGAGAGATATTTTTTAAAATACAACAGACGGTGCATTCAGTTGTTAGATAATGTATGGGGCTATATTATTGCCTTCATTTGTTTCTTCGTTTTTTTCATCTTGGCTTTCTCATGCTTTTTATGTATTTTTTACATTCTCATATTTTTTAATAAGTATTTGTTTGGTTTCTCAATATATGTTTGTGAATAGAAGGAGAGCCCCTTTTATTCTTACCTTGCCACGTGTTTTAATATCGCCAGTTCTGAGACCATTCGCCATGTGTTGTGTGATGTTCATAATATGGACGTCTCTGTCTACTGTGAGCATAGCAGAAGCATCCTGGGTAGTTAAGGTCTGTTATAAGATGTTCACCAATAGAGGCTGTTATAATACGGAATAATCCTCAGAAATCCGACAGTAATATTTAAAGCGTCTTCGGGTTTTGCCGCAGTCCTGTTGTTTGTAGCGCTGCTGCTGTTAACAAGCAGAGCCAGTGAAGCATAAACTGCTGGTTAAAATGCAGAATTAGCAGCAAGAGATTGCACTGAAAGAAGTTTGAGACTTTACTGTAAGTATTTGTTTCTCAAAGTAGGTGTGATAATGCACAACGTACACAACGTAAATAGAGGTCATCAATCGCCAGAGTTTTTCGAGGCATCCCTGAAGGGGAATTTTCAAAACAACAATTCATTTTAGCCGATCAGAAAACTGTGCCCATATAGATACGGGGTCCCAGATCACACGCAAGTTTCACCTGATACATAGTGCCTTCGTGGTGCACTGTGGCCCAAGAGACTTTGTCTTTCTCGCATCCACGGCAGGAGCAAAACAAAGTTTCATACTGTGCCAGCTGATATCATGCTTAACACCGCTTCTCTGCCAACATCCAATCAGAATGCTTGCTCCATAACAGAGACCCCTGTTGTATGTGGTGAGGCGCTGGCATCATACGACAGCCTGCTGGCATCACAGGCCAAAAGATTGGCATCACCTGTCATAGTGATGCTATCAGATGTATGCCAACGTAAGGTGCTGGCATAATACACCAGAATGGTTCCTATAATGCCAGGGTACTTTCATCATATGCCAGTGCGCTGACTTCATATGCCAAGGTGCTGGCGTCATTTATCAAAGTCCTACCATCATACGTGTTCCTACGTGCTGGCATCATATGTTATGGTGGTGCCTTTCATACCTGGGTGCTGCCCTGCTGTTGGGCTCCCCCTGTGATGGAGTGGCTGTGGTGCCAGTCCTGCAGATCATGTGCGAGTCTATGACTGTTTATACTCCATGCTCTACCTGCTGATATGCCAGGCAATGTGCCATGCTGGGGCAACTCATGTTTCAACCTTGAATTGCTAAATGCCAGGCTGAGACTGCTCATGTGCCAGGCTGAAGTCATTCGTTTGCCAGTCTTGGACGGCAGTTTGACAGATTGCACTTGCTAGCCGTGAAAACCCTCAGATCTCTCCTCTGTTATTCCCCCTTCTCTGTCCTCTTCTCCTTCTTGACTCTGTTGCCTTGTGTTCCACTCTTTTAGCCCTATCCACTCCCTTCCATGTTCTTATACAATGAAACAACTTGGCTAATATTGCTTTCTCCCTTTTTCCAGAATCCACACGCCGTCCTCAGGCTGTCCAGGCAGGTGCACACAGCGGCGGTGGAAGGTAAGTGTCTGTGTGCGCTCACTGCTCTTGGTTTGAGGTCACGCTGTAATTTTTTGTGCGCAGTTAAGGGCTCTGGTGTCCCCTCCACTGGTCTGAGATCGCTCGCTATATCTTGGTTCCAGTTGCTGGTTCTGGAGTCACTCTCCCTGCTCTGATGCCGCTCAGTATACCCTGGGCCCAGTTACCTGTTCTGATGCCACTCTTGATGGGCCTGGGCCGCTCTGTATCCCATGGGCCCAGTTACTGGTTCTGATGCCACTCTCCCTGCTCTGATGCCGCTCAGTATACCCTGGGCCCACTTACTGGTTCTGATGCCACTCTTGATGGGCCTGGGCTGCTCTGTATCCCATGGGTCCAGTTACAGGTTCTGATGCCACTCTCCCTGCTCTGATGCCGCTCAGTATACCCTGGGCCCACTTACTGGTTCTGATGCCACTCTTGATGGGCCTGGGCCGCTCTGTATCCCATGGGCCCAGTTACAGGTTCTGGTGTCACTCAACCTGACATGGGTTCCTTATGCCATGGTTCCAGTTACTGGTTTGAGTCTGCTATCAGTGTAGAACTCCAAGAGTCCTGGGTAGTGATTGTCCCATAAAAACAACATCTGGTTTTGGTCTGAATCATCTGGATCTGTGCCTGAAGCCAGCCCAGAATGCTTGTAGTTCTGATCCTGTCTCTTCTTTTCCTTCAGTGTTGGAGGGGAGCCCCCTGGAGAAGGCGGTCACTAGCAGCTTTGCTTCCTTCATACATGGAGTCCAGACAGATCACCTGTCCCAAACCGTGCGGCGCCGAAGCAAGCGTATGATCCTGGACAGCATCGGCGTTGGACTGGTGGGAAGCACGACCCATGTGTTCAACATCGCCCTGGGATACTGCCAGGTAAGAGGAGACATTGAACACACTAAGCATTACACTCTGAAAAATATAACAATTAAAAACCCCTTTTAGTCTCAGAGTGTGACTGTATTTTTGCAATCCTTCCATGTAAAAAGTTACAAGCACCACAGCATGGAAAACACCAAAGAACACCAATGTAAAATCCATAAATTAAAGGCCTCTATTCCAGCAATGTCCACCATCTCCCTTTGATCCAGCCTGACACATGGGCCAAAGCAAGCACACCATTCGCCACCCAGGAATTAAAAACCTACTGGGCCATAATGTCCTTGAGACCCTATGAGTTAAAAGCAGACAGGTTCCAAGCTAAAAAGTGGGGGTTGGGGTAATTTTCATAGTCGTGCTATGCAAAGCTCTGTGAACGCTAAAAATCTCAGCGAGCAAGCTGAAATTCAGCGAACACGCGGAATTGCTTGTTTCACCCGTTCGCGATGCTCTTTTCCTGTTTGTGAATGCTGTTTGCATGCTCAGGGGGAAATATCTTGCGAATACGCATTTTGAAAGTGCGAACAAGCAAAAAATTCCACAAAGCAGTGGATCGCAGAATTTTGGCCAGTTTGTCATTCTCAGGGAATGCAAAATTACCCAAATTCCGTGAGCGGAACAGAATTTACCGCCCAGGCCTACCAAAAAAGCACACCAAGGACTACACGTCCATTACAACCCTGTACATCAGCAGAGTGAACCATCACCCAGGAGTCATGCCAGTTAAGATGAGTGTGGTAGCAAAATGAACAGCACATCTTGTAGCACACAAGCATTAAAACACCCTGCAATGACTCAAAAAGTTAGCATGGCCTTGAGCTACTCAAAAAGAAAAGGAGACATTGACTAAAAACAACATCTCATGATTCAAACCATCCCTTGATCAAAACCCCTTTGAGACATTAGTTGTTCAGTATCACCATGAGATTTTACCATGTTATTATCCAAATCTTGGATCTAACCAAGCAACACACCATGAACCCCTCACCCATTAAATAACTATTTAGAATGACAGAAGGACCATCTACCAAGAAGCATAGGTAATAAGAGAGACAGACAAAGTCACAAAATCCACCATGATTAACACATCCACCATGAAAAACTCAGATTTTAGGCAGTTCATATAGTGAGACGCTAGCAGGACTGTGAGCATGGACTATGGTACCCAAATAAACCTTGGGACCTCTGATCCCCTGTACAACCGTCCTTCAGAAACACTACATCTACCCACTGAGACTCCGTACCTGCTCCTGCATTTCTTCTAATAGGCACCACCACATAGGTTGAATCATCCTGTGTATAGAGTTGAGTAATCCACATCCCCACAAGCTCTGTTGTTCCTCCACTAGGTGTCTAGGTACACTGTCCATTTCTAACTTTTAATTCTGTCTCTCGCAGGACATGTACTCCTTGTCTGCCATCAGCTCTGTGTATGGAAGGAAAGGATTGAGACTCCCACCTACGCTAGCTGCATATGTCAATGGAGTAGCGGTAAGGATTTTGAAAGCTATCACTTTATCCATCAATCACAGACTAAGAGCGATGAGTTTGTGAATAGTTTAGTTAAATGTTGTCTCCGCCAATGTTAAATCTTGTCTGTTTCCTCTTCTGTAAAGAGTCTGTATTGGGCAATGGCACAGTCACTCAACAAAATATTAGAATATGGATCCTACACTTCTGTAAATTGTGTCCATAGGTTGATGACACTATTGCTCTGCTTATCTTCACTTCCTGACACACCCTTCTTTAAGTACCTTCTAATCCTCTACTCCTCCTTTAACAGAGTCACTCCATGGACTTCGATGACACTTGGCACCCTGCCACTCACCCGTCAGGTGCTGTGCTGCCAGCTCTAATGGCTGCCTCCCAGATGTTGCCAGTGAGCTTCCGACCCAGCGGCTCAGACTTCCTTTTGGCATTCAATGTTGGCATCGAGGTGCAAGGAAGACTCATGCGTTTCTCCAATGAAGCCAGCAATATCCCTAAAAGGTTTGTATGATGCCCACAAAAGGCAGAATTATTCTATGGCCAACACACAATACCCATAAATGGCTCCAGTGTTTTCAGAGCATGGCTAAGATGCTGAAAGAGAATAGAAATATTCCATGTGTCATATGTGAGATCCATACAGAGAGAGAATGTTATGTTGTGTGCCTGATGGGGGCAAAGGGCAGAAATATCTGCAAGAGGAATCTAATGCAAACAAAATCATGCATGTGGATAGCACACAATATAATGTAAACATGGTAACAATTATTTTTCCGTTCACTGTAACTAGATTATTTGTTTGTGTCAAATGCTTGATTAGATCCTAGCCTTTTTTTCTACGTTTCCTCGTACTACACGATAGCATTAATGTATGACATGCTTTAAGTATTTTACCATAATTCACACTTATTGATAGCGTTACCCCTCTTTTAATCTATTTTGGTATTATCCTTATTCCATGTCTGACACCGATCTTTTTATTTCCTTCAGGTTCCACCCTCCTTCTGTTGTTGGCACCATGGGCAGTGCTGCTGCTACAGCAAAGCTCCTTTCACTGAATGCAAAACAATGTGCCCATGCTTTGGCGATCGCTGCCTCTCTGGCGGGGGCACCTATGGCCAATGCTGCAACCCTTGCCAAGCCTCTCCATATTGGCAATGCGACCCGCTTTGGGATGGAAGCAGCACTTCTAGCCGCCCGTGGGATGGAAGCCAACCCACTTATCTTGGACGATGTGCCAGGCTGCTCAGGGTTCAGTGCTTTCTATGGTGACTACCAGCCCTCGTCCCTGGCAATGCCAGATCAAGATTACAGTTTTCTCTTGAAGAAGCAAGACATCGCCTTCAAGAGGTTTCCAGCTCACTTGGGCATGCACTGGGTGGCAGACGCTGCCATCTCAGTCAGAAACAGAGTCACCAACATAACGGGCTCCTTTAACCCTGCTTCCATCCGCGCTGTTCTTCTGAGGGTCCCAGTCTCCAAGTATATCAACAGGCCCTTCCCAGAGTCTGAGCACGAGGCGCGACACTCCTTCCAGTTCAACGCCTGCACAGCCCTTCTGGATGGCGAGGTGGGCATTTCTTCCTTCAGTGAGGACAGCCTTAGTAGGCCAGATCTCATCAACCTGTTGAGGAAGGTGGTAGTGGAGCACCCTGAAGACAATGTAGCCAACTTTGACAAGATGTACGGGGAAGTGGTGCTGCTCCTGGAGAGTGGAGAGATTGTGACTGGCAGATGTGACACCTTCTATGGACACTGGAGGAAGCCTCTCAGCCAAGAATCATTGCATGAGAAGTTCCTCTCCAATGCTACCCATGTGCTCCACAAGGACCAGGCACAAGAAATTATTGAGGTGGTGAAGGGGATAGAAAGCCTTACAGACTGTTCACAACTGGCATCTTCCCTGCAGTAAACGTGTTAAACCAAAATTGAACCCTCTTAGAAAATGGGAGTAAAACTTTAAATGAACTACAGGGGCAATCATCTTTGCATTAACTAGCTTTACACAAGATTGAAAATCTACTCAAGGAGAGGGACATTATCAATTCATTCTATAAAACGACGAGAGTCAATTATGTCCTCTACTTTCATGATAGGTGATGTTATGTCTCACAGTACAGCGAGGTCCCCTTTTAACCCAATACAAATACAGATGCATCTGGCTGGCCAGAAGCAATATGCTTACGTTTCCTTGTAACTCATCAGTACTTTGTAAGGACTGTAAAATGAAATTTGTATTTATTGTTATTTAATATTTGTTAATTTATTGTTTAAAAAAATGTGACCTCATCTCACTGAAATACCATTTCCTTTTCCAACTATGTGATTCTCCCCTAGTGGCCAAAGATAGGACGAGCTGGAACTTCAATATTGGTCTAGTACTGAATTCTCCCTGTGCAGCGCTCTCTTACATGTACTTTTCTACAAACACAGGACAAAATAGGTCACTGCAAGGACTTTCTATTTCAATCTCTCATATTCTTCAGTGAAATGTATTTGCGCTTTCTGTGGTTATTTCATTTTGAATAAAGTCTCTAAATTTATTGTACAGTGATTGTAATTTTTGATGTGTAAAGCTGCTGACATTTTAGATGCTACCTTACACGATGGCCACGGCTTGGTGACAGTGAGACTCGATTCTCTCACACACGGACCTTACATATGAAACTCTCCTTTTCAGCTGTTGTTCAACATGTTAAATGTAAATGTACATGTATTTATATAGCGCAAATCATCGACCCGGTATCTAAGCGCTTGCTTAGGGAACCCGTCCTGGTATTCCCCTGTGAGATAACCCCAGCAGGGTATCCACAAGGTGAAAGCCAGGCATCCCACCGCGAGGGGCCGTTGTGGAGATTAAGCAAGCTATTGCCCAGAGTCGCAGAGTGTGAACCCATGAATCAAGTAGGCACCGGAGCGAAAATTGTCGATTCCGTGGACATTTTAGGACTCAAGACCCCACCGAGCCGGGAATTGAACTCTGGTCCCGGGCAGACCTCTGCTTCCAGGTCTGCCTCCTCTAACCAGTGAGCCACACTTCTCCACTCCAGGTCTGCCTCCTCTAACCAGTGAGCCACACTTCTCCTGTTGACCCTCCTACTAGTGTTTCACAACCTTCCCTGTTTATAGAAACCTCCCTTGCATGCGCAACTACTCTTATAACAGCCGAAATATATGTATCTGAACAAGTACCAAAGATTGATCCAATCATGGCACACATTTTAAATGTCAAAATTTTACGGCTGTTGCCATACAGTTTGCACCACTGTGGAATTTCTAAATCCCTAGTGCTCACAAACCGGTGCCATGTGTGCTGGAAAGTGGAGCATATTGTTAATCAAACGTGGAAAATACACAGAAAATCAGACATTTTGCCAACCTATTCTGTGAGCCACTCTACTCAATCAAACTTACTGACCAATATTTAGAATTGCATATCGTAAACCTACTGATGTTAAAGAGAGGTGGGAAGTGGGGCTTTTTGATCCTCTCCTACATGCATTCGTGATTGGATTGCCCTTTGTGCTGTATGCAATCTCCTATCTCTATTGAGCTTTGTCGGGTAAATATAGACACAGTTTGCATGCTAAACTGAATGTGATTCTAGCCACACAAACATTAGTCTTCATGTATGCAGATGATTTGTTAATTTATTTCTAATAAGTCAGCATCTCTAATACAACTTTACCTTAAGAAGCATAGCATCCTGGGTATTTGATTTACAGTTTGAGAAATTTGGAGATGAGTACTCTTTGGTGTTTCAGTTCATTGTGAATCTACTCACAATTATTGGAGAGCTTCTCAAGTTTTGTAATAAATACTTTAGTTTTAAAATATGTTGATATTTTATATGGACTGATGATGGGACTATATACTTACTGCCTCCTATAACAAAGGTTTGTTGTTTGTATTCTTCAGGCCATATGTTTGCCACTGAATTTCTTTAACTGTCTTTGCCTGTGGTTGTTACAGTTTAAAATTGTAGCTTTAACTTGCCCATGATTGCAGAATGTATCCAATTTTTTTGTTTAAACTTGTGGTTTTTCCTTTGACTGCTTCAATTTAACCTGTTGAATTGTGGGATTTGCAGTCCAAACTCTATAGTTTTTCCCTCTCATTCCCCATGACTATCAGTTTTTCCCTCCAAATTTCTCTTTTGCTCTGCGCTAAGACATGTATGTTAAGCAGAGCACCCCCAGCCCACCATTTTGTGTTAACAAGTCAGTGAAACCAGCCCTCCTCCCCAGCAACAGGGATATTCTATAACAGAGGGTGCTCTAAAACAGCAGTAATCTGCTGTGAGCTGTTTAAGCTGCGTTTTTTGGCCAGGAGAGGGAGTAAAGTTTTATTCAAACATTATTGTTAGAGGACAAGCCTGTTAGGCCCTTACCTGCAGAAGTCCAAAGTGTAGATTGAGACTGTCTCCTAGGAGATTTCTGAATAGAGCAGCAGTTTCCAACTCCCTGGCCAGCAAACCTTTGTCTGAGGTAGCTGGGACCTTTTATAGTCCGCTATTGTTTGATACATGTGTACACTGTTTGGTGTTTCTATTGGATTAGGGTTAGTGGCCTCATTGGTTGGGTATTTGAGGGCTCTGATTGGTTTCTGGGTCTGTGATTCAATCAATGTAGGGCTGGGACTAGGGCTAGGGTTAAGATTTCTATTGGCAGTAGGGACTAGGGCTACCTCTGTTATTGGTTGTTGGGACTAGGGTGGGACTAGGGCTAGGGTTAGGCCTTTAATTGGAAGTAGCGATTAAGGCTTCTGGTGTGAATGGTTGCTGGACTTGGGTTGGGTCTACTGGTAGGGCTAGGGTCTCTATTGGACGTACAGATCAGGGTTTTTGAAACTGATTGGCGCTTGGACTGGGGTAAGATTGGCTTCAATGTCCTGGTCTCCTACTGGTTCTAGATTTTAGGGGAAGTGTTGTGATTGGATGGTGTTAGGGCTAGGGTTCCCATTGGCTGAAGGGGTCACCTGATTACTAGGGCTATAAAAGCCCAGGCTTAGGGTGTCTCAGCTAGGGGTGGGCGGAATTTGCGTAATTGCGCTACGCAAATCTCAGCGAAAGAGTAAAAAATCTCAGCGAACACGCAGAAATTCCGCGAACATGCGGAATTGCTTGTTCGCAATGCTTTTTTCCTGTTCGCAATCACTGTTTGCGTGCTCAAGGGGAAATATCTTGCAACATGCATTTTGAGAAGGCGAACAAGCAAAAAATTGCGCGAAGTCGCAGAACGCAGAATTTTGGGCAATTTTGCGTTCTCCGTGGAATGCGAAATTACCCAAATTCTGCAAATTCCGTGAGTGGAACGGAATTTAACGCCCAGGCCTAGTCTCAGCCCAGGCGTAGATGCTAAGGGCAGAGTGGACCAGGGCAGTTGCCTGTTTGAGCCTGTTCGAGACTCCTTGGGACCAGAGCCAGAAATGCTGCCCATGTTCCCATTCAGTGATACCCACCCCCACACCATCCACATCCACAAACATAGAAATACACTCACACCAAATGTACACCACACACAACCCTATGCACAAATCAATGTACCAGCAAACACTACAAATCAACCAAACGACATCTATACACCCTTCTATGATAACTACCACACATACACACCAGCCTCCCATCATTTGTCCAACTAATACCCTCCTCTTCCCTCTACCATAATAACACTAACGCACAACACATACAATGTACACCACCCCACTTTTCAACTCTTGCAACAAACCAGTCTAAGACAAACACTCTTACCTCTACTTCCTTCCCTCCTACACACAATATACACTCTACTCATAAACACATACCACCCCCTCTACCTTACAGCCTCCTCTCACAAACAATACTATACAACCAAATCTATTGCAACAAATACACCAGCACCCTTTTCACTACTCCTCAAAACAAAACATATTAAGCACACCAGCACAACAAGATCATCAAAGCACAACACTGTACGAATGTGACTTAACACTCTAGTGGTTGCTGGGAGGAGATGGGGGAGGAACAGGAAGGGGAGGAGCCAGGGACGAGATAGAGGGGCAGTTAGAGTAGAGCCGGGGAAAGGAATGGTCACAAATAAAGTATTGCTGCTGACACCACCGAGGCCGGTGTCCTCATTGCCGTGAAGGACACGACAACTGGCGACGAGAGTGGGATGGGAGATTGCGCTAGGCAAGTGCGCTAATCCCCGAAAGCGGTGACTTGGTTCCTGAGGTGGTGCGCGCTTAAAGTTGCAGACCCAACGAGCGTGGACCACCCTGCGCGTGTGCTGGAGAAGAATCGGCGCCGGCAGTGCAGTGTCCCCAAAACGAAGCCCTGTGACCTGGAGGTTGGGCGAAGTGTGCCCTGGCAGCGTGGTTGGGCGCTAAAGTCTGGGTGCCCACCCCAGCTGTGCCAGCATGAAGGCGCCAACGTCGCGTGTGCCCTGAGCCTCACCGGATGCCTGTGGTGCTGCTGAGGGAGAATTGTGGTGAAAACGGGAGGCCACACCGGTTCCTAGTGCAGCGTGGATCCGGGAGCCAGCGCGTTGATCCTCAAAGCCGGTGAGTGCTTGTCTGCTGTCGGGGAGGCCGGGAGAGGAAGACCAAAGACCAAATCTCGAGTAAAACGAGATTTTGAGGTTGGCAGCCATCTTGGAGTCAGGCGCCTGCTTCCATCCCCTATCAGGAACATTAGGCGGCCATTTTAAAGTCAGGCAAGAGATAAAGTCAACAAGCATAAGCAAGTGCGGGAGCCACATTCAACAAGCATAAGAAAATGCAAATTCCAAATGCAATAATCACAGGCAAATGCAAAGTTTAAATACAACAAGCACTAGGAAAGGCAAATCCTGAACGCAACAAGCACGAGCAAATATAAATCGTGAAAGCAACAAGCACGAGTAGAGACAAGACCTGAAAGTAACAAGCATAAGCAAATGCAAGTCTCAAATGCAACAAGCACAAGCAAATTCAATTCTCAAATGCGACAAGCAAATGCAAGTCCTGAGTGTAACAAGCACGAGCAAGTGCAAGTCCCGAAATAAAGTTTAAGCACCAAGTGAAGATAAGTAACTGAAGCTAAAGGGAGAAAGAACATAAATGATCTAAAAACATGAGTAAACAAGTGTCAGGGAAGCTTTCTCTCATCAACCACAGTGGCTAGTAACCTGCATAAGCCTTGAGAAAAAGAACAAGATGTCGACATCGCCAAGTACCAGTGCTGAGGAAGCATAAATCACCTGCAGCTGAGTGGCGACCATTTTGAACTCAGGCAATCCAAGCCTAACTCACTGAAGCCTACTGAGACCGACATAAAAGCTGGAACATCTTAATAAGGAAAGGTGAAACTGGCGGATAAAACAAAGTGGTCAGCTGTGAGTGAGTTTTCCCAAAATCAAAGGAAAACAACGATACGCAAGATCTCGACAGAAGAGGGCCAGCGAATAATACAGAAAGCAAAGTGATCAGTCCTGTGACATTATCATACTAGAACTTTCCTCCATCATGTTGGTGGGAAAAGAAACACAAAAATCTAACCCCTGCATTGAAGTGCCACCCCCAGTGACACAGACCGGCATCCAGAGTTTGGGTCCTAAATGGAACCGGTGGCTGGCGTCACTGGATTAATTTCTTGCAACAACCGGTTAGCGAAGAGATGGAAATCATCTGCTATTACTACTTCAGCTGGTGGATCATGAAGGCCGACGCCTAATCAGAAAACTTTCAGCAGAGGACACAGAGACATATGAAAACCTTAAGGAGACACTACGTGCCCATTTCAACACAAAGGAAGACGTGGATCATGAACGCATCATCTGCAACGCAGCACGGCAGGAACCAGGGAAATCATTCCCAAACTTCATTACAAGGTTGCAAAGTCTGGTACAATGCTGCCATTTCAACACATTCACAAATGAGGAAGCAATTCGACTCCAGGTAATTGAAGGCTGTTCAATACCTGACACAAAGCGCAAGATCCTTCAAAGGCAGTTCTCGCTAAAGGAGATCATCAGGAGGCCCGAAGCTGGAGAGCGGGTCAAAGCAAGAGAATTATCAAGAGAACTGCACCTTAATGCAAGAAAGGAAGATAAAAGATAGGAGATATCTCTCATATCTGTGAATAAAGCCCAATAAACAAACAAAACCAGACAGAGGGAGGGCAAAGGAAGATTAGAGATAAGACAGCAGGAAAGACAAAGTGACATGAAATACTCTGATTCAACCATACAAAAGACAGTGGAGTATGGCAAACAAAAGACCGGGATGATACAGGATTATGACAGCCTCACTGATGTAACCTCAAGGAGTCGTTCAACTTCAAGGAGTCATTCAACAAACGTTACAAACTATTCTAAAGAAGCATCAAGTGGGACAGACCACACAAATGGAACAGATGACAGCCTGCTCAACAAGTGTGAAGGAAAGACAAACTACAGAAGACTGGACCAGTCATGCCAACCCTGGCAACCGGTACATGAACACACCCGAGCAACTCACTGTTCATCAAATTTCGTAGACGAGTCCGAAGAAGCATCAAACAGTAGGATACATCACACCCATGGCACAGAAGTCAGTGCACCCAACAAGCGAGAAGAAGAAACAAACCACATAAGACGGGGTGATTAACTCAGACACCGGAAAGGGGTAGGCAAATACCCTCAAGACACCCGTGACAACAAGGAAATTGAGAGGAGACAATTAACATCATAAGAGAGAGGCAGAGACAAAATGCCCTGGGATCAAACAAAAGAAATAAAGGCGTGGCTGTCAAACAATCTCTCCATGGCAATAACACAGAAGACCCTTCGAGATATGCACCCAAAGAAATGTCCCAAAGATAGCTCCGACTCCAAGAGCAGTTCGTTACAGCCTACCAGCTCAAGAAATTTACCAGTCAAGATACACCCAAAAGAACCTTCTCAAAGGAAACCAGTAAAAGACTCCTCCGATTCAGAAGGTATCTCTGTACAATCACTCGGGTCAACAGAATCAAGGTCACAAAAACGCCCATGGCATTGATCACCCGAATGCACAAGGAAATCAGAGAACGTTCTCCCCGTCCAGAGCAACATATCTCATGCTGATGACTCAGAATATTCGATCACCCCGCCACGCAACATGTCCTGTCAGTCACAGTTATATGAAAACATAAATAATATACCGTCACCCCTGATGGGGTCAGCGAGGCTGACTCAAAGGGCTTGCAGAAGGAAAACGAATATATGGGACAATACCCATCATGTTAGGAAAGGACTATCTCATCACTCTGCAAGGAAGGCAAAATGTGTTGACAGAGATAGATCAATCCAAAAAAAAGAAAAAGGGGGATGAGAGAGGAACATGCACATGCCCGGATGGTCAAAGAGTTCAACATTCCAAGCATGTGGCAGAAGATCCCGACACGTGCCAGGCCTGACCCTCTCAAGATCTCCGTCTCCTGGTTCCATTTGATACGTCGCCCTCCATTTACGGGTTGCAGCATATTACTTCCCACAAGTTTTTCCCTTTTCTTCATAAGGTTTCCTCCTAGTAGTACGCGAACTGGGTTATGGTCGCTATGTGCGCTCTATGTTATACAGAAGGCCAGGAGGAGGCTCATAATAGCTCTAGAGACTAGGATAAAATCTATGAAACTCCCGACACTTCTACCTTTAAACGTGGGATCCTTTTGTATTGATAAGGGTGGTGCAATGCTCATAGTGAACAGGACATCTTGCTCGTCTAAAATATGGTTCAACTCATTTCCCTGTTTTGTATGTTCGAAATTGTGAGAAGTTGGCCTGATATATGATGTTTCCAGTCTGGAACCACCTTGTATCAGTCCAAACAATCCCTTATGGTGTCTGGTTGTAAGTCAACCTTATAGACAAGCTATCTTAATGGTAGCATAGAGTAAGCAGCCTTAAAGGCTAAACTCAAGAGGTCGTGTTAAGCGAGCTGTTTTACCAATCATAATCCTGTAATGTCAAATGAAAGGACACCACACAAGTATATATTATAAAAATATATGTGTTTATTTCTAGAATAATCCCCAGTACTCTTTATGAGCAAAGGGGCACAAGCGTTAAATCAAAAGCACAGTATAACATACAAAGTTGCACAATTATGGATGAGGGCTGATGGCCACTCAAACCATATATTAAGAAAGTGGTATAAGAGATACCAATCGAACAGTGGTTAGGCCTAGGGCCTAGGGAATTGTTGGGAGCAGTCGGGACAAGCAATGCTGAAGTCGGGAAAAGCCCGCGGGATTCGGGTGCAGTGCTTACAGTGCACGCATGCACCAATGCAAAGTCAATGGTGCGTAAAAGTTACACAAATAGAGTTTAAGGATACTTCCGCTGAACCTAGATGGACAAAACTTTAGACACAGACCCTAGAGGTGTGTACCAGTGTGGGAACACCGGCGTTGCAATGTTACCTCACCCACAGGAAGCGGGTGCATAAGGTCGAAGTGGCGTCGGGTTTCGTCACGCAGGTTCTTGGTGCTTGAAGCTGAAGATGCTGCAGGCGATGTGAAGGAGAAATGTCCGGTGTGATCCAAGGGTGTATCAGAGTAGAAAAGTACCTGAAAGCAGAGGGGACAGAGTCTGGGTCACTCAGCAGTGACCAGGGTGGAACCAGGACGGAACCAGGCAATGTCGGGCGCAATCAGGTGGTTGTCGAGGAGCTTCTCTCCGCTGCCACGTGGGCTCTGGGGCATCTGCGAGGTCCAGGAGCGGGTCACGAGCTGTCCCACGCAGGCTTTCACCGTCGGCGCTGTCGGCTTCAAGATCGGAGCAAACAACACTTGGCAAGAGCAATCCACGCAGGACTGGAAGATTGCTTCTCACTCGGACAGAAGGGTCAGAGCGGGTGCTCCTTTTCAGAGGAGCTGGTGCAAGTCTGGAGCAACCCGAATCCCAAGTCGTATTTAGGTTTTCGCCGGCACAAGGGCCACAAGCCAGCTGGCAAGTGACCGGGCCAACGCGTCGAGCCAAAGAAAGCAGAAGGGCCCCACGAGCACTCGTCGAGTGTAGAGGGGTGAGCTTCGGTGCAAAAGTGGCTCAGGGTTGGGGCTTCTCAAACCCCAGTGTACTGCTTCGAGGGTCACTCGTGGGCTGCACGGTCAGCGTCTCGTTGTCTTTTCAAGATGGCGTGCCCCACGCTTCCAGTCGCCTCCACGGGTCTCAGCTCAGCAGGGACTGTGGATCGGGCTGTAAGAAGGCAGGCAAGTTTGATCTCGTTGATCTCTGTTGCTCGAGTTCTGGCGGGAACTGCAACAAAGCAGACATCGAGGTGCTGGATGGTGCCTGTTTGCACAGGGTGGTCACTCCTTGACCACAAGGGAGATTCTTCAGTCTTCTACATTGAGTAGGATGTCTAAGGGTCCAGAGTTTTGTTTCAAATGTTTCATCAGGATAATCTGAGTGAGTTGGCACTGCTCCCATTCTTATAGCAATCTAGGGGGCTGGATTACCTGCTAGGTCCCCTCCTATGGGTGGGACCCAGGAAGGGGGTGGATACACCCCTTTCCTTTGATCCAGGCCGCGCTGGGACAGGGGCTGGTGTGCCCCAGAACCAGTTTGGCCGGATTATGCAAGGGCAGCCTTGTGCGCCCCAGGCAGTGTCTGGTTTCTTTCAAACCTCCCTGCTACAATCCACTATCTCCTGTCTGGGGTGGTGTAACACCGCCCTGCGACAGGAAAGCCTTTGTCCAGGCCTCCTCTGCTGAGTTTCGGTCAGCAGCAGGAGGTCAGACTCGTGTCTGTGGCAGAAGCATCCATTTTGTGGATCTGAGGCTCTTTTAAAAATCAACCGCGTTTCAGTAAAGTAACATGTCTTCTCCCTCTAGAGGGGTGGAATGCTATCCCCGTCGACAGAACTGTAGAGGGGATAGTATTCCAAATCGTATGGCACCTCACACGACAGGTTTTGATAAAGCCAAACCAAAGTTGCTATATAACCGCGAGGATTATAATGCACTTAATAGTATATGGTATCGCATTATCCCGGAACAGCTTAGGGAGTTGTTCCCGACAGCTGCAGACAGGCTCAGCTCATGCTAGAGCTCCATCTCACATTAAACCACGCACTCTGCCTTCAGGATTGATAAGGCCTTCCATATGAGTGGCTCACAGGTTTATATGTGTTCAGATATAGGTTTAGATATAGGTATACTATATCTAAGCAAAGGGTGACTACACCCACTTGCCCCAGCTGAGTGATCAGCCAGTTGTGTCAATTTAAGAACCAGCCAGGGGTGGCAAAAGCTATGCTTCAGCCCCTGGTAGGCCTTGGTGGCACCTATGCCCTGAGCACCTATAGTGCATGGTACAGGGGTTGACAAGGACTCCATTTTCCAATTGGGTTATGTACCTATAGTACATGTATGTGAATTTAGATAGAGAACAGCAGGCTGGGGGTCTGATTAGCAGGCCCACAGCCTCAGTAAGTCGAAAACCAGTGAAGCAAAAAGCAAAAATTGGGGTGACCATAGGATAGCAGACCCTACTCTCCTACAGAAATGTAACCACGTTATCCGCTGGCAACCCATAGTCGCTAAGGTGTTTAGTATTGGGTTGCCGCAAGGGTGTACATTGAAGTCATCTGCTAATAAAAGGTTCCTTCTAATTGGGCCGCGACATTGTGTGATAAAGTTATGCAGTTCTGTGATCCTACAGCCCTTGCCCTGGTTAGTTGCGTTATAGAAATTTATCACGCACAGGCTGTTGTCTTTTTTCCCCAAGATGATGGCCTGGATGTTTCCATTGCCTGAGGAAAAAGCCCTTATACTACATCTTAGTGCCAGGGAGGTAAAGATAACTAATCCTCCCGATGCGCGACCACTATTTGAACTTTTCGCTGGAACAGAGAATGATTTGTAACCCACCAATGACGGGTTACTGTTGGTGATCCATGTCTCTTGAAGACAAATGATGGAGTATGTACTTACAAAGTGCACCCATAAGGGGTCTAGAACCTTTCCCATAAGCCCGGCAATATTCCAAAAAAGAATGTTAAATTCTTGGTTGGCCTCTCCAATCACCCTGACAGACTGTCTAGATTGATCAAGTTGGGTTGGTCTGGGGTGGGTTGCCCCACAAGGTCCTTTAGCTGCTGACGGTGCAGTGTTAATGGGGATGCCAGAGGAAAAGTTATTAAAATCGCTCTCAGGGCTAACCAGTGCTGAGGGGTATACAGGGGAGGTATAAGAAGTATCATGAGGGGGGTAACTAGAAGGGATGCCAGAGGTAAGGTTATTAAAATCACTCTCTTGGCTGACCGGTGCTGAGGAGTATACAGGGGAGGTATAAGTACCATCATGACGGGGGTAACTAGAAGGGTTTCCCCCTAGTCAGCCGCAATCATTAAGACCCGAAAGGGCATTAAATCTGTTTGTAACCTCTATGTCCGACAGATAACCTGGTCCACCCCTCATCTGGGCTGCATTGAATCTCGAGGGTATTGTTTCCCACCCTTCTGGCCTTCTGGCATAAACCTGGTTGTTAACAGGCATCCTATTTCTGTTGATGTAGTGGCTGGGGGCACCCTGCAGCCCTGATCTATAAAAGAATCCAAGGGGCAATATTTCTATTCCCTGCCCTCCCAGCAAGGGACCGTCCTCTGCCTCCCTGAGTATCATCTCAACTGGTACTGGGCTGTTGAAATTTATTAAAATGCAATCTCCTTCTCTGGTTTTCCTGGAGTGTCCCACCCAGGCTACTCGACGAGCCATAATTATGTTATGTGCTGCCCTATTGCCTCCTGCAGTATTTCGAGAGAGCCAGTGTGTGACCTTGTTTTTAATCTGGGAGAGGTCCTCTCTTTCTCCTTGACGGAGAGGGGGAACATTTCTCAGAACAATCACTAAAGGAGTGCTTTGGGGAGGGAGGTCTAGAAACATGCAGTTGCCCACCCCCTGCACTGGCTTGTTGGTCTGTGTGTATCCGTTGGTCGTTGTAGCTGGTTGTTCGCCCTCATCCCGGTGTGTTTGAGAAATCCTCACAAGGCTACGGCTTCCCTCCATGCTCTGAGATCTGTCCTTTATGACCGTTGAACTGTTATCATTATTAGTGGAAATTCTTTTTTCTAATGGTGTTGCAGATTTAGTGGGGGGATGTGCGGGGGTTTGTTTGAAATTGGGCCGTTTGTCTGAGTGTATAGCATGTCCTCCCACCTTATTGATGTCTACTAAAGAGTGTAGCAATTGAGTGTTATCGGCTGCAACCTGTTGCAGTTTACCAATACTTGTGCTAATTATTTTCAGTCTCTCAATGAGAGGTAACATTAGGGACTTTACAAGCTGTTCCACCCGTCCAATCACCCCTTCCTCTCCCTGTACTATCGGTGGTAAATATTTCCTTTGTTGAGGTTGGCCATTTTTCTGGAGAAGATCCCGACACGTGCCAGGCCTGATCCTCTCAAGGTCTCCGTCTCCCAAGGAACCCAAGGCATTGACTTCTAGTTAGAACTGTTGTCCGACACCCGCCCCAACTATCTCTCCTATCTCTCTGTTTACCTTTTATCTCAAAGCGCCCTGAGGCAGCGTTAATGGGCTATGTATGGCTGCTCAAAACCATAAATAACTATATTGTCAGTGCTCAGTAATGTGGCGTGTTCATGCGTCTATTGACCAGTTGCACCCCTTGTTAGAGTGGGGGGGGGGTGTTGAGGTACAACAGCCCCTGCTCTGAAGTCTCTGCCATCAATGAACATCCCAGACTGTCTCTTTTTAGACTGAGGTGCTGTCACTTGGAGTTCCAGGTCCTTCTCAGACCTGTGGAACCAACTCTGTGGGAGAGACAGGGAGGAGCTGGTATGATGAAACGTGCCCTAGAGAAGGTCACCCCTAATAGGTGTTTATTGTTTGTAACTTCCGGGATTTCCTAACTTCGGAAACAGAAGCAGGGAGTGGAGCTCCCTGCAGGGCTGGAGGCGGGGGGGGGGGGGCTACTTGAAGAGTACGCCAGCCTCCAGCGCCCCCAAAAGTGACGGAACTTCCTGTTCAGATAGATTTGTAAGATTATTATAGGGAATTAAAGTTGAATCTTCATCTCCCAGTCTATTACCCTTCCTTTTCTGAGATATGACATCATAGGTTTCAAATGATAAATTATTTATTTTACTGTTTAAAGTATATTATTAAGAATACATTCCAACCATGGAACGTACAGAGGAAATATCGTTTTTTTAGTTATTTCTTATAAAAAATGATGTATGATACCCTTAAATTATGAGAGCGAAGTATGAGAGAATTATTTAAAGTGGTTTCGAATGCCTGAATGTAACTGTTCTTTTGTAAACAAAAATCGCCGATATATTCTTAGAGAGATGCTTAAAATTGTAGGCACAGAGTCATATAGACAGAGATAAAGAAATGCGTACAAACACATACGCACACACGTAGAGAAATGACAATTGTAAATGAAATTATTAAACGGGTATTCGCGTGAACTATTTACTATGTTGGATTTAAATGTTTGAATGTAAATATTGTATTGTGAATACAAATGGTTGTTTCATAAATACATACATGCGTAGCTGTATAGACATACAGAGATAGATACAGATTGCCTTGAGACCCTCGCCGGTGAGTTCCCGCGCTTTATGAATCCCTTGATTGATATGCTCGCGCACACGCACTCTTAATATCACTATCACTAGTATGATCTAAATTCATCCTCCATTTTAGGAAGTCAGGTAGGGGCGACACGGACACCGTGGATCAGCCAGGGGTGTCTTCCTTGGATTTCCCACGGGCCCCTCTCTTTTTTGTCTTTTCTACGGTATTTTAGGAATTTCCCAGATTTCTCTGTGGCCTTTCCTAGAGGATGACACCTGGCGCTGGTCACACCTCGCTCGCCCCTTTTAGTGACGTCTCTCTCCGCAGGGCTCGATCTCACGCGCCTCTTCAGGGTATATAACCTCTGTCAGGAGAGAAACACATCAGCCAGCACCAGAAGCTCACCTGCCCTCAGCACCGGAGAGAGCGAGGCAGAGCGAAGGACTGTCGCAGGACAGAGACAAAAGAGACCCCTCTCAGGTCGACAGAGATAGACTGCGGGGCACAGGAGTTCCACCTTGAAAGACAGAGACTGCTTGTAGAGACAGGGAAAACTTCTCTCAGGACAGAGGCAGACATCAGTGCAGAGCATGCTTCAATGCGCCTTCCAGGTGAGCCCCGCTACAGGCATCAGGGTTCGGCCCCTCGAATGGCTGGATTTTTACATTTTTTGTCTGCTTGGGATGCATAATGTATTTCCCTTCTCCACTTGGGTTGGTTGAAAGCATTTCTCTCGATCTCGCTATTCATGTATTGTTTTTTACAGAGAGATATTTTTTAAAATACAACAGACGGTGCATTCAGTTGTTAGATAATGTATGGGGCTATATTATTGCCTTCATTTGTTTCTTCGTTTTTTTCATCTTGGCTTTCTCATGCTTTTTATGTATTTTTTACATTCTCATATTTTTTAATAAGTATTTGCTTGGTTTCTCAATATATGTTTGTGAATAGAAGGAGAGCCCCTTTTATTCTTACCTTGCCACGTGTTTTAATATCGCCAGTTCTGAGACCATTCGCCATGTGTTGTGTGATGTTCATAATATGGGCGTCTCTGTCTACTGTGAGCATAGCAGAAGCATCCTGGGTAGTTAAGGTCTGTTATAAGATGTTCACCAATAGAGGCTGTTATAATACGGAATAATCCTCAGAAATCCGACAGTAATATTTAAAGCGTCTTGGGGTTTTGCTGCAGTCCTGTTGTTTGTAGCGCTGTTGCTGTTAAGCACAGCCAGTGAAGCATAAACTGCTGGTTAAAATGCAGAATTAGCAGCAGCAGGTTGAACTGAAAGGAGTTTGAGACTTTACTGTAAGTATTTGTTTCTCAAAGTAGGTCTAATAATGCACAACGTACACAACGTAAATAGAGGTCATCAATCGCCGGAGGTTTTCGAGGCATCCTTGAAGGGGAATTTTCGAAACAACAGTTTATTTTAGCCGATCAGAAAACTGTGCCCATATAGATACAGGGTCCCAGATCACATGCATGTTTCACCTGATACATAGTGCCTTCGTGGTGCACTGTGGCCCAAGAGACTTTGTCTTTCTCGCATCCACGGCAGGAGCAAAACAAAGTTTCATACTGTGCCAGCTGATATCATGCTCCACACCGCTTCTCTGCCAACATCCAATCAGAATACTTGCTCCATAACAGAGATCACCTACCTGTTGGCTTCATAGGCCAAAAGCTTAGCATCACCTGTCATAGTGCTGCTATCAGATGTATGCCGACTCAAGATGCTGGCAAAATACGCCAGTATGTTTCCTATAATGTCAGGGTACTTTCATCATATGTCAGTGCCCTGACTTCATATGCCAAGGTACTGGTGTCATTTATGAAAGTCCTACCATCATACGTGTTCCTACGTGCTGGCATCATATGTTATGGTGGTGCCTTTCATACCTGGGTGCTGCCCTGCTGTTGGGCTCCCCCTGTGATGGAGTGGCTGTGGTGCCAGTCCTGCAGCTCATGTGCGAGTCTATGGCTGTTTATACTCCATGCTCTACCTGCTGATATGCCAGGCAGTGTGCCATGCTAGGACAGCTTATGTTTCAACCTTGAATTGCTAAATGCCAGGCTGAGACTGCTCACGTGCCAGGAAGCAGTCACTCGTTTGCCAGTCTTGGACTGCAGTTTGACAGATTGCACTTGCTAGCTGTGAAAACCCTCAGATCTCTCCTCTGTTATTCCCCCTTATCTGTCCTCTTCCCTTTCTCGACTCTGTTGCCTTGTGTTCCTCTCTTTTAGCCCTGTCCACTCCCTTCCATGTTCTTATACAATGAAACAACTCGACTAATATTGCTTTCTCCCTTCTTCCAGAAACCACACGCCATCCTCAGGCTGTCCAGGCAGGTGCACACAGCGGCGGTGGAAGGTAAGTGTCTGTTTGTACTCACTGCCATTGGTCTGAGGTCACGCTGTATTTTTTGTACGCAGTTAAGGGCTCCGGTGTCCCCTCCCCTGGTCTGAGATCGCTCGCTATATCTTGGTCCCAGTTGCTGGTTCTGGAGTCACTCTCCCTGCTCTGATGCCGCTCAGTATACCCTGGGCCCAGTTACTTGTTCTGATGCCACTCTTGTTGGGCCTGGACCATTCTTTATCCCATGGGCCCAGTTACTGGTTCTGATGCCACTCTCCCTGCTCTGATGCCGCTCAGTATACCCTGGGCCCACTTACTGGTTCTGATGCCACTCTTGATGGGCCTGGGCCCATGGGCCCAGTTACAGGTTCTGGTGTCACTCACCCTGACGTGGGTTCCTCATGCCATGGTTCCAGTTACTGGTTTGAGTCTGCTATCAGTCTAGAACTCCAAGTGTCCCATAAAAACAACATCTGGTTTTGGTCTGAATCATCTGGATTTGTGCCTGATGCCAGCCCAGAATGCTTGTAGTTCTGATCCTGTCTCTTTTCTTCATTCAGTGTTGGAGGGGAGCCCCCTGGAGAAGGCGGTCACTAGCAGCTTTGCTTCATTCATACATGGAGTCCAGACAGATCACCTTTCCCAAACCGTGCGGCACCGAAGCAAGCGTATGATCCTGGACAGCATCGGCGTTGGACTGGTGGGAAGCGCGACCCATGTGTTCAACATCGCCCTGGGATACTGCCAGGTAAGAGGAGACATTGCACACACTAAGCATTACACTCTGCAAAATACAACAATTAAATGCTCGGGGGAAAATATCTTGCAAACACGCATTTTGAAAGTGCGAACAAGCAAAAAATTCCACAAAGCAGTGGATCGCAGAATTTTGGGCAATTTGTCATTCTCAGGGAATGCAATATTACCCAAATTCCGTGAGCGGAACAGAATTTACCTCCCAGGCCTACCAAAAAAGCACACCAAGGACTACACGTCCATTACAACCCTGTACATCAGCAGAGTGCACCATCACCCAGGAGTCATGCCAGTTAAGATGAGTGTGGTAGCAAAATGAACAGCACATCTTGTAGCACACAAGCATTAAAACACCCTGCAATGACTCAAAACGTTAGAATGGCCTTGAGCTACTCAAAGAGAAAAGGAGACATTGACTTAAAGCAACATCTCATGATTCAAACCATCCCTTGATCAAACCCCCTTTGAGACATTAGTTGTTCAGTATCACCATGAGATTTTACCAGGTTATTTTCCAAAGCTTGGATCTAACCAAGCAACACACCATGAACCCCTCACCCATTAAATAACTCTCAAGAATGAAAGCAGGACCATCTACCCAGAATCATAGGTAAGAAGAGAGACAGACAAAGTCACAAAATCCACCTTGATTTACTCATCCACCATGAAAAACTCATCCTCTAATCACACCCCAGGCTGCCTTCAGATTTTAAGCAGTTCATATAGTGAGACGCTAGCAGGACTGTGAGAATGGACTATGGTACCCAAAAAAACATTGGTACCTCTGGTCCCCTGTACAACCATCCTTCAGAAAAACTACATCTACTCACTGAGACTCAGTACCTGCTCCTGCATTTCTTCTAATAGGCACCACCACATAGGTTGAATCATCCTGTGTATAGAGTTGAGTAATCCACATCCCCACAAGCTCCGTTATTCCTCCACTAGAAGTCTATGTGCACTGTCCATTTCTAACTTTTAATTCTGTCTCTCACAGGACATGTACTCCTTGTCTGCCATCAGCTCTGTGTATGGAAGGAAAGGATTGAGACTCCCACCTACGCTGGCTGCATATGTCAATGGAGTAGCGGTAAGGATTTTGAAAGCTATCACTTTATCCATCAATCACAGACTGAGAGCCATGAGTTTGTGAGAAGTTTAGTTAAATGTTGTCTCCGCCAATGTTAAACCATGTCTGTTTCCACTCCTGTAAAGAGTCTGTATTGGGCAATGGCACAGTCACTCAACAAAATATTAGAATATGGATCCTACACTTCTTTAAATTGTTTCCATAGGTTGATGACACTATTGCTCTGCTTATCTTCACTTCCTGACACACCCTTCTTTAAGTACCTTCTAATCCTCTACTCCTCTTTTAACAGAGTCACTCCATGGACTTTGATGACACTTGGCACCCTGCCACTCACCCGTCAGGTGCTGTGCTGCCAGCTCTAATGGCTGCCTCCCAGATGTTGCCAGTGGGTTTCCGACCCAGCGGCTCAGACTTTCTGTTGGCATTTAATGTTGGCATCGAGGTGCAAGGAAGACTCATGCGTTTCTCCAATGAAGCCAGCAATATCCCTAAAAGGTTTGTATGATGCCCACAAAAGGCAGAAATATCCTATGGCCAACACACGATACCCATAAGTGGCTCTAGTGGCTCCAGAGCATTACTAAGATGCTGAAAGAATAGAAATATTCCATGTGTCATATGTGAGATCCATACAGAGAGAGCATGTTATGTTGTGTGCCTGATGGGGGCAAAGGGCAGAAATATCCGGAAGAGGAATCTAATGCAAACAAAATCATGCATGTGGATAGCACACAATATAATGTAAACATGGTAACATTTATTTTTCCGCTCACTGTAACTAGAATATTTGTTTGTGTCAAATGCTTGATTAGATCCTAGCCTTTTTTTCTACGTTTCCTCGTACTGCACGATAGCATTAATGTATGACATGTTTTAAGTGTTTTACCATAATTCACACTTATTGTTAGCATTGCCCCTCTTCTAAACCTATTTTGATGTGATCACTATTCCATGTCTGACACAGTTCCTTGTATTTCCTTCAGGTTCCACCCTCCTTCTGTTGTTGGCACCATGGGCAGCGCTGCTGCTACAGCAAAGCTCCTTTCACTGAATGCAAAACAATGTGCCCATGCTTTGGCGATTGCTGCCTCTCTGGCGGGGGCACCTATGGCCAATGCTGCAACTCTTGCCAAGCCTCTCCATATTGGCAATGCGACCCGCTTTGGGATGGAAGCAGCACTTCTAGCTGCCCGTGGGATGGAAGCCAACCCACTTATCTTGGACGATGTGCCAGGCTGCTCAGGGTTCAGTGCTTTCTATGGTGACTACCAGCCCTCGTCCCTGGCAATGCCAGATCAAGATTACAGCTTTCTCTTGGAGAAGCAAGACATTGCCTTTAAGAGGTTCCCAGCTCACTTGGGCATGCACTGGGTGGCAGACGCTGCCATCTCAGTCAGAAACAGAGTCACCAATATAACGGGCTCCTTTAACCCTGCTTCCATCCGCGCTGTTCTTCTGAGGGTCCCAGTCTCCAAGTATATCAACAGGCCCTTCCCAGAGTCCGAGCACGAGGCGCGACACTCCTTCCAGTTCAACGCCTGCACAGCCCTTCTGGATGGTGAGGTGGGCATTTCTTCCTTCAGTGAGGACAGCCTTAGTAGACCAGATCTCATCAACCTGTTGAGGAAGGTGGTAGTGGAGCACCCTGAAGACAATGTGGCCAACTTTGACAAGATGTATGGGGAAGTAGTGCTGCTGCTGGAGAGTGAAGAGATTGTGACTGGCAGATGTGACACCTTCTATGGACACTGGAGGAAGCCCCTTAGCCAAGAATCACTCAATGAGAAGTTCCTCTCCAATGCTTCCCATGTGCTCCACCAGGACCAGGCACAAGCAATTATTGAGGTGGTGAAGGAGATAGAAAGCCTTACAGACTGTTCACAACTGGCATCCTCTCTGCAGTAAACGTGTTAAACCAAAATTCAACCCTCTTACAAAATGGGAGTAAAACTTTAAATGAACTACAGGTACAATCATCTTTGCATTAACTAGCTTTACACAAGATTGAAAATCTACTCAAGGAGAGGGACATTACCAATTCATTCTATAAAACGACGGGAGTCAATTATGTCCTCTCCTTTCATGAAAGGTGATGTTATGTCTCACAGTACAGTGAGGTCCCCTTTTAACCCAGTACAAATACAGATGCATCTGGCTGGCCAGAAGCAATATGCTTACGTTTCCTTGTAACTCATCAGTACTTTGTAAGGACTGTAAAATGCAATTTGTATTTATTGTTATTTATTATTTGTTAATTTATTGTTTAAAAAAATGTGACCTCATCTCACTGAAATACCATTTCCTTTTCCAACTAAGTGATTCTCCCCTAGTGGCCAAAGATAGGACGAGCTAGAACTTCAATATTGGTCTAGTACTGAATTCTCCCTGTGCAGCGCTCTCTTACATGTACTTTTCTAAAAACACAGGACAAAATAGGTCTTTCTATTTCAATCTCTCATATTCGTCAGTGAAACGTATTTGCGCTTTCTGTGGTTATTTCATTTTGAATAAAGTCTCTGAATTTATTGTACAGTGATTGTAATTTTTGATGTGTAAAGCTGCTGACATTTTAGATGCTACCTTACAGGATGGCCACGGCTTGGTGACAGTGAGACTCGATTCTCCCACACACAGACCTTACATATGAAACTCTCTTTTTCAGCTGTTGCTCAACATGTTGACCCTCCTACTAGTGTTTCACAACCTTCCTTGTTTATAGAAACTTCCCTTGCATGCGCAACTACTCATATAACAGCCAGAATATATGTATCTGAACAAGTACCAAAGATTGATCCAATCATGGCACACATTTTAAATGCCAACATTTTATGGCTGTTGCCATACAGTTTGCACCACTGGAATTTTTAAATCCCAAGTGCTCACAAACTGGTGCCATGTGTGCTGGAAAGTGGAGCATATTGTTAATCAAACGTGGAAAATACACAGAAAATCAGACATTTTGCCAACCTATTCTGTGAGCCACTCTACTCAATCAAACTTACTGACCAATATTTAGAATTGCATATAGTAAACCTACTGATGATAAAGAGAGGTGGGAAGTGGGGCTTTTTGATCCTCTCCTACATGCATTCGTGATTGGATTGCCCTTTGTGCTGTATGCAATCTCCTATCTCTATTGAGTTTTGTCGGGTAAATATAGACACAGTTTGCCTGCTAAACTGAATGTGATTCTAGTCAGACAAACATTAGTCTTCATGTATGCAGATGATTTGTTAATTTATTTCTAATAAGTCAGCATCTCTAATACAACTTTACCTTAAGAAGCATAACATCCTGGGTATTTGATTTACAGGGTGAGAAATGTGGAGATGAGTACTCATTGGTGTTTCAGTTAATTGTGAATCTACTCACAATTATTGGAGAGCTTCTCAAGTTTTGTACCAAATACTTTAGTTTTAAAATATGTTGATATTTGATATGGACTGATGATGGGACTATATACTTACTGCCTCCTATAACAAAGGTTTGTTGTTTGTATTCTTCATGCCATGTGTTTGCCACTGAATTTCTTTAACTGTCTTTGCCTGTGGTTGTTACAGTTTAAAATTGTAGCTTTAACCTGCCCATGATTGCAGAATTTATCCCATTTTTTTTTGTTTAAACTTGTGGTTTTTCCTGCCCGTGACTGCTTCCATTTAACCTGTTGAATTGTGGGATTTGCAGTCCAAACTCTGTAGTTTTTCCCTCTCACTCCCCATGACTATCAGTTTTTCCCTCCAAATTTCTCCTTTGCTCTATACTAAGACATGTATGTTAAGCAGAGCACCCCAGCCCACCATTTTGTGTTAACAAGTGAGTGAAACCAGCCCTCCTCCCCAGCAACAGGGATATTCTATATCAGAGGGTGCTCTAAAACAGCAGTAATCTGCTGTGAGCTGTTTAAGCTGTGTTTTTTGGCCAGGAGAGGGAGTAAAGTTGTATTCAAACATTATTGTTAGAGGACAAGTTTGTTAGGCCCTTACCTGCAGAAGTCCAAAGTGTAGATTGAGACTATCTCCTAGGAGATTTCTGAATAGAGCGGCAGTTTCCAATTCCCTGGCCAGCAAACCTTTGTCTGAGGTAGCTGGGACCTTTTATAGTCTGCTATTGTTTGGTACATGTGTACACTGTTTGGTGTTTCTATTGGATTAGGGTTAGTGTCCTCATTGGTTGGGTATTTGAGGGCTCTGATTGGTTTCTGGGTCTGTGATTCAATCAATGTAGGGCTGGGACTAGGGCTAGGTTTAGGATTTCTATTGGCAGTAGGGACTAGGGCTACCTCTGTTATTGGTTGTTGGGACTATGGTGGGACTAGGGCTAGGGTTAGGCCTTTAATTGGAAGTAGCGATTAAGGCTTCTGGTGTGAGTGGTTGCTGGACTTGGGTTGGGTCTACTGGTAGGGCTAGGACCTCTATTGGACGTACAGATCATTGGCGCTTGGACTGGGGTAAGATTGGCTTCAAGGTCCTGGTCTCCTATTGATTCTAGATTTTAGGGGAAGTATTGTGATTGGATGGTGTTAGGGCTAGGGTTCCCATTGGCTGAAGAGGGTCACCTGATTACTAGGGTTATAAAAGCCCAGGCTTAGGGTGTCTCAGCCAGGGGTGGGCGGAATTTGCGTAATTGCGTTTCGCAAATCTCAGCGAAACAGTAAAAAATCTCCGAACATGCAGAAATTCCGCGAACATACGGAATTGCTTGTTCGCAATGCTTTTTTCCTGTTCGCAATCGCTGTTTGCGTGCTCAAAGGGAAATATCTTGAAAACACTCATTTTGAGAACACGAACAAGCAAAAAATTGCGCGAAGTCGCAGAACGCAGAATTATGGGCAATTTGGCGTTCTCCGTGGAACGCAAAATTACCCAAATTCTGCAAATTCCGTGAGCAGAACGGAATTTAACGCCCAGTCCTAGTCTCAGCCCAGGCGTAGATGCTAAGGGCAGAGTGGTCAAGGGCAGTTGCCTGTCTGAGCCTGTTCGAGACTGCTTGGGACCAGAGCCAGAAATGCTGCCCATGTTCCCATTCAGTGATACCCAGCACATCCACAAACATAGAAATACACTCACACCAAATATACACCACACACAACCCTATGCACAAATCAATGTACCAGCATACACTACAAACCAACCAAACGACATCTATACACCCTTCTATGATAACTACCACACATACCCACCAGCCTCCCATCATTTGTCCAACTAATACCCTCCTCTTCCCTCTACCATAATAACACAAACGCACAACACATACAATGCACACCACCACACTTTTCAACTCTTGCAACAAACCAGTCTAAGACAAACACTCTTAACTCTACTTCCTTCCCTCCTACACACAATATACACTCTACTCATAAACACATACCACCCGATCTACCTTACAGCCTCCTCTCACAAACAATACTATACAACTACATCTATTGCAACAAATACACCAGCACCTTTTTCACTACTCCTCAAAACAAAACATTTTAAGCACACCAGCACAACAAGATCATCAAAGTGCAACACTGTATGAATGTGACTTAGCACTCTAGTGGTTGGTGGGAGGAGATGGGGGAGGAACAGGAAGGTGAGGAGCCAGGGACGAGATAGAGGGGCAGTTAGAGTAAGGCCGGGGAAAGGAATGGTCACGAATAAAGTATTAATGCTGACACCACCGAGTCCTGTGTCCTCATTGCCGTGAAGGACAAGACAAATGGCGACGAGAGTGGGATGGGAGACTGCGCTAGGCAAGTGCTCTAATCCCCGAAAGCGGTGACCTGGTTTCTGAGGTGGTGCGCGCTTAAAGTTGCAGGCGCAACGAGCGTGGCCCCCCCTGCGCGTGTGCTGGAGAAGAATCGGCCCTGGTAGTGCAGTGTCCCTAGAACGAAGCACTGTGACCTGGAGGTCGGGCGAAGTGTGCCCTGGCAGCGCGGTTGGACTCTTAAGTCTGGGTGCCCACCCCAGCTGTGCAAGCGTGAAGATGCCAACGTCGAGTGTGCCCTGAGCCTCACCAGATGCCTGTGGTGCTGCTGAGGGAGAATTGTGGCGAAAACGGGAGGCCACACCGGTTCCTAGTGCAGCATGGATCCGGGAGCCAGTGCGGTGATCCTCATGCCGGTGAGTGCTTGTCTGCTGTCAGGGAGGCCGGGAGAGGAAGACCGGAGACCAAATCTCGAGTAAAACGAGATTTTAAGGTCAGCGGCCATCTTGGAGTCAGGTGCCTGCTCCCATCCCCTATCAGGAACATTAGGCGGTCATTTTAAAGTCAGGCAAGAGATAAAGTCAACAAGCACAAGCAAGTGCAGGAGCCAAATTCAACAAGCATAAGCAAATGCAAATTCCAAATGCAATAATCACAGGCAAATGCAAAGTTTAAATACAACAAGCACTAGGAAAGGCAAATCCTGAACGCAACAAGCACGAGCAAATATAAATCGTGAAAGCAATAAGCACGAGTAGAGACAAGACCTGAAGGCAACAAGCACAAGCAAATCCAAGTCTCAAATGCAACAAGCACAAGCAAATACAAGTCTCAAATGCGACAAGCACAAGCAAATGCAAGTCCCAAGTGTAACAAGCATGAGCAAGTGCAAGTCCCAAAATACATTTTAAGCACCAAGTGAAGATAAGTAACTGAAACTAAAGGGAGAAAGAACATAAATGATCTAGAAACATGAGTAAACAAGTGTCAGGGAAGCTTTCTCTCATCAACCACAGTGGCTAGTAACCTTGAGAAAAAGAACAAGATGTCGACATCGCCAAGTACCAGTGCTGAGGAAGCATAAATCACCTGCAGCTGAGTGACGACCATTTTGAACTCAGGCAATCCAAGCCTAACTCACTGAAGCCTACTGAGACCAACATAAAAGCTGGAACATCTTTATAAGGAAAGGTGAAACTGGCAGATAAAACACAGTGGTCACCTGTGAGTGAGTTTTCCCAAAATCAAAGGAAAACAACGATACGCAAGATCTCGACAGAAGAGGGCCAACCCTGTCAACCAGTACATGAACACACCCGAGCAACTCACTGTTCATCAAATTTCGTAGACGAGTCCGAAGAAGCGTCAAACAGTGGGATACATCTCACCCATGGCACAGACGTCAGTGCACCCAACAAGCGAGAAGAAGAAACAAACCCCATAAGACGGGGTGATTAACTCAGACACCAGAAAGGGGTAGGCAAATACACTCAAGACACCTGTAACAACAAGGAAATTGAGAGGAGACAATTAACATCATACGAGAGAGGCAGAGACAAAATGCCCTGGGATCAAACAAAAGAAATAAACGTATGGCTATCAAACAATCTCTCCATGGCAATAACACAGAAGACCCTTCGAGACATGCACCCAAAGAAATGTCCCAAAGATAGCTCCGACTCCAAGAGCAGTTCGTCACAGCCTACCAGCTCAAGAAATGTACCAGTCAAGACACACCCAAAAGAACGTTCTCAAAGGAAACCAGTAAAAGACTCCTCCGATTCAGAAGGCATCTCTGTACAATCACTCTGGTCCACAGAATCAAGGTCACGAAAACGCCCATGGCATCGATCACCCGAATGCACAAGGAAATCAGAGAACGTTCTCCCCGTCCAGAGCAACATATCTCATGCCGATGACTCCGAATATTCGATCACCCCGACACCCAACAAGTCCTGTCAGTCACAGTTATATCAAGACATAAATAATATACAGTCACCTCTGATGGGGTCAGCGAAGCTGACTCAAAGGGCTTGCAGAAGGAAAACGAATATATGGGACATTACCCATCATGTTAGGAAAGGACTATCTCATCACTCTGCAAGGAAGGCAAAATGTGTTGACAGAGATAGATCATTCTAAAAAAAAGGGATGAGAGAGGAACATGCACATGCCTGGATGGTCAAAGAGTTCAACATTCCCAAACGCGAGTGGGAGTTGGTGAGACAAACAGAGCCAGCAAATGAGTCCCAGAACCGAATCAGGATACCCACTTTAGATAATGACTCCCAATCTGAGATGCATGACTTTGAACATGAGAACCTTGCTGCCCCTAACCGGAAAAGACAAAATGAAATGAAATCACATGCGGATGCTCGGAAGAGAGCTAGAACACCACCCACTCATGAAGGAGACCAGGTGTCAGTCAAACCAGAGCCACAAATGAAGACAGACTGCCGCTATCGAGCTGGGCCATTGATAATCAACCAACAAGAGAGAACTATGATCGCTTCAAAGTCTGAAATGTGTGGATCACGAGAAATGTGTCACATTTCTAAAATCGCCCATCTGCAGTCAAAGACGCCTTTGCCAATCCGGTGAGGACCCTAGTTAGTGAGAGTGACATGGCTGGTAATGTTCGGCCAAGACCCGATAATCTCGTTGAGTCTGGAGTCAAGAACTCAGAAGCTTATTGGAAACTGCAACAAACCATTCGAAAATATGCACGGTCGATTGAAGAACTGTAAATATGTTCACACCCTCACTGAGGTAGCAAGCTGTCGCCAGCACGATTGACTTTGCATTTGTTCAAGAAGAGGGGAGATGTAAGAATGTGACTTAGCACTTTAGTGGTTGGTGGGAGGAGATGGGGAGGAACAGGAAGGGGAGGAGCCAGGGACGAGATAGAGGGGCAGTTAGAGTAGGGCTGGGGAAAGGAATGGTCACGAATAAAGTATTGCTGCTGACACCACCGAGTCCTGTGTCCTCATTGCCGTGAAGGACACAACAAACAACTCATAATACTTTCCATCACAAAATACAAACATACACCCATCTTTCAAACCACACAAAGGAACAAACTCCAATGCCAAGCGTTCTCCCTTCCACCACACTTAACACAGATAGAGCAACACAGCAGCTCTCTTCTAACCACCTTTCATCCATTGGACAATTTAGAGCCTTCCTACAAGACTCACATGCTGCACCACCGCCCTTAACTCATACACCTTCTGCCTTTAACAAACGCAAAGTAAACAATATAAGCAATGTGGCACACCTCACAACTTCACTTCCTTATGTCTACTGCACAACAATGTTACACCACGAGAACAACACAGCACACCAAATCACTCTCAAACACCATCTCCAACACATGCATACATTTAACATCTATGTTACTCCGCTGGTTTTTCTGGCGGAATCATTGGGAGCTTTTGTTTTCTTGGGGTAGAGACGATAAATCAGTGGGCGCAACACTGTCTTGCCTCTGTTTTCCATTGGCTGGCCCAGGCTCAGCTGCAGTGTAACAAAGGGAACTCTGAGCTTCTCTTGTGTGGGATCTCTCCGGTCGATTTTAGAGCTAAGTTGTGGCCCCTAGGCTTCCCCCTGCCTAGTGCAGGGAACAATATTGCTAAAAATCTGGGTATTTGGTATTCTGAGAATCTGAATTTCTCCACACAAGTTAAAAAACTTGTAGAGACATGTTTCAGCACTTTAAAAGCCCTGAGAAAGTTTCTCCCCTTTCTTCCAGGACCAGCTTGACATCCCTCGTTACCTCTTAGGTAAATTGCAGGTTGTGCATAACTCTGCTGCCAGACTCCTGCTAGGCTTGTCCAAAAGGTGCAGTGTGCGGGCGTACTAGACCTGGCACCGTTGGCGTGGGTCTTCCTTCCATTTTTCGCTGTTGTCTCCTCTGTTTTGCTGTTATTAGATGCTCTGGGTGCTGTGCCACTGCCATTCAGTGCCACAGCCAAATGCTTCCTGTGTAAATATGACTGTGAATTGTCAGTCACTCCTATGGTAGGTGCATTGTGTGTGTAAGGTAGGACATGGCTTCATATGTGTAGCATGTCCTGGTAGTGAGAGACCACTGCTTTGAACTGAATCCCTATTTGAACCCTTTGAACTATTTTTCCAGCTTTTCAAGAGTATCCCCATTTTCCAGTATTGTGGCATTTTACCGTTATTGGTCTTGTGTTAACTCTATACATAAAGATACTTATTTTTTATAACTACTTGTGTGGTGTCCCTTTGTAGTGTCCTTCACTGTGTTACTGTGTATGATCATAAATGCTTTACACACTGCCTCTGAGATAAGCCTAGCTGCTCGTGCTACGTTACCACAGGGTTAAGCAGGGGTTATTAAAGGGTGTAGCCCCCTTACTCAGACTTAGGAAGAAGGGTCCCTACTTGGACTGTGGCCAGCCACTGCCAACTAGAGACCCCCATTTCTAACATTGGTCATCAGCGGTGAGGATCTGGACTTGCATTTGTGATTGCATACAGTAATTATAGTGTACACTACTAGTGAGTGCAGACCATAATGCAACCACATACATTTTTGAGATTTTTTTATTCTATTTTTGATTGATATCACTAGTTATTTCTACAATGGGCAAGCCCAGATCCAATGCCTCGGAGGAGCTCTCCTGGGAAGAAGAGAGAATAGATACCTACAATGCCAAGCAGCTCGCGTTCTTTTGCAAAAGGTTCACAGTCCCTATCACAGGCCTCACTAAGAGAGAGGAGTTTTACAAAGCCCTGAAGGCCTGGCTAGAGGCCAGGGATGCTCCCAAGAATGTGTGAGGGCCTGGGGAGAAGGGAGAGACTGTGGGAGAGCAGCAGGTGGAAGTAGTAGATTTGGTTGGTGAAAAAGCGCTGTCTAGCCCGGGCACGAGTGTGTCCTCAAGGAGTCTGTCTCTAGAGGAGATGAAGGACAGGGAGAGAGATAGACGGCATAATATGGAGATGGCTAGGCTCAAGATGGAAGGTCAGAGGGACCTAGAGAACAAGAAGTTAGAATTTGAGAAGATGAAGATGAAATTTGAACATGAGAGAGTATTGAGGGAGTTGGAGATCAAGGCCAAGAGTGTAGAGATCTCCCCTTCTGGTGGCAGTATACCTGTAGTGCATACTGAGAGTAGAGTGTATATACCCAAAGAGGTTATTAAGGATTTCCATAAAAGTGAAGATATTGGACAGTGGTTTGCAGCATATGAGTTAACTATGGTGTCCCACCGGGTCCCTGAGAAGGACTGGGAAGCGGGGTTGTGGGGTCGCTTTGTTAGTGAGGGGAGGGATACCTTGTTGGACCTACCTTCAGAAAGTAGAATGGTTTATGCCCACATGAAGGAGGCTTTGATGGCCCGCTATGGTTTAACCCCTGAAATGTATAGGCAGAGGTTTAGGACCTGCAAGAAGTCAGAGGGTACCACGTGGGTTGAATATGTGTCTTTTTTTTGCAGAGCAAAGGAGCGCTGGGTAAAAGGTAGCAAAGTAGAAACTTTTGAGCAACTGTATGATTTGATTGCATGGGAGCATTTATCTAGTAACTGTTTTCCTGAGCTACGCCAGCACCTGATTGATTGCAAGCTAACTAACCCTAGGAAGCTTGCTGAGGAGGCGGACCGCAGGGTGAGCACCAGGATTCGCAAGGGTCCAGTGGGAGACTTCGCTAAAGGTGGGCAGGGTCCCCAGCAGAGAAGTGGGGGGATAGTGGTAAACCCAGGGAGTTTCCAAGAGGGCTCCAAAGTAATTCCCAAGGGAACCAAGCAGTGGTATCCCAGCCTCCCCAAGAGCAGAGGTCAGTGCCCCCGACAGGTAGGCCTGTTCAGAGGTGGGCATTTTCATGTTTCAAGTGTGGTCAAACAGGCCACCAGTATTTTGATCCCCAGTGTCACATGAGGGACCACCCTGCACCAACCATTGCACCACCCCCACCAGCTTGCTAGTGTAGCCCAGGGAGAGGAAGAGATGGGTGCCCCAGAGGATGGGCCACGTAGAATTGACCCTTGTTTCCTTAGGAGACTTTGAGATGGTCCCTAAACCCGCACTGCCTGAAAACACTAAGAAGTACCGGCAGTGGGTGACCATCGATGGCCATAGAGTGGAGGCTCTAAGGGACACAGGACCCAGTGTAACTGCTGTCAGCTCCCGGTTGGTGTCCAAAGAGCAGGTTGTCTCTCATGTATTCTACCCCGTAGTGTCAGCAGACAGCTCAGAGAGCCAATGTGAGGTGGCTCAGGTTCCCTTTGAGTGGGGGGGTCTCAGGAACTCTTCAGGTAGCTGTGAGGCCCGCCATGCCTGTAGACTGTCTGCTGGGCAATGATTTAGAGTACTCCAGTGGGCTACGGTGGAGAGGAGAGCTCACTTACAAATGTTGGGTCTGCCTGAGTGGGCGTGTGCTACCACTAGGTCCATGGCAGCCAAGGAGTGTGTTGAGAAAGATCTGGGACCTGAGAGTACGGCCCAGATCCCTGCCTAAGAGAGAAGGGGCAGGGTGTACGTGAATCCGGCCCTCTTGGTGTCCACGGCCCAGGAAGGAGCAGACCCCGAGGGGGATGCCCTGAAGCCTACCGGGGAACAGAGTGCCAACCTGGGGGACCTACCTGAGCTGACCCATTTGCAGCAGGAAGGAGGGCCCACCAGGGAGGAGTTTTGTCAGCAGCAAAGAGTGTGCCCTTCTCTTGAGGGTATGCGGCAACAGGCTGCAGCCCAGGCAGCAGGTGACCAGTCTGGTTCACATCTGATTTATTGGGAGAATATAGCGAGCCTAAGACTGCTGAGCTGGGGTCAGCCTGTGTGCTGGTGGTGCCCGCATGCCGCAGAGCCTTCCTACTGGGGTTGGCTCATAAACATTCCATTGGCAGGACATCTAGGGCAGACTAAGACCTTTGAAAGGCTGGTCACCCACTTTTATTGGCCCCAGATACGCTTACATCGCTGTACGCCTCGCACTGAAAGCCCTGCACACTTCGCATCAGACGCCGCACCACGGACGAATGCGTCCGGGAGGTGCGTGAGGTTTGGCAAGACCCCCGTCCGAAGCGCACTGAACGAAGCAAAGACAGCGTACGACAGCGCTACGAAGAGCAGGTAGTGAGAAAACACTGCCCAACAGAGCAGACTTGGTAATTAAAGCACCTGGAAGCAACCTAACTGCCTAGTAAGAACTTTTAAGGAACACTTGCCTATTTTCTAAACCTTGTGGCCTCATAGTACGTGTTATAATGGTCTTGTGATAATTGTGCCTAAGCTACATATATTTTTACATAAAGATTACGTATTTTTATACAAGTACAACGCCTGGTGTCTATTTGTGGAGGAATCAGTGTTTTTACTGTGTGTGATTACAAATGCTTAACTAACTTAGCGCTTCTGAGATTATCCTTGACTGCTCGCGCCACGCAACCTAAAGGGTGAGCAGGGGTTACTCTTAAGGGGTAATTCCCTTGCCCTGACTAAAGGAGAGGGTCCCTGTTCCTCACAAGTGCATTGAGGAACCGGAATTGATTTCCGGTTATGTGAAGCATATAATCGATGTTTTAGAATTAGCATGATGTATCTAAATTACTTACCGCAAGTACGCAAACACTAGCATAAACCCGAATTGCAGTAATTTAGAGTTCTAACATACACTGCTTTGCACGTTTTACACTTGCTTGACTTGACCGACGTCATTTTGTGGCCTCACTCGAAGCCCTACATTAGCAGACTCCATTCATTTCTTGCACCTAAGTGGTTCTCCTGAGAAATAGCCCAACTGTTGCAATACTGCTGTCTCAGCTCGTTAGGCTTGTCAAGATTATAGGTAGCAGGAGGAGGCCGATAGGCACATTCCGGTAGGGGTGCGGAGCGGTCTCCCTCGGAGTTAGCAGAAGGGAGTCACCCGTACGACCTTGCTAATCTAGCATGAGCTAAACAAGAGCGCTTTGTCTCCCATATATGGTCTTTCCTGCTGCACCAACCTGTACCAACTTGTATTTTTCCATCTTAGGTAACGGTTTCAAGAATGTAACTGTATATATGTGATGTTCTGATAATGTGCCAGCAGTCTTCTTGGCGGACCTCGTGGGGTTAGGTCGCAAGGAGCTCCTCTGGCAGAGTTTGTTTGTTATAATAAACGATTGGACCTTCTGCACTGCCAACCGACTGATTATTGGTAATGGGAATGTGATTGGTTGTGAAAATGACTCTAATTGGGAGGTGGTAAATATTTTTCGGTACTTCAGTTGGCGACTCCGCCGGGACTCCGCCGGGACTCCGCGTTGGGGTCGTCCCTCTGTAATCAGAAGAGAAGCGGGACATTGAAAGGGGTGATCTTGATCGGGGGGTTGAAGAATAGGCCAAAAGAATTCGGGGTCTGCTCCGCTCTCCCGATCGCGAGAACCCCAGCTGCTAGTGGCCCCATGCCGGAGTCCTTCGGGTGTAACCCGAGAACCAGCCACGTTGGCCTTAGCGGGAGTTGGCAGTGAAGAACGTACAATCTGACCTGTGTGCACCAGGAGAGTGTCTTGTCTCGTTTTGTGTTGGATATCGTTTTTTGCAATTTTGGACTTGGAACTTGGCATTTGGTGACCTGTGGTCACGGAGAAACTTTGGAAATAGGGGGTCTGACGGGGCAACATTGAAATTGCACGTGCAGATGCCTCTGGTTTGGTCTGTGAACTAGAGATAGAGACTAGACGCCTTTGTGGGAATTGCGGTTTTCACTTGGCTGGACTGCTCTCGGGAACGCCGGCAGTTGAGATTGGGTAGCACCCGGACAGATCTGGAGCGGCGCTTGAAAAAGCGGGCTTAGCCAGAATAGTTCGGGAGGTGAACCATGAATGCTGTCGGATGGCCCGTAGGTCGGTCTGTGGTTTAGAAACCTGTGTAGCTATCTCTAGGCAGTCTAAGAACAAGACTGTTATAAGAAGACGTTTTGCAGCTTTGAAGATTGAGAAGTATTCTCCATAGGTGGGAGTCGACGGGCTCCACCTCTTGTTTGCAAATATCTGTGTTTCTGTTTGGTGATGTCAAATTGAAGATTTGTTTTTCGATGAAAGAATGACTTTGAATGAAAACATGGCCATGTGTATGAGAGCGAGATGATTAATGACTATTGATTCTTCTGTGTTATGAACAATAATCCTTGATTCCTTTTCAGCTGAAATTAGGTAGAAAAGGGCAATGCCGTGCTTTAGTAAATTATGCTTTGGCTGCGTTCACCGAGGGAGCACGAGGTTGGACGAAAGCCAGCCAGCCCCTCCGGAGGGAACACCCAGCCATGATATGTACTGCAAGCACGGGATAGGTCCCCTTCTTTTTAATACCTTATGGCATAAGTACACCAAAGATAATGTGGAACTACAGTGGCCGAAAACTGGGTCTTTTGACGAGAAAAAGATTCAGTATTTACAAGAGCGTCTCTTTGCTAAGCGCAGTAGACAGGCTATGTTTGACACCCTTAACAAATGGCAGAAAGAGGCAAAGAGGAGACGCATTTGGTCTGAAAAACTTCTAAAAATACAGCAAGGGCAAACTGTAACTCAGAAAGCCATTGCACATGACAAGAATAAGACAGCGAAAAATATTGAGTACGCAGATAGACAGTTCAGGTTGCAGGTGGATAAGAGTTATGTAACACGAAATGAGGCCGAAGATGAGATAGAGGATCTGTTAGATAATAGACCTCCCCCACCGTATGCTCCACAGCGCTTATACCCTGCGGTACCCCATGTGAGAACAAAGCTTACTTTAAGCTGCCTGATTTATGGTATGGGAGTTGCTATTTTGGAATAGTATTCCCAAAAGTATACCATGTAAAAAGAATCACTGGAAGCAATGCACACGAAAATGAACTAACACGTTATAAAAGAGCTAGTTTTGAAGAATTTGTAGGTGATATATTTAGTGCATTGATACCTTCAGTGGGAGTGGTTCTGAATACTCAAAGAATTTGCAAATTGTCTACCTTCGTGGATCGCTTATCGACTGACACTGCTGGAGGATTCGTATTGATCAATACCGAATTGGTTGCGATCAGATCAATGGTTTTACAAAATCAACTTGCTATTGACATATTATTAGCAAAAGAGGGCGGGGTCTGTAGAATGTTGAAAGCGCAACATTGTTGTACTTACATATCTGATAAAGTGTTGAAATTAGAAGGTATGTGTAACGGGGTCCCCCTTGGGAGCACCGCCACAGGGCGCGAACTGACCCAATGTGACCCCCCCCTCTTCTTTCCACAGCCCACGCAGTATTCGGAGTGGTACAGCCCCGACACCTACAGTTGTGACGAGGAAGACGCATGGCCCTTTAACCAGCCCGGCGGTAGAGAAGAGGCGGAGTCACCCAGGTGGATAAAGGAGGAGAACGCCCAGCCCCAGGTGTGTCTATACACCGGAGGAGCGGTCAGAGTGGAGAGGAGCGGAGTGGCGGGAAGCAGCGTGGAGGAGCGGAGAGAAGAAGGACGAGAAAGCAGCGTGGAGGAGCGGAGAGAAGAAGGACGAGAAAGCAGCGTGGAGGAGCGGAGAGAAGAAGGACGAGGAAGCGGAGAGAGCGAGGACAAGCGGAGCGACAGCATCAGGAGGATCGACGAGACCCCTCGCTCTGAAGGAGAGCCGACGGATCAGGAGTGGACCTGGGAGCGGATTTCCGAGAGCAGCTTGGACCGAGCCGTGCAGGAGGAAGGAGACGCCGAGAAGCCAGAGGAAGAACGGGGAACGCCTGGAGGCCAACACCACGCGTCGCCCAGCCGTACGCCAGGAGGGGTACGGCTCACGGAGGTACGTAAACGCTTCCTGGGGTGGTTCACCGATAAAGCCCGACGACTAGCAGACAGGGGAGGGAGGAACCTGAGGGACGTCCCCAGGGGGGAAAACACGAGCACTCGCCCTCCTCCTTGAAGTTAAAACAGCGAGAGCAAGATCACTGTACTACGTGTTCCCCTCACTACCCCCAACCTTGTGTTTCAACCTGCATAGCTGTGGCTCTATTCTGATACTTGCCTCTCTTTTCCTTTTCCCCCTTCGGCATCGGCGTGGGCGGCCAGCACGGAGCCTCCAGATCCCCCTGAGCGGCGGAGTCCGGTCCGGAGGAAAGAAGAGGGAACCCGTAAGAAACCGCACAGAGAGAGAAGCAGATCACCACGGAGGTCCACAGTTCGAAAAACCTGTACAGATGCACTGTATGAGCAATTAAAAGCCAGAGTAACTAAAACACGTCTCCTGCCCATTTCTGGTCCTGCAGTTACAGTATGTTAGGAACATTACTCATTTGGAAGAAGAACTGAAACCACTGGAAGTTGATAGTGCACGGAAGAGACTTACTGATGGTCTCTCCTCTATTGGTACTTGGATATCTAATGTAGGTAGAAGTATTGTAGGTAAAGTACTGATACCAATAATGGTAATATCACTAATAATATTGGGGATAATGATTTGGTACAAATGCTGCTGAAATAGAAAAAGGTACACTATTAATGAGAAAATGAAGGAAGGAAAATTGACGAGATTCAAATCGAAGAGTTAAAGGGGGACATCTGTAAGAGAAGGGAAGTTTATCAGAATAATGATAAAAAGAAAACTCCCCAAGTAATAGAAGAAATTGAATTGGGAGAGTGTTGAAGTTGGCATCTGGTTCCTTAATTTGTGATGATATTAAATATCATCAAAGAGGGGATTGATGGAGCAAGGTTTCACATATACAGAATCTTGCTTGTACTCAGCCCCCTCTAAATAACCTATAATATATTAACCAACATTTTTGTTTACTAATATTTGCACTACACAACATTTCTAGTATCTAGGGGAAGCTTGCCTATGTGCTTTTACTAATAGTTACTCGAATGCATTAAAATGGCCGCCGAAAACGTGGGTAAACTTCTGCGGATGCGTCTGTCACATCTACGTGGCATGACGTACCCTTTGCTTGGTGGGAAATCTTTGCTTCTGCGCACTAGTGCCAGAAATGGCTGCTTTAAATTTTACATGCTAACGCTTATGCTGCAGCTTGTGCTAAACTTGTTTGTTCTGCTTAACTATTATTGCACAAGTTAAAATAAAGTAATGGGGTTAGAGTAGAGATAAGTGGTATACAGTGCATTCATTAATTTTGTATTCTAATATGTTTCTTTTTTACTTTGATACTAGCTCGTACTTTGGGCCTGAATACTGTCACATCTTCCATCTTGGAGGATGCAGCGCACGCGCACTCTGACTCTGAAATTGCTGAGGCATTGGCCTTGAACCTCGGCCAAGAAGCATCTTACCCACGATGTCCATGAGAAAACGCCCTTCTGACCTCAGGAGAAACTGAAGCTATATAAATTGTATCAAACTTGTTGAACAGTATTGTTGGGCGGAATAAAGTCATGGGAAAGTAAATTGTGTGTGGGGATTCAATCAATATGAACTGAATTGAAATTACATCATCTTGGTATGGTGTGATGACCTCTCCTCGTCTTTCCAACCAATCACTTAAGGGGAACACATAGATTTGCAACATTTAGGGGTGGTACATTGCCCTCGAAATGGTATAACTAAGGTAGGTTTAGATAGAGAAATTGTCTGACTTGTCTGCATAGCTGACCTGTCGCTGACCCAGCGCACTCAATAGGCGATCGAGAAGCAGAGTTGCTGGCGGAGCACTCCGTCAGAAGAATCGATTACCGAATAGGGGTTCTAAATGGCTTTTTCTAGAGAGAGGGGTGTGATGCTGGCGTTGCACTTAGCTGAGGTCACCTGTGCTGATCTGCACCTGTCTTATCCCGTGGGCACCTGATTACTCAGGAGCCTGGTCCGGGTCTTTTTACCCCAGCCCGTGGCCAGGATTGGTCATTGCACCATTCTAGGCAAATATAATCCATGTGGTATGTCCTTGTACTATTTCCCTTTCGCACCCTTCCCATGTGTTATTGTGATTTCTTACAAACTTTATGTCCTTCTGGTTATATTCTTGCTTGTAAAACTTATGGTCACAATATTGTGGCCCTTTTCATTTTGACTCAGAAAATCTCTCTTAGATAAAGGTTTTAAAACTTTCCCTGAGTCTGTGGTTATTATAAGAAAGGTAAATATGTTTAAATATTGCCTGTTTATTCTAACTCCCTTTGATTCACAGGACTTCAAATTCAAATTCAAATTCAAAAAGCTTTTATTCGATTTGTACATACAAATCATACAAGCAAAAGATACATAGTTAAAAATGTTTAAAATCACCATATGAACACTTATAAGAAAAGATGGTAAGACGATGTGCAAAAGGCTGGAATGCAACAATTAATAAGTAATCTTGCCATTTTGAGTCAACGTACTATTATAAAATGCAAGACATTCATAAATGAACAGACAGGAGATCGGTAGGGATTACTCAATAGGCCTTTCCTGGCAGCTGTACATCAAAATTTTTAAATAATCATAATATACTGTGGACATCAACAAAGTAAGAATAATACCTTAATTACAGAAATTGATATAAAACTTGAAGGCGTATATATACAGACAGGAATGTAAACAGTAATAGCAACATAATACAATTCCTGGCAGCTGTATAACATAGGTACAGACAGGTAAGTATAAAAATATTATAGTACAATACTTTTCCTGGCAGCTGTACACTTCAGAATAAAAGTAGCCAGAAAAAAGCAGATCTCCTCGTTCTCTAATGAGGATAAAAGTATCAGTGCTGTTTCTGTAGTACGGATATTATATTTAATAAAAATTGGCTTAAGGTATTTTAACCTGAGAAAATGAAAAAATTTACAGAAAAGTAAAAAGTGGCAACTACTCTGCCGAGAAATACTGTCACACGGACAGGGTATATCTGAACTGGTTCTTGTGTTTGGAAATGCAACCAGATGGTGAACAATACCCAATCTGACACGTGTTAAAACATACTGATGAGAGGGACGGGTCACATACACAAGATAGGATTGGAACCCCGAAGTTAAATTTAAATCTTTATAAAATTTCACGGTAATAAGATTGCCAGAAATTTTGTCTCGCTCTGCCTTTCGGAAGTTTAGGAACGCTGTCTTAATTTCTTTTTTTGAGATAGAAACAACCTCTTCAGGCTCACGGAACACATCAATATTAAAAAGAAGGAGATACCAACGGTGGATGTAACTCAACCACTGTATGCGTGAAGAATGGTCCAAGCCTATACAATCAAGGATAATATCCTGAGTAAATCGAGTCTCTGGCTTAGCCCAAATAGAACGCCACAATAAAAGTGGCCGGACTGCTGCTAAGTCAGAAATGAACTCGATCCCGACTTCTTCATGGATCAGCTGAATGGAGGCAGAAGGGGGAACACATAACAACCTCCTTAAAAACTTATTTTCCTCCTTCTGCAGGGATGTACCCTCACTATGGCCCCATACACCTGCCCCATACAGTGCAGAGGAGACACAACAAACATTGTATATGTTCATCATGTCTAAAATGCTTCGTGAGCCAAGTTTAGAGGCAAAACGAAAAATACTGCTAGTAGACCGCAGCATTTTTAGTCTGATAGAATCAAATTCCGAGGTCCAAGACCCGCTATTGTTGTATGTAATTCCTAGATAACAAAAGGACTTGACAGGAGTCAACTTTTCCTTATCCAGGAAAAAGGTATGCTTTACCTGCTTAGCTGCCCGACCGCATGACATAACATACGTCTTGGTTTTGTTCACGCGGAGCCGCCTAACTTGAATAAACTGCATAAAATTATCGATTAGGCGCTGAAGGCCCATCTGTGTTCGGGATAAAAGAACAGCGTCGTCCGCGTAAAGTAACAGCGGAACAGGTTTACCACCAATCAGGGGGGCATCTGCTGGGATGTCAACCAAGGAACGGTCGACGTCATTGATAAAGAGGGAAAATAAAAGCGGGGCCAAAACACATCCCTGGCGTATGCCCCGAGACACTTTAAAAAACGGGGTGCATTCGCCAAGGGTGCCATAGCGGACCTTACAGGAGAGTTTTTCGTAAAGTCTAGCTAGAAAATGAACTATTTCCCTCGGAGCCCCTGCATCAAGCAAAACCTCCCAAAGAATGGTGTGGTTAACCAAATCAAAAGCGCTGCTCAAATCAGCAAAACATAAAAAGAGGTTGCCATTTTTAGCCACAGTAAATTTATTAATTAAAAGGTCCAAATTTACACATTGATCCAATGTGCCCAGGCCTTTCCGAAAGCCATATTGGACTCTAGTTAAGATGTTAAAATCAGTTGCCCAGTCTTCCAGCCTCTTGAGCAAAATCCTACTCATCACCTTTACAGAGGCGTCCAATAATGAAATTGGACGGTAGTTAGAAGCCTCTGATTTATCACCTTTCTTATGTAGAGGAATAATGACCGATTGACCCCAAGTAGACGGAAAATTAGTTTCTGCTGCGCAATTAAATATCCTCGCCAGGATGGGAGCCCATAAAGCTGGTTCATCTTCACAGGACTTATAATAAGGTGACGAGGTTTGGGAAGTCATGGTTTACAGGTATAAGTCCTAAACTGACCTCTGGGCAAACTGATAGGGTGAATAAATTAGTAATTAGTTAGGCAGGACTGCTAGTTCAAAGTGTGAATGTTATATGGGCCCAAGGTGAGTATGGTAAAACTGAGCTAGTAGGTCCCTGCGCGCTCTATCACTGGGTCAGTTTAGTCAAATCTTGAGTAGATAATGCTTGCTAGTTTTTAAGCACATCAAAATTCCAAGACAGGAATCTGTCACGTGATACACTGAAAGGAATCAGCCAATGGATGGTTGTGGAAGTGAGACTGATGTTGTCCAATTGGCAAATTGAGGCGGCAGAGAGTATGCCAATGCCTGTTGACAGCTCACTGTAATCAGTTTTGAACCCTTCCAGGGTGTCCATGTGTGCATGTGTACACGAGTGTCATGTGGGCAGCGGATGTGGTGTGAGCAGGATTAACCCCACTGACAGACATGTGCCCACCTCAGTGCAGATGATTCTGTCTGATGCTCAGGGCTACTCCTTCACATTGATATGTATATTCGTATGATAGAAGGCTGCACCATGACGTGTGTATCCGTAGCTCTTTATTGCACACAGCTGGAACCCCCCCCCTCAGTAATTCACTGGCATGGCGATGATGATTACATGCAGGGTCAATGTATGTATGTAAGTCCCGGAGTATCGTGCTACTCACCGAAAAAGCGCTTCAACGCCTCGTAAAGGGCAGTAAGCGCTATATAAATGCAATTACAATACAATACAATACAATATGTAAATGGCATAGTAATGTGTATTTCACACTCTTGGGCATCATGGCAGTATCCGCATGAGGGTCAGTTATGACTAGCAGACCCCTGGCACTGTGAGAGAGCGCCGGCCTAGCTGAGCATCAGAGCTAATCTCTGGCAGACGTGTGTTTGAGCAGAACTCTCTCACCTCTGAGCAGCACCACAGGATGGCTGGCACATTGAGCATCATTTGAGCAGTGAGCAGACATCTGGCGCTCTGAGAAAGTCTCCGCCTTCCTCAGCATTAGTTCTCCTCACTGGCGGAATCGTACTACTACAAGCATAGGTGATAGAGCTGGGCAGCATCACAGGCATGCTGGCACACTGAGTGACATATTAGCAACACCTATGCACTGTTAGCAGACCCCAAGCACCATGACCAGGCCTCTGGTCCTCTGAGAAAGCCTCATCCTATCTGAGCATCAGCGCTCATCCCTGGCAGACTTGTGTTTAATCTGAGCTCTGCACAACTGAGAACCCCCACAGCAGGCTGTCATATTGGGCACCATATTAGCAACACTAAGGGCTATATAATTGGGAGCACGTTGGAATATTTGAGAAACACTTAGATGTATGTTGGCAGACGCCTGGCATGTAATGGCAGTGCCCAGGCATATACCAGATTAACTTCTGATAAGAATGTTTTAATGGAGGATTAACTGGCAGAGGATCAGTAATGAGCATTCAAAACTGCTGTCATTTTCCGATGGATTTTCAATGAGTATTTTCCAGTTGACACTTTATATCAGATAGGTTTTGCTTTTCCCTTGATACCAACCAATTTGCCTGTTGTGTGTCCAGGGTTTGAAAATCATAGCTTTGACCCATTTAGTTTTCAAAAGTCTTCTGCTAGGAAAACCCTGCCTTCCTCAAAATCATAGTCTTGTGGTAGAGACTTGTACAGCTAGACCCATCACTAGCCATAGACACAAGGACCAGATCTCTGTGATCTTCAAGTCACTCCATTGGCTCCTGGTCAAAAAGAGATACTAATTTGATACCTTTAGTCCAGTCCCTATATCTGTCTAGGGACAGGCTCCCAGCTATATAACCAAGTCTATATATCCAAGTCTCTGAGTAGACATCTGAGATTTGCTAACCAGAAGAGAGCGACCACCCGCTTTACAAGTTCCAAGGATGTGGCAGAAGATCCCGACACGTGCCAGGCCTGACCCTCTCAAGGTCTCCGTCTCCCAAGGAACCCAAGGCATTGACTTCTAGTTAGAACTGTTGTCCTACACCCGCCCCAACTATCTCTCCTATCTCTCTGTTTACCTTTTATCTCAAAGCGCCCTGAGGCAGCGTTAATGGGCTATGTATGGCTGCTCAAAACCATAAATAACTGTATTGTCAGTGCTCAGTAATGTGACGTGTTCATGCGTCTACTGACCAGTTGTAACCCTTGTTAGAGTGTGTGTGGGGGGGGGGGTGTTGAGGTACAACAGCCCCTGCTCTGAAGTCTCTGCCATCAATGAACATCCCAGACTGTCTCTTTTTAGACTGAGGTGCTGTCACTTGGGGTTCCAGGTCCTTCTAAGACCTGTGGAACCAGCTCTGTGGGAGAGACAGGGAGGAGCTGTTATGATGAAACGTGCCTTAGAGAAAGTCACCCCAAATAGGTGTTTATTGTTTGGAACTTCCGGGATTTCCTAACTTCGAAAACAGACGCAGGGAGTGGAGCTCCCTGCAGGGCTGGAGGTGGGGGAGGGGGTGGGGTGGTTGGGGAGGGTGCTACTTGAAGAGAACGTCCGCCTCCAGCGCCCCCAAAAGTGATGGAACTTCCTGTTCAGATTTTTAAGATTATTATAGGGAATTAAAGTTGAATCTTCATCTCCCAGTCTATTACCCTTCCTTTTCTGAGATATGACATCATAGGTTTCAAATGATAAATTATTTATTTTACTGTTTCAGTTTCAGTTTTTAAAGTCTTTATTTCGATTTAAAAAAAATCATAAAAGACAATTAATAACAAACATTAATTAGCAATAAATTCATTAACAATAAGAAAAGCATTAACAATATAAAGACAGTACTGAATCAAGTTTTCCTTGAGGGGAAAAAGGATTACAAATAAATTCCAAACAATAAAAAAAAAAAAAAAAAAAAAAAAAAAAAAGAAGAGGCATATACCATCGGTGTGTTAAAAAAAGGTCTAAGTTAGACTAATGTTTTGCCCTGAGTATCCAGGCCCAGCCCAGGTATTTGGCCGTACACACTGTAATAACTTCTAGTGTGTTAGTTCTTAATACATGAATGGCCTCCTCAGATTTTCTAATGGGCAGGCGCTGAAACAATGGTTTTAGCCATTTAGCCCTAGGAGCATGGTATCTAGGACAAGCAAACAGAAAATGGCCCACTGTTTCCTTATGACCTGGGCACCATTTACAATGATCCGTGGTACTTGATGGCCAGTTTTTCGTGAAGGTGTTCAATGGCAGTGAGCCCACCCGGAACTGGTGAAAGAGTTTCCTGTCTAAGGATTTGGAAACCTTATCCCAATATTGTTCACGAGATGGGTCCAGCTTGAAGGAAAGGAACCTGCCCGTGAGGTTGGTAGAACTAGAGGCATTGATTCTAGTCAAACGAAGCATAGACCAATACAATTCTTTTAATGCCAATTTGGAAGGGAAGGTAACGGTGGCAGGGGATATCCATAACTGCTCTAGGCCCATGTCCATCAGGATGGATTTTACCGTTTGGAACCAGGGAATTTTCTCCGATCCCCTGATTGACCTAACTTCTGCTACCCCGTTTGCAAATAGTGTAAGCTCGGGGGAGGTCCATAGGCGCCTCCAGAAAGCAACCAGTCTAAATCTGGCCATCTCATTAATCGGAAGGCATCCCAAGTCCAGGCAGAGGGGAATAGAGGGGGACGACTGTGGCAAACCAACCAAATTTCGGAGGAATTTACACTGTATTTTATACAGACCCGTAAGATCCATATGGCCCCACAGATCTGCACCATATAGGATCGCAGGATTGATTTTGGCATCATAGATTTTAAGAGCTGGGGTGACCCGCTTGGTGATAGATTTCCTTTGCTCGCTAAGGAGGCAGCCAGTAAGTCGGGCAAACTTGAGATGTTGAGCATCAACTTGTGCTTTCCACTTCAAACGACTATCTAGCGTAACCCCCAGATAGATCATGTTCTCCACTTGATCCAACTTGATTCCACCCATACTAACTGAGCTCCGGACAGGACAGTTCTTAGTTAGCACCATGAATTTGGATTTTCCCACGTTCACCTTAAGGTCGCTGATGACACAGAACTCCTCAAAGCGGTCTAAGGCCCGCTGTAATCCGCTGCGTGTTCTGGAGAGGAGTAGGGTGTCATCAGCAAAGATGAGCATTGGGAAACGCTGTCCTGCCAACATAGGGGCATCTGTCGGGGTCGATTCAAAAAATTTGACCACTTGGTCAATGAACAGTAAGAAAAGGGTAGGTGCCAATACACACCCCTGACGAACACCTCGGGTGACAGGGAAAGGTTCGGTCACCTGACCCTGTCCTCCCCATCTTACCCTCGCAAAGTTCTCCTCATGCAATTTGACTATCAGGTCGAGCAATTCTACAGGCATTCCTAAATTCCTCAAGACTCCCCACAGTTTGTCCCTCGGGACTAGATCGAAGGCGGACTTCAGATCAATGAACGCTGCGAAGATGGTACCGCCGCCAAGCTGCACCACCTTCCAGTAGATCAGACAAAATCTGAACACCTGGTCGATGGTGCTTGTTCCCGATCTGAAGCCCGCCTGCATGGGGGATAAAATGTCCTCCATTTCGATCCAGCCTTGGACCCTACCCAAAACCATGCGAGCAATGAGTTTTTGCATAGAGTCAATAAGACTAATCGGGCGGTAGTTTCCCGGATCAGACCTACTGCCCTTTTTGTAGATCGGTAAGATCTCCGCCCCCCTCCAAGATTTAGGTATTCTTGCACCTGCGGCTATGGAATTTGCCACCTTGATGATATATGGAATCCACAGGGCGGGGTTGGCTTTAAATAGATCGGCGGGTATAAGATCCATACCTGGAGCTTTCCCTCGCATAGTGCAATTAAGTACCAGCTCGACCTCACCTTCTGTGAAGATGATTGTCTCGCTTTGGGTAGTAGGTTGGTATGTCGTTTCCAAAATACTGGAAGGCATAGAAACCTCGCCACAAAACTGAGTTGAGTAGAAAGTCACCCACACGTTAGGGGGCACATGGTTTGAGGGAATACGTGCGTCCGGGTCCTTCCCCCACTTAACTAATTCCCAGAATTTAATGGGGTTATTAGACATGGAAGCTTCCAGTAAATCTAGCCAATACTTGTCCTCCCACTCCAGTTTGGCTTCCCTCTGTATTTTCCTATAGTTCTGTCTAGCCGCTTTCACTAAGCCCATATTCAAAGACTTGACTGCTTTAACCAAGTCAGTGTGGGCTTCCCTGCATTTTTTGTTGTACCATTTCTGGGGGCGGGTAGATGCCTTGTGGTTTCCCTGCCGGCAAGGTTGCGAAAGCAGAGATTTTAAATTGTCAAAACAGCGATTATGCAAATTAATAGTAAGCACAGCTATTTCAGAGTTGTCCCCCAGCTCGGCGTGGGTCAGCATTTCATTATAAGTATTATTTACCACGCTGAAAATCTTATTCCTCAGTGCCTCATCCTCCTCAACTTTTGACCATTTAAGCCTCTTCCTATCATTTGTTAAATAGGTGTCCCCCGTCAGTGAGGTACCGGGTCCTGCTAGTCTCGCTAATCCTGGCAACCCTAGTTGCAGGGTCAGAGGGTTATGGTCACTTTCTGGACGGGATGATACCTCCATGTCCACCAACAGGGGCCAGTCTCCTACTTTCAGTAGGATATAATCAATGCGACTTCTTCTTAACCCATTGTCAAATGTGCATTTGGCTTCCTGGTCAGATTTTGTCCGACCATTACAGGCCCGAAAGCCATAATTTAAACAAAAGGCCGTCCAATTCACCGCTGCCTCAGTGGCGGGTACCGGTTTAATGGACAGCAGGTCGGGTATGGCCCATACTGCATCCTCCGCTGAACCCCAACAGTCCCCTGGGTCTAGTAAGGGTTCAAAACAACAATTTAGGTCCCCAGCAAGGAGAGTAACGCTATTGCTATCTAGGGCTGCTAGAATAGGGTCCAGGGCCTCCAGCAAAGGTGGTGTTCGGCCGCCCGGCAAACCACGTGCATATATGTTGAACAGGATCAGGTCCCGATAGCCAGACCTGCTCAATTTAACTATGAGGAGGTCCGGATTTTGTACACATATCTCCGTGGTGTGATATCCCAGGGATTGTTTCACCCAAATCAGTAGCCCCCCTGAGGCCCTCCCTTTAGCATTTCCAGTGGTACTACGAGTGGCTGCTTTGTAAAAATTAACATAGCCATGCCTAAAGATTGGGTCAGTGGCCCAAGTTTCCTGGAGTAAGATGATATCAAATTTCTCCATGAACTCCAGCCAGTCCTCAGAAAGGTTACGACTTTTAACCCCAGCAATATTCCAGGACACAAGGGCAAGAGTTTCCGATGTGGGTACCGCTGCAGGGACCACCACCTCTAAGACTACATGCTTATCCTGTCCGGCCTCAACAGCCCACCCATTTTCAGGTCCTACAACGACGTTCTGACTATTTTCTTTCAACGTTGTGGTGGGTCCCCCTACCCTATACGATTGTGCACCCAACCCAGTTGATGATACTAGGGCCCTCTTACACTCCTCTGCCATAATTGTAGGCTGTGGGGACTCCTGACCCTGCCACCAGCTCTCTACCCAAGGGTCAGCTTTTTCTACATGGAGTTTTGGAAGTCAATCAATGGCCTCAAGATCAGACAGAGGACCAAAATGATTAAATAGGGGAGGGAAAAATGGTAGTTGCGGTGTCCTTATCCTGGGGTAGCTCCTAAAGGTGGGCCGACCCTGTTTAGGGGCCTTCAGGGCGAGAGCCTGTCTTTGTGGATAGAAATATGAGAGGTCTAGGGTCTGTACATCCCCCTGCCTAGCAAACCTGGCTTCTCTACAGATTGTGTCCACCACCCATGGATCCCTGAACGATATTAAAATACAGTCACCCTCCAGATCTTTGCTACCCTGGCCCACCCAGTCAACCCTTCTCACAAATAAGATTTCTGTGGGCGAAGAGGGGGGTAGGGGCCTGTTTTTATTCAGCCAGTAAATGACCTTGTTACGCAGGTCATCATGAGTCTCCCTTTTGCCAGATTGTAGTGGGGCTACACCAGTCAGAACCATGGTGTATGGTGTGGCCTCTATGGGGATATCAACCCGGGGTGTTGGATGTCTGGAGTGATTTCCCACCAAAGGGTTTTGAATACTATGTTGATTTACTGGGGGGCCATGTGAGGAAAGGCTATGGGTGGCTGTGCCAGGTTTTGGCAGGGAGGGTGGTTTGGTTGTGTTACGTCTAGTGGGGGTTGATCTAACCGGTTTATTCACGGGTTTTGTCAAGTGGGTACGTTGGGGCAGGGTCTCTGGTACCTTACTTGGAATATTTTTAGAAACACCACCCCTGTTTAATCTATCAGTTGCTGTCCCTGGGGGTTTATTGTTACTGGGGTTACCATTAACAGTATTCGGAATGTTCGATATTTTTGGGACAGGAGGAAGAGGTTTAGCCCCCCCTGAGTTAATACCAGGCATAGACAATAATATGGCAGAATTCGCATTGACTACAGCCTCCAGTGCATCTATTTTCAATGTCATTAATCTAGTCCGCTCCAAGACAGGTAATAAAAGGTTTTTCATCAGAGCCTCCATCTTAGCCAACAGGGAATCGTCGCTGCTTAGGCATGTTGGGCAGGGATTCGAGGAGCCTAGGGAGATGAGGGAGGGGCATAAGGCAATAGGCAGTGTATTGATACATTGTGTTTCGCTGGGGCGGCCTAGTGCCGATGGAGGATTACCAGCGGTTTCTTTTAATTTGGGCAGCTTACTTTCTCTCCCACCCTTGTAGCTCGTATCTTGTTTCCTCTTCCTTGAGACCTTGACTGTACCCAGAGAGTCTATGTGGACTGGGTCATTAGAGACTGTTTTGGGTGAATCAGGGGGTAAGTCAACAGATTCCGAGCTATATTCGGAATTTTGACTGTCCTGAGTATTAATTTCCCCAGTCACTTCATGATCATCTGATGGGTGAACAGGAGGAGGTAATATGTGTGCAGAGAGGTCAGTCCCCTCGCTATCCATATGAACTATAGCCTCCGTAGTGTCTAAATGTATACAGTTGAAAGCCGCGTGTGCTTGTTCATGAGACACCGGGCTCGGAATCTTGGCCAGCCTACCCAGTGAGGAACGTTTTCCGCTGACCAAGTCAATGGAGAGACGTTTTTCCACCATTGCGATTTCCTTTTCTAGGATACCCGTGGCACGTGTAATGAAGGCGTCCAGTGGACCCGAAACCACTCCTGAGGGTGTTTGTATTTGGACATTACGTGTTTTACCAGACCTTAAAACCATGATTTCTAAAAAGTAACAACTGCAATAATCCGAGCTAAACACACTTTTTACATAAATAAGGTGATAACTTAATAGTCCACTCAATCAGTACAAAGTCTCTTATGGCCTTCCAAACTATGGGACACCAGATCGCCTACCTTACTTGTTTCACAACTAGCCAAGAGATATGGGCCGGAGCCGTCCTCTGCCGTCCTCGAACGGCCTCAAACGGCCCGCTCTTAGCCCGGTCTTTGCTCCGGGCTGCGTCCCGCGCTGCGGGAGGGAAGGTCCCAAATATGCCGGCGTACAGGGAGGTGGGCGGGCCGCCAGGGAGAGCGGACCGGAAGTTGTAACCGGTCTAGCAGGGACTCCTGGGTAATGGAGTCCCTGACGCTCGCAGCCCTGCAGCCCTCAGCCACTGATGACAGAGTCTTCCCCCTGGAAGTCCTGGGCAGTTGCCCCTTGCTTTCTCCGGCGATGCGGCACCCGCGGAGCGGGTGCAGCGAGGTCCGGTGTCGGCTGACACAGAGTCCGGTGAGCGCGTCCTAGAAGTGCGCTGTCCGCTAGGTAGACGAGTGAACAGGAAACCCACTAGTGATTTTGCAGGTGAGGCTTTAAAGGCACTTCAGGTGGGGGGTGGGCGGGCCGCCAGGGAGAGCGGACCGGAAGTTGTAACCGGTCTAGCAGGGACTCCTGGGTAATGGAGTCCCTGACGCTCGCAGCCCTGCAGCCCTCAGCCACTGATGACAGAGTCTTCCCCCTGGAAGTCCTGGGCAGTTGCCCCTTGCTTTCTCCGGCGATGCGGCACCCGCGGAGCGGGTGCAGCGAGGTCCGGTGTCGGCTGACACAGAGTCCGGTGAGCGTGTCCTAGAAGTGCGCTGTCCGCTAGGTAGACGAGTGAACAGGAAACCCACTAGTGATTTTGCAGGTGAGGCTTTAAAGGCACTTCAGGTGGGGGGTGGGCGAGCCGCCAGGGAGAGCGGACCGGAAGTTGTAACCGGTCTAGCAGGGACTCCTGGGTAATGGAGTCCCTGACGCTCGCAGCCCTGCAGCCCTCAGCCACTGATGACAGAGTCTTCCCCCTGGTAGTCCTGGGCTGTTGCCCCTTGCTTTCTCCGGCGATGCGGCACCCGCGGAGCGGGTGCAGCGAGGTCCGGTGTCGGCTGACACAGAGTCCGGTGAGCGCGTCCTAGAAGTGCGCTGTCCGCTAGGTAGACGAGTGAACAGGAAACCCACTAGTGATTTTGCAGGTGAGGCTTTAAAGGCACTTCAGGTGGGGGGTGGGCGGGCCGCCAGGGAGAGCGGACCGGAAGTTGTAACCGGTCTAGCAGGGACTCCTGGGTAATGGAGTCCCTGACGCTCGCAGCCCTGCAGCCCTCAGCCACTGATGACAGAGGCTTCCCCCTGGAAGTCCTGGGCAGTTGCCCCTTGCTTTCTCCGGGGATGCGGCACCCGCGGAGCGGGTGCAGCGAGGTCCGGTGTCGGCTGACACAGAGTCCGGTGAGCGCGTCCTAGAAGTGCGCTGTCCGCTAGGTAGACGAGTGAACAGGAAGCTTTGTTCACTTTGTGCCGTGTAAATATCACGTTCATCAATCACCATCAGCAACCGACAAAGATCGCGCCAACAGGTTTTGCCAGTTTCCCTTTCCTATTACCGACCACTGTTTAAAGTATATTATTAAGAATACATTCCAACCATGGAACGTACAGAGGAAATTTCGTTTTTTTTTTAGTTATTTCTTATAAAAAATGATGTATGATACCCATAAATGATGAGAGCGAAGTATGAGAGAATTATTTAAAGTGGTTTCGAATGCGTGAATGTAACTGTTCTTTTGTAAACAAAAATCGCCGATATATTCTTAGAGAGATGCTAAGAATTTTAGGCACTGAGTCATATAGACAGAGATAAAGAAATAAGTACAAACACATACGCACACACGTAGAGAAATGACAATTGTAAATGAAATTATTAAACGGGTATTCGCGTGAACTATTTACTATGTTGGATTCAAATGTTTGTATGTAAATATTGTATTGTGAATACAAATGGTTGTTTCATAAATACATACATGCGCAGCTGTATAGGCATACAGAGATAGATACAGATTGCCCTGAGACCCTCGCTGGTGATTTCCCGCGCTTATGAATCCCTTGATTGATATGCTCGCGCACACGCACTCTTCATATCACTATCACTAGTATGATCTAAGTTCATCCTCCATTTTAGGAAGTCAGGTGGGGGCGACACGGACACCGTGGATCAGCCAGGGGTGTCTTCCTTGGATTTCCCACGGCCCACGGGCCCCTCTCTTTTTTGTCTTTTCTACGGTATTTTAGGAATTTCCCAGATTTCTCTGTGGCCTTTCCTAGAGGATGACACCTGGCGCTGGTCACACCTCGCTCGCCCCTTTTAGTGACGTCACTCTCCGCAGGGCTCGATCTCACGCGCCTCTTCAGGGTATATAACCTCTGTCAGGAGAGAGACACATCAGCCAACACCAGAAGCTCACCTGCCCTCAGCACCGGAGAGAGCGAGGCAGAGCGAAGGACTGTCGCAGGACAGAGACAAAAGAGACCCCTCTCAGGTCGACAGAGATAGACTGCGGGGCACAGGAGATCCACCTCGAAAGACAGAGACTGCTCGCAGAGACAGGGAATACTTCTCTCAGGACAGAGGCAGACACCAGTGCAGAGCATGCTTCAATGCGCCTTCCAGGTGAGCCCCGGTACAGGCATCAGGGTTTTGCAGCTTTGATGGCTGGATTTGTATATTTTTTGTCTGCTTGGGGGGGATAATGTATTTCCCTTCTCCACTTGGGTTGGTTGAAAGCATTTCTCTCGATCTCGCTATTCATGTATTGTTTTTAACAGAGAGATATTTTTTAAAATACAACAGACGGTGCATTCAGTTGTTAGATAATGTATGGGGCTATATTATTGCCTTCATTTGTTTCTTCGTTTTTTTCATCTTGGCTTTCTCATGCTTTTTATGTATTTTTTACATTCTCATATTTTTTAATAAGTATTTGCTTGGTTTCTCAATATATGTTTGTGAATAGAAGGAGAGCCCCTTTTATTCTTACCTTGCCACGTGTTTTAATATCGCCAGTTCTGAGACCATTCGCCATGTGTTGTGTGATGTTCATAATATGGACGTCTCTGTCTACTGTGAGCATAGCAGAAGCATCCTGGGTAGTTAAGGTCTGTTATAAGATGTTCACCAATAGAGGCTGTTATCATACGGAATAATCCTCAGAAATCCGACAGTAATATTTAAAGCGTCTTCGGGTTTTGCCGCAGTCCTGTTGTTTGTAGCGCTGCTGCTGTTAACAAGCAGAGCCAGTGAAGCATAAACTGCTGGTTAAAATGCAGAATTAGCAGCAAGAGATTGCACTGAAAGAAGTTTGAGACTTTACTGTAAGTATTTGTTTCTCAAAGTAGGTGTGATAATGCACAACGTACACAACGTAAATAGAGGTCATCAATCGCCAGAGTTTTTCGAGGCATCCTTGAAGGGGAATTTTCAAAACAACAATTTATTTTAGCCGATCAGAAAACTGTGCCCATATAGATACGGGGTCCCAGATCACATGCATGTTTCACCTGATACATAGTGCCTTCGTGGTGCATTGTGGCCCAAGAGACTTTGTCTTTCTCGCATCCACGGCAGGAGCAAAACAAAGTTTCATACTGTGCCAGCTGATATCATGCTTCACACCGCTTCTCTGCCAACATTCAATCAGAATGCTTGCTCCATAACAGAGACCCCTGTTGTATGTGGTGAGGCGCTGGCATCATACGACAGCCTGCTGGCATCACAGGCCAAAAGATTGGCATCACCTGTCATAGTGCTGCTATCAGATGTATGCCAACATAAGGTGCTGGCATAATACACCAGAATTGTTCCTATAATGCCAGGGTACTTTAATCATATGTCAGTGCGCTGACTTCATATGCCAAGGTGCTGGCGTCATTTATCAAAGTCCTACCATCATACGTGTTCCTACGTGCTGGCATCATATGTTATGGTGGTGCCTTTCATACCTGGGTGCTGCCCTGCTGTTGGGCTCCCCCTGTGATGGAGTGGTTGTAGTGCCAGTCCTGCGGCTCATGTGCGAGTCTATGGCTGTTTATTCTCCGTGTCTACCTGCTGATATGTCAGGCAATGTGCCATGCTGGGCCAGCTCATGTTTCAACCTCCTCTGTTATTCCCCCTTCTCTGTCCCCTTCTCCTTCTTGACTCTGTTGCCTTGTGTTCCTCTCTTTTAGCCCTATCCACTCCCTTCCATGTTCTTATAAAATGAAACAACTCGACTAATATTGCTTTCTCCCTTCTTCCAGAATCCACACGCCATCCTCAGGCTGTCCAGGCAGGTGCACACAGCGGCGTTGGAAGGTAAGTGTCTGTGTGCGCTCACTGCTCTTAGTTTGAGGTCCCGCTGTAATTTTTTGTGCGCAGTTAAGGGCTCTGGTGTCCCTTCCCCTGGTCTGAGATCGCTCGCTATATCTTGGTCCCAGTTGCTGGTTCTGGAGTCACTATCCCTGCTCTGATGCCTCTCAGTATACCCTGGGCCCAGTTGCCTGTTCTGATGCCACTCTTGTTGGGCCTGGACCACTCTTTATCCCATGGGCCCAGTTACTGGTTCTGATGCCACTCTCCCTGCTCTGATGCCGCTCTGTATACCCTGGGCCCACTTACTGGTTCTGATGCCACTCTTGATGGGCCTGGGCTGCTCTGTATCCCATGGGTCCAGTTACAGGTTCTGGTGTCACTCAACCTCACGTGGGTTCCTTATGCCATGGTTCCAGTTACTGGTTTGAGTCTGCTATCAGTCTAGAACTCCAAGAGTCCTGGGTAGTGATTGTCCCATAAAAACAACATCTGGTTTTGGTCTGAATCATCTGGATCTGTGCCTGAAGCCAGCCCAGAATGCTTGTAGTTCTGATCCTGTCTCTTCTTTTCCTTCAGTGTTGGAGGGGAGCCCCCTGGAGAAGGCGGTCACTAGCAGCTTTGCTTCCTTCATACATGGAGTCCAGACAGATCACCTGTCCCAAACCGTGCGGCGCCGAAGCAAGCGTATGATCCTGGACAGCATCGGCGTTGGACTGGTGGGAAGCACGACCCATGTGTTCAACATCGCCCTGGGATACTGCCAGGTAAGAGGAGACATTGAACACACTAAGCATTACACTCTGAAAAATACAACAATTAAAAACCCCTTTTAGTCTCAGAGTGTGACTGTATTTTTGCAATCCTTCCATGTAAAAAGTTACAAGCACCACAGCATGGAACACACCAAAGAACACCAATGTAGAATCCATCCATTAAAGGCCTCTATTCCAGCAATGTCCACCATCTCCCTTTGATCCAGCCTGACACATGGGCTAAAGCAAGCACACCATTCGCCACCCAGGAATTAAAAACCTACTGGGCCATAATGTCCTTGAGACCCTATGAGTTAAAAGCAGACAGGTTCCAAGCTAAAAAGTGGGGTTTGGGGGAATTTGCATAGTCGTGCTATGCAAAGCTCTGTGAACGCTAAAAATCTCAGCGAGCAAGCTGAAATTCAGCGAACACGCGGAATTGCTTGTTTCACCCGTTCGCGGTGCTTTTTTCCTGTTCGTGAACGCTGTTTGCATGCTCAGGGGGAAATATCTTGCAAACACGCATTTTGAAAGTGCGAACAAGCAAAAAATTCCACAAAGCAGTGGATCGCAGAATTTTGGGCAATTTGTCATTCTCAGGGAATGCAAAATTACCCAAATTCCGTGAGCGGAACAGAATTTACCGCCCAGGCCTACCAAAAAAGCACACCAAGGACTACACGTCCATTACAACCCTGTACATCAGCAGAGTACACCATCACGTAGGAGTCATGCCTGTTAAGGTGAGTGTGGTATCAAAATGAACAGCACATCTTGTAGCACACAAGCATTAAAACACCCTGCAATGACTCAAAAAGTTAGCATGGCCTTGAGCTACTCAAAAAGAAAAGGAGACATTGACTAAAAACAACATCTCATGATTCAAACCATCCCTTGATCAAACCCCCTTTGAGACATTAGTTGTTCAGTATCACCATGAGATTTTACCAGGTTATTATCCAAATCTTGGATCTAACCAAGCAACACACCATGAACCCCTCACCCATTAAATAACTATTTAGAATGACAGAAGGACCATCTACCAAGAAGCATAGGTAAAAAGAGAGACAGACAAAGTCACAAAATCCACCATGATTAACTCATCCACCATGAAAAACTCATCCACTAATCACACCTCAGGCTGCCTTCAGATTTTAGGCAGTTCATATAGTGAGACACTGGCAGGACTGTGAGCATGGACTATGGTACCCAAATAAACCTTGGGACCTCTGATCCCCTGTACAATCGTCCTTCAGAAACACTACATCTACTCACTGAGACTCCGTACCTGCTCCTGCATTTCTTCTAAATGCACCACCACATAGGTTGAATCATCCTGTGTATAGAGTTGAGTAATCCACATCCCCACAAGTTCTGTTGTTCCTCCACTAGGTGTCTAGGTACACTGTCCATTTCTAACTTTTAATTCTGTCTCTCGCAGGACATGTACTCCTTGTCTGCCATCAGCTCTGTGTATGGAAGGAAAGGATTAAGACTGCCACCTACGCTAGCTGCATATGTCAATGGAGTAGCGGTAAGGATTTTGAAAGCTCTCACTTTATCCATCAATCACAGACTAAGAGCGATGAGTTTGTGAATAGTTTAGTTAAATGTTGTCTCCGCCAATGTTAAATCTTGTCTGTTTCCTCTTCTGTAAAGAGTCTGTATTGGGCAATGGCACAGTCACTCAACAAAATATTAGAATATGGATCCTACACTTCTGTAAATTGTGTCCATAGGTTGATGACACTATTGCTCTGCTTATCTTCACTTCCTGACACACCCTTCTTTAAGTACCTTCTAATCCTCTACTCCTCCTTTAACAGAGTCACTCCATGGACTTCGATGACACTTGGCACCCTGCCACTCACCCGTCAGGTGCTGTGCTGCCAGCTCTAATGGCTGCCTCCCAGATGTTGCCAGTGAGCTTCCGACCCAGCGGCTCAGACTTCCTTTTGGCATTCAATGTTGGCATCGAGGTGCAAGGAAGACTCATGCGTTTCTCCAATGAAGCCAGCAATATCCCTAAAAGGTTTGTATGATGCCCACAAAAGGCAGAATTATCCTATGGCCAACACACAATACCTATAAATGGCTCCAGTGTCTCCAGAGCATGGCTAAGATGCTGAAAGAGAATAGAAATATTCCATGTGTCATATGTGAGATCCATACAGAGAGAGAATGTTATGTTGTGTGCCTGATGGGGGCAAAGGGCAGAAATATCTGCAAGAGGAATCTAATGCAAACAAAATCATGCATGTGGATAGCACACAATATAATGTAAACATGGTAACAATTATTTTTCCGTTCACTGTAACTAGATTATTTGTATGTGTCAAATGCTTGATTAGATCCTAGCCTTTTTTTCTACGTTTCCTCGTACTACACGATAGCATTAATGTATGACATGCTTTAAGTATTTTACCATAATTCACACTTATTGATAGCATTACCCCTCTTTTAATCTATTTTGGTATTATCCTTATTCCATGTCTGACACCGATCTTTTTATTTCCTTCAGGTTCCACCCTCCTTCTGTTGTTGGCACCATGGGCAGTGCTGCTGCTACAGCAAAGCTCCTTTCACTGAATGCAAAACAATGTGCCCATGCTTTGGCGATCGCTGCCTCTCTGGCGGGGGCACCTATGGCCAATGCTGCAACCCTTGCCAAGCCTCTCCATATTGGCAATGCGACCCGCTTTGGGATGGAAGCAGCACTTCTAGCCGCCCGTGGGATGGAAGCCAACCCACTTATCTTGGACGATGTGCCAGGCTGCTCAGGGTTCAGTGCTTTCTATGGTGACTACCAGCCCTCGTCCCTGGCAATGCCAGATCAAGATTACAGTTTTCTCTTGGAGAAGCAAGACATCGCCTTCAAGAGGTTTCCAGCTCACTTGGGCATGCACTGGGTGGCAGACGCTGCCATCTCAGTCAGAAACAGAGTCACCAACATAACAGGCTCCTTTAACCCTGCTTCCATCCGCGCTGTTCTTCTGAGGGTCCCAGTCTCCAAGTATATCAACAGGCCCTTCCCAGAGTCTGAGCACGAGGCGCGACACTCCTTCCAGTTCAACGCCTGCACAGCCCTTCTGGATGGCGAGGTGGGCATTTCTTCCTTCAGTGAGGACAGCCTTAGTAGGCCAGATCTCATCAACCTGTTGAGGAAGGTGGTAGTGGAGCACCCTGAAGACAATGTGGCCAACTTTGACAAGATGTACGGGGAAGTGGTGCTGCTCCTGGAGAGTGGAGAGATTGTGACCGGCAGATGTGACACCTTCTATGGACACTGGAGGAAGCCCCTTAGCCAAGAAGCACTCAATGAGAAGTTCCTCTCCAATGCTACCCATGTGCTCCACCAAGACCAGGCACAAGCAATTATTGAGGTGGTGAAGGGGATAGAAAACCTTACAGACTGTTCACAACTGGCATCCTCTCTGCAGTAAACGTGTTAAACCAAAATTCAACCCTCTTACAAAATGGGAGTAAAACTTTAAATGAACTACAGGTGCAATCATCTTTGCATTAACTAGCTTTACACAAGATTGAAAATCTACTCAAGGAGAGGGACATTACCAATTCATTCTATAAAACGACGAGAGTCAATTATGTCCTCTACTTTCATGAAAGGTGATGTTATGTCTCACAGTACAGCGAGGTCCCCTTTTAACCCAATAGAAATACAGATGCATCTGGCTGGCCAGAAGCAATATGCTTACGTTTCCTAGTAACTTATCAGTACTTTGTAAGACTGCAAAATGCAATGTCTATTTATTGTTATTTATTATTTGTTAATTTATTGTTTAAAAAAATTTGACCTCATCTCACTGAAATACCATTTCCTTTTCCAACTAAGTGATTCTCCCCTAGTGGCCAAAGATAGGACGAGCTGGAACTTCAATATTGGTCTAGTACTGAATTCTCCCTGTGCAGCGCTCTCTTACATGTACTTTTCTAAAAACACAGGACAAAATAGGTCACTGCAAGGACTTTCTATTTCAATCTCTCATATTCTTCAGTGAAATGTATTTGCGCTTTCTGTGGTTATTTCATTTTGAATAAAGTCTCTAAATTTATTGTACAGTGATTGTAATTTTTGATGTGTAAAGCTGCTGACATTTTAGATGCTACCTTACACGATGGCCACGGCTTGGTGACAGTGAGACTCGATTCTCTCACACACGGACCTTACATATGAAACTCTCCTTTTCAGCTGTTGTTCAACATGTTAAATGTAAATGTACATGTATTTATATAGCGCAAATCACCGACCCGGTATCTAAGCGCTTGCTTAGGTAACCCGTCCTGGTATTCCCCTGTGAGATAACCCCAGCAGGGTATCCACAAGGTGAAAGCCAGGCATCCCACCGCGAGGGGCCGTTGTGGAGATTAGGCAAGCTATTGCCCAGAGTCGCAGAGTGTGAACCCATGAATCAAGTAGGCACCGGAGCGAGAATTGTCGAGTCCGTGGACATTTTAGGACTCAAGACCCCGCCGAGCCGGGAATTGAACTCTGGTCCCGGGCAGACCTCTGCTTCCAGGTCTGCCTCCTCTAACCAGTGAGCCACACTTCTCCACTCCAGGTCTGCCTCCTCTAACCAGTGAGCCACACTTCTCCTGTTGACCCTCCTACTAGTGTTTCACAACCTTCCCTGTTTATAGAAACCTCCCTTGCATGCGCAACTACTCTTATAACAGCCGAAATATATGTATCTGAACAAGTACCAAAGATTGATCCAATCATGGCACACATTTTAAATGTCAAAATATTACGGCTGTTGCCATACAGTTTGCACCACTGTGGAATTTCTAAATCCCTAGTGCTCACAAACTGGTGCCATGTGTGCTGGAAAGTGGAGCATATTGTTAATCAAACGTGGAAAATACACAGAAAATCAGACATTTTGCCAACCTATTCTGTGAGCCACTCTACTCAATCAAACTTACTGACCAATATTTAGAATTGCATATAGTAAACCTACTGATGATAAAGAGAGGTGGGAAGAGGGGCTTTTTGATCCTCTCCTACATGCATTCGTGATTGGATTGCCCTTTGTGCTGTATGCAATCTCCTATCTCTATTGAGCTTTGTCGGGTAAATATAGACACAGTTTGCATGCTAAACTGAATGTGATTCTAGTCAGACAAACATTAGTCTTCATGTATGCAGATGATTTGTTAATTTATTTCTAATAAGTCAGCATCTCTAATACAACTTTACCTTAAGAAGCATAAAATCGTGGGTATTTGATTTACAGTTTGAGAAATTTGGAGATGAGTACTCTTTGGTGTTTCAGTTCATTGTGAATCTACTCACAATTATTGGAGAGCTTCTCAAGTTTTGTAATAAATACTTTAGTTTTAAAATATGTTGATATTTGATATGGACTGATGATGGGACTATATACTTACTGCCTCCTATAACAAAGGTTTGTTGTTTGTATTCTTCATGCCATGTGTTTGCCACTGAATTTCTTTAACTGTCTTTGCCTGTGGTTGTTACAGTTTAAAATTGCAGCTTTAACTTGCCCATGATTGCAGAATGTATCCAATTTTTTTTGTTTAAACTTGTGGCTTTTCCTGTGACTGCTTCCATTTAACCTGTTGAATTGTGGGATTTGCAGTCCAAACTCTATAGTTTTTCCCTCTCATTCCCCATGACTATCAGTTTTTCCCTCCAAATTTCTCCTTTGCTCTGTGCTAAGACATGTATGTTAAGCAGAGCACCCCCAGCCCACCATTTTGTGTTAACAAGTCAGTGAAACCAGCCCTCCTCCCCAGCAACAGGGATATTCTATAACAGAGGGTGCTCTAAAACAGCAGTAATCTGCTGTGAGCTGTTTAAGCTGCGTTTTTTGGCCAGGAGAGGGAGTAAAGTTTTATTCAAACATTATTGTTAGAGGACAAGTCTGTTAGGCCCTTACCTGCAGAAGTCCAAAGTGTAGATTGAGACTGTCTCCTAGGAGATTTCTGAATAGAGCACCAGTTTCCAACTCCCTGGCCAGCAAACCTTTGTCTGAGGTAGCTGGGACCTTTTATAGTCTGCTATTGTTTGATACATGTGTACACTGTTTGGTGTTTCTATTGGACTAGGGTTAGTGTCCTCATTGGTTGGGTATTTGAGGGCTCTGATTGGTTTCTGGGTCTGTGATTCAGTCAATGTAGGGCTGGGACTAGGGCTAGGGTAGGATTTCTATTGGCAGTAGGGATTAGGGCTACCTCTGTTATTGGTTGTTGGGACTAGGGTGGGACTAGGGCTAGGGTCAGGCCTTTAATTGGAAGTAGCGATTAAGGCTTCTGGTGTGATTGGTTGCTGGACCTGGGTTGGGTCTACTGGTAGGGGTAGGGTCTCTATTGGACGTACAGATCAGGGTTTTTGAAACTGATTGGCGCTTGGACTGGGGTAAGATTGGCTTCAAGGTCCTGGTCTCCTACTGGTTCTAGATTTTAGGGGAAGTGTTGTGATTGGATGGTGTTAGGGCTAGGGTTCCCATTGGCTGAAGGGGTCACCTGATTACTAGGGCTATAAAAGCCCAGGCTTAGGGTGTCTCAGCTAGGGGTGGGCGGAATTTGCGTAATTGCGTTACGCAAATCTCAGCGAAAGAGTAAAAAATCTCCGCGAACACGCAGAAATTCCGCGAACATGCGGCATTGCTTGTTCGCAATGCTTTTTTCCTGTTCGCAATCACTGTTTGCGTGCTCAAGGGGAAATATCTTGCAACATGCATTTTGAGAAGGCGAACAAGCAAAAAATTGCGCGAAGTCGCAGAACGCAGAATTTTGGGCAATTTTGCGTTCTCCGTGGAACGCGAAATTACCCAAATTCTGCAAATTCCGTGAGCGGAACGGAATTTAACGCCCAGGCCTAGTCTCAGCCCAGGCGTAGATGCTAAGGGCAGAGTGGACCAGGGCAGTTGCCTGTTTGAGCCTGTTCGAGACTCCTTGGGACCAGAGCCAGAAATGCTGCCCATGTTCCCATTCAGTGATACCCACCCCCACACCATCCACATCCACAAACATAGAAATACACTCACACCAAATGTACACCACACACAACCCTATGCACAAATCAATGTACCAGCATACACTACAAACCAACCAAACGACATCTATACACCCTTCTATGATAACTACCACACATACACACCAGCCTCCCATCATTTGTCCAACTAATACCCTCCTCTTCCCTCTACCAGAATAACACTAACACACAACACATACAATGCACACCACCCCACTTTTCAACTCTTGCAACAAACCAGTCTAAGACAAACACTTACCTCTACTTCCTTCCCTCCTACACACAATATACACTCTACTCATAAACACATGCCACCCCCTCTACCTTACAGCCTCCTCTCACAAACAATACTATACAACCAAATATATTGCAACAAATACACCAGCACCCTTTTCACTACTCCTCAAAACAAAACATATTAAGCACACCAGCACAACAAGATCATCAAAGCACAACACTGTACGAATGTGACTTAACACTCTAGTGGTTGGTGGGAGGAGATGGGGGAGGAACAGGAAGGGGAGGAGCCAGGGACGAGATAGAGGGGCAGTTAGAGTAGGGCCGGGGAAAGGAATGGTCACAAATAAAGTATTGCTGCTGACACCACCGAGGCCGGTGTCCTCATTGCTGTGAAGGACACGACAACTGGCGACGAGAGTGGGATGGGAGATTGCGCTAGGCAAGTGCGCTAATCCCCGAAAGCGGTGACTTGGTTCCTGAGGTGGTGCGCGCTTAAAGTTGCAGACCCAACGAGCGTGGACCACCCTGCGCGTGTGCTGGAGAAGAATCGACGCCGGCAGTGCAGTGTCCCCAAAACGAAGCCCTGTGACCTGGAGGTTGGGCGAAGTGTGCCCTGGCAGCGCGGTTGGGCGCTAAAGTCTGGGTGCCCACCCCAGCTGTGCAAGCATGAAGGCGCCAACGTCGAGTGTGCCCTGAGCCTCACCGGATGCCTGTGGTGCTGCTGAGGGAGAATTGTGGTGAAAACGGGAGGCCACACCAGTTCCTAGTGCAGCGTGGATCCGGGAGCCAGCACGTTGATCCTCGAAGCCGGTGAGTGCTTGTCTGCTGTCGGGGAGGCCGGGAGAGGAAGACCAAAGACCAAATCTCGAGTAAAACGAGATTTTGAGGTTGGCGGCCATCTTGGAGTCAGGCGCCTGCTTCCATCCCCTATCAGGAACATTAGGCGGCCATTTTAAAGTCAGGCAAGAGATAAAGTCAACACGCTTAAGCAAGTGCAGGAGCCAAATTCAACAAGCATAAGCAAATGCAAATTCCAAATGCAATAATCACAGGCAAATGCAAAGTTTAAATACAACAAGCACTAGGAAAGGCAAATCCTGAACGCAACAAGCACGAGCAAATATAAATCGTGAAAGCAATAAGCACGAGTAGAGAAAAGACCTGAAGGTAACTAGCATAAGCAAATGCAAGTCTCAAATGCAACAAGCACAAGCAAATTCATGTCTCAAATGCGACAAGCAAATGCAAGTCCCGAGTCTAACAAGCACGAGCAAGTGCAAGTCCCGAAATAAAGTTTAAGCACCAAGTGAAGATAAGTAACTGAAGCTAAAGGGAGAAAGAACATAAATGATCTAAAAACATGAGTAAACAAGTGTCAGGGAAGCTTTCTCTCATCAACCACATTGGCTAGTAACTTGCATAAGCCTTGAGAAAAAGAACAAGATGTCGACATCGCTAAGTACCAGTGCTGAGGAAGCATAAATCACCTGCAGCTGAGTGGCGACCATTTTGAACTCAGGCAATCCAAGCCTAACTCACTGAAGCCTACTGAGACCGACATAAAAGCTGGAACATCTTAATAAGAAAAGGTGAAACTGGCGGATAAAACAAAGTGGTCAGCTGTGAGTGAGTTTTCCCAAAAACAAAGGAAAACAACGATACGCAAGATCTCGACAGAAGAGGCCCAGCGAATAATACAGAAAGCAAAGTGAGCAGTCCTGTGACATTATCATACTAGAACTTTCCTCCATCATGTTGGTGGGAAAAGAAACACAAAAATCTAAAGTTTGGGTCCTAAATGGAACCGGTGGCTGGCGTCACTGGATTAATTTCTTGCAACAACCGGTGAGCGAAGAGATGGAAATCGTCTGCTATTACTACTTCAGCTGGTGGGTCATGAAGGCCGATGCCTAATCAGAAAATTTTCAGCAGAGGACACAGAGACATATGAAAACCTTAAGGAGACACTACGTGTCCATTTCAACACAAAGGAAGACGTGGATCATGAACGCATCATCTTCAACGCAGCACGGCAGGAACCAGGGAAATCATTCCCAAAGTTCATTACAAGGTTGCAAAGTCTGGTACAATGCTGCCATTTCAACACATTCACAAATGAGGAAGCAATTCGACTCCAGGTAATTGAAGGCTGTTCAATACCTGACACAAAGCGCAAGATCCTTCAAAGGCAGTTCTCGCTAAAGGAGATCATCAGGAGGCCCGAAGCTGGAGAGCGGGTCAAAGCAAGAGAATTATCAAGAGAACTGCATCTTAATGCAAGAAAGAAAGATAAAAGAAAGGAGATATCTCTCATATCTGTGAATAAAGCCCAATAAACAAACAAAGCCAGACAGAGGGAGGGCAAAGGAAGATTAGAGATAAGACAGCAGGAAAGACAAAGTGACATGAAATACTCTGATTCAACCATACAAAAGACAGTGGAGTATGGCAAACAAAAGACCGGGATGATACAGGATTATGACAGCCTCACGGATGTAACCTCAAGGAGTCGTTCAACTTCAAGGAGTCATTCAACAAACGTTACAAACTATTCTAAAGAAGCATCAAGTGGGACAGACCACACAAATGGAACAGATGACAGCCTGCTCAACAAGTGTGAAGGAAAGACAAACTACAGAAGACTGGACCAGTCATGCCAACCCTGGCAACCGGTACATGAACACACCCGAGCAACTCACTGTTCATCAAATTTCGTAGACGAGTCCGAAGAAGCATCAAAGAGTGGGATACATCACACCCATGGCACAGAAGTCAGTGCACCCAACAAGCGAGAAGAAGAAACAAACCACATAAGACGGGGTGATTAACTCAGACACCGGAAAGGGGTAGGCAAATACCGTCAAGACACCCGTGACAACAAGGAAATTGAGAGGAGACAATTAACATCATACGAGAGAGGCAGAGACAAAATGCCCTGGGATCAAACAAAAGAAATAAAGGCGTGGCTATCAAACAATCTCTCCATGGCAATAACACAGAAGACCCTTCGAGACATGCACCCAAAGAAATGTCCCAAAGATAGCTCCGACTCCAAGAGCAGTTCGTTACAGCCTACCAGCTCAAGAAATTTACCAGTCAAGACACACCCAAAAGAACCTTCTCAGAGGAAACCAGTAAAAGACTCCTCCGATTCAGAAGGTATCTCTGTGCAATCACTCGGGTCAACAGAATCAAGGTCACAAAAACGGCCATGGCATTGATCACCGGAATGCACAAGGAAATCAGAGAACGTTCTCCTCGTCCAGAGCAACATATCTCATGCCGATGACTCAGAATATTCGATCACCCCGCCACGCAACATGTCCTGTTAGTCACAAGTATATGAAGACATAAATAATATACCGTCACCCCTGATGGGGTCAGCGAGGCTGACTCAAAGGGCTTGCAGAAGGAAAACTAATATACGGGACATTACCCATCATGTTAGGAAAGGACTATCTCATCACTCTGCAAGGAAGGCAAAATGTGTTGTCAGAGATAGATCAATCTAAAAAAAAGGGGATGAGAGAGGAACATGCCCATGCCCGGATGGTCAAAGAGTTCAACATTCCAAGCATGTGGCAGAAGATCCCGACACATGCCAGGCCTGACCCTCTCAAGGTCTCCGTCTCCCAAGGAACCCAAGGCATTGTCTTCTAGTTCAATTCAATTCAAAAGTACTTTATTCGTTTTTTTGCACAAAACCATAAAAGTTCACAATACAAAATATATTTCAGGTTTGTTAAAAGAAAGAACATGTTAAAATATATGTTGGTTAAAACAGGTTTACCGTGGCGTTAAAAGAAAAATCCATCTAATGCACAATATTAAAGGCATCATACGGTTCTATACATCCAGACATTTTCTATAGTGCATTGCACTTTTTAAAAAGCCAATCACATGGGGGTATACAATCTAATTTTAACAGTTGTGAATATAGGAGAGCGGGACGTGCTTGTACAAAGAGCGTTCTTTTTAAAATAGGTTTAAGGTAAAAAGCTCTGGGGAATTCATAATATTTACAAAAAAACATAAAATGCAGCAAATCCTGCGGAGACAAACTGTTGGAGCCGCAGGGTGCTAGCACTGTTCCTCTATGACTCCCCCTTGGAACTGCTATTAAAATGTGAAACACATTAAACCTAAACCTGGCAAATAAGAAGCGCTCATACGCTGTTAATGGCAATAGTAGGTAAGGTTCCTCTCCAGGCGAGGTTTTGAGCATCAAGTGTAGACGCGCATTTTGCTTCATCGTGTCCTTTTCCTGCCTTTCCATTACTTTTCGTGTAGAGAAGGACTTTTTAATGTACACTACATCATTTATGGTGATACCTTCCGGGTTTAAAAACCAATCCAGGCGCCCCTCCTTCCCAAGTCTGGTTTTAAGATACTTCAACCAGGGAATCTTGGTCATACAATCTAAGCTCATTGTCTCCTTCAGGAGAATGTGCGTTAAACCAAGCTGCTTATTGAGTCAACATTGTAGCCCGAATATAAGAGGCCGCAAGGACAGAGTGTCGCTTATAAAAGGAAGACCAGTTACTTCGTGCACAGACATGTTCGATGTCCCCTGTGGGACACACATTTTCAACCACCTGTAGTCCCTCAAGGTTGCAGTAACCCCATAACATTGTAGCCAGAATATAAGAGGCCGCAAGGACAGGGTGTCGCTGATAAAAGGCAGACCAGTCTCTTCGTGCACAGACATGTTCGATGTCCCCTGTGGGACACACATTTTCAACCACCCTTGCTTCATCATTCACCCAGCCATGCACCATACCATATTCTTTCCTTCCTAGCCACCTCGGGGACCAAGCAAACACATATCATTCTTCTTTGCCAGTCATCATTAAATTTTTCGTCCTTCCACACTTACTTACACCCTTCTTTCGCTTTTCGTTCATCCAATCCATCAAGTTCATCTCAGATCTGATTGGGATTCTTCTCGCCAAAAACTTCACAGCTAAGTCGAAGTACATTTAGAGGAGGCTACTACCTGGTTCATTTATAATACACCCGTGCAGATAGCACACTCTGCAGTCTTCAATCTCAATAAGTAAGGAATATATAGCTTACCTCTGCCCGCCACCACCGTGTGAACCCTCACAGGCACATTGGTGTCGTCCGGCACTTGCACCGCATCCTCCCCAGAAGTGTTCCCCTCATCCAGCACTACCACCTCCGCGCTGGCCCCGCCACCAGATGTTCCACCTACAAAGTACATTTAAGAATGTTAGAATACACCACTCACTACTATATAATATTTGGTCTAGGAATAAAGAAATGTGAAAAAAACAGAAAACAATGTAATAATTTGTGACTACTCTAAAGTATAAATGTCCCTTTTTCCAGGGAAGGCTGCTGTCTTGCTGCACTTTTTGGCACAACTGATGAATGCTTGCTTTTTATTTTTAACACGCACCACTTTTTCTCCTAACAGACAGAAGCTTGACTTCTAAGAACACGAGCAAGATCAAGTTCAAACCAGGTGAGAGCTCGACTCGACCACAAGAAATGTGTTCAATTAATCGTCAGCACTAAGCACTTTTCCATTTTCAGTTAAACATTTAGTTTTATGACAAACTTGATTTTTATAAATGTGTTTACTTTTAATAAAGCTTTAAAACTTAAATAGACTCTGTGGTTTTTGGTCCTCCAGACTAGAGTGGCTGAGCTAAAGGTATTGCAATTTTTGCAAGCATGAGTCCGTGCCTCTGACACTTCTTGACTCTGACTCCGTACTCTTGTCCTGCGTTGGATAATCATCATTGGGGATCAATCATCGGTGACTTTGGGAGCTAAATGACTCTGCCACACTATCTAGTCAGTAAGGATATTGGGGGTTCAACTACAAATTCTGTTATCACTGAGGTATGTGGAAAGTCTAACAGCACCTATTATAATTGATAAGCTAAGCAATGCATTATTTAGTGTCCATAGTTCTGTTGTGCAGATTTGTCCCTGCAACAGTAGTAGAATGGATTGTCCTCCTATCCAAACCAAAAGTAAAGTAGTATCCTATTCTTTCTTGATGGTCATTCACCTTTTTATTGTTGGCAATTGTCAAAGCATAAACATTTAGAAGACTTGAAAAGACATTATGGACAATCCCAGAGGACTGCACTCAGTGCATAGAGCTATTGCTGACTAGAATGGGAGTCCAATGGAATTGCCAAATGTGCAATCTTAGTTAGCTACACAGACAGACTAATAAGAATAATCTAGTAATACCACAGGGAGTCATAGTCGAGGCAGGATAAGAATTTAGATCCAGTCTACAAGAAGATCAAAGACGATTTAGAAAAAATCGAATGAGAAACGCTAGGAAAAAATAGGTACTCTATATTAAAATTAAAACTTACCGGGGCCAGCAAAGGAGCCCTCGCCTGCCCGATCCTGGCCTGCATCCTGTTGAACAGCAGCCTCCTCCTCCTGTGTCCTCTTGCCCCTGGGGGAAGCTGATGTACAACATGAAGGAAAGAAAGACCAGAAAACATGGATGACATTTGTCAACCAAATCAGCCATTTCAAAAGAACAATAACAACATATTTTGGCGAAATAGCAAATAGACAACTATTCCACGGGATATATTGACCGATCTCATGTGGTCTATTACGTTATTAGTATTGCTTGATTTGCACGCGAAGTGACAGACAAAGTCCATCGTGATTGCAGATCAGCGACAACACTAACAAGTTTCCTACTACATTAACCAGTCATTAAAATACTCAAACTATCAATCCTTCACCACTATTTCTTTTTATCGCCATGTGTACAAAGGAAGGACTGGACTTGATTCTGTAGGGGCTGATTTAGAAGCCCCTTGCGGTTCTTTTGCTCCATTGTTGCGTGACTTTTGTGACGCAGCGGCAGAACAAAAGAGGCGCCATGGTGCGGCGTATATTAACAACATGACGCATATGGGAGATGCATCACGTTGTAAAGCCCTGCGCCATCAGGGGGTGTTCCGGCGCAAGGGAGGGCGTTCCTGCGCAGGAACGCATCCTAAAAGTGGCTGAGGGAAATCTACAAGATTTCAATCAGTCACTTTGAGGACAATGATGCGGGACTCAAACCCTGCGCCTGCTTGAAGCAGACGTACGGCTTGACGCAGCATTGGGGAGATAGGGCACCCCAGAGCATTGCTGGAGCTGCGCCATCGTTGCGACGCAACTCCAGCAATGCGCCGCCTTTACGGCACAGATGCGTAACGCTTTGGTGACGTTTTGGGCCCATGGTGCGCCGCATTGTAAATACGGCGCACCATGGGTGGTGGTGGCGTGGCGCACAATTACTGGCGCATCCCTGCTACTTTGCAGGGATGCGCCGGTAATTAAAAATCTGACCCTTAGTGTCTAGCATTACGCAGTTCTTTAAACTACACTCATACATAATTTCACAGGCCAATGAAATGAACACAAAATCGAAAACAAATAAGCATAGTAGTAACACTACTGAGAAGGAGAGCAGTGCACCTGAAATGCACAGAACATTTTGAAATATAATTTACCTACAATGTAATCAGCAGCATTAATGCTCTTGGTAAAAAAAAAAATTGCAATATAATAACACACAGAGCAGGAGAAAACAGAGTAGTAAAGAAATAGCTACTACTACTCACCAAGCCCGGGGATCTCAAGGCCGAGCAGGTCGAGCAGATCGCGCTCCCGGTCCAGGAGATCCGTCCAACGGTGGGTGGCCTGGTTGTAGGTGCGCCGGACCCGAGAGTGTTGGTACATGGCCCGGCACACCTTCTCCCACCGCTTCCGACGCTCCCGGAGCCCGTAGCCTCTTGCGATCCTGCTGCCTGCCATGATGGTCCTGGGGAGGCGGCGCTGAACATAATAAACTTGTGCGGCCACCTCCTCCAAGATCTCCCGGGGTGCGACCTGCTCCCCCCTCAAACGCCAGCACGGGAGCCGGGCACGGGGTGCGGGACCCTTCCCCTTCTCGGGATGCTTCCCGGCTCCCGTTACCATGGTCTGGGCAGAAAGGAAGCTAAATAATAAAGAAAATAGAAGAGGGAAGAAGAAAAGAAAAGAGTTTATTATTATTAATATTATTATTATTATTAAATGGAATTTATAATGCGCGCTGACACCATGAGTTTCCTGGCGCTATAGGACAAAGGTTCACAGACTGAGGTTTAGTGCAGGGTTAGCAGGGTGGGGGAAAGAGAAAAGTTTTGAGCAGCTTCCTAAAATGAAGGAGGGAGCTGCTTGATTTGATGGTCAGGGGAAGGGAGTTCCAGAGCTTCGGAGCCAAAAAGGCAAACCTTCGTCCACCAAATTTGTTGGTTCTAGTTTTGGGTGTGACGAGTGATTTAAGATGAGCAGAGCGAAGATTGCGGTTTGGACAGTAGGGAATGATAAGGGAAGACAGGAAGGCAGGACTGGGGCAGTTGAGGCCTTGGAACGTGAGGCAGCCCAACTTGAAGGCCACCCTTTGTTCAATTGGTAGCCAGTGGAGTTTGTACATCAGGGGTTTGGCAGATTGCCATTTTGGAGATTTAAAAATGATCCGGGCTGCCTGGTTTTGGACCACCTGAAGGCGGTGGAGGAGGGTTTTGGGAAGTCCGTGATAAATGCAGTTGGAAAAGTCGAAACGGGAGAGCACAAGAGACATGATAACTTGAATCAGGGCAGGTGGGGGAAGCAGGTGGCTGACCTTCCGGATCTTTCTGAGTTGGAAGGAGCAGGATGAAATCACGGAGCTGATATGGGGTCGAAGGGAGAGTTCGGAGTCGATAATTACGCCGAGGCTTTTTACAGAGGTGGAGGGGGTCGGTGGGAGGCCCAGTTCGGTGGGCCAGAACTGGGTTCCCCAGGAGGAGAGGCTGGAGCCCGGGAGAAGAAGCTGGGTTTTCCCGGGGTTCGGCTTCAATTGGTTGGAATTCATCCAATCTTGGATATGGAGCATGTCCGAGTGAAAGTTGTCTATCGCATTGGGGGAGTTGAGTGGAAAAATGATCTGCAGATCGTAGGCATAGTTATAAACTGTAATGTCACAGTTACTGAGTGAGTGGAGTAGGGGCCGGAGGTACAGATTGAACAGTAAAGGTGACAGGGAGGAGCCCTGGGGGACTCCGCAGTTGTGGAGGTCTTGGGTGCTGTGTAGGGGCCCAGCCAGACGGCTTGGGTTCTGTCAGACAAGAAAGACCGGATCCAGCTGAGGGCAGAATCCTGGATGCCAGCCTGTTTGACACGGTTGAGCAAGATGTTGTGGTCAACCGTGTCGAACGCGGCCGAGAGGTCCAGGAGGACGAGGGCCTGGGGGGGTCCCTGAGTCGGCATTTCTCCTCAGCGTGTCGAGGACAGCTAGGATGACGGCTTCAGTAGAGAATGAAGGCCTGAAGCCGGCCTGATTAGGCTCCAAGTAGCAAGAGGACTCAATAAAATTAGAGAGGCAACTGGTAACATGTGCTTCGAGGAGTTTTGAAAAATAAGGCAGAAGCGACATGGGGCGATGATTGGAGAGTTCCGCTGAGTCTGCGCCTGTTTTTTTTAGTAGCGGGACAAGGATGGCTTCTTTGAAGGGTCTCGGGACAGTGCCTGTACTGAGTGAGCTGTTCAAGAGAGGTAGAATGCATTCAGGTAGGGAATGACATACACTTCGCAGGACTGAGGGTGGGCAGCCGTCGTTTGGGGAACCAATTTTATCCGGGACGCAAGCTATACTAGGGAGATAGGATTGATGGGGGGGGATTCGGTAAGGACAGAAGGGTTATTAAAGGGAGTTTCCGGGGTGGTGATCTGAGGGACGGTGGAGATCGATGCCTTGATTTTATTAATTTTTTCGACGAAGAAAAGGTTGAGGGCGTCACAAGTTTCTTGAGTGGGGGTCTGACCTGGAAGAGTTCTATCGTCAGATGTCAGTTCGTTCATGATTTTGAAAATTTCTTTGGATTTGTTGTCGGAGGAAGAGATTCTGTCAGAGAAATTAGTAGATTTGGCAGAAACTATAGCAGTTTTATAGTCTCTGCGGGCTGAGATGTATTGTGATCTGGCTGGTTCGGAGTAGTTGCGTCTCCATGCGCTTTCTAATTGACGTACCTTCAGTTTAAGTTTTTGAGGTCATCCGAGAACCATCTGTGGGAGTTATGATGTCTGGTCGGGGGAAATTTGATAAAGGGAGCAAATTGATCACTGGCTGACTGCAGCCAGAGACAGATGTCATTTTCTAATTTATCAACGTTGGTGCACGGGACGGGGACAGGGCGGGTGTCTGAGAGGTTCGCGAGAAATCCTTCAGAGTCGTAGACGTTCCATTTGCGGGATAGACCCCTGGCCATCAGTGGGGTGGGGGAGTTGCCACTGATCGTGATAGTGGTGTCTATTGAATGGTGGTCTGACCAAGTACAGGGTGAGACGGAGGGGGGGAAAGAATAAGGTTTTGGGTCCATATTTGGTCTAGAATGTGGCCCTTGATATGTGTGGGCAAGGTAATTTGTTGGGACAGGTTGAGACTGGTGAGGGCCTCAAAGACCTCCGAGGCGTGGGGCCCAGCATTGATGTCATTAAACCAGTAATTGGTTGATCAGCTGATCGGACAAGGTGGCAGCAAAAGAAGGCATCGGTTGGGGGGGCGGTAAAGAAGAAGAAAGGTTAAGGCCCCGCTATCCGTATTTAGGCTAAAGATGAGATTGTCAACTCCCAGGAGCGAGATGGATGGAGTAGAGGTGGAGTTCAGGCGTTTGGAGATTATGGCCGCTACCCCACCCCCAGGGCGGTTTCCTGGCCGATCGGCGCAGAGGATGTAATAGTCTGGGGGGAGGGCTGCCAGGATGTCAGGGAGTGAGTCCGCAGTCAGCCAAGTTTCAGTAAGCAGGAGGACGTCAGGTTTTTCGTTAGAAAGAAGGATGAAAATATCGGCGTGATGTTTTGCTAAAGATCGGGTGTTTAGATAGAGAACTCTAATGGTGGTGTTGCTCTTGATAGGCTGGCTAGGGGATGCGACCAGATTGGTGAAGTGCCAATCCGGTGGGGCGATACCGGTCGTAAGGATGCGTCTGATGGTAGAGGGGGAGGGTGTGAGGTTGGGGGACTGTAGGTCCCTCAATGAGTTGGCCGAATAAGTGATGATATGGCCGGCCTGGCTGGCTCCTGGGCCCGGTCTGGCGCGGACGGGCGCAGACGGGCTTGCCTTAGGAGCGCCTTTGGCGCGCAAACGGCGCGCCCACTGCGCTCGTCCACTGCGCTTCCTGAAGTGGCACATTTTTATGTAGTTTAAAAGTAGTTTAAAATTAACCAAAAGTAGCAGAAAACACAAAAATATAGAGCTAGAAAAATAGAGGGATAGATAATAAGTAAAATAGATCAAAAAAAACTTCAAACAAGCAAAGGATGGCAGAGATTCAGAGAGGATAGAAAAAGCATGCCCAGAACCATAGCAATGAATAAGAAACAAGATGGCCGCGCCCGTTCACGACCGCGTGGGTAAGTTCGCGCAAGATTTTCCTCGCGAACACTTGCGAAATTGTACTAGCGCGCCGCACACTTTGCGAGATTACACATTGCGCCCGGAAACGGAAATACGTCATGCAAACAAGATGGCCGTGCCCGTGAACGACCGTGAGGGTAACTTCGCACCGTTGGGCTACAAGCGGCTCGCTAAAACGCACAAAACCTTGCGAACTAACACGCCGCAAAAAAACAAATCGCAAATTCGCACGAATTCGCGGCTTCCGAATTCGGTCTCGTGCATGTTCGCGCCCCGCGAATCCCGTGAAATTGCAGAAAAACGAATTTTGCAAAACTGAAGGCACTCAGCAGGTGCAAAAGTTCAAACTCATCATTAGTAACCATTCCCTGTAGTGCTTCCTGACTGGGGCCCCTCCAGAGTTCAGTTGCTAGTTGCAATAATTGTATGACACTGCTCTGACCCTCACAGCAGGCTCATAGAATAGCTACAGGTAGGCCACAAAGGTCCTGGAAAAAAAATGCACTGCAACAGAAAGCAAATTACAGATAAGGAAGCAGGTGCCAGACTGGAATTTTAAAACAGTGACACATTAATAAATCAACCCCAAATTAATTCATGTCAGTTGAAGCAGGGCAGGTGTGCTTGCTTGCTTTCCCCCCCCCAATAATCTACAGTGATGATGAACCAGAGGGTGACATTGATGTACCAGAGGGTGGCATGGGTGAAACAGAGGGTGGCAGTGGTGAAACAGAGGGTGCTGGGAACCTGTGATGATGAACCAGACGTAAAAACAACATAGTTGCGACAGTTGCGAGCCGACAAGTAAGTTCGCAATTGCGAACTGGTAAAAAACCCTTGCGAACTGGCAGAAACCCTTGCAAACACACAAAAAAAAATCTGCAAATTTGCGAGAATTAGCGGATTTTGCAGATTGCGAGTTCGCAAATACGCAAATTCGCGAACGCCAGATTTGCAAAATTCGCCCATGCTTAGTGCTTTTACTAATAGTAACTCGAATGCATTAAAATGGCCGCTGAAAACGCGGGAAAACTTCTGCGCATGCGTCTGTTACATCTACGTGGCATTACGTACCCTTTGCTTGGTGGGAAATCTTTGCTTCTGCGCACTAGTGCCAGAAATGGCTGCTTTAAATTTCACATGCTAACGCTTATGCTGCAGCTTGTACCAAACTTGTTTGTTCTGCTTAACTATTATTGCACAAGTTAAAATAAAGTAATGGGGGTTAGAGAAGAGATAAGTGGTATATAGTGCATTCGTTAATTTTGTATTCTAATATGTTTCTTTTTGACTTTGCTACTAGCTCGTACTTTGGGCCTGAATACTGTCACATCTTCCATCTTGGACGATGCAGCGCACGCGCACTCTGACTCTGAAATTGCTGAGGCATTGGCCTTGAACCTCGGCCAAGTAGCATCTTACCCACGATGTCCATGAGAAAACGCCCTTCTGACCTCAGGAGAAGCTGAAGCTATATAAATTGTATCAAACTTGTTGAACAAATAAAGTCATGGGAAAGTAAATTGTGTGTGGGGATTCAATCAATATGAACTGAATTGAAATGACATAATCTTGGTATGGTGTGATGACCTCTCCTCGTCTTTCCAACCAATCACTGAATGGGAACACATAGATTTGCAACATTTAGGGGAGGTACATTGCCCTCGAAATGGTATAACTAAGGTAGGTTTAGATAGAGAAATTGTCTGACTTCTCTGAATAGCTGACCTGTCACTGACCCAACGCACTCAATAGGCGATCGAGAAGCAGAGGTGCTGGCGGAGCACTCCGTCAGAAGAATCGATTACCGAATTGGGGTTCTAAATGGCTTTTCCTAGAGAGAGGGGTGTGATGCTGGTGTTGCACTTAGCTGAGGTCACCTGTGCTGATCTGCACCTGTCTTATCCCGTGGGCACCTGATTAGTCAGGAGCCTGGTCCTGGTCTTTTTACCCCAGCCCGTGGCCAGGATTGGTCATTGCACCATTCTAGGCCAATATAATCCATGTGGTATGTCCTTGTACTATTTCCCTTTCGCACCCTTCCCAGGTGTTATTGTGATTTCTTACAAACTTTATGTCCTTCTGGTTATATTCTTGCTTGTAAAACTTATGGTCACGATATTGTGGCCATTTTCATTTTGACTCAGAAAATCTCTCATAGATAAAGGTTTTAAAACTTTCCCTGAGTCTGTGAATATTATAAGAAAGGTAAATATGTTTAAATATTGCCTGTTTATTCTAACTCCCTTTGATTCACAGGACTTATAATAAGGTGAAGAGGATTGGGAAGTCATGGTTTACAGGTATAAGTCCTAAACTGACCTCTGGGCAAACTGATAGCGTGAATAAATTAGTAATTAGTTAGGCAGGACTGCTAGTTCAAAGTGTGAATGTTATATGGGCCCAAGGTGAGTATAGTAAAACTGAGCTAGTAGGTCCCTGCGCGCTCTATCACTGGGTCAGTTTAGTCAATTTCAATTTATAATCTTTATTCGGTTCTTAAAAAGACACCATAAAAGCACAAATGCAACAAACGCATAAAAAATATTTAAGAAACATCAGTTAATTTCCATAAAAAGGGTATAAATGTTAAAATTTATCTGACACTCTAAAAAAGACAGGGGGATCGTCAGTTTAAATGTTCAACGGGACAAGTGATATTAGGGGCCAGTTTCTCTAGTGTTCCTCAGTCTTATTGCTATTCGAATAAAGTTTATGGTGCAAAAAAGAGTGTAAGCAAAAGCATCCTCCGCTTCCTGTAGGAACCTCAAGGCCAGTCTTGCGTGTTTAAACTTTATGTCTTTCAGGATCCCCACCAGGAACTTGCGTCTTGGCATAGTGTACAATGGGCACAGTAGGACAAAGTGAAGGGTATCCTGCGGAGACCTGTGTTCGCAGCCGCAGGTACCCTTCTCCTCCACGGTGTGAGTGAACCCAGCCGGAACCGCGAGGAGCTGATGGAGCATGTTAAGTCTAAAGCGGGTCATGACAAAGCGATCCTGGGCGTTAAACATGACCCTTAAATAAGGTTCCATGCCATGCTTCACTGTGAGTTCATTATAGGAAAGGTTGGTGGGTTTGTGGTTTTCTTTTCCGGCCCTTGCCAACTTCAGCTGTGCGGAGAAGAGTTTTTTCACCAGGGCCTTGCTCTCTGGTGTGATGGAGTCTGGGGATGTGAAGAGGTTAGAACAATCAATTTCTACTAGAGATTTCTTGACAAATTTCAGCCAGGGGATGGTTTGCCCTTTATCTCTTTTGAGGCAGTCCCCTACGATTTGTCTTGTTAGGGCCGCCTCTGGGTTGGTCCATACTTTAACCCATGCCAGGAGAGGTTTGATTTTAATTTTGTCTTCTATGAAGGTTTCTCCTACTTCTTCATGGATGATGTGGGCCGATACGCTCTGCGGGACTTTCAGAATTCTCCTCAAAAATGTATTTTCTTCAGTCTGGATCTGCTGTACTTTATTGTCCAGGAAGCCCCACACTTCTGCACCATAAGATACTTTCGCACAGCAGATTGACCTATATAGGTTCAGTATTTGTTCCGGGGACCATTTTCCTAGTCTCTGCCCGTACCCCATGATGGCTCCTACCGAGGCTGCCAGTTTCGTGGAATGCTTTTCTACCAGGGGTTTAAAAGTAAGATGACGGTCAAATAATACCCCCAGGTATGAAAAGGTCTTGACCTGGTCTATTTTATGTAGCCCAATGTGGTAGGAAAAAGACCCTTTTGTGGGTTGCCCTGATGACATGACATAGGATTTTTCCAGGTTGGTGGCCAGGTCTAGTTTATCCATGAACATGACGAACCCATCAATCAGTTTTTGCAGTCCTAAGGGGGTTCTGGCCAGCAAAACCGCGTCATCGGCGTAGAGTAGTACAGGTACCGCACGATGACCGATTTGAGGTGAGTCCACCTTGAGTTTAAGGAGATCCTTTTCCAGCGCGTTGATGTAGATGGAGAAAAGGAAGGGCGCAAAGATACATCCCTGCCTTACTCCGCTCGAGCAAGTGAAGGGGTCGGTCTTATTTCCCTCTTGGTTGTATCTCACACTTGCAGTGGTGTTCCGGTGGAGATTTTGCAGGGTGTCTACTAGTGGTTGGTCCACCCCCAGTTCTAGTAACATGGCCCAAAGCTTACTCCTGTTTACGCGGTCGAAAGCCGCCGAAAGGTCCATGAACCCCATATGAAGGGACCCCTTCCCAGCGATGGTATATTTGGCTATCAGGAGGTATAAATTTAAGCATTGATCGGTGGTAGATCTACCTTTCCTGAAGCCATATTGCACTTCCGAGAGGACTTGGTGCTCCTCGGCCCAGTCTTGTAGTCGCTGTAGGATGACACGCCCTAGTACCTTAGCTGTCACATCTATGAGCGAGATGGGTCGATAACATTGGGGATCATCGCGGTTCCCTTTCTTGTAGATTGGAACTATGGTCGCCGTTGACCAGGACTGAGGCAGTCCTGCCACCACTGCCTCGTTTAGTACCCTGGTGAGCAGTGGCGCCCACAGGTCAGGTCTACTTAGGTATAGGTCTGGTGGAATGCCGTCCGGACCCGGGGCTTTGTTTTTGCTGAGCCCAGTTATTCCCATTTCAACTTCTTTCAAGGAGAAGTCCAACTTGGCCGGCTGATGATCCCTGGGAGCATCCTCCCGGGTTAGATGACTTGAATGGTTATATAGTCCCTGGAAGTGGGTCTGCCATTGTTCCGGCAAGATGATGTTTATAATTTTTGGTGCCCCTTGTTCCTGAAAGCATGGGGAATTAATCACTTTCCAGAAGCTTGCGGAGTCTTTCCTTTCGGCTGCTTCCCTTAAATCTTCCCAGGCTTGATTTTGTAGACTTTGCTTGCGGTTCTTCAGAGCTTTTTTGTATTCAGCTCTGTTCTGTGCCACCATGATCTTGTCCCTAGGTTTGGAGTGGAGACTATCTTTCAGTTTTTTTAGCGCCTTGGTGCAGTTCGAATCAAACCACCGAGGGTTTGAATGCGTTTTGTTAGACCCAGTGGTCTTTAGAGAGTTATTTACATGGTGCGCGATTTCTTCGAATGCCCTGACCACCCGAGCACCACACACACTTGGGTCCAGACAGTTGTCTATTGCAGTTGAGGCCTCTGTTAGTAATTTTTTATAAAATCTATCCCCATCGATTTTGGCCCATTTGATTCTTCTTCCCTGGTCCACTGCTTTTTCCATAATGTCAGATCTCTTTGGGCACGAGTTAAAATCAAAACCTTCAATTGTGATAGTGACCGGGTTATGATCACTAAAGCTGCTGGCCTCGACTGTAGTGTTACTAATATTTCTTTTTAGAATGGGGAGACTAGGATAAAGTCAATATAGGAGTGGCAACCTCTTCCTTTGTATGTTGGGGTCAGTTTTCCATTTTCTCCCAGTGCCACAAGGTCTAGGGTTTGGGTTAAGTTGTGTCTTTTCGTTAGTCTCTCTAAATCCCATCCCTCTTTTGAATGTACAAAATGTGGGCCTTTCATTAGGGTGCATCTCGACCAGTCTTTGTTGAAGGATTTTAATCTATCACATAGGTGGCAGTTAAAATCTCCCATTAATATTAAACTTGGGGGGTTTGGTGTCTTGTTGAAAAGGTTCAAATTTCTTAAACATTCATCCAGTTCCTTTACAGCTATTCCCTTCTCCGTTGTTGCAGGAGCGTTATACCAATTAACTAGGAAAAGGGTTAGGCTTGGTGAGGTGAACCTTAATGCTTGAAGATTATGTGAGGCCCATTTAGTGTCGGACCAGGTGCCCTTAATGTCTAGGTTGACGTATATGGCGAGTCCTCCACTGGCTCTCCCGGAAGTTACTTTTTTGGCTGGAACGAAGAAGCTTTTATAGCCTTCCATGCTGTAATCGTTTAGGTCGGTGGCCCAGGTTTCTTGCAGGCATATGATATGGAATTTATTTATGTGGCTAAGCCATTCCTGCGATTCAAATTTGGCCGCTAGTCCTGCGATATTCCAAGATACAACAAGTAATTTTGGTTGGGTCATTTCCTTTGGGGTTCCTATCGTGTCTCCTGATGGGATTATTAAGTGTTTTCCCGCTTCCTTTGAGGAGACAAGGACGGGATGTGTGCTGCTGGGAGCAGCTAATCTGCTGAGGGCAACTGGTCTGCTCTGTTTATTGGTTGTCCTATGTTTTGGGGGATTTGTCCACTCTCCTTTTCCATGACTTGTGTTTGGTGGTTTGATACTGCCCCTTTTGCCGGGCACCAGTTCTGGACCATTGCCTACCCCGTTTCTCCTTCCTTTTGATGGTGATGAGCTTGCCTCGTTCCTCGTTGCGAACTTAGGGGATCGTCCATGTCAATCCACCCCATCCAGTGTGCTGAACCTGTTCCAGTGTGCGTATTGCATTAGGGCGGAGTCATGATTTGGCATAATAAAGTTTGGTCTTTGCCATTGGGGTGGACCGTGTTGTAATGGTCCATGCCATTGGGGTGGACCGTGTTGTGATGGTCCATGCCATTGGGGTGGGCCGTGTTGTAATGGTCCATATTGAGGGCCCATGGGGGGGATACTAGTCGGTGGTGGTCTGTTGCTCTGCCTAGGTCTTTGAAATGCAAAGGGGTAAAAGTAAGATAGATGAACCGGGTGAATTTGTGAGCGAGTATAGCTCGGGGGGACATTACAGATAAAATTGACTGCTGCCATATCTCTGAAATTTACCGTGATTATGTCCCCTGCTATGGTCTTGGTGCCTTTGCCGATCCACTCCCCCCTTCTTACAGATAGAATTTCCCCGTAAATATTAGGGGGCAAGGGTCTATGTATTTGTAGCCACTGTGCACACTTGTTTTTCAGTTCTACTTGTGATTCCCGTTGACCCTCCTTTAGAGGTAGGACTCCTGTTAAGACCACTACAAAGGGCAGTGCTTCGGGCGGTAGATTGATTGTCCTGAAGCGGGTGGCTGTTATATTTTCTTTGGTAGTTGTTGTAGGGGGAGTCGGGTTGATCTTTGGGTTCGCTTTAGGTGTTTGAACATTGATTCCTTCCAATGTTTGGGAGGGTCCCGGGGGTAATTTGTAATTTTCAGTAGTTTTTTGTTTGTTGCTTTTACCTGTGTTTGGTGTGGGAGCCGCTTTTTGCGTATCTTTGATGCTTTTTTGGGTATCTCTATTGGAGATCTTCGCCGCCGCGACGGGAATTGTGGAGGCCTTGTCTTTAGTTAGGCTTTTGGATGTGGCGTCATTCTGTTTTATTGGGCCGCCTTCTTGCACTAGCTGGGTTTTTTGGCCAACCCCCCTATTATTTACAAGTGATGTTAATCTGTCTATTTTGGCTATGAGGGGTTTTAGCAGCGTTAATCCTCAAGGTCCGTTTTGAGGTCTGCCACCATGTTGGTGATCCAACAGGGTATTCCCGGTGTAGGTGGGTTTATGGGCGTTACCAGGTTGTGGTTTCTGGTTTTTGATGGTCCTTTTTTGCCCCCGCGTTTAGGGCCTTCCTTGTGCAAAATTTTCTCTGTGCTATGAGAGTTATTATTATGGTTATTTGATTGTGCGCCGGATCTCTCGCTGCTAGTTTCAGCAGGCGCCTGGGCGCAAGGTAGGTCAACGAAAGAAGAGGCAGAGAGGGGCAGGCTAGAATCCAGTTCCTCTGCCAGCTCTCGCTCTCGGGAAGCCTCCGATAGGTTGATAAGGGATTCCTGGGTTTCCTGAATGATTGTCACCGGTGGTAAGGACATTCTCCTTTCTGTATTTGCGATGGCATTGGATACCGCCCCTATGGTTTGTTTGAGCATTTTGTCGATGGCAGTTAAAGTTGGTAAGGGCGGGGGTGGGTCCGTTTTGGCTTTTGTGTTCGATCTTAGGATAGGCATCTTGGGCTTCTTGGCGGTCTTCCTCATGGTCCGCACCTCCAAGTGCGTGAGTGGATTTGTCAGATGCAAGTGGGTCCGGATGATAGCCCAATATGCAAGATGCGGTGTGCGACTTTAGGGGGGTGGCCCAGCCCGGCCTCTTCTGGCCTCTGAGGGCCACAGAGGGCCCGCCCTTTGCCCGGGCTTCGCTCGGCGTCCCGCTCGCGTCCCGCTACGCGCCTCCCTGTTGTAGTTAAGCCAAGCGTTGCGGCCGGGGGGCGTGTCTTGGTGGGGGCGCGGCCGTGCACACCTGTGCAACGCAGGGACTCCTGGTCTTTGGAGTCCCTGCAGCTCGCGCCCGCTGCTAGATCTGATGCTTCCCCCTCCTCCTGCCGCTGTTGTTCCCAGTCAGCCGGCCTCAACCCCACGCCTCACGCCGCGCAGCGGCACCCGCGAAGCGGGTGCTGCAAGTTGTTACCTTGCGGCGGGGCGGTCAATCCCTCCTGGGATACGGGGAGGCCAGCTGGCTAACACGGGCAGTTCTGCGATGTGGCGATTTGGCGAGTTCTAGGGCAACAACACCCGGTACGTTTCTTCCTCCAAGGGTTCCCGCTCAATGCTGAAAAGCATCCTTCTTTGTAGCACTGGTCGGTCGGGGGGCGTGTCTTGGTGGGGGCGCGGCCGTGCACACCTGTGCAACGCAGGGACTCCTGGTCTTTGGAGTCCCTGCAGCTCGCGCCCTCTGCTAGATCTGATGCTTCCCCCTCCTCCTGCCGCTGTTGTTCCCAGTCAGCCGGCCTCAACCCCACGCCTCACGCCGTGCAGCGGCACCCGCGAAGCGGGTGCTGCAAGTTGTTACCTTGCGGCGGGGCGGTCAATCCCTCCTGGGATACGGGGAGGCCAGCTGGCTAACACGGGCAGTTCTGCGATGTGGCGATTTGGCGAATTCTAGGGCAACAACACCCGGTACGTTTCTTCCTCCAAGGGTTTGTGAATAAATTAGTAATTAGTTAGGCAGGACTGCTAGTTCAAAGTGTGAATGTTATATGGGCCCAAGGTGAGTATAGTAAAACTGAGCTAGTAGGTCCCTGCGCGCTCTATCACTGGGCCAGTTTAGTCAAATCTTGAGTAGATAATGCTTGCTAGTTTTTAAGCACATCCAAATTCCAAGACCGGAATCTGTCACGTGCTACACTGAAAGGAATCAGCCAATGGATGGTTGTGGAAGTGAGACTGATGTTGTCCAATTGGCAAATTGAGGCGGCAGAGAGTATGCCAATGCCTGTTGACAGCTCACTGTAATCAGTTTTGAACCCTTCCAGGGTGTCCATGTGTGCATGTGTACACGAGTGTCAAGTGGGCAGCGGATGTGGTGTGAGCAGGATTAACCCCACTGACAGACATGTGCCCACCTCAGTGCAGATGATTCTATCTGATGCTCAGGGCTACTCCTTCACATTGATATGTATATTCGTATGATAGAAGGCTGCACCATGACGTGTGTATCCGTAGCTCTTTATTGCACACAACTGGAACCCCCCCCTCAGTAATTCACTGGCATGGCGATGATGATTACATGCAGGGTCAATGTATGTATGTAAGTCCCGGAGTATCGTGCTACTCACCGAAAAAGCGCTTCAACGCCTCGTAAAGGGCAGTAAGCGCTATATAAATGCAATTACAATACAATACAATACAATATGTAAATGGCATAGTAATGTGTATTTCACACTCTTGGGCATCATGGCAGTATCAGCATGAGGGTCAGTTATGACTAGCAGACCCCTGGCACTGTGAGAGAGTGCCGGCCTAGCTGAGCATCAGAGCTAATCTCTGGCAGACGTGTGTTTGAGCAGAACTCTCTCACCTCTGAGCAGCACCACAGGATGGCTGGCACATTGAGCATCATTTGAGCAGTGAGCAGACATCTGGCGCTCTGAGAAAGTCTCCGCCTTCCTCAGCATTAGTTCTCCTCACTGGCGGAATCGTACTACTACAAGCATAGGTGATAGAGCTGGGCAGCATCACAGGCATGCTGGCACACTGAGTGACATATTAGCAACACCTATGCACTGTTAGCAGACCCCTAGCGCCATGACCTGGCCTCTGGTCCTCTGAGAAAGCCTCATCCTATCTGAGCATCAGCGCTCATCCCTGGCAGACTTGTGTTTAATCTGAGCACTGCACAACTGAGAACCCCCACAGCAGGCTGTCATATTGGGCACCATATTAGCAACACTAAGGGCTATATAATTGGGAGCACGTTGGAATATTTGAGAAACACTTAGATGTATGTTGGCAGACGCCTGGCATGTAATGGCAGTGCCCAGGCATATACCAGATTAACTTCTGATAAGAATGTTTTAATGGAGGATTAACTGGCAGAGGATCAGTAATGAGCATTCAAAACTGCTGTCATTTTCCGAGGGATTTTCAATGAGTTTTTTCCAGTTGACACTTTATATCAGATAGGTTTTGCTTCTCCCTTGATACCAACCAATTTGCCTGTTGTGTGTCCAGGGTTTGAAAATCATAGCTCTGACCCATTTAGTTTTCAAAAGTCTTCTGCTAGGAAAACCCCGCCTTGCTCAAAATCATAGTCTTGTGGTAGAGACTTGTACAGCTAGACCCATCACTAGCCATAGACACAAGGACCCGATCTCGGTGATCTTCAAGTCACTCCATTGGCTCCTGGTCAAAGAGAGATACTAATTTGATACCTTTAGTCCAGTCCCTATATCTGTCTAGGGACAGGCTCCCAGCTATATAACCAAGTCTATATATCCAAGTCTCCTGAGTAGACATCTGAGATTTGCTAACCAGAAGAGAGCGACCACCCGCTTTACAAGTTCCAAGGATGTGGCAGAAGATCCCGACACGTGCCAGGCCTGACCCTCTCAAGGTCTCCGTCTCCCAAGGAAGCCAAGGCATTGACTTCTAGGTAGAACTGTTGTCCTACACCCGCCCCAACTATCTCTCCTATCTCTCTGTTTACCTTTTATCTCAAAGCGCCCTGAGGCAGCGTTAATGGGCTATGTATGGCTGCTCAAAACCATAAATGACTGTATTGTCAGTGCTCAGTAATGTGACGCGTTCATGCGTCTACTGACCAGTTGTAACCCTTGTTAGAGTGTGTGTGGGGGGGGGGGATGTTGAGGTACAACAGCCCCTGCTCTGAAGTCTCTGCCATCAATGAACATCCCAGACTGTCTCTTTTTAGACTGAGGTGCTGTCACTTGGGGTTCCAGGTCCTTCTAAGACCTGTGGAACCAGCTCTGTGGGAGAGACAGGGAGGAGCTGGTATGATGAAACGTGCCTTAGAGAAAGTCACTCCAAATAGGTGTTTATTGTTTGGAACTTCCGGGATTTCCTAATTTCGAAAACAGACGCAGGGAGTGGAGCTCCCTGCAGGGCTGGAGGTGGGGGAGGGGGTGGGGTGGTTGGGGAGGGTGCTAGTTGAAGAGAACGTCCGCCTCCAGCGCCCCCAAAAGTGATGGAACTTCCTGTTCAGATTTTTTAAGATTATTATAGGGAATTAAAGTTGAATCTTCATCTCCCAGTCTATTACCCTTCCTTTTCTGAGATATGACATCATAGGTTTCAAATGATAAATTATTTATTTTACTGTTTAAAGTATATTATTAAGAATACATTCCAACCATTGAACGTACAGAGGAAATTTCGTTTCTTTTTTAGTTATTTCTTATAAAAAATGATGTATGATACCCATAAATTATGAGAGCGAAGTATGAGAGAATTATTTAAAGTGGTTTCGAATGCGTGAATGTAACTGTTCTTTTGTAAGCAAAAATCGCCGATATATTCTTAGAGAGATGCTAAGAATTTTAGGCACTGAGTCATATAGACAGAGATAAAGAAATAATACGCACACACGTAGAGAAATGACAATTGTAAATGAAATTATTAAACGGGTATTCGCGTGAACTATTTACTATGTTGGATTCAAATGTTTGAATGTAAATATTGTATTGTGAATACAAATGGTTGTTTCATAAATACATGCATGCGCAGCTGTATAGGCATACAGAGATAGATACAGATTGCCCTGAGACCCTCGCCGGTGATTTCCCGCGCTTATGAATCCCTTGATTGATATGCTCGCGCACACGCACTCTTAATATCACTATCACTAGTATGATCTAAGTTCATCCTCCATTTTAAGAAGTCAGGTGGGGGCGACACGGACACCGTGGATCAGCCAGGGGTGTCTTCCTTGGATTTCCCACGGGCCCCGATCTTTTTTGTCTTTTCTACAGTATTTTAGGATTTTCCCAGATTTCTCTGTGGCCTTTCCCAGAGGATGACACCTGGCGCTGGGCACACCTCGCCCGCCCCTTTTAGTGACGTCACTCTCCACAGGGCTCGATCTCACGCGCCTCTTCAGGGTATATAACCTCTGTCAGGAGAGAGACACATCAGCCAGCACCAGAAGCTCACCTGCCCTCAGCACCGGAGAAAGCGAGGCAGAGCGAACCACTGTCCCAGCACAGAGACAAAAGAGACCCCTCTCAGGTCGACAGATAGACTGCGGGGCACAGGAGGTTCACCTCGAAAGTATAAAACAATAAGGAGGACCCCACTCTACATCTTTAGAGGACGGTGGGGAAAATGTCATTAAAGGAACAGGGCGTCCGGATTCGTGGGACAAGATGTTGTCTCTTGGTATGGAACCAATGGGTGTCGCTTATACTGATTGTGGGTTTTTATAACCCTGGGGAAGGCAAAATAAGGTATATTTTTACTTCAACATTAACACTCCGTATTTACATAAAATCTACTGAATACAAATATTTGTTTGGAATAATTTTTAGGAAAATTGCACGTATAAGGATTTCAAAAGACAGGTATAGGACATTGACAATGTTAAGGACTGAAATGTATGCATTTAAACTAGTACATTCACTTATTGAGTGCACATATATATGAAAGACTCTTAAATTAAAAGTATATCAAAAACAACGTTTGGTCACAATATTAAATTTTATTACACATCGCACAATATAAAAAACATTTTAAAAACATTTGTCCATAAATATAATCATCACAATGTTAAAAGTCAAAGAATCAAAAAGGACGCGGCGTTTCGGCTTTTTCTTAGTATGCCTTCATCAGGACTGATTCTTGTGTGTCCAGATGGATTTGATAATCCATGTGGTTTGAACTGTATGGTTCTAACAGGAGTCCTTTTTGGTGATATGGACCTCTGTGCTTTGCTTCACTGTTCTCCGCAAAGATGTTCGAAGTTGTAGATCGGTTGAATTTCCACTACTTCAGTTTGTACTTTTATTCCAAAGGATCTGAAAATTCTTTCCCTCTTAAAATCTACCTTGATGGGGATATGTCTAAGCCGTGTATTTAACTGCCAGGAGGAGCCACCGTTCTGTGATTTAAGTGCAGAGCTCCCGTGAGAACTGAATATCCAATTCTAGACCTCAACCTCTTTCAATTAGGCACAGGTAAGTTTTGCTGACATCTTCTTCTGTCATTAGCTGATGTCCGTATTCTATAAGTCGGCCTCCCTGCTCCTTTCTTCCTGACAGTTTTTCCCTCTGGTTGCAGCACGGCGTTCTGTTGACGGTGCATTAAGTTGTTAGATAATGTATGGGGCTATATTATTGCCTTCATTTGTTTCTTCGTTTTTTTCATCTTGGCTTTCTCATGCTTTTTATGTATTTTTTACATTCTCATATTTTTTAATAAGTATTTGTTTGGTTTCTCAATATATGTTTGTGAATAGAAGGAGAGCCCCTTTTATTCTTACCTTGCCACGTGTTTTAATATCGCCAGTTCTGAGACCATTCGCCATGTGTTGTGTGATGTTCATAATATGGACGTCTCTGTCTACTGTGAGCATAGCAGAAGCATCCTGGGTAGTTAAGGTCTGTTATAAGATGTTCGCCAATAGAGGCTGTTATCATACGGAATAATCCTCAGAAATCCTACAGTAATATTTAAAGCGTCTTCGGGTTTTGCCGCAGTCCTGTTGTTTGTAGCGCTGTTGCTGTTAAGCACAGCCAGTGAAGCATAAACTGCTGGTTAAAATGCAGAATTAGCAGCAAGAGATTGAATTGAAAGGAGTTTGAGACTTTACTGTAAGTATTTGTTTCTCAAAGTAGGTGTGATAATGCACAACGTACACAACGTAAATAGAGGTCTTCAATCGCCAGAGTTTTTCGAGGCATCCCTGAAGGGGAATTTTCAAAACAACAATTTATTTTAGCCGATCAGAAAACTGTGCCCATATAGATACGGGGTCCCAGATCACATGCAAGTTTCACTTGACACATAGTGCCTTCGTGGTGCACTGTGGCCCAAGAGACTTTGTCTTTCTCGCATCCACGGCAGGAGCAAAGTAAAGTTTCATACTGTGCCAGCTGATATCATGCTTCACACCGCTTCTCTGCCAACATCCAATCAGAATGCTTGCTCCATAACAGAGACCCCTGTTGTATGTGGTGAGGCGCTGGCATCATACGACAGCCTGCTGGCATCACAGGCCAAAAGATTGGCATCACCTGTCATAGTGATGCTATCAGATGTATGCCAACGTAAGGTGCTGGCATAATACACCAGAATGGTTCCTATAATGCCAGGGTACTTTCATCATATGCCAGTGCGCTGACTTCATATGCCAAGGTGCTGGCGTCATTTATCAGAGTCCTACCATCATACGTGTTCCTACGTGCTGGCATCATATGTTATGGTGGTGCCTTTCATACCTGGGTGCTGCCCTGCTGTTGGGCTCCCCCTGTGATGGAGTGGCTGTAGTGCCAGTCCTGCAGATCATGTGCGAGTCTATGACTGTTTATACTCCATGCTCTACCTGCTGATATGCCAGGCAATGTGCCATGCTGGGGCAACTCATGTTTCAACCTTGAATTGCTAAATGCCAGGCTGAGACTGCTCATGTGCCAGGCTGAAGTCATTCGTTTGCCAGTCTTGGACGGCAGTTTGACAGATTGCACTTGCAAGCTGTGAAAACCCTCAGACCTCTCCTCTGTTATTCCCCCTTCTCTGTCCTCTTCTCCTTCTTGACTCTGTTGCCTTGTGTTCCTCTCTTTTAGCCCTGTCCACTCCCTTCCATGTTCTTATACAATGAAACAACTCGACTAATATTGCTTTCTCCCTTTTTCCAGAATCCACACGCCATCCTCAGGCTGTCCAGGCAGGTGCACACAGCGGCGTTGGAAGGTAAGTGTCTGTGTGCGCTCACTGCTCTTAGTTTGAGGTCCCGCTGTAATTTTTTGTGTGCAGTTAATGGCTCTGGTGTCCCCTCCCCTGGTCTGAGATCGCTCGCTATATCTTGGTTCCAGTTGCTGGTTCTGGAGTCACTCTCCCTGTTCTGATGCCACTCTTGTTGGGCCTGGACCGCTCTGTATCCCATGGGCCCAGTTACTGGTTCTGGTGTCACTCTCCCTGCTCTGATGCCGCTCAGTATACCCTGGGCCCACTTACTGGTTCTGATGCCACTCTTGATGGGCCTGGGCTGCTCTGTATCCCATGGGTCCAGTTACAGGTTCTGGTGTCACTCAACCTGACGTGGATTCCTTATGCCATGGTTCCAGTTACTGGTTTGAGTCTGCTATCAGTGTAGAACTCCAAGAGTCCTGGGTAGTGATTGTCCCATAAAAACAACATCTGGTTTTGGTCTGAATCATCTGGATCTGTGCCTGAAGCCAACCCAGAATGCTTGTAGTTCTGATCCTGTCTCTTCTTTTCCTTCAGTGTTGGAGGGGAGCCCCCTGGAGAAGGCGGTCACTAGCAGCTTTGCTTCCTTCATACATGGAGTCCAGACAGATCACCTGTCCCAAACCGTGCGGCGCCGAAGCAAGCGTATGATCCTGGACAGCATCGGCGTTGGACTGGTGGGAAGCACGACCCATGTGTTCAACATCGCCCTGGGATACTGCCAGGTAAGAGGAGACATTGAACACACTAAGCATTACACTCTGAAAAATACAACAATTAAAAACCCCTTTTAGTCTCAGAGTGTGACTGTATTTTTGCAATCCTTCCATGTAAAAAGTTACAAGCACCACAGCATGGAAAACACCAAAGAACACCAATGTAAAATCCATAAATTAAAGGCCTCTATTCCAGCAATGTCCACCATCTCCCTTTGATCCAGCCTGACACATGGGCCAAAGCAAGCACACCATTCGCCACCCAGGAATTAAAAACCTACTGGGCCATAATGTCCTTGAGACCCTATGAGTTAAAAGCAGACAGGTTCCAAGCTAAAAAGTGGGGGTTGGGGTAATTTTCATAGTCGTGCTATGCAAAGCTCTGTGAACGCTAAAAATCTCAGCGAGCAAGCTGAAATTCAGCGAACACGCGGAATTGCTTGTTTCACCCGTTCGCGATGCTCTTTTCCTGTTTGTGAATGCTGTTTGCATGCTCAGGGGGAAATATCTTGCGAATACGCATTTTGAAAGTGCGAACAAGCAAAAAATTCCACAAAGCAGTGGATCGCAGAATTTTGGCCAGTTTGTCATTCTCAGGGAATGCAAAATTACCCAAATTCCGTGAGCGGAACAGAATTTACCGCCCAGGCCTACCAAAAAAGCACACCAAGGACTACACGTCCATTACAACCCTGTACATCAGCAGAGTGAACCATCACCCAGGAGTCATGCCAGTTAAGATGAGTGTGGTAGCAAAATGAACAGCACATCTTGTAGCACACAAGCATTAAAACACCCTGCAATGACTCAAAAAGTTAGCATGGCCTTGAGCTACTCAAAAAGAAAAGGAAACATTGACTTAAAACATCTCATGATTCAAACCATCCCTTGATCAAAACCCCTTTGAGACATTAGTTGTTCAGTATCACCATGAGATTTTACCATGTTATTATCCAAATCTTGGATCTAACCAAGCAACACACCATGAACCCCTCACCCATTAAATAACTATTTAGAATGACAGAAGGACCATCTACCAAGAAGCATAGGTAAGAAGAGAGACAGACAAAGTCACAAAATCCACCATGATTAACTCATCCACCATGAAAAACTCAGATTTTAGGCAGTTCATATAGTGAGACACTAGCAGGACTGTGAGCATGGACTATGGTACCCAAATAAACCTTGGGACCTCTGATCCCCTGTACAACCGTCCTTCAGAAACACTACATCTACTCACTGAGACTCCGTACCTGCTCCTGCATTTCTTCTAATAGGCACCACCACATAGGTTGAATCATCCTGTGTATAGAGTTGAGTAATCCACATCCCCACAAGCTCTGTTGTTCCTCCACTAGGTGTCTAGGTACACTGTCCATTTCTAACTTTTAATTCTGTCTCTCGCAGGACATGTACTCCTTGTCTGCCATCAGCTCTGTGTATGGAAGGAAAGGATTGAGACTCCCACCTACGCTAACTGCATATGTCAATGGAGTAGCGGTAAGGATTTTGAAAGCTATCACTTTATCCATCAATCACAGACTAAGAGCGATGAGTTTGTGAATAGTTTAGTTAAATGTTGTCTCCGCCAATGTTAAATCTTGTCTGTTTCCTCTTCTGTAAAGAGTCTGTATTGGGCAATGGCACAGTCACTCAACAAAATATTAGAATATGGATCCTACACTTCTGTAAATTGTGTCCATAGGTTGATGACACTATTGCTCTGCTTATCTTCACTTCCTGACACACCCTTCTTTAAGTACCTTCTAATCCTCTACTCCTCCTTTAACAGAGTCACTCCATGGACTTCGATGACACTTGGCACCCTGCCACTCACCCGTCAGGTGCTGTGCTGCCAGCTCTAATGGCTGCCTCCCAGATGTTGCCAGTGGG